>NC_141538.1:635000-1235000 GCF_021556685.1 Rattus norvegicus | reverse complement strand
ACGGAATCTAAGTATCATGGTGAATTCAGTAGGTTCCCAATAGGATTCGCATGTAATAAACTTGTTATTCAAGATAGAGCAACGTTTTTACGAACTGAAACAGTGTATCTTTGTGAATTCAGTTAGTTCCCAGTAGCAGGCCCTTGTAATATGTGTACTTTAAAGATTTATCAAAATATGGTGAGCTGAATCTGAGTAACATGGTGAATTCGGTTAGTTCCCAATAGGCCGCAGTAGTAATAAGTGGACTGTTTGGGATATAGAAAAATTTTCACGAATGGAATCAAAATTTCTAGGCGAATTAAGTGAGTTCCCACTGGGACATGCTTGTATGAGTGTGCTTTTCAATAAAGAGCAACATTTTAAGGAACGGTAACTAAGTATCTTGGTGAATTCAGTACGTTCGCAATAGGATTCAATGTAATAAGCTTGTTATTCAAGGTAGAGCAACTTTCTAACGAACTGAAACACTGTTTCTTTGTGAATTCAGTTAGTTGCCAGTAGCAGGCTCTTGTAATTTCTGTACTTTTAAAGATTTATCAAAATATGGTGAGCCGAATTAGAGTAACATGGTGAATTCGGTTACTTCCCAATAGGCCGCAATAGTAATAAGTGGACTGTTCGGGATATAGAAAAATTTTAACGAATGGAATCAAAATTCCTAGGCGAATTCAGTGAGTTCCCAATGGGACATGCTTGTATTAGTGTGCTTTTCGATATATACCATCATTTTAAGGGACGGAACCTAAGTATCATGGTGAATTCAGTAGGTTCCCAATAGGATTCGCATGTAATAAGCTTGTTATTCAAGATAGAGCAACGTTTTTACGGACTGAAACAGTGTATCTTTGTGAATTCAGTTAGTTCCCAGTAGCAGGCCCTTGTAATATGTGTACTTTTAATGATTTATCAAAATATGGTGAGCCGAATCTGATTAACATGGTGAATTCGGTTAGATCCCAATAGGCCGCAGTAGTAATAAGTGGACTGTTCGGGATATAGAAAAATTTTCACGAATGGAATCAAAATTTCTAGGCGAATATAGTGGTTCCCAATGGGACATGCTTGTATGAGTGTGCTTTTCAATATATTGCCACATTTTAAGGGACGGAACCTAAGTATCATGGTGAATTCAGTAGGTTCCCAATAGGATTCGCATGTAATAAGCTTGTTATTCAAGATAGAGCAACGTTTTTACGGACTGAAACAGTGTATCTTTGTGAATTCAGTTAGTTCCCAGTAGCAGGCCCTTGTAATATGTGTACTTTTAATGATTTATCAAAATATGGTGAGCCGAATCTGATTAACATGGTGAATTCGGTTAGATCCCAATAGGCCGCAGTAGTAATAAGTGGACTGTTCGGGATATAGAAAAATTTTCACGAATGGAATCAAAATTTCTAGGCGAATATAGTGGTTCCCAATGGGACATGCTTGTATGAGTGTGCTTTTCAATATATAACCACATTTTAAGGAACGGAATCTAAGTATCATGGTGAATTCAGTAGGTTCCCAATAGGATTCCCATGTAATAAGCTTGTTATTCAAGATAGAGCAACGTATTAACGAACTGAAACAGTGTATCTTGTGAATTCAGGTAGTTCCCAGTAGCAGGTTCTTGTAACATGTGTACTTTTTAAGATTTATCAAAATTTCCTGAGTTGAATCTGAGTGACATGCTGATTTCGGTTAGTTCCCAATAGGCCGCAGTAGTAATCAGTGGACTGTCGGGATGTAGAAAAATTTTCACGAATGGAATCAAAATTTCTAGGCGAATCAGTGAGTTCCCAATGGGACAGGCTTGTATTAGTGTGCTTTTCGATATATAGCAACATTTTAAGGGAAGGAATCTAAGTATCATGGTGAATTCAGTAGGTTCAAATAGGATTCGCATGTAATAAACTTGTTATTCAAGATAGAGCAACGTTTTTACGAACTGAAACAGTGTATCTTTGTGAATTCAGTTAGTTCCCAGTAGCAGGCCCTTGTAATATGTGTACTTTAAAGATTTATCAAAATATGGTGAACCGAATCTGAGTAACATGGTGAATTCGGTTAGTTCCCAATAGGCCGTAGTAGTAATAAGTGGACTGTTCGGGATATAGAAAAATTTTCACGAATGGAATCAAAATTTCTAGGCGAATTAAGTGAGTTCCCACTGGGACATGCTTGTATGAGTGTGCTTTTCAATATAGAGCAACATTTTAAGGAACGGTAACTAAGTATCTTGGTTAATTAAGTACGTTCCCAATAGGATTCAATGTAATAAGCTTGTTATTCAACATAGAGCAACTTTCTAACGAACTGAAACACTGTTTCTTTGTGAATTCAGTTAGTTCCCAGTAGCAGGCTCTTGTAATATCTGTACTTTTAAAGATTTATCAAAATATGGTGAGCCGAATTAGAGTAACATGGTGAATTCGGTTACTTCCCAATAGGCCGCAGTAGTAATAAGAGGACTGTTCGGGATATAGAAAAATTGTAACGAATGGAATCAAAATTCCTAGGCGAATTCAGTGAGTTCCGATTGGTACATGCTTGTATGAGTGTGCTTTTCGATATAGAGCAACATTTAAAGGAACGGAATCTAAGTATCATGGTGAATTCAGTAGGTTCCCAATAGGATTCCCATGTAATAAGCTTGTTATTCAAGATAGAGCAACGTTTTAACGAACTGAAACAGTGTATCTTTGTGAATTCAGTTAGTTCCCAGTAGCAGGCCCTTGTAATATGTGTACTTTTAAAGATTTATCAAAATATGGTGAGCCGAATCTGAGTAACATGGAGAATTCGGTTAGATCCCAATAGGCCGCAGTAATAATAAGTGGACTGTTCGGGATATAGAAAAATTTTCACGAATGGAATCAAAATTTCTAGGCGAATATAGTGAGTTCCCAATGGGACATGCTTGTATGAGTGTGCTTTTCAATATAGAGCAACATTTAAAGGAACGGAATCTAAGTATCATGGTGAATTCAGTAGGTTCCCAAAAGGATTCCCATGTAATAAGCTTGTTATTCAAGATAGAGCAACATTTAACGAACTGAAACAGTGTATCTTTGTGAATTCAGTTAGTTCCCAGTAGCAGGTTCTTGTAACATGTGTATTTTTTAAGATTTATCAAAATTTCCTGAGTCGAATCTGAGTGACATGGTGATTTCGGGTGGATCCCAATAGGTCGCAGTAGTAATAAGTGGACTGTCGGGATATAGAAAAATTTTCACGAATGGAATCAAAATTTCTAGGTGAATTAAGTGAGTTCCCACTGGGACATGCTTGTTTGAGTGTGCTTTTCAATAAAGAGCAACATTTTAAGGAACGGTAACTAAGTATCTTGGTGAATTCAGTAGGTTCCCAATAGGATTCCCATGTAATAAGCTTGTTATTCAAGATAGAGCAACGTTTTAACGAACTGAAACAGTGTATCTTTGTGAATTCAGTTAGTTCCCAGTAGCAGGACCTTGTAATATGTGTACTTTAAAGATTTATCAAAATATGGTGGGCCGAATCTGAGTAACATGGTGAATTCGGTTAGTTCCCAATAGGCCGTAGTAGTAATAAGTGGACTGTTCGGGATATAGAAAAATTTTCAAGAATGGAATCAAAATTTCTAGGCAAATTAAGTGAGTTCCCACAGGGACATGCTTGTATGAATGTGCTTTTCAATAAAGAGCAACATTTTAAGGAACGGTAACTAAGTATCTTGGTGAATTCAGTACGTTCCCAATAGGATTCAATGTAATAAGCTTGTTATTCAAGATAGAGCAACTTTCTAACGAACTGAAACACTGTTTCTTTGTGAATTCAGTTAGTTCCTAGTAGCAGGCTCTTGTAATTTCTGTACTTTTAAAGATTTATCAAAATATGGTGAGCCGAATTAGAGTAACATGGTGAATTCGGTTAGTTCCCAATAGGCCGCAGTAGTAATAAGAGGACTGTTCGGGATATAGAAAAATTTTAACGAATGGAATCAAATTTCCTAGGCGAATTCAGTGAGTTCCCATTGGGACATGCTTGTATTAGTGTGCTTTTCGATATATACCATCATTTTAAGGGACGGAATCTAAGTATCATGGTGAATTCAGTAGGTTCCCAATAGGATTCCCATGTAATAAGCTTGTTATTCAAGATAGAGCAACGTTTTATCGAACTGAAACAGTGTATCTTTGTGAATTCAGTCAGTTCCCAGTAGCAGGCCCTTGTAATATGTGTACTTTTAAAGATTTATCAAAATATGGTGAGCCGAATCTGAGTAACATGGTGAATTCGGTTAGATCCCAATAGGCCGCAGTAGTAATAAGTGGACTGTTCGGGATATAGAAAAATTTTCACGAATGGAATCAAAATTTCTAGGCGAATATAGTGAGTTCCCAATGGGACATGCTTGTATGAGTGTGCTTTTCAATATAGAGCAACATTTAAAGGAACGGAATCTAAGTATCATGGTGAATTCAGTAGGTTCCCAATAGGATTCCCATGTAATAAGCTTGTTATTCAAGATAGAGCAACATTTTAACGAACTGAAACAGTGTATCTTTGTGAATTCAGTTAGTTCCCAGTAGCAGGTTCTTGTAACATGTGTATTTTTTAAGATTTATCAAAATTTCCTGAGTCGAATCTGAGTGACATGGTGATTTCGGTTAGTTCCCAATAGGCCGCATTAGTAATCAGTGGACTGTCGGGATATAGAAAAATTTTCACAAAAGGAATCAAAATTTCTAGGCGAATTCAGTGAGTTCCCAATGGGACATTCTTGTATTAGTGTGCTTTTAGATATATAGCAACATTTTAAGGGACGGAATCTAAGTATCATGGTGAATTCAGTAGGTTCCCTATAGGATTCGCAAGTAATAAGCTTGTTATTCAAGATAGAGCAACGTTTTTACGAACTGAAACAGTGTATCTTTGTGAATTCAGTTAGTTCCAAGTAGCAGGCCCTTGTAATATGTGTACTTTTAAAGATTTATCAAAATATGGTGAGCCGAATCTGAGTAACATGGTGAATTCGGTTAGATCCCAATAGGCCGCAATAGTAATAAGTGGACTGTTCGAGATATAGAAAAATTTTCACGAATGGAATGAAAATTTCCAGGCGAATATAGTGAGTTTCCAATGGGACATGCTTGTATGAGTGTGCTTTTCAATATAGAGCAACATTTTAAGGAACGGAATCTAAGTACCATGGTGAATTCAGTAGGTTCCCAATAGGATTCCCATGTAATAAGATTGTTATTCAAGATAGAGCAACGTTTTAACGAACTGAAACAGTGTATCTTTGTGAATTCACTTAGTTCCCAGTAGCAGGTTCTTGTAATATGTGTACTTTTTAAGATTTATCAAAATTTCCTGAGTCGAATCTGAGTGACATGGTGATTTCGGTTGGATCCCAATAGGTCGCAGTAGTAATAAGTGGACTGTCGGGATATAGAAAAATTTTCACGAATGGAATCAAAATTTCGAGGTGAATTAAGTGAGTTCCCACTGGGACATGCTTGTATGAGTGTGCTTTTCAATAAAGAGCAACATTTTAAGGAACGGTAACTAAGTATCTTGGTGAATTCAGTACGTTCCCAATAGGATTCAATGTAATAAGCTTGTTATTCAACATAGAGCAACTTTCTAACGAACTGAAACACTGTTTCTTTGTGAATTCAGTTAGTTCCCAGTAGCAGGCTCTTGTAATTTCTGTACTTTTAAAGATTTATCAAAATATGGTGAGCCGAATTGAGTAACATGGTGAATTCGGTTACTTCCCAATAGGCCGCAGTAGTAATAAGTGGACTGTTCGGGATATAGAAAAATTTTAACGAATGGAATCAAAATTCCTAGGCGAATTCAGTGAGTTCCCAATGGGACATGCTTGTATTAGTGTGCTTTTCGATATATACCATCATTTTAAGGGACGGAATCTAAGTATCATGGTGAATTCAGTAGGTTCCCAATAGGATTCGCATGTAATAAGCTTGTTATTCAAGATAGAGCAACGTTTTTACGAACTGAAACAGTGTATCTTTGTGAATTCAGTTAGTTCCCAGTAGCAGGCCCTTGTAATATGTGTACTTTTAAAGATTTATCAAAATATGGTGAGCCGAATCTGAGTAACATGGTGAATTCGGTTAGATCCCAATAGGCCGCAGTAGTAATAAGTGGACTGTTCGGGATATAGAAAAATCTTCACGAATGGAATCAAAATTTCTAGGCGCATATAGTGAGTTTCCAAAGGGACATGCTTGTATGAGTGTGCTTTTCAATATAGAGCAACATTTTAAGGAACGGAATCTAAGTATCATGGTGAATTCAGTAGGTTCCCAATAGGATTCCCATGTAATAAGCTTGTTATTCAAGATAGAGCAACATTTTAACGAACTGAAACAGTGTATCTTTGTGAATTCAGTTAGTTCCCAGTAGCAGGTTCTTGTAACATGTGTATTTTTTAAGATTTATCAAAATTTCCTGAGTCGAATCTGAGTGACATGGTGATTTCGGTTAGTTCCCAATAGGCCGCATTAGTAATCAGTGGACTGTAGGGATATAGAAAAATTATCACAATTGGAATCAAAATTTCTAGGCGAATTCAGTGAGTTCCCAATGGGACATGCTTGTATTAGTGTGCTTTTAGATATATAGCAACATTTTAAGGGACGGAATCTAAGTATCATGGTGAATTCAGTAGGTTCCCTATAGGATTCCCATGTAATAAGCTTGTTATTCAAGATAGAGCAACGTTTTATCGAACTAAACAGTGTATCTTTGTGAATTCAGTTAGTTCCCAGTAGCAGGTCCTTGTAATATGTGTACTTTTAAAGATTTATCAAAATATGGTGAGCCGAACCTGAGTAACATGGCGAATTCTGTTAGATCCCAATATGCCGCAGTAGTAATCAGTGGACTGTCGGGATATAGAAAAATTTTCACAAAAGGAATCAAAATTTCTAGGCGAATTCAGTGAGTTCCCAATGGGACATTCTTGTATTAGTGTGCTTTTAGATATATAGCAACATTTTAAGGGACGGAATCTAAGTATCATGGTGAATTCAGTAGGTTCCCTATAGGATTCGCAAGTAATAAGCTTGTTATTCAAGATAGAGCAACGTTTTTACGAACTGAAACAGTGTATCTTTGTGAATTCAGTTAGTTCCAAGTAGCAGGCCCTTGTAATATGTGTACTTTTAAAGATTTATCAAAATATGGTGAGCCGAATCTGAGTAACATGGTGAATTCGGTTAGATCCCAATAGGCCGCAATAGTAATAAGTGGACTGTTCGAGATATAGAAAAATTTTCACGAATGGAATGAAAATTTCCAGGCGAATATAGTGAGTTTCCAATGGGACATGCTTGTATGAGTGTGCTTTTCAATATAGAGCAACATTTTAAGGAACGGAATCTAAGTACCATGTTGAATTCAGTAGGTTCCCAATAGGATTCGCATGTAATAAGATTGTTATTCAAGATAGAGCAACGTTTTAACGAACTGAAACAGTGTATCTTTGTGAATTCACTTAGTTCCCAGCAGCAGGTTCTTGTAATATGTGTACTTTTTAAGATTTATCAAAATTTCCTGAGTCGAATCTGAGTGACATGGTGATTTCGGTTGGATCCCAATAGGTCGCAGTAGTAATAAGTGGACTGTCGGGATATAGAAAAATTTTCACGAATGGAATCAAAATTTCGAGGTGAATTAAGTGAGTTCCCACTGGGACATGCTTGTATGAGTGTGCTTTTCAATAAAGAGCAACATTTTAAGGAACGGTAACTAAGTATCTTGGTGAATTCAGTACGTTCCCAATAGGATTCAATGTAATAAGCTTGTTATTCAACATAGAGCAACTTTCTAACGAACTGAAACACTGTTTCTTTGTGAATTCAGTTAGTTCCCAGTAGCAGGCTCTTGTAATTTCTGTACTTTTAAAGATTTATCAAAATATGGTGAGCCGAATTGAGTAACATGGTGAATTCGGTTACTTCCCAATAGGCCGCAGTAGTAATAAGTGGACTGTTCGGGATATAGAAAAATTTTAACGAATGGAATCAAAATTCCTAGGCGAATTCAGTGAGTTCCCAATGGGACATGCTTGTATTAGTGTGCTTTTCGATATATACCATCATTTTAAGGGACGGAATCTAAGTATCATGGTGAATTCAGTAGGTTCCCAATAGGATTCGCATGTAATAAGCTTGTTATTCAAGATAGAGCAACGTTTTTACGAACTGAAACAGTGTATCTTTGTGAATTCAGTTAGTTCCCAGTAGCAGGCCCTTGTAATAGGTGTACTTTTAAAGATTTATCAAAATATGGTGAGCCGAATCTGAGTAACATGGTGAATTCGGTTAGATCCCAATAGGCCGCAGTAGTAATAAGTGGACTGTTCGGGATATAGAAAAATTTTCACGAATGGAATCAAAATTTCTAGGCGCATATAGTGAGTTTCCAAAGGGACATGCTTGTATGAGTGTGCTTTTCAATATAGAGCAACATTTTAAGGAACGGAATCTAAGTATCATGGTGAATTCAGTAGGTTCCCAATAGGATTCCCATGTAATAAGCTTGTTATTCAAGATAGAGCAACATTTTAACGAACTGAAACAGTGTATCTTTGTGAATTCAGTTAGTTCCCAGTAGCAGGTTCTTGTAACATGTGTATTTTTTAAGATTTATCAAAATTTCCTGAGTCGAATCTGAGTGACATGGTGATTTCGGTTAGTTCCCAATAGGCCGCATTAGTAATCAGTGGACTGTCGGGATATAGAAAAATTATCACAATTGGAATCAAAATTTCTAGGCGAATTCAGTGAGTTCCCAATGGGACATGCTTGTATTAGTGTGCTTTTAGATATATAGCAACATTTTAAGGGACGGAATCTAAGTATCATGGTGAATTCAGTAGGTTCCCTATAGGATTCCCATGTAATAAGCTTGTTATTCAAGATAGAGCAACGTTTTTACGAACTGAAACAGTGTATCTTTGTGAATTCAGTTAGTTCCCAGTAGCAGGACCTTGTAATATGTGTACTTTAAAGATTTATCAAAATATGGTGGGCCGAATCTGAGTAACATGGTGAATTCGGTTAGTTCCCAATAGGCCGTAGTAGTAATAAGTGGACTGTTCGGGATATAGAAAAATTTTCACGAATGGAATCAAAATTTCTATGCGAATTAAGTGAGTTCCCACAGGGACATGCTTGTATGAATGTGCTTTTCAATAAAGAGCAACATTTTAAGGAACGGTAACTAAGTATCTTGGTGAATTCAGTACGTTCCCAATAGGATTCAATGTAATAAGCTTGTTATTCAAGATAGAGCAACTTTCTAACGAACTGAAACACTGTTTCTTTGTGAATTCAGTTAGTTCCTAGTAGCAGGCTCTTGTAATTTCTGTACTTTTAAAGATTTATCAAAATATGGTGAGCCGAATTAGAGTAACATGGTGAATTCGGTTAGTTCCCAATAGGCCGCAGTAGTAATAAGAGGACTATTCGGGATATAGAAAAATTTTAACGTTGGAATCAAATTTCCTAGGCGAATTCAGTGAGTTCCCATTGGGACATGCTTGTATTAGTGTGCTTTTCGATATATACCATCATTTTAAGGGACGGAATCTAAGTATCATGGTGAATTCAGTAGGTTCCCAATAGGATTCCCATGTAATAAGCTTGTTATTCAAGATAGAGCAAAGTTTTATCGAACTGAAACAGTGTATCTTTGTGAATTCAGTCAGTTCCCAGTAGCAGGCCCTTGTAATATTTGTACTTTTAAAGATTTATCAAAATATGGTGAGCCGAATCTGAGTAACATGGTGAATTCGGTTAGATCCCAATAGGCCGCAGTAGTAATAAGTGGACTGTTCGGGATATAGAAAAATTTTCACGAATGGAATCAAAATTTCTAGGCGCATATAGTGAGTTTCCAAAGGGACATGCTTGTATGAGTGTGCTTTTCAATATAGAGCAACATTTTAAGGAACGGAATCTAAGTATCATGGTGAATTCAGTAGGTTCCCAATAGGATTCCCATGTAATAAGCTTGTTATTCAAGATAGAGCAACATTTTAACAAACTGAAACAGTGTATCTTTGTGAATTCAGTTAGTTCCCAGTAGCAGGTTCTTGTAACATGTGTATTTTTTAAGATTTATCAAAATTTCCTGAGTCGAATCTGAGTGACATGGTGATTTCGGTTAGTTCCCAATAGGCCGCATTAGTAATCAGTGGACTGTAGGGATATAGAAAAATTATCACAATTGGAATCAAAATTTCTAGGCGAAGTCAGTGAGTTCCCAATGGGACATGCTTGTATTAGTGTGCTTTTAGATATATAGCAACATTTTAAGGGACGGAATCTAAGTATCATGGTGAATTCAGTAGGTTCCCTATAGGATTCCCATGTAATAAGCTTGTTATTCAAGATAGAGCAACGTTTTATCGAACTGAAACAGTGTATCTTTGTGAATTCAGTTAGTTCCCAGTAGCAGGTCCTTGTAATATGTGTACTTTTAAAGATTTATCAAAATATGGTGAGCCGAACCTGAGTAACATGGTGAATTCGGTTAGATCCCAATATGCCGCAGTAGTATTCAGTGGACTGTCGGGATATAGAAAAATTTTCACAAAAGGAATCAAAATTTCTAGGCGAATTCAGTGAGTTCCCAATGGGACATTCTTGTATTAGTGTGCTTTTAGATATATAGCAACATTTTAAGGGACGGAATCTAAGTATCATGGTGAATTCAGTAGGTTCCCTATAGGATTCGCAAGTAATAAGCTTGTTATTCAAGATAGAGCAACGTTTTTACGAACTGAAACAGTGTATCTTTGTGAATACAGTTAGTTCCAAGTAGCAGGCCCTTGTAATATGTGTACTTTTAAAGATTTATCAAAATATGGTGAGCCGAATCTGAGTAACATGGTGAATTCGGTTAGATCCCAATAGGCCGCAATAGTAATAAGTGGACTGTTCGAGATATAGAAAAATTTTCACGAATGGAATGAAAATTTCCAGGCGAATATAGTGAGTTTCCAATGGGACATGCTTGTATGAGTGTGCTTTTCAATATAGAGCAACATTTTAAGGAACGGAATCTAAGTACCATGGTGAATTCAGTAGGTTCCCAATAGGATTCGCATGTAATAAGATTGTTATTCAAGATAGAGCAACGTTTTAACGAACTGAAACAGTGTATCTTTGTGAATTCACTTAGTTCCCAGTAGCAGGTTCTTGTAATATGTGTACTTTTTAAGATTTATCAAAATTTCCTGAGTCGAATCTGAGTGACATGGTGATTTCGGTTGGATCCCAATAGGTCGCAGTAGTAATAAGTGGACTGTCGGGATATAGAAAAATTTTCACGAATGGAATCAAAATTTCGAGGTGAATTAAGTGAGTTCCCACTGGGACATGCTTGTATGAGTGTGCTTTTCAATAAAGAGCAACATTTTAAGGAACGGTAACTAAGTATCTTGGTGAATTCAGTACGTTCCCAATAGGATTCAATGTAATAAGCTTGTTATTCAACATAGAGCAACTTTCTAACGAACTGAAACACTGTTTCTTTGTGAATTCAGTTAGTTCCCAGTAGCAGGCTCTTGTAATTTCTGTACTTTTAAAGATTTATCAAAATATGGTGAGCCGAATTGAGTAACATGGTGAATTCGGTTACTTCCCAATAGGCCGCAGTAGTAATAAGTGGACTCTTCGGGATATAGAAAAATTTTAACGAATGGAATCAAAATTCCTAGGCGAATTCAGTGAGTTCCCAATGGGACATGCTTGTATTAGTGTGCTTTTCGATATATACCATCATTTTAAGGGACGGAATCTAAGTATCATGGTGAATTCAGTAGGTTCCCAATAGGATTCGCATGTAATAAGCTTGTTATTCAAGATAGAGCAACGTTTTTACGAACTGAAACAGTGTATCTTTGTGAATTCAGTTAGTTCCCAGTAGCAGGCCCTTGTAATATGTGTACTTTTAAAGATTTATCAAAATATGGTGAGCCGAATCTGAGTAACATGGTGAATTCGGTTAGATCCCAATAGGCCGCAGTAGTAATAAGTGGACTGTTCGGGATATAGAAAAATTTTCACGAATGGAATCAAAATTTCTAGGCGCATATAGTGAGTTTCCAAAGGGACATGCTTGTATGAGTGTGCTTTTCAATATAGAGCAACATTTTAAGGAACGGAATCTAAGTATCATGGTGAATTCACTAGGTTCCCAATAGGATTCCCATGTAATAAGCTTCTTATTCAAGATAGAGCAACATTTTAACGAACTGAAACAGTGTATCTTTGTGAATTCAGTTAGTTCCCAGTAGCAGGTTCTTGTAACATGTGTATTTTTTAAGATTTATCAAAATTTCCTGAGTCGAATCTGAGTGACATGGTGATTTCGGTTAGTTCCCAATAGGCCGCATTAGTAATCAGTGGACTGTCGGGATATAGAAAAATTATCACAATTGGAATCAAAACTTCTAGGCGAATTCAGTGAGTTCCCAATGGGACATGCTTGTATTAGTGTGCTTTTAGATATATAGCAACATTTTAAGGGACGGAATCTAAGTATCATGGTGAATTCAGTAGGTTCCCTATAGGATTCCCATGTAATAAGCTTGTTATTCAAGATAGAGCAACGTTTTATCGAACTGAAACAGTGTATCTTTGTGAATTCAGTTAGTTCCCAGTAGCAGGTCCTTGTAATATGTGTACTTTTAAAGATTTATCAAAATATGGTGAGCCGAACCTGAGTAACATGGTGAATTCTGTTAGATCCCAATATGCCGCAGTAGTATTCAGTGGACTGTCGGGATATAGAAAAATTTTCACAAAAGGAATCAAAATTTCTAGGCGAATTCAGTGAGTTCCCAATGGGACATTCTTGTATTAGTGTGCTTTTAGATATATAGCAACATTTTAAGGGACGGAATCTAAGTATCATGGTGAATTCAGTAGGTTCCCTATAGGATTCGCATGTAATAAGCTTGTTATTCAAGATAGAGCAACGTTTTTACGAACTGAAACAGTGTATCTTTGTGAATTCAGTTAGTTCCAAGTAGCAGGCCCTTGTAATATGTGTACTTTTTAAGATTTATCAAAATTTCCTGAGTCGAATCTGAGTGACATGGTGATTTCGGTTGGATCCCAATAGGTCGCAGTAGTAATAAGTGGACTGTCGGGATATAGAAAAATTTTCACGAATGTAATCAAAATTTCTAGGTGAATTTAGTGAGTTCCCACTGGGACATGCTTGTATGAGTGTGCTTTTCAATAAAGAGCAACATTTTAAGGAACGGTAACTAAGTATCTTGGCGAATTCAGTACGTTCCCAATAGGATTCAATGTAATAAGCTTGTTATTCAACATAGAGCAACTTTCTAACGAACTGAAACACTGTTTCTTTGTGAATTCAGTTAGTTCCCAGTAGCAGGCTCTTGTAATTTCTGTACTTTTAAAGATTTATCAAAATATGGTGAGCCGAATTGAGTAACATGGTGAATTCGGTTACTTCCCAATAGGCCGCAGTAGTAATAAGTGGACTGTTCGGGATATAGAAAAATTTTAACGAATGGAATCAAAATTCCTAGGCGAATTCAGTGAGTTCCCAATGGGACATGCTTGTATTAGTGTGCTTTTCGATATATACCATCATTTTAAGGGACGGAATCCAAGTATCATGGTGAATTCAGTAGGTTCCCAATAGGATTCGCATGTAATAAGCTTGTTATTCAAGATAGAGCAACGTTTTTACGAACTGAAACAGTGTATCTTTGTGAATTCAGTTAGTTCCCAGTAGCAGGCCCTTGTAATAGGTGTACTTTTAAAGATTTATCAAAATATGGTGAGCCGAATCTGAGTAACATGGTGAATTCGGTTAGATCCCAATAGGCCGCAGTAGTAATAAGTGGACTGTTCGGGATATAGAAAAATTTTCACGAATGGAATCAAAATTTCTAGGCGCATATAGTGAGTTTCCAAAGGGACATGCTTGTATGAGTGTGCTTTTCAATATAGAGCAACATTTTAAGGAACGGAATCTAAGTATCATGGTGAATTCACTAGGTTCCCAATAGGATTCCCATGTCATAAGCTTCTTATTCAAGATAGAGCAACATTTTAACGAACTGAAACAGTGTATCTTTGTGAATTCAGTTAGTTCCCAGTAGCAGGTTCTTGTAACATGTGTACTTTTTAAGATTTATCAAAATTTCCTGAATCGAATCTGAGTGACATGCTGATTTCGGTTAGTTCCCAATAAGCCGCAGTAGTAATAAGTGGACTGTCGGGATATAGAAAATTTTTCACGAATGGAATCAAAATTTCTAGGCGAATTCAGTGAGTTCCCAATGTGACATGCTTGTATTAGTGTGCTTTTCGATATATAGCAACATTTTAAGGGACGGAATCTAAGTATCATGGTGAATTCAGTAGGTTCCCAATAGGATTCGCATGTAATAAACTTGTTATTCAAGATAGAGCAACGTTTTTATGAACTGAAACAGTGTATCTTTGTGAATTCAGTTAGTTCCCAGTAGCAGGACCTTGTAATATGTGTACTTTAAAGATTTATCAAAATATGGTGGGCCGAATCTGAGTAACATGGTGAATTCGGTTAGTTCCCAATAGGCCGTAGTAGTAATAAGTGGACTGTTCGGGATATAGAAAAATTTTCACGAATGGAATCAAAATTTCTAGGCGAATTAAGTGAGTTCCGACAGGGACATGCTTGTATGAATGTGCTTTTCAATAAAGAGCAACATTTTAAGGAACGGTAACTAAGTATCTTGGTGAATTCAGTACGTTCCCAATAGGATTCAATGTAATAAGTTTGTTATTCAAGATAGAGCAACTTTCTAACGAACTGAAACACTGTTTCTTTGTGAATTCAGTTAGTTCCTAGTAGCAGGCTCTTGTAATTTCTGTACTTTTAAAGATTTATCAAAATATGGTGAGCCGAATTAGAGTAACATGGTGAATTCGGTTAGTTCCCAATAGGCCGCAGTAGTAATAAGAGGACTGTTCGGGATATAGAAAGATTTTAACGTTGGAATCAAATTTCCTAGGCGAATTCAGTGAGTTCCCATTGGGACATGCTTGTATTAGTGTGCTTTTCGATATATACCATCATTTTAAGGGACGGAATCTAAGTATCATGGTGAATTCAGTAGGTTCCCAATAGGATTCCCATGTAATAAGCTTGTTATTCCAGATAGAGCAACGTTTTATCGAACTGAAACAGTGTATCTTTGTGAATTCAGTCAGTTCCCAGTAGCAGGCCCTTGTAATATGTGTACTTTTAAAGATTTATCAAAATATGGTGAGCCGAATCTGAGTAACATGGTGAATTCGGTTAGATCCCAATAGGCCGCAGTAGTAATAAGTGGACTGTTCGGGATATAGAAAAATTTTCACGAATGGAATCAAAATTTGTAGGTGAATATAGTGAGTTCCCAATGGGACATGCTTGTATGAGTGTGCTTTTCAATATAGAGCAACATTTAAAGGAACGGAATCTAAGTATCATGGTGAATTCAGTAGGTTCCCAATAGGATTCCCATGTAATAAGCTTGTTATTCAAGATAGAGCAACATTTTAACGAACTGAAACAGTGTATCTTTGTGAATTCAGTTAGTTCCCAGTAGCAGGTTCTTGTAACATGTGTATTTTTTAAGATTTATCAAAATTTCCTGAGTCGAATCTGAGTGACATGGTGATTTCGGTTAGTTCCCAATAGGCCGCATTAGTAATCAGTGGACTGTCGGGATATAGAAAAATTATCACAATTGGAATCAAAATTTCTATGCGAATTCAATGAGTTCCCAATGGGACATGCTTGTATTAGTGTGCTTTTAGATATATAGCAACATTTTAAGGGACGGAATCTAAGTATCATGGTGAATTCAGTAGGTTCCCTATAGGATTCCCATGTAATAAGCTTGTTATTCAAGATAGAGCAACGTTTTATCGAACTGAAACAGTGTATCTTTGTGAATTCAGTAAGTTCCCAGTAGCAGGTCCTTGTAATATGTGTACTTTTAAAGATTTATCAAAATATGGTGAGCCGAACCTGAGTAACATGGTGAATTCGGTTAGATCCCAATATGCCGCAGTAGTATTCAGTGGACTGTCGGGATATAGAAAAATTTTCACAAAAGGAATCAAAATTTCTAGGCGAATTCAGTGAGTTCCCAATGGGACATTCTTGTATTAGTGTGCTTTTAGATATATAGCAACATTTTAAGGGACGGAATCTAAGTATCATGGTGAATTTAGTAGGTTCCCTATAGGATACGCAAGTAATAAGATTGTTATTCAAGATAGAGCAACGTTTTTACGAACTGAAACAGTGTATCTTTGTGAATCAGTTAGTTCCAAGTAGCAGGCCCTTGTAATATGTGTACGTTTAAAGATTTATCAAAATATGGTGGGCCGAATCTGAGTAACATGGTGAATTCGGTTAGTTCCCAATAGGCCGTAGTAGTAATAAGTGGACTGTTCGGGATATAGAAAAATTTTCACGAATGGAATCAAAATTTCTAGGCGAATTAAGTGAGTTCCCACAGGGACATGCTTGTATGAATGTGCTTTTCAATAAAGAGCAACATTTTAAGGAACGGTAACTAAGTATCTTGGTGAATTCAGTACGTTCCCAATAGGATTCAATGTAATAAGCTTGTTATTCAAGATAGAGCAACTTTCTAACGAACTGAAACACTGTTTCTTTGTGAATTCAGTTAGTTCCCAGTAGCAGGCTCTTGTAATTTCTGTACTTTTAAAGATTTATCAAAATATGGTGAGCCGAATTAGAGTAACATGGTGAATTCGGTTAGTTCCCAATAGGCCGCAGTAGTAATAAGAGGACTGTTCGGGATATAGAAAGATTTTAACGTTGGAATCAAATTTCCTAGGCGAATTCAGTGAGTTCCCATTGGGACATGCTTGTATTAGTGTGCTTTTCGATATATACCATCATTTTAAGGGACGGAATCTAAGTATCATGGTGAATTCAGTAGGTTCCCAATAGGATTCCCATGTAATAAGCTTGTTATTCTAGATAGAGCAACGTTTTATCGAACTGAAACAGTGTATCTTTGTGAATTCAGTCAGTTCCCAGTAGCAGGCCCTTGTAATATGTGTACTTTTAAAGATTTATCAAAATATGGTGAGCCGAATCTGAGTAACATGGTGAATTCGGTTAGATCCCAATAGGCCGCAGTAGTAATAAGTGGACTGTTCGGGATATAGAAAAATTTTCACGAATGGAATCAAAATTTCTAGGTGAATATAGTGAGTTCCCAATGGGACATGCTTGTATGAGTGTGCTTTTCAATATAGAGCAACATTTAAAGGAACGGAATCTAAGTATCATGGTGAATTCAGTAGGTTCCCAATAGGATTCCCATGTAATAAGCTTGTTATTCAAGATAGAGGAACATTTTAACGAACTGAAACAGTGTATCTTTGTGAATTCAGTTAGTTCCCAGTAGCAGGTTCTTGTAACATGTGTATTTTTTAAGATTTATCAAAATTTCCTGAGTCGAATCTGAGTGACATGGTGATTTCGGTTAGTTCCCAATAGGCCGCATTAGTAATCAGTGTACTGTCGGGATATAGAAAAATTATCACAATTGGAATCAAAATTTCTAGGCGAATTCAATGAGTTCCCAATGGGACATGCTTGTATAAGTGTGCTTTTAGATATATAGCAACATTTTAAGGGACGGAATCTAAGTATCATGGTGAATTCAGTAGGTTCCCTATAGGATTCCCATGTAATAAGCTTGTTATTCAAGATAGAGCAACGTTTTATCGAACTGAAACAGTGTATCTTTGTGAATTCAGTAAGTTCCCAGTAGCAGGTCCTTGTAATATGTGTACTTTTAAAGATTTATCAAAATATGGTGAGCCGAACCTGAGTAACATGGTGAATTCGGTTAGATCCCAATATGCCGCAGTAGTATTCAGTGGACTGTCGGGATATAGAAAAATTTTCACAAAAGGAATCAAAATTTCTAGGCGAATTCAGTGAGTTCCCAATGGGACATTCTTGTATTAGTGTGCTTTTAGATATATAGCAACATTTTAAAGGACGGAATCTAAGTATCATGGTGAATTCAGTAGGTTCCCTATAGGATTCGCAAGTAATAAGCTTGTTATTCAAGATAGAGCAACGTTTTTACGAACTGAAACAGTGTATCTTTGTGAATTCAGTTAGTTCCAAGTAGCAGGCCCTTGTAATATGTGTACTTTAAAGATTTATCAAAATATGGTGAGCCGAATTAGAGTAACATGGTGAATTCGGTTTTTCCCAATAGGCCGCAGTAGTAATAAGTGGACTGTTCGGGATATAGAAAAATTTTAACGAATGGAATCAAAATTCCTAAGCGAATTCAGTGAGTTCCCATTGGGACATGCTTGTATTAGTGTGCTTTTCGATATATACCATCATTTTAAGGGACGGAATCTAAGTATCATGGTGAATTCAGTAGGTTCCCAATAGGATTCCCATGTAATAAGCTTGTTATTCAAGATAGAGCAACGTTTTATCGAACTGAAACAGTGTATCTTTGTGAATTCAGTTAGTTCCCAGTAGCAGGCCCTTGTAATATGTGTACTTTTAAAGATTTATCAAAATATGGTGAGCCGAATCTGAGTAACATGGTGAATTCGGTTAGTTCCCAATAGGCCGTAGTAGAAATAAGTGGACTGTTCGGGATATAGAAAAATTTTCATGAATGGAATCAAAATTTCTAGGCGAATTAAGTGAGTTCCCACAGGGACATGCTTGTATGAGTGTGCTTTTCAATAAAGAGCAACATTTAAGGAACGGTAACTAAGTATCTTGGTGAATTCAGTACGTTCCCAATAGGATTCAATGTAATAAGCTTGTTATTCAAGATAGAGCAACTTTCTAACGAACTGAAACACTGTTTCTTTGTGAATTCAGTTAGTTCCCAGTAGCAGGCTCTTGTAATTTCTGTACTTTTAAAGATTTATCAAAATATGGTGAGCCGAATTAGAGTAACATGGTGAATTCGGTTAGTTCCCAATAGGCCGCAGTAGTAATAAGAGGACTGTTCGGGATATAGAAAGATTTTAACGTTGGAATCAAATTTCCTAGGCGAATTCAGTGAGTTCCCATTGGGACATGCTTGTATTAGTGTGCTTTTCGATATATACCATCATTTTAAGGGACGGAATCTAAGTATCATGGTGAATTCAGTAGGTTCCCAATAGGATTCGCATGTATTAAGCTTGTTATTCAAGATAGAGCAACGTTTTATCGAACTGTAACAGTGTATCTTTGTGAATTCAGTCAGTTCCCAGTAGCAGGCCCTTGTAATATGTGTACTTTTAAAGATTTATCAAAATATGGTGAGCCGAATCTGAGTAACATGGTGAATTCGGTTAGATCCCAATAGGCCGCAGTAGTAATAAGTGGACTGTTCGGGATATAGAAAAATTTTCACGAATGGAATCAAAATTTCTAGGTGAATATAGTGAGTTCCCAATGGGACATGCTTGTATGAGTGTGCTTTTCAATATAGAGCAACATTTAAAGGAACGGAATCTAAGTATCATGGTGAATTCAGTAGGTTCCCAATAGGATTCCCATGTAATAAGCTTGTTATTCAAGATAGAGCAACATTTTAACGAACTGAAACAGTGTATCTTTGTGAATTCAGTTAGTTCCCAGTAGCAGGTTCTTGTAACATGTGTATTTTTTAAGATTTATCAAAATTTCCTGAGTCGAATCTGAGTGACATGGTGATTTCGGTTAGTTCCCAATAGGCCGCATTAGTAATCAGTGTACTGTCGGGATATAGAAAAATTATCACAATTGGAATCAAAATTTCTAGGCGAATTCAGTGAGTTCCCAATGGGACATGCTTGTATAAGTGTGCTTTTAGATATATAGCAACATTTTAAGGGACGGAATCTAAGTATCATGGTGAATTCAGTAGGTTCCCTATAGGATTCCCATGTAATAAGCTTGTTATTCAAGATAGAGCAACGTTTTATCGAACTGAAACAGTGTATCTTTGTGAATTCAGTAAGTTCCCAGTAGCAGGTCCTTGTAATATGTGTACTTTTAAAGATTTATCAAAATATGGTGAGCCGAACCTGAGTAACATGGTGAATTCGGTTAGATCCCAATATGCCGCAGTAGTATTCAGTGGACTGTCGGGATATAGAAAAATTTTCACAAAAGGAATCAAAATTTCTAGGCGAATTCAGTGAGTTCCCAATGGGACATTCTTGTATTAGTGTGCTTTTAGATATATAGCAACATTTTAAAGGACGGAATCTAAGTATCATGGTGAATTCAGTAGGTTCCCTATAGGATTCGCAAGTAATAAGCTTGTTATTCAAGATAGAGCAACGTTTTTACGAACTGAAACAGTGTATCTTTGTGAATTCAGTTAGTTCCAAGTAGCAGGCCCTTGTAATATGTGTACTTTAAAGATTTATCAAAATATGGTGAGCCGAATTAGAGTAACATGGTGAATTCGGTTTTTCCCAATAGGCCGCAGTAGTAATAAGTGGACTGTTCGGGATATAGAAAAATTTTAACGAATGGAATCAAAATTCCTAAGCGAATTCAGTGAGTTCCCATTGGGACATGCTTGTATTAGTGTGCTTTTCGATATATACCATCATTTTAAGGGACGGAATCTAAGTATCATGGTGAATTCAGTAGGTTCCCAATAGGATTCCCATGTAATAAGCTTGTTATTCAAGATAGAGCAACGTTTTATCGAACTGAAACAGTGTATCTTTGTGAATTCAGTTAGTTCCCAGTAGCAGGCCCTTGTAATATATGTACTTTTAAAGATTTATCAAAATATGGTGAGCCGAATCTGAGTAACATGGTGAATTCGGTTAGTTCCCAATAGGCCGTAGTAGAAATAAGTGGACTGTTCGGGATATAGAAAAATTTTCATGAATGGAATCAAAATTTCTAGGCGAATTAAGTGAGTTCCCACAGGGACATGCTTGTATGAGTGTGCTTTTCAATAAAGAGCAACATTTAAGGAACGGTAACTAAGTATCTTGGTGAATTCAGTACGTTCCCAATAGGATTCAATGTAATAAGCTTGTTATTCAAGATAGAGCAACTTTCTAACGAACTGAAACACTGTTTCTTTGTGAATTCAGTTAGTTCCCAGTAGCAGGCTCTTGTAATTTATGTACTTTTAAAGATTTATCAAAATATGGTGAGCCGAATTAGAGTAACATGGTGAATTTGGTTAGTTCTCAATAGGCCGCAGTAGTAATAATTGGACTGTTCGGGATATAGAAAAATTTTCACGAATGGAATCAAAATTTCTAGGTGAATATAGTGAGTTCCCAATGGGACATGCTTGTATGAGTGTGCTTTTCAATATACAGCAACATTTAAAGGAACGGAATCTAAGTATCATGGTGAATCAGTAGGTTCCCAATAGGATTCCCATGTAATAAGCTTGTTTTTCAAGATAGAGCAACGTTTTATCAAACTGAAACAGTGTATCTTTGTGAATTCAGTTTGTTCCCAGTAGCAGGCCCTTGTAATATGTGTACTTTTAAAGATTTATCAAAATATGGTGAGCCGAATCTGAGTAACATGGTGAATTCGGTTAGATCCCAATAGGCCGCAGTAGTAATCAGTGGACTGTCGGGATATAGAAAAATTTTCACGAAAGGAATCAAAATTTCTAGGCGAATTCAGTGAGTTCCCAATGGGACATGCTTGTATTAGTGTGCTTTTAGATATATAGCAACATTTTAAGGGACGGAATCTAAGTATCATGGTGAATTCAGTAGTTTCCCTATAGGATTCGCATGTAATAAGCTTGTTATTCAAGATAGAGCAACGTTTTTACGAACTGAAACAGTGTATCTTTGTGAATTCAGTTAGTTCCCAGTAGCAGGACCTTGTAATATGTGTACTTTTAAAGATTTATCAAAATATGGTGAGCCGAATCTGAGTAACATGGTGAATTCGGTTAGATCCCAATAGGCCGCAATAGTAATAAGTGGACTGTTCGGGATATAGAAAAATTTTCACGAATGGAATGAAAATTTCCAGGCGAATATAGTGAGTTTCCAATGGGACATGCTTGTATGAGTGTGCTTTTCAATATAGAGCAACATTTTAAGGAACGGAATCTAAGTACCATGGTGAATTCAGTAGGTTCCCAATAGGATTCGCATGTAATAAGATTGTTATTCAAGATAGAGCAACGTTTTAACGAACTGAAACAGTGTATCTTTGTGAATTCACTTAGTTCCCAGTAGCAGGTTCTTGTAATATGTGTACTTTTTAAGATTTATCAAAATTTCCTGAGTCGAATCTGAGTGACATGGTGATTTCGGTTGGATCCCAATAGGTCGCAGTAGTAATAAGTGGACTGTCGGGATATAGAAAAATTTTCACGAATGGAATCAAAATTTCTAGGTGAATTAAGTGAGTTCCCACTGGGACATGCTTGTATGAGTGTGCTTTTCAATAAAGAGCAACATTTTAAGGAACGGTAACTAAGTATCTTGGTGAATTCAGTACGTTCCCAATAGGATTCAATGTAATAAGCTTGTTATTCAACATAGAGCAACTTTCTAACGAACTGAAACACTGTTTCTTTGTGAATTCAGTTAGTTCCCAGTAGCAGGCTCTTGTAATCTCTGTACTTTTAAAGATTTATCAAAATATGGTGAGCCGAATTGAGTAACATGGTGAAATAGGTTACTTCCCAATAGGCCGCAGTAGTAATAAGTGGACTGTTCGGGATATAGAAAAATTTTAACGAATGGAATCAAAATTCCTAGGCGAATTAAGTGAGTTCCCAATGGTACATGCTTGTATTAGTGTGCTTTTCGATATATACCATCATTTTAAGGGACGGAATCTAAGTATCATGGTGAATTTAGTAGGTTCCCAATAGGATTCGCATGTAATAAGCTTGTTATTCAAGATAGAGCAACGTTTTTACGAACTGAAACAGTGTATCTTTGTGAATTCAGTTAGTTCCCAGTAGCAGGCCCTTATAATATGTGTACTTTTAAAGATTTATCAAAATATGGTGAGCCGAATCTGAGTAACATGGTGAATTCGGTTAGATCCCAATAGGCCGCAATAGTAATAAGTGGACTGTTCGGGATATAGAAAAATTTTCACGAATTGAATCAAAATTTCTAGGCGAATATAGTGAGTTTCCAAAGGGACATGCTTGTATGAGTGTGCTTTTCAATATAGAGCAACATTTTAAGAAACGGAATCTAAGTATCATGGTGAATTCAGTAGGTTCCCAATAGGATTCCCATGTAATAAGCTTGTTATTCAAGATAGAGCAACGTTTTAACGAACTGAAACAGTGTATCTTTGTGAATTCAGTTAGTTCCCAGTAGCAGGTTCTTGTAACATGTGTACTTTTTAAGATTTATCAAAATTTCCTGAATCGAATCTGAGTGACATGCTGATTTCGGTTAGTTCCTAATAAGCCGCAGTAGTAATAAGTGGACTGTCGGGATATAGAAAAATTTTCACGAATGGAATCAAATTTTCTAGGCGAATTCAGTGAGTTCCCACAGGGACATGCTTGTATGAATGTGCTTTTCAATAAAGTGCAACATTTTAAGGAATGGTAACTAAGTATCTTGGTGAATTCAGTACGTTCTCAATAGGATTCAATGTAATAAGCTTGTTATTCAACATAGAGCAACTTTCTAACGAACTGAAACACTGTTTCTTTGTGAATTCAGTTAGTTCCCAGTAGCAGGCTCTTGTAATTTCTGTACTTTTAAAGATTTATCAAAATATGGTGAGCCGAATTAGAATAACATGGTGAATTTGGTTAGTTCTCAATAGGCCGCAGTAGTAATAATTGGACTGTTCGGGATATAGAAAAATTTTCACGAATGGAATCAAAATTTCTAGGCGAATATAGTGAGTTCCCAATGGGACATGCTTGTATGAGTGTGCTTTTCAATATACAGCAACATTTAAAGGAACGGAATCTAAGTATCATGGTGAATCAGTAGGTTCCCAATAGGATTCCCATGTAATAAGCTTGTTTTTCAAGATAGAGCAACGTTTTATCAAACTGAAACAGTGTATCTTTGTGAATTCAGTTTGTTCCCAGTAGCAGGCCCTTGTAATATGTGTACTTTTAAAGATTTATCAAAATATGGTGAGCCGAATCTGAGTAACATGGTGAATTCGGTTAGATCCCAATAGGCCGCAGTAGTAATCAGTGGACTGTCGGGATATAGAAAAATTTTCACGAAAGGAATCAAAATTTCTAGGCGAATTCAGTGAGTTCCCAATGGGACATGCTTGTATTAGTGTGCTTTTAGATATATAGCAACATTTTAAGGGACGGAATCTAAGTATCATGGTGAATTCAGTAGTTTCCCTATAGGATTCGCATGTAATAAGCTTGTTATTCAAGATAGAGCAACGTTTTTACGAACTGAAACAGTGTATCTTTGTGAATTCAGTTAGTTCCAAGTAGCAGGCCCTTGTAATATGTGTACTTTTAAAGATTTATCAAAATATGGTGAGCCGAATCTGAGTAACATGGTGAATTCGGTTAGATCCCAATAGGCCGCAATAGTAATAAGTGGACTGTTCGGGATATAGAAAAATTTTCACGAATGGAATGAAAATTTCCAGGCGAATATAGTGAGTTTCCAATGGGACATGCTTGTATGAGTGTGCTTTTCAATATAGAGCAACATTTTAAGGAACGGAATCTAAGTACCATGGTGAATTCAGTAGGTTCCCAATAGGCTTCGCATGTTATAAGCCTGTTATTCAAGATAGAGCAACGTTTTAACGAACTGAAACAGTGTATCTTTGTGAATTCACTTAGTTCCCAGTAGCAGGTTCTTGTAATATGTGTACTTTTTAAGATTTATCAAAATATCATGAGTCGAATCTGAGTGACATGGTGATTTCGGTTGGACCCCAATAGGTCGCGGTAGTAATAAGTGGACTGTCGGGATATAGAAAAATTTTCACGAATGGAATCAAAATTTCTAGGTGAATTAAGTGAGTTCCCACTGGGACATGCTTGTATGAGTGTGCTTTTCAATAAAGAGCAACATTTTAAGGAACGGTAACTAAGTATCTTGGTGAATTCAGTACGTTCCCAATAGGATTCAATGTAATAAGCTTGTTATTCAACATAGAGCAACTTTCTAACGAACTGAAACACTGTTTCTTTCTGAATTCAGTTAGTTCCCAGTAGCAGGCTCTTGTAATTTCTGTACTTTTAAAGATTTATCAAAATATGGTGAGCCGAATTGAGTAACATGGTGAATTCGGTTACTTCCCAATAGGCCGCAGTAGTAATAAGTGGACTGTTCGGGATATAGAAAAATTTTAACGAATGGAATCAAAATTCCTAGGCGAATTCAGTGAGTTCCCAATGGGACATGCTTGTATTAGTGTGCTTTTCGATATATACCATCATTTTAAGGGACGGAATCTAAGTATCATGGTGAATTCAGTAGGTTCCCAATAGGATTCGCATGTAATAAGCTTGTTATTCAAGATAGAGCAACGTTTTTACGAACTGAAACAGTGTATCTTTGTGAATTCAGTTAGTTCCCAGTAGCAGGCCCTTGTAATATGTGTACTTTTAAAGATTTATCAAAATATGGTGAGCCGAATCTGAGTAACATGGTGAATTCGGTTAGATCCCAATAGGCCGCAGTAGTAATAAGTGGACTGTTCGGGATATAGAAAAATTTTCACGAATGGAATCAAAATTTCTAGGCGAATATAGTGAGTTTCCAAAGGGACATGCTTGTATGAGTGTGCTTTTCAATATAGAGCAACATTTTAAGGAACGGAATCTAAGTATCATGGTGAATTCAGTAGGTTCCCAATAGGATTCCCATGTAATAAGCTTGTTATTCAAGATAGAGCAACGTTTTATCGAACTGAAACAGTGTATCTTTGTGAATTCAGTTAGTTCCCAGTAGCAGGTTCTTGTAACATGTGTACTTTTTAAGATTTATCAAAATTTCCTGAATCGAATCTGAGTGACATGCTGATTTCGGTTAGTTCCCAATAAGCCGCAGTAGTAATAAGTGGACTGTAGGGATATAGAAAAATTTTCACGAATGGAATCAAATTTTCTAGGCGAATTCAGTGAGTTCCCACAGGGACATGCTTGTATGAATGTGCTTTTCAATAAAGTGCAACATTTTAAGGAATGGTAACTAAGTATCTTGGTGAATTCAGTACGTTCTCAATAGGATTCAATGTAATAAGCTTGTTATTCAACATAGAGCAACTTTCTAACGAACTGAAACACTGTTTCTTTGTGAATTCAGTTAGTTCCCAGTAGCAGGCTCTTGTAATTTCTGTACTTTTAAAGATTTATCAAAATATGGTGAGCCGAATTAGAATAACATGGTGAATTTGGTTAGTTCTCAATAGGCCGCAGTAGTAATAATTGGACTGTTCGGGATATAGAAAAATTTTCACGAATGGAATCAAAATTTCTAGGCGAATATAGTGAGTTCCCAATGGGACATGCTTGTATGAGTGTGCTTTTCAATATACAGCAACATTTAAAGGAACGGAATCTAAGTATCATGGTGAATCAGTAGGTTCCCAATAGGATTCCCATGTAATAAGCTTGTTTTTCAAGATAGAGCAACGTTTTATCAAACTGAAACAGTGTATCTTTGTGAATTCAGTTTGTTCCCAGTAGCAGGCCCTTGTAATATGTGTACTTTTAAAGATTTATCAAAATATGGTGAGCCGAATCTGAGTAACATGGTGAATTCGGTTAGATCCCAATAGGCCGCAGTAGTAATCAGTGGACTGTCGGGATATAGAAAAATTTTCACGAAAGGAATCAAAATTTCTAGGCGAATTCAGTGAGTTCCCAATGGGACATGCTTGTATTAGTGTGCTTTTAGATATATAGCAACATTTTAAGGGACGGAATCTAAGTATCATGGTGAATTCAGTAGTTTCCCTATAGGATTCGCATGTAATAAGCTTGTTATTCAAGATAGAGCAACGTTTTTACGAACTGAAACAGTGTATCTTTGTGAATTCAGTTAGTTCCAAGTAGCAGGCCCTTGTAATATGTGTACTTTTAAAGATTTATCAAAATATGGTGAGCCGAATCTGAGTAACATGGTGAATTCGGTTAGATCCCAATAGGCCGCAATAGTAATAAGTGGACTGTTCGGGATATAGAAAAATTTTCACGAATGGAATGAAAATTTCCAGGCGAATATAGTGAGTTTCCAATGGGACATGCTTGTATGAGTGTGCTTTTCAATATAGAGCAACATTTTAAGGAACGGAATCTAAGTACCATGGTGAATTCAGTAGGTTCCCAATAGGCTTCGCATGTTATAAGCCTGTTATTCAAGATAGAGCAACGTTTTAACGAACTGAAACAGTGTATCTTTGTGAATTCACTTAGTTCCCAGTAGCAGGTTCTTGTAATATGTGTACTTTTTAAGATTTATCAAAATATCATGAGTCGAATCTGAGTGACATGGTGATTTCGGTTGGACCCCAATAGGTCGCGGTAGTAATAAGTGGACTGTCGGGATATAGAAAAATTTTCACGAATGGAATCAAAATTTCTAGGTGAATTAAGTGAGTTCCCACTGGGACATGCTTGTATGAGTGTGCTTTTCAATAAAGAGCAACATTTTAAGGAACGGTAACTAAGTATCTTGGTGAATTCAGTACGTTCCCAATAGGATTCAATGTAATAAGCTTGTTATTCAACATAGAGCAACTTTCTAACGAACTGAAACACTGTTTCTTTCTGAATTCAGTTAGTTCCCAGTAGCAGGCTCTTGTAATTTCTGTACTTTTAAAGATTTATCAAAATATGGTGAGCCGAATTGAGTAACATGGTGAATTCGGTTACTTCCCAATAGGCCGCAGTAGTAATAAGTGGACTGTTCGGGATATAGAAAAATTTTAACGAATGGAATCAAAATTCCTAGGCGAATTCAGTGAGTTCCCAATGGGACATGCTTGTATTAGTGTGCTTTTCGATATATACCATCATTTTAAGGGACGGAATCTAAGTATCATGGTGAATTCAGTAGGTTCCCAATAGGATTCGCATGTAATAAGCTTGTTATTCAAGATAGAGCAACGTTTTTACGAACTGAAACAGTGTATCTTTGTGAATTCAGTTAGTTCCCAGTAGCAGGCCCTTGTAATATGTGTACTTTTAAAGATTTATCAAAATATGGTGAGCCGAATCTGAGTAACATGGTGAATTCGGTTAGATCCCAATAGGCCGCAGTAGTAATAAGTGGACTGTTCGGGATATAGAAAAATTTTCACGAATGGAATCAAAATTTCTAGGCGAATATAGTGAGTTTCCAAAGGGACATGCTTGTATGAGTGTGCTTTTCAATATAGAGCAACATTTTAAGGAACGGAATCTAAGTATCATGGTGAATTCAGTAGGTTCCCAATAGGATTCCCATGTAATAAGCTTGTTATTCAAGATAGAGCAACGTTTTATCGAACTGAAACAGTGTATCTTTGTGAATTCAGTTAGTTCCCAGTAGCAGGTTCTTGTAACATGTGTACTTTTTAAGATTTATCAAAATTTCCTGAATCGAATCTGAGTGACATGCTGATTTCGGTTAGTTCCCAATAAGCCGCAGTAGTAATAAGTGGACTGTCGGGATATAGAAAAATTTTCACGAATGGAATCAAAATTTCTAGGCGAATTCAATGAGTTCCCAATGTGACGTGCTTGTATTAGTGTGCTTTTCGATATATAGCAACATTTTAAGGGACGGAATCTAAGTATCATGGTGAATTCAGTAGGTTCCCAATAGGATTCGCATGTAATAAACTTGTTATTCAAGATAGAGCAACGTTTTTACGGACTGAAACAGTGTATCTTTGTGAATTCAGTTAGTTCCCAGTAGCAGGACCTTGTAATATGTGTACTTTAAAGATATATCAAAATATGGTGGGCCGAATCTGAGTAACATGGTGAATTCGGTTAGTTCCCAATAGGCCGTAGTAGTAATAAGTGGACTGTTCGGGATATAGAAAAATTTTCACGAATGGAATCAAAATTTCTAGGCGAATTAAGTGAGTTCCCACAGGGACATGCTTGTATGAATGTGCTTTTCAATAAAGAGCAACATTTTAAGGAACGGTAACTAAGTATCTTGGTGAATTCAGTACGTTCCCAATAGGATTCAATGTAATAAGCTTGTTATTCAAGATAGAGCAACTTTCTAACGAACTGAAACACTGTTCTTTGAAAATTCAGTTAGTTCCTAGTAGCAGGCTCTTGTAATTTCTGTACTTTTAAAGATTTATCAAAATATGGTGAGCCGAATTAGAGTAACATGGTGAATTCGGTTAGTTCCCAATAGGCCGCAGTAGTAATAAGTGGACTGTCGGGATATAGAAAAATTATCACAATTGGAATCAAAATTTCTAGGCGAATTCAGTGAGTTCCCAATGGGACATTCTTGTATTAGTGTGCTTTTAGATATATATCAACATTTTAAGGGACGGAATCTAAGTATCATGGTGAATTCAGTAGGTTCCCTATAGGATTCCCATGTAATAAGCTTGTTATTCAAGATAGAGCAACGTTTTTACGAACTGAAACAGTGTATCTTTGTGAATTCAGTTAGTTCCAAGTAGCAGGCCCTTGTAATATGTGTACTTTTAAAGATTTATCAAAATATGGTGAGCCGAATCTGAGTAACATGGTGAATTCGGTTAGATCCCAATAGGCAGCAGTAGTAATCAGTGGACTGTCGGGATATAGAAAAATTTTCACGAAAGGAATCAAAATTTCTAGGCGAATTCAGTGAGTTCCCAATGGGACATGCTTGTATTAGTGTGCTTTTAGATATATAGCAACATTTTAAGGGACGGAATCTAAGTATCATGGTGAATTCAGTAGGTTCCCTATAGGATTCCCATGTAATAAGCTTGTTATTCAAGATAGAGCAACGTTTTTACGAACTGAAACAGTGTATCTTTGTGAATTCAGTTAGTTCCAAGTAGCAGGCCCTTGTAATATGTGTACTTTTAAAGATTTATCAAAATATGGTGAGCCGAATCTGAGTAACATGGTGAATTCGGTTAGATCCCAATAGGCCGCAATAGTAATAAGTGGACTGTTCGGGATATAGAAAAATTTTCACGAATGGAATGAAAATTTCCAGGCGAATATAGTGAGTTTCCAAAGGGACATGCTTGTATGAGTGTGCTTTTCAATATAGAGCAACATTTTAAGGAACGGAATCTAAGTACCATGGTGAATTCAGTAAGTTCCCAATAGGATTCGCATGTAATAAGCTTGTTATTCAAGATAGAGCAACGTTTTAACGAACTGAAACAGTGTATCTTTGTGAATTCACTTAGTTCCCAGTAGCAGGTTCTTGTAATATGTGTACTTTTTAAGATTTATCAAAATTTCCTGAGTCGAATCTGAGTGACCTGGTGATTTCGGTGGATCCCAATAGGTCGCAGTAGTAGTAAGTGGACTGTCGGGATATAGAAAAATTTTCACGAATGGAATCAAAATTTCTAGGTGAATTAAGTGAGTTCCCACTGGGACATGCTTGTTGAGTGTGCTTTTCAATAAAGAGCAACATTTTAAGGAACGGTAACTAAGTATCTTGGTGAATTCAGTACGTTCCCAATAGGATTCAATGTAATAAGCTTGTTATTCAACATAGAGCAACTTTCTAACGAACTGAAACACTGTTTCTTTGTGAATTCAGTTAGTGCCCAGTAGCAGGCTCTTGTAATTTCTGTACTTTTAAAGATTTATCAAAATATGGTGAGCCGAATTGAGTAACATGGTGAATTCGGTTACTTCCCAATAGGCCGCAGTAGTAATAAGTGGACTGTTCGGGATATAGAAAAATTTTAACGAATGGAATCAAAATTCCTAGGCGAATTCAGTGAGTTCCCAATGGTACATGCTTGTATTAGTGTGCTTTTCGATATATACCATCATTTTAAGGAACGGAATCTAAGTATCATGGTGAATTCAGTAGGTTCCCAATAGGATTCGCATGTAATAAGCTTGTTATTCAAGATAGAGCAACGTTTTTATGAACTGAAACAGTGTACCTTTGTGAATTCAGTTAGTTCCCAGTAGCAGGTTCTTGTAACATGTGTACTTTTTAAGATTTATCAAAATTTCCTGAATCGAATCTGAGTGACATGCTGATTTCGGTTAGTTCCCAATAAGCCACATAGTAATAAGTGGACTGTCGGGATACAGAAAAATTTTCATGAATGGAATCAAAATTTCTAGGCGAATTCAGTGAGTTCCCAATGTGACATGCTTGTATTAGTGTGCTTTTCGATATATAGCAACATTTTAAGGGACGGAATCTAAGTATCATGGTGAATTCAGTAGGTTCCCAATAGGATTCGCATGTAATAAACTTGTTATTCAAGATAGAGCAACGTTTTTACGAACTGAAACAGTGTATCTTTGTGAATTCAGTTAGTTCCCAGTAGCAGGACCTTGTAATATGTGTACTTTAAAGATTTAACAAAATATGGTGGGCCGAATCTGAGTAACATGGTGAATTCGGTTAGTTCCCAATGGGCCGTAGTAGTAATAAGTGGACTGTTCGGGATATAGAAAAATTTTCACGAATGGAATCAAAATTTGTAGGCGAATTAAGTGAGTTCCCACAGGGACATGCTTGTATGAATGTGCTTATCAATAAAGAGCAACATTTTAAGGAACGGTAACTAAGTATCTTGGTGAATTCAGTACGTTCCCAATAGGATTCAATGTAATAAGCTTGTTATTCAAGATAGAGCAACTTTCTAACGAACTGAAACACTGTTTCTTTGTGAATTCAGTTAGTTCCTAGTAGCAGGCTCTTGTAATTTCTGTACTTTTAAAGATTTATCAAAATATGGTGAGCCGAATTAGAGTAACATGGTGAATTCGGTTAGTTCCCAATAGGCCGCAGTAGTAATAAGTGGACTGTTCGAGAGATAGAAAAATTTTAACGAATGGAATCAAAATTCCTAGGGGAATTCAGTGAGTTCCCATTGGGACATGCTTGTATTAGTGTGCATTTCGATATATACCATCATTTTAAGGGATGGAATCTAAGTATCATGGTGGATTCAGTAGGTTCCCAATAGGATTCCCATGTAATAAGCTTGTTATTCAAGATAGAGCAACGTTTTATCGAACTGAAACTGTGTATCTTTGTGAATTCAGTTAGTTCCCAGTAGCAGGCCCTTGTAATATGTGTACTTTTAAAGATTTATCAAAATATGGTGAGCCGAATCTGAGTAACATGGTGAATTCGGTTAGATCCCAATAGGCCGCAATAGTAATAAGTGGACTGTTCGGGATATAGAAAAATTTTCACGAATGGAATGAAAATTTCCAGGCGAATATAGTGAGTTTCCAATGGGACATGCTTGTATGAGTGTGCTTTTCAATATAGAGCAACATTTTAAGGAACGGAATCTAAGTACCATGGTGAATTCAGTAGGTTCCCAATAGGATTCGCATGTAATAAGATTGTTATTCAAGATAGAGCAACGTTTTAACGAACTGAAACAGTGTATCTTTGTGAATTCACTTAGTTCCCAGTAGCAGGTTCTTGTAATATGTGTACTTTTTAAGATTTATCAAAATTTCCTGAGTCGAATCTGAGTGACATGGTGATTTCGGTTGGATCCCAATAGGTCGCAGTAGTAATAAGTGGACTGTCGGGATATAGAAAAATTTTCACGAATGGAATCAAAATTTCTAGGTGAATTAAGTGAGTTCCCACTGGGACATGCTTGTATGAGTGTGCTTTTCAATAAAGAGCAACATTTTAAGGAACGGTAACTAAGTATCTTGGTGAATTCAGTACGTTCCCAATAGGATTCAATGTAATAAGCTTGTTATTCAACATAGAGCAACTTTCTAACGAACTGAAACACTGTTTCTTTGTGAATTCAGTTAGTTCCCAGTAGCAGGCTCTTGTAATCTCTGTACTTTTAAAGATTTATCAAAATATGGTGAGCCGAATTGAGTAACATGGTGAAATAGGTTACTTCCCAATAGGCCGCAGTAGTAATAAGTGGACTGTTCGGGATATAGAAAAATTTTAACGAATGGAATCAAAATTCCTAGGCGGATTAAGTGAGTTCCCAATGGTACATGCTTGTATTAGTGTGCTTTTCGATATATACCATCATTTTAAGGGACGGAATCTAAGTATCATGGTGAATTTAGTAGGTTCCCAATAGGATTCGCATGTAATAAGCTTGTTATTCAAGATAGAGCAACGTTTTTACGAACTGAAACAGTGTATCTTTGTGAATTCAGTTAGTTCCCAGTAGCAGGCCCTTATAATATGTGTACTTTTAAAGATTTATCAAAATATGGTGAGCCGAATCTGAGTAACATGGTGAATTCGGTTAGATCCCAATAGGCCGCAATAGTAATAAGTGGACTGTTCGGGATATAGAAAAATTTTCACGAATTGAATCAAAATTTCTAGGCGAATATAGTGAGTTTCCAAAGGGACATGCTTGTATGAGTGTGCTTTTCAATATAGAGCAACATTTTAAGAAACGGAATCTAAGTATCATGGTGAATTCAGTAGGTTCCCAATAGGATTCCCATGTAATAAGCTTGTTATTCAAGATAGAGCAACGTTTTAACGAACTGAAACAGTGTATCTTTGTGAATTCAGTTAGTTCCCAGTAGCAGGTTCTTGTAACATGTGTACTTTTTAAGATTTATCAAAATTTCCTGAATCGAATCTGAGTGACATGCTGATTTCGGTTAGTTCCTAATAAGCCGCAGTAGTAATAAGTGGACTGTCGGGATATAGAAAAATTTTCACGAATGGAATCAAATTTTCTAGGCGAATTCAGTGAGTTCCCACAGGGACATGCTTGTATGAATGTGCTTTTCAATAAAGTGCAACATTTTAAGGAATGGTAACTAAGTATCTTGGTGAATTCAGTACGTTCTCAATAGGATTCAATGTAATAAGCTTGTTATTCAACATAGAGCAACTTTCTAACGAACTGAAACACTGTTTCTTTGTGAATTCAGTTAGTTCCCAGTAGCAGGCTCTTGTAATTTCTGTACTTTTAAAGATTTATCAAAATATGGTGAGCCGAATTAGAATAACATGGTGAATTTGGTTAGTTCTCAATAGGCCGCAGTAGTAATAATTGGACTGTTCGGGATATAGAAAAATTTTCACGAATGGAATCAAAATTTCTAGGCGAATATAGTGAGTTCCCAATGGGACATGCTTGTATGAGTGTGCTTTTCAATATACAGCAACATTTAAAGGAACGGAATCTAAGTATCATGGTGAATCAGTAGGTTCCCAATAGGATTCCCATGTAATAAGCTTGTTTTTCAAGATAGAGCAACGTTTTATCAAACTGAAACAGTGTATCTTTGTGAATTCAGTTTGTTCCCAGTAGCAGGCCCTTGTAATATGTGTACTTTTAAAGATTTATCAAAATATGGTGAGCCGAATCTGAGTAACATGGTGAATTCGGTTAGATCCCAATAGGCCGCAGTAGTAATCAGTGGACTGTCGGGATATAGAAAAATTTTCACGAAAGGAATCAAAATTTCTAGGCGAATTCAGTGAGTTCCCAATGGGACATGCTTGTATTAGTGTGCTTTTAGATATATAGCAACATTTTAAGGGACGGAATCTAAGTATCATGGTGAATTCAGTAGTTTCCCTATAGGATTCGCATGTAATAAGCTTGTTATTCAAGATAGAGCAACGTTTTTACGAACTGAAACAGTGTATCTTTGTGAATTCAGTTAGTTCCAAGTAGCAGGCCCTTGTAATATGTGTACTTTTAAAGATTTATCAAAATATGGTGAGCCGAATCTGAGTAACATGGTGAATTCGGTTAGATCCCAATAGGCCGCAATAGTAATAAGTGGACTGTTCGGGATATAGAAAAATTTTCACGAATGGAATGAAAATTTCCAGGCGAATATAGTGAGTTTCCAATGGGACATGCTTGTATGAGTGTGCTTTTCAATATAGAGCAACATTTTAAGGAACGGAATCTAAGTACCATGGTGAATTCAGTAGGTTCCCAATAGGCTTCGCATGTTATAAGCCTGTTATTCAAGATAGAGCAACGTTTTAACGAACTGAAACAGTGTATCTTTGTGAATTCACTTAGTTCCCAGTAGCAGGTTCTTGTAATATGTGTACTTTTTAAGATTTATCAAAATATCATGAGTCGAATCTGAGTGACATGGTGATTTCGGTTGGACCCCAATAGGTCGCGGTAGTAATAAGTGGACTGTCGGGATATAGAAAAATTTTCACGAATGGAATCAAAATTTCTAGGTGAATTAAGTGAGTTCCCACTGGGACATGCTTGTATGAGTGTGCTTTTCAATAAAGAGCAACATTTTAAGGAACGGTAACTAAGTATCTTGGTGAATTCAGTACGTTCCCAATAGGATTCAATGTAATAAGCTTGTTATTCAACATAGAGCAACTTTCTAACGAACTGAAACACTGTTTCTTTCTGAATTCAGTTAGTTCCCAGTAGCAGGCTCTTGTAATTTCTGTACTTTTAAAGATTTATCAAAATATGGTGAGCCGAATTGAGTAACATGGTGAATTCGGTTACTTCCCAATAGGCCGCAGTAGTAATAAGTGGACTGTTCGGGATATAGAAAAATTTTAACGAATGGAATCAAAATTCCTAGGCGAATTCAGTGAGTTCCCAATGGGACATGCTTGTATTAGTGTGCTTTTCGATATATACCATCATTTTAAGGGACGGAATCTAAGTATCATGGTGAATTCAGTAGGTTCCCAATAGGATTCGCATGTAATAAGCTTGTTATTCAAGATAGAGCAACGTTTTTACGAACTGAAACAGTGTATCTTTGTGAATTCAGTTAGTTCCCAGTAGCAGGCCCTTGTAATATGTGTACTTTTAAAGATTTATCAAAATATGGTGAGCCGAATCTGAGTAACATGGTGAATTCGGTTAGATCCCAATAGGCCGCAGTAGTAATAAGTGGACTGTTCGGGATATAGAAAAATTTTCACGAATGGAATCAAAATTTCTAGGCGAATATAGTGAGTTTCCAAAGGGACATGCTTGTATGAGTGTGCTTTTCAATATAGAGCAACATTTTAAGGAACGGAATCTAAGTATCATGGTGAATTCAGTAGGTTCCCAATAGGATTCCCATGTAATAAGCTTGTTATTCAAGATAGAGCAACGTTTTATCGAACTGAAACAGTGTATCTTTGTGAATTCAGTTAGTTCCCAGTAGCAGGTTCTTGTAACATGTGTACTTTTTAAGATTTATCAAAATTTCCTGAATCGAATCTGAGTGACATGCTGATTTCGGTTAGTTCCCAATAAGCCGCAGTAGTAATAAGTGGACTGTAGGGATATAGAAAAATTTTCACGAATGGAATCAAATTTTCTAGGCGAATTCAGTGAGTTCCCACAGGGACATGCTTGTATGAATGTGCTTTTCAATAAAGTGCAACATTTTAAGGAATGGTAACTAAGTATCTTGGTGAATTCAGTACGTTCTCAATAGGATTCAATGTAATAAGCTTGTTATTCAACATAGAGCAACTTTCTAACGAACTGAAACACTGTTTCTTTGTGAATTCAGTTAGTTCCCAGTAGCAGGCTCTTGTAATTTCTGTACTTTTAAAGATTTATCAAAATATGGTGAGCCGAATTAGAATAACATGGTGAATTTGGTTAGTTCTCAATAGGCCGCAGTAGTAATAATTGGACTGTTCGGGATATAGAAAAATTTTCACGAATGGAATCAAAATTTCTAGGCGAATATAGTGAGTTCCCAATGGGACATGCTTGTATGAGTGTGCTTTTCAATATACAGCAACATTTAAAGGAACGGAATCTAAGTATCATGGTGAATCAGTAGGTTCCCAATAGGATTCCCATGTAATAAGCTTGTTTTTCAAGATAGAGCAACGTTTTATCAAACTGAAACAGTGTATCTTTGTGAATTCAGTTTGTTCCCAGTAGCAGGCCCTTGTAATATGTGTACTTTTAAAGATTTATCAAAATATGGTGAGCCGAATCTGAGTAACATGGTGAATTCGGTTAGATCCCAATAGGCCGCAGTAGTAATCAGTGGACTGTCGGGATATAGAAAAATTTTCACGAAAGGAATCAAAATTTCTAGGCGAATTCAGTGAGTTCCCAATGGGACATGCTTGTATTAGTGTGCTTTTAGATATATAGCAACATTTTAAGGGACGGAATCTAAGTATCATGGTGAATTCAGTAGTTTCCCTATAGGATTCGCATGTAATAAGCTTGTTATTCAAGATAGAGCAACGTTTTTACGAACTGAAACAGTGTATCTTTGTGAATTCAGTTAGTTCCAAGTAGCAGGCCCTTGTAATATGTGTACTTTTAAAGATTTATCAAAATATGGTGAGCCGAATCTGAGTAACATGGTGAATTCGGTTAGATCCCAATAGGCCGCAATAGTAATAAGTGGACTGTTCGGGATATAGAAAAATTTTCACGAATGGAATGAAAATTTCCAGGCGAATATAGTGAGTTTCCAATGGGACATGCTTGTATGAGTGTGCTTTTCAATATAGAGCAACATTTTAAGGAACGGAATCTAAGTACCATGGTGAATTCAGTAGGTTCCCAATAGGCTTCGCATGTTATAAGCCTGTTATTCAAGATAGAGCAACGTTTTAACGAACTGAAACAGTGTATCTTTGTGAATTCACTTAGTTCCCAGTAGCAGGTTCTTGTAATATGTGTACTTTTTAAGATTTATCAAAATATCATGAGTCGAATCTGAGTGACATGGTGATTTCGGTTGGACCCCAATAGGTCGCGGTAGTAATAAGTGGACTGTCGGGATATAGAAAAATTTTCACGAATGGAATCAAAATTTCTAGGTGAATTAAGTGAGTTCCCACTGGGACATGCTTGTATGAGTGTGCTTTTCAATAAAGAGCAACATTTTAAGGAACGGTAACTAAGTATCTTGGTGAATTCAGTACGTTCCCAATAGGATTCAATGTAATAAGCTTGTTATTCAACATAGAGCAACTTTCTAACGAACTGAAACACTGTTTCTTTCTGAATTCAGTTAGTTCCCAGTAGCAGGCTCTTGTAATTTCTGTACTTTTAAAGATTTATCAAAATATGGTGAGCCGAATTGAGTAACATGGTGAATTCGGTTACTTCCCAATAGGCCGCAGTAGTAATAAGTGGACTGTTCGGGATATAGAAAAATTTTAACGAATGGAATCAAAATTCCTAGGCGAATTCAGTGAGTTCCCAATGGGACATGCTTGTATTAGTGTGCTTTTCGATATATACCATCATTTTAAGGGACGGAATCTAAGTATCATGGTGAATTCAGTAGGTTCCCAATAGGATTCGCATGTAATAAGCTTGTTATTCAAGATAGAGCAACGTTTTTACGAACTGAAACAGTGTATCTTTGTGAATTCAGTTAGTTCCCAGTAGCAGGCCCTTGTAATATGTGTACTTTTAAAGATTTATCAAAATATGGTGAGCCGAATCTGAGTAACATGGTGAATTCGGTTAGATCCCAATAGGCCGCAGTAGTAATAAGTGGACTGTTCGGGATATAGAAAAATTTTCACGAATGGAATCAAAATTTCTAGGCGAATATAGTGAGTTTCCAAAGGGACATGCTTGTATGAGTGTGCTTTTCAATATAGAGCAACATTTTAAGGAACGGAATCTAAGTATCATGGTGAATTCAGTAGGTTCCCAATAGGATTCCCATGTAATAAGCTTGTTATTCAAGATAGAGCAACGTTTTATCGAACTGAAACAGTGTATCTTTGTGAATTCAGTTAGTTCCCAGTAGCAGGTTCTTGTAACATGTGTACTTTTTAAGATTTATCAAAATTTCCTGAATCGAATCTGAGTGACATGCTGATTTCGGTTAGTTCCCAATAAGCCGCAGTAGTAATAAGTGGACTGTCGGGATATAGAAAAATTTTCACGAATGGAATCAAAATTTCTAGGCGAATTCAATGAGTTCCCAATGTGACGTGCTTGTATTAGTGTGCTTTTCGATATATAGCAACATTTTAAGGGACGGAATCTAAGTATCATGGTGAATTCAGTAGGTTCCCAATAGGATTCGCATGTAATAAACTTGTTATTCAAGATAGAGCAACGTTTTTACGGACTGAAACAGTGTATCTTTGTGAATTCAGTTAGTTCCCAGTAGCAGGACCTTGTAATATGTGTACTTTAAAGATATATCAAAATATGGTGGGCCGAATCTGAGTAACATGGTGAATTCGGTTAGTTCCCAATAGGCCGTAGTAGTAATAAGTGGACTGTTCGGGATATAGAAAAATTTTCACGAATGGAATCAAAATTTCTAGGCGAATTAAGTGAGTTCCCACAGGGACATGCTTGTATGAATGTGCTTTTCAATAAAGAGCAACATTTTAAGGAACGGTAACTAAGTATCTTGGTGAATTCAGTACGTTCCCAATAGGATTCAATGTAATAAGCTTGTTATTCAAGATAGAGCAACTTTCTAACGAACTGAAACACTGTTCTTTGAAAATTCAGTTAGTTCCTAGTAGCAGGCTCTTGTAATTTCTGTACTTTTAAAGATTTATCAAAATATGGTGAGCCGAATTAGAGTAACATGGTGAATTCGGTTAGTTCCCAATAGGCCGCAGTAGTAATAAGTGGACTGTCGGGATATAGAAAAATTATCACAATTGGAATCAAAATTTCTAGGCGAATTCAGTGAGTTCCCAATGGGACATTCTTGTATTAGTGTGCTTTTAGATATATATCAACATTTTAAGGGACGGAATCTAAGTATCATGGTGAATTCAGTAGGTTCCCTATAGGATTCCCATGTAATAAGCTTGTTATTCAAGATAGAGCAACGTTTTTACGAACTGAAACAGTGTATCTTTGTGAATTCAGTTAGTTCCAAGTAGCAGGCCCTTGTAATATGTGTACTTTTAAAGATTTATCAAAATATGGTGAGCCGAATCTGAGTAACATGGTGAATTCGGTTAGATCCCAATAGGCAGCAGTAGTAATCAGTGGACTGTCGGGATATAGAAAAATTTTCACGAAAGGAATCAAAATTTCTAGGCGAATTCAGTGAGTTCCCAATGGGACATGCTTGTATTAGTGTGCTTTTAGATATATAGCAACATTTTAAGGGACGGAATCTAAGTATCATGGTGAATTCAGTAGGTTCCCTATAGGATTCCCATGTAATAAGCTTGTTATTCAAGATAGAGCAACGTTTTTACGAACTGAAACAGTGTATCTTTGTGAATTCAGTTAGTTCCAAGTAGCAGGCCCTTGTAATATGTGTACTTTTAAAGATTTATCAAAATATGGTGAGCCGAATCTGAGTAACATGGTGAATTCGGTTAGATCCCAATAGGCCGCAATAGTAATAAGTGGACTGTTCGGGATATAGAAAAATTTTCACGAATGGAATGAAAATTTCCAGGCGAATATAGTGAGTTTCCAAAGGGACATGCTTGTATGAGTGTGCTTTTCAATATAGAGCAACATTTTAAGGAACGGAATCTAAGTACCATGGTGAATTCAGTAAGTTCCCAATAGGATTCGCATGTAATAAGCTTGTTATTCAAGATAGAGCAACGTTTTAACGAACTGAAACAGTGTATCTTTGTGAATTCACTTAGTTCCCAGTAGCAGGTTCTTGTAATATGTGTACTTTTTAAGATTTATCAAAATTTCCTGAGTCGAATCTGAGTGACCTGGTGATTTCGGTGGATCCCAATAGGTCGCAGTAGTAGTAAGTGGACTGTCGGGATATAGAAAAATTTTCACGAATGGAATCAAAATTTCTAGGTGAATTAAGTGAGTTCCCACTGGGACATGCTTGTTGAGTGTGCTTTTCAATAAAGAGCAACATTTTAAGGAACGGTAACTAAGTATCTTGGTGAATTCAGTACGTTCCCAATAGGATTCAATGTAATAAGCTTGTTATTCAACATAGAGCAACTTTCTAACGAACTGAAACACTGTTTCTTTGTGAATTCAGTTAGTGCCCAGTAGAAGGCTCTTGTAATTTCTGTACTTTTAAAGATTTATCAAAATATGGTGAGCCGAATTGAGTAACATGGTGAATTCGGTTACTTCCCAATAGGCCGCAGTAGTAATAAGTGGACTGTTCGGGATATAGAAAAATTTTAACGAATGGAATCAAAATTCCTAGGCGAATTCAGTGAGTTCCCAATGGTACATGCTTGTATTAGTGTGCTTTTCGATATATACCATCATTTTAAGGAACGGAATCTAAGTATCATGGTGAATTCAGTAGGTTCCCAATAGGATTCGCATGTAATAAGCTTGTTATTCAAGATAGAGCAACGTTTTTATGAACTGAAACAGTGTACCTTTGTGAATTCAGTTAGTTCCCAGTAGCAGGTTCTTGTAACATGTGTACTTTTTAAGATTTATCAAAATTTCCTGAATCGAATCTGAGTGACATGCTGATTTCGGTTAGTTCCCAATAAGCCACATAGTAATAAGTGGACTGTCGGGATACAGAAAAATTTTCATGAATGGAATCAAAATTTCTAGGCGAATTCAGTGAGTTCCCAATGTGACATGCTTGTATTAGTGTGCTTTTCGATATATAGCAACATTTTAAGGGACGGAATCTAAGTATCATGGTGAATTCAGTAGGTTCCCAATAGGATTCGCATGTAATAAACTTGTTATTCAAGATAGAGCAACGTTTTTACGAACTGAAACAGTGTATCTTTGTGAATTCAGTTAGTTCCCAGTAGCAGGACCTTGTAATATGTGTACTTTAAAGATTTAACAAAATATGGTGGGCCGAATCTGAGTAACATGGTGAATTCGGTTAGTTCCCAATGGGCCGTAGTAGTAATAAGTGGACTGTTCGGGATATAGAAAAATTTTCACGAATGGAATCAAAATTTGTAGGCGAATTAAGTGAGTTCCCACAGGGACATGCTTGTATGAATGTGCTTATCAATAAAGAGCAACATTTTAAGGAACGGTAACTAAGTATCTTGGTGAATTCAGTACGTTCCCAATAGGATTCAATGTAATAAGCTTGTTATTCAAGATAGAGCAACTTTCTAACGAACTGAAACACTGTTTCTTTGTGAATTCAGTTAGTTCCTAGTAGCAGGCTCTTGTAATTTCTGTACTTTTAAAGATTTATCAAAATATGGTGAGCCGAATTAGAGTAACATGGTGAATTCGGTTAGTTCCCAATAGGCCGCAGTAGTAATAAGTGGACTGTTCGAGAGATAGAAAAATTTTAACGAATGGAATCAAAATTCCTAGGGGAATTCAGTGAGTTCCCATTGGGACATGCTTGTATTAGTGTGCATTTCGATATATACCATCATTTTAAGGGATGGAATCTAAGTATCATGGTGGATTCAGTAGGTTCCCAATAGGATTCCCATGTAATAAGCTTGTTATTCAAGATAGAGCAACGTTTTATCGAACTGAAACTGTGTATCTTTGTGAATTCAGTTAGTTCCCAGTAGCAGGCCCTTGTAATATGTGTACTTTTAAAGATTTATCAAAATATGGTGAGCCGAATCTGAGTAACATGGTGAATTCGGTTAGATCCCAATAGGCCGCAGCAGTAATAAGTGGACTGTTCGGGATATAGAAAAATGTTCTCGAATGGAATCAAAATTTCTAGGCGAATATAGTGAGTTCCCAATGGGACACGCTTGTATGAGTGTGCTTTTCAATATAGAGCAACATTTAAAGGAACGGAATCTAAGTATCATGGTGAATTCAGTAGGTTCCCAATAGGATTCCCATGTAATAAGCTTGTTATTCAAGATAGAGCAACATTTTAACGAACTGAAACAGTGTATCTTTGTGAATTCAGTTAGTTCCCAGTAGCAGGTTCTTGTAACATGTGAATTTTTTAAGATTTATCAAAATTTCCTGAGTCGAATCTGAGTGACATGGTGATTTCGTTTAGTTCCCAATAGGCCGCATTAGTAATCAGTGGACTGTTCGGGATATAGAAAAATTATCACAATTGGAATCAAAATTTCTAGGCGAATTCAGTGAGTTCCCAATGGGACATGCTTGTATTAGTTTGCTTTTAGATATATAGCAACATTTTAAGGGACGGAATCTAAGTATCATGGTGAATTCAGTAGGTTCCCTATAGGATTCCCATGTAATAAGCTTGTTATTCAAGATAGAGCAACGTTTTATTGAACTGAAACAGTGTATCTTTGTGAATTCAGTTAGTTCCCAGTAGCAGGTCCTTGTAATATGTGTACTTTTAAAGATTTATCAAAATATGGTGAGCCGAATCTGAGTAACATGGTGAATTCAGTTAGATCCCAATAGGCCGCAGTAGTAATCAGTGGACTGTCGGGATATAGAAAAATTTTAACGAATGGAATCAAAATTCCTAGGCGAATTCAGTGAGTTCCCAATGGGACATTCTTGTATTAGTGTGCTTTTAGATATATAGCAACATTTTAAGGGACGGAATCTAAGTATCATGGTGAATTCAGTAGGTTCCCTATAGGATTCGCATGTAATAAGCTTGTTATTCATGATAGAGCAACGTTTTTACGAACTGAAACAGTGTATCTTTGTGAATTCAGTTAGTTCCAAGTAGCAGGCCCTTGTAATATGTGTACTTTTAAAGATTTATCAAAATATGGTGAGCCGAATCTGAGTAACATGGTGAATTCGGTTAGATCCCAATAGGCCGCAATAGTAATAAGTGGACTGTTCGGGATATAGAAAAATTTTCACGAATGGAATGAAAATTTCCAGGCGAATATAGTGAGTTTCCAATGGGACATGCTTGTATGAGTGTGCTTTTCAATATAGAGCAACATTTTAAGGAACGGAATCTAAGTACCATGGTGAATTCAGTAGGTTCCCAATAGGCTTCGCATGTTATAAGCTTGTTATTCAAGATAGAGCAACGTTTTAACGAACTGAAACAGTGTATCTTTGTGAATTCACTTAGTTCCCAGTAGCAGGTTCTTGTAATATGTGTACTTTTTAAGATTTATCAAAATATCATGAGTCGAATCTGAGTGACATGGTGATTTCGGTTGGATCCCAATAGGTCGCGGTAGTAATAAGTGGACTGTCGGGATATAGAAAAATTTTCACGAATGGAATCAAAATTTCTAGGTGAATTAAGTGAGTTCCCACTGGGACATGCTTGTTGAGTGTGCTTTTCAATAAAGAGCAACATTTTAAGGAACGGTAACTAAGTATCTTGGTGAATTCAGTACGTTCCCAATAGGATTCAATGTAATAAGCTTGTTATTCAACATAGAGCAACTTTCTAACGAACTGAAACACTGTTTATTTGTGAATTCAGTTAGTGCCCAGTAGCAGGCTCTTGTAATTTCTGTACTTTTAAAGATTTATCAAAATATGGTGAGCCGAATTGAGTAACATGGTGAATTCGGTTACTTCCCAATAGGCCGCAGTAGTAATAAGTGGACTGTTCGGGATATAGAAAAATTTTAACGAATGGAATCAAAATTCCTAGGCGAATTCAGTGAGTTCCCAATGGGACATGCTTGTATTAGTGTGCTTTTCGATATATACCATCATTTTAAGGGACGGAATCTAAGTATCATGGTGAATTCAGTAGGTTCCCAATAGGATTCGCATGTAATAAGCTTGTTATTCAAGATAGAGCAACGTTTTTACGAACTGAAACAGTGTATCTTTGTGAATTCAGTTAGTTCCCAGTAGCAGGCCCTTGTAATATGTGTACTTTTAAAGATTTATCAAAATATGGTGAGCCGAATCTGAGTAACATGGTGAATTCGGTTAGATCCCAATAGGCCGCAGTAGTAATAAGTGGACTGTTCGGGATATAGAAAAATTTTCACGAATGGAATCAATATTTCTAGGCGAATATAGTGAGTTTCCAAAGGGACATGCTTGTATGAGTGTGCTTTTCAATATAGAGCAACATTTTAAGGAACGGAATCTAAGTATCATGGTGAATTCAGTAGGTTCCCATTGGATTCCCATGTAATAAGCTTGTTATTCAAGATAGAGCAACGTTTTATCGAACTGAAACAGTGTATCTTTGTGAATTCAGTTAGTTCCCAGTAGCAGGTTCTTGTAACATGTGTACTTTTTAAGATTTATCAAAATTTCCTGAATCGAATCTGAGTGACATGCTGATTTCGGTTAGTTCCCAATAGGCCGCAGTAGTAATAAGTGGACTGTCGGTATATAGAAAAATTTTCACGAATGGAATCAAAATTTCTAGGCGAATTCAATGAGTTCCCAATGTGACGTGCTTGTATTAGTGTGCTTTTCGATATATAGCAACATTTTAAGAGACGGAATCTCAGTATCATGGTGAATTCAGTAGGTTCCCAATAGGATTCGCATGTAATAAACTTGTTATTCAAGATAGAGCAACGTTTTTACGAACTGAAACAGTGTATCTTTGTGAATTCAGTTAGTTCCCAGTAGCAGGACCTTGTAATATGTGTACTTTAAAGATTTATCAAAATATGGTGGGCCGAATCTGAGTAACATGGTGAATTCGGTTAGTTCCCAATAGGCTGTAGTAGTAATAAGTGGACTGTTCGGGATATAGAAAAATTTTCACGAATGGAATCAAAATTTCTAGGCGAATTAAGTGAGTTCCCACAGGGACATGCTTGTATGAATGTGCTTTTCAATAAAGAGCAACATTTTAAGGAACGGTAACTAAGTATCTTGGTGAATTCAGTACGTTCACAATAGGATTCAATGTAATAAGCTTTTATTCAAGATAGAGCAACTTTCTAACGAACTGAAACACTGTTCTTTGAAAATTCAGTTAGTTCCTAGTAGCAGGCTCTTGTAATTTCTGTACTTTTAAAGATTTATCAAAATATGGTGAGCCGAATTAGAGTAACATGGTGAATTCGGTTAGTTCCCAATAGGCCGCAGTAGTAATAAGTGGACTGTCGGGATATAGAAAAATTATCACAATTGGAATCAAAATTTCTAGGCGAATTCAGTGAGTTCCCAATGGGACATGCTTGTATTAGTGTGCTTTTAGATATATATCAACATTTTAAGGGACGGAATCTAAGTATCATGGTGAATTCAGTAGGTTCCCTATAGGATTCCCATGTAATAAGCTTGTTATTCAAGATAGAGCAACGTTTTTACGAACTGAAACAGTGTATCTTTGTGAATTCAGTTAGTTCCAAGTAGCAGGCCCTTGTAATATGTGTACTTTTAAAGATTTATCAAAATGTGGTGAGCCGAATCTGAGTAACATGGTGAATTCGGTTAGATCCCAATAGGCAGCAGTAGTAATCAGTGGACTGTCGGGATATAGAAAAATTTTCACGAAAGGAATCAAAATTTCTAGGCGAATTCAGTGAGTTCCCAATGGGACATGCTTGTATTAGTGTGCTTTTAGATATATAGCAACATTTTAAGGGACGGAATCTAAGTATCATGGTGAATTCAGTAGGTTCCCTATAGGATTCCCATGTAATAAGCTTGTTATTCAAGATAGAGCAACGTTTTTACGAACTGAAACAGTGTATCTTTGTGAATTCAGTTAGTTCCAAGTAGCAGGCCCTTGTAATATGTGTACTTTTAAAGATTTATCAAAATATGGTGAGCCGAATCTGAGTAACATGGTGAATTCGGTTAGATCCCAATAGGCCGCAATAGTAATAAGTGGACTGTTCGGGATATAGAAAAATTTTCACGAATGGAATGAAAATTTCCAGGCGAATATAGTGAGTTTCCAATGGGACATGCTTGTATGAGTGTGCTTTTCAATATAGAGCAACATTTTAAGGAACGGAATCTAAGTACCATGGTGAATTCAGTAAGTTCCCAATAGGATTCGCATGTAATAAGCTTGCTATTCAAGATAGAGCAACGTTTTAACGAACTGAAACAGTGTATCTTTGTGAATTCACTTAGTTCCCAGTAGCAGGTTCTTGTAATATGTGTACTTTTTAAGATTTATCAAAATTTCCTGAGTCGAATCTGAGTGACATGGTGATTTCGGTTGGATCCCAATAGGTCGCAGTAGTAGTAAGTGGACTGTCGGGATATAGAAAAATTTTCACGAATGGAATCAAAATTTCTAGGTGAATTAAGTGAGTTCCCACTGGGACATGCTTGTATGAGTGTGCTTTTCAATAAAGAGCAACATTTTAAGGAACGGTAACTAAGTATCTTGGTGAATTCAGTACGTTCCCAATAGGATTCAATGTAATAAGCTTGTTATTCAACATAGAGCAACTTTCTAACGAACTGACACACTGTTTCTTTGTGAATTCAGTTAGTTCCTAGTAGCAGGTTCTTGTAATTTCTGTACTTTTAAAGATTTATCAAAATATGGTGAGCCGAATTGAGTAACATGGTGAATTCGGTTACTTCCCAATAGGCCGCAGTAGTAATAAGTGGACTGTTCGGGATATAGAAAAATTTTAACGAATGGAATCAAAATTCCTAGGCGAATTCAGTGAGTTCCCAATGGTACATGCTTGTATTAGTGTGCTTTTCGATATATACCATCATTTTAAGGAACGGAATCTAAGTATCATGGTGAATTCAGTAGGTTCCCAATAGGATTCGCATGTAATAAGCTTGTTATTCAAGATACAGCAACGTTTTTATGAACTGAAACAGTGTACCTTTGTGATTTCAGTTAGTTCCCAGTAGCAGGTTCTTGTAACATGTGTACTTTTTAAGATTTATCAAAATTTCCTGAATCGAATCTGAGTGACATGCTGATTTCGGTTAGTTCCCAATAAGCCACAGTAGTAATAAGTGGACTGTCGGGATACAGAAAAATTTTCATGAATGGAATCAAAATTTCTAGGCGAATTCAGTGAGTTCCCAATGTGACATGCTTGTATTAGTGTGCTTTTCGATATATAGCAACATTTTAAGGGACGGAATCTAAGTATCATGGTGAATTCACTAGGTTCCCAATAGGATTCGCATGTAATAAACTTGTTATTCAAGATAGAGCAACGTTTTTAAGAACTGAAACAGTGTATCTTTGTGAATTCAGTTAGTTCCCAGTAGCAGGACCTTGTAATATGTGTACTTTAAAGATTTAACAAAATATGGTGGGCCGAATCTGAGTAACATGGTGAATTCGGTTAGTTCCCAATGGGCCGTAGTAGTAATAAGTGGACTGTTCGGGATATAGAAAAATTTTCACGAATGGAATCAAAATTTCTAGGCGAATTAAGTGAGTTCCCACAGGGACATGCTTGTATGAATGTGCTTATCAATAAAGAGCAACATTTTAAGGAACGGTAACTAAGTATCTTGGTGAATTCAGTATGTTCCCAATAGGATTCAATGTAATAAGCTTGTTATTCAAGATAGAGCAACTTTCTAACGAACTGAAACACTGTTTCTTTGTGAATTCAGTTAGTTCCTAGTAGCAGGCTCTTGTAATTTCTGTACTTTTAAAGATTTATCAAAATATGGTGAGCCGAATTAGAGTAACATGGTGAATTCGGTTAGTTCCCAATAGGCCGCAGTAGTAATAAGTGGACTGTTCGAGAGATAGAAAAATTTTAACGAATGGAATCAAAATTCCTAGGGGAATTCAGTGAGTTCCCATTGGGACATGCTTGTATTAGTGTGCTTTTCGATATATACCATCATTTTAAGGGACAGAATCTAAGTATCATGGTGGATTCAGTAGGTTCCCAATAGGATTCCCATGTAATAAGCTTGTTATTCAAGATAGAGCAACGTTTTATCGAACTGAAACTGTGTATCTTTGTGAATTCAGTTAGTTCCCAGTAGCAGGCCCTTGTAATATGTGTACTTTTAAAGATTTATCAAAATATGGTGATCCGAATCTGAGTAACATGGTGAATTCGGTTAGATCCAAATAGGCCGCAGTAGTAATAAGTGGACTGTTCGGGATATAGAAAAATGTTCTCGAATGGAATCAAAATTTCTAGGCGAATATAGTGAGTTCCCAATGGGACACGCTTGTATGAGTGTGCTTTTCAATATAGAGCAACATTTAAAGGAACGGAATCTAAGTATCATGGTGAATTCAGTAGGTTCCCAATAGGATTCCCATGTAATAAGCTTGTTATTCAAGATAGAGCAACATTTTAACGAACTGAAACAGTGTATCTTTGTGAATTCAGTTAGTTCCCAGTAGCAGGTTCTTGTAACATGTGAATTTTTTAAGATTTATCAAAATTTCCTGAGTCGAATCTGAGTGACATGGTGATTTCGGTTAGTTCCCAATAGGCCGCATTAGTAATCAGTGGACTGTTCGGGATATAGAAAAATTATCACAATTGGAATCAAAATTTCTAGGCGAATTCAGTGAGTTCCCAATGGGACATGCTTGTATTAGTTTGCTTTTAGATATATAGCAACATTTTAAGGGACGGAATCTAAGTATCATGGTGAATTCAGTAGGTTCCCTATAGGATTCCCATGTAATAAGCTTGTTATTCAAGATAGAGCAACGTTTTATAGAACTGAAACAGTGTATCTTTGTGAATTCAGTTAGTTCCCAGTAGCAGGTCCTTGTAATATGTGTACTTTTAAAGATTTATCAAAATATGGTGAGCCGAATCTGAGTAACATGGTGAATTCGGTTAGATCCCAATAGGCCGCAGTAGTAATCAGTGGACTGTCGGGATGTAGAAAAATTTTAACGAATGGAATCAAAATTCCTAGGCGAATTCAGTGAGTTCCCAATGGGACATTCTTGTATTAGTGTGCTTTTAGATATATAGCAACATTTTAAGGGACGGAATCTAAGTATCATGGTGAATTCAGTAGGTTCCCTATAGGATTCGCATGTAATAAGCTTGTTATTCATGATAGAGCAACGTTTTTACGAACTGAAACAGTGTATCTTTGTGAATTCAGTTAGTTCCAAGTAGCAGGCCCTTGTAATATGTGTACTTTTAAAGATTTATCAAAATTTGGTGAGCCGAATCTGAGTAACATGGTGAATTCGGTTAGATTCCAATAGGCCGCAATAGTAATAAGTGGACTGTTCGGGATATAGAAAAATTTTCACGAATGGAATGAAAATTTCCAGGCGAATATAGTGAGTTTCCAATGGGACATGCTTGTATGAGTGTGCTTTTCAATATAGAGCAACATTTTAAGGAACGGAATCTAAGTACCATGGTGAATTCAGTAGGTTCCCAATAGGATTCGCATGTAATAAGATTGTTATTCAAGATAGAGCAACGTTTTAACGAACTGAAACAGTGTATCTTTGTGAATTCACTTAGTTCCCAGTAGCAGGTTCTTGTAATATGTGTACTGTTTAAGATTTATCAAAATTTCCTGAGTCGAATGTGAGTGACATGGTGATTTCGGTTGGATCCCAATAGGTCGCAGTAGTAATAAGTGGACTGTCGGGATATAGAAAAATTTTCACGAATGGAATCAAAATTTCTAGGTGAATTAAGTGAGTTCCCACTGGGACATGCTTGTATGAGTGTGCTTTTAATAAAGAGCAACATTTTAAGGAACGGTAACTAAGTATCTTGGTGAATTCAGTACGTTCCCAATAGGATTCAATGTAATAAGCTTGTTATTCAACATAGAGCAACTTTCTAACGAACTGAAACACTATTTCTTTGTGAATTCAGTTAGTTCCCAGTAGCAGGCTCTTGTAATTTCTGTACTTTTAAAGATTTATCAAAATATGGTGAGCCGAATTGAGTAACATGGTGAATTCGGTTACTTCCCAATAGGCCGCAGTAGTAATAAGTGGACTGTTCGGGATATAGAAAAATTTTAACGAATGGAATCAAAATTTCTAGGCGAATTCAGTGAGTTCCCAATGGGACATGCTTGTATTAGTGTGCTTTTCGATATATACCATCATTTTAAGGGACGGAATCCAAGTATCATGGTGAATTCAGTAGGTTCCCAATAGGATTCGCATGTAATAAGCTTGTTATTCAAGATAGAGCAACGTTTTTACGAACTGAAACAGTGTATCTTTGTGAATTCAGTTAGTTCCCAGTAGCAGGCCCTTGTAATATGTGTACTTTTAAAGATTTATCAAAATATGGTGAGCCGAATCTGAGTAACATGGTGAATTCGGTTAGATCCCAATAGGCCGCAGTAGTAATAAGTGGACTGTTCGGGATATAGAAAAATTTTCACGAATGGAATCAAAATTTCTAGGCGAATATAGTGAGTTTCCAAAGGGACATGCTTGTATGAGTGTGCTTTTCAATATAGAGCAACATTTTAAGGAACGGAATCTAAGTATCATGGTGAATTCAGTAGGTTCCCAATAGGATTCCCATGTAATAAGCTTGTTATTCAAGATAGAGCAACGTTTTAACGAACTGAAACAGAGTATCTTTGTGAATTCAGTTAGTTCCCAGTAGCAGGTTCTTGTAACATGTGTACTTTTTAAGATTTATCAAAATTTCCTGAATCGAATCTGAGTGACATGCTGATTTCGGTTAGTTCCCAATAAGCCGCAGTAGTAATAAGTGGACTGTCGGGATATAGAAAAATTTTCACGAATGGAATCAAAATTTCTAGGCGAATTCAGTGAGTTCCCACAGGGACATGCTTGTATGAATGTGCTTTTCAATAAAGAGCAACATTTTAAGGAACGGTAACTAAGTATCTTGGTGAATTCAGTACGGTCCCAATAGGATTCAATGTAATAAGCTTGTTATTCAAGATAGAGCAACTTTCTAACGAACTGAAACACTGTTTCTTTGTGAACTCAGTTAGTTCCTAGTAGCAGGCTCTTGTAATTTCTGTACTTTTAAAGATTTATCAAATATGGTGAGCCGAATTAGAGTAACATGGTGAATTCGGTTAGTTCCCAATAGGCCGCAGTAGTAATAAGTGGACTGTTCGGGATATAGAAAAATTTTAACGAATGGAATCAAAATTCCTAGGCGAATTCAGTGAGTTCCCATTGGGACATGCTTGTATTAGTGTGCTTTTCGATATATACCATCATTTTAAGGGACGGAATCTAAGTATCATGGTGAATTCAGTAGGTTCCCAGTAGGATTCCCATGTTATAAGCTTGTTATTCAAGATAGAGCAACGTTTTATCGAACTGAAACAGTGTATCTTTGTGAATTCAGTTAGTTCCCAGTAGCAGGCCCTTGTAATATGTGTACTTTTAAAGATTTATCAAAATATGGTGAGCCGAATCTGAGTAACATGGTGAATTCGGTTAGTTCCCAATAGGCCGTAGTAGTAATAAGTGGACTGTTCGGGATATAGAAAAATTTTCACGAATGGAATCAAAATTTCTTGGCGAATTAAGTGAGTTCCCACGGGGACATGCTTGTATGAGTGTGCTTTTCAATAAAGAGCAACATTTTAAGGAACGGTAACTAAGTATCTTGGTGAATTCAGTACGTTCCCAATAGGATTCAATGTAATAAGCTTGTTATTCAACATAGAGCAACTTTCTAACGAACTGAAACACTATTTCTTTGTGAATTCAGTTAGTTCCCAGTAGCAGGCTCTTGTAATTTCTGTACTTTTAAAGATTTATCAAAATATGGTGAGCCGAATTGAGTAACATTGTGAATTCGGTTACTTCCCAATAGGCCGCAGTAGTAATAAGTGGACTTTTCGGGATATAGAAAAATTTTAACGAATGGAATCAAAATTCCTAGGCGAATTCAGTGAGTTCCCAATGGGACATGCTTGTATTAGTGTGCTTTTCGATATATACCATCATTTTAAGGGACGGAATCTAAGTATCATGGTGAATTCAGTAGGATCCCAATAGGATTCGCATGTAATAAGCTTGTTATTCAAGATAGAGCAACGTTTTTACGAACTGAAACAGTGTATCTTTGTGAATTCAGTTAGTTCCCAGTAGCAGGCCCTTGTAATATGTGTACTTTTAAAGATTTATCAAAATATGGTGTGCCGAATCTGAGTAACATGGTGAATTCGGTTAGTTCCCTATAGGCCGTAGTAGTAATAAGTGGACAGTTCGGGATATAGAAAAATTTTCATGAATGGAATCAAAATTTCTAGACGAATTAATTGAGTTCCCACAGAGACATGCTTGTATGAGTGTGCTTTTCAATAAAGAGCAACATTTTAAGGAACGGTAACTAAGTATCTTGGTGAATTCAGTACGTTCCCAATAGGATTCAATGTAATAAGCTTGTTATTCAACATAGAGAAACTTTCTAACGAACTGAAACACTATTTCTTTGTGAATTCAGTTAGTTCCCAGTAGCAGGCTCTTGTAATTTCTGTACTTTTAAAGATTTATCAAAATATGGTGAGCCGAATTGAGTAACATTGTGAATTCGGTTACTTCCCAATAGGCCGCAGTAGTAATAAGTGGACTGTTCGGGATATAGAAAAATTTTAACGAATGGAATCAAAATTCCTAGGCGAATTCAGTGAGTTCCCAATGGGACATGCTTGTATTAGTGTGCTTTTCGATATATACCATCATTTTAAGGGACGGAATCTAAGTATCATGGTGAATTCAGTAGGTTCCCAATAGGATTCGCATGTAATAAGCTTGTTATTCAAGATAGAGCAACGTTTTTACGAACTGAAACAGTGTATCTTTGTGAATTCAGTTAGTTCCCAGTAGCAGGCCCTTGTAATATGTGTACTTTTAAAGATTTATCAAAATATGGTGAGCCGAATCTGAGTAACATGGTGAATTCGGTTAGATCCCAATAGGCCGCAGTAGTAATAAGTGGACTGTTCGGGATATAGAAAAATTTTCACGAATGGAATCAAAATTTCTAGGCGAATATAGTGAGTTTCCAAAGGGACATGCTTGTATGAGTGTGTTTTTCAATATAGAGCAACATTTTAAGGAACGGAATCTAAGTATCATGGTGAATTCAGTAGGTTCCCAATAGGATTCCCATGTAATAAGCTTGTTATTCAAGATAGAGCAACGTTTTAACGAACAGAAACAGTGTATCTTTGTGAATTCAGTTAGTTCCCAGTAGCAGGTTCTTGTAACATGTGTACTTTTTAAGATTTATCAAAATTTCCTGAATCGAATCTGAGTGACATGCTGATTTCGGTTAGTTCCCAATAAGCCGCAGTAGTAATAAGTGGACTGTCGGGATATAGAAAAATTTTCACGAATGGAATCAAAATTTCTAGGCGAATTCAGTGAGTTCCCACAGGGACATGCTTGTATGAATGTGCTTTTCAATAAAGAGCAACATTTTAAGGAACGGTAACTAAGTATCTTGGTGAATTCAGTACGGTCCCAATAGGATTCAATGTAATAAGCTTGTTATTCAAGATAGAGCAACTTTCTAACGAACTGAAACACTGTTTCTTTGTGAATTCAGTTAGTTCCTAGTAGCAGGCTCTTGTAATTTCTGTACTTTTAAAGATTGATCAAATATGGTGAGCCGAATTAGAGTAACATGGTGAATTCGGTTAGTTCCCAATAGGCCGCAGTAGTAATAAGTGGACTGTTCGGGATATAGAAAAATTTTAACGAATGGAATCAAAATTCCTAGGCGAATTCAGTGAGTTCCCATTGGGACATGCTTGTATTAGTGTGCTTTTCGATATATACCATCATTTTAAGGGACGGAATCTAAGTATCATGGTGAATTCAGTAGGTTCCCAGTAGGATTCCCATGTAATAAGCTTGTTATTCAAGATAGAGCAACGTTTTATCGAACTGAAACAGTGTATCTTTGTGAATTCAGTTAGTTCCCAGTAGCAGGCCCTTGTAATATGTGTACTTTTAAAGATTTATCAAAATATGGTGAGCCGAATCTGAGTAACATGGTGAATTCGGTTAGTTCCCAATAGGCCGTAGTAGTAATAAGTGGACTGTTCGGGATATAGAAAAATTTTCATGAATGGAATCAAAATTTCTAGGCGAATTAAGTGAGTTCCCACAGGGACATGCTTGTATGAGTGTGCTTTTCAATAAAGAGCAACATTTTAAGGAACGGTAACTAAGTATCTTGGTGAATTCAGTACGTTCCCAATAGGATTCAATGTAATAAGCTTGTTATTCAACATAGAGCAACTTTCTAACGAACTGAAACACTATTTCTTTGTGAATTCAGTTAGTTCCCAGTAGCAGGCTCTTGTAATTTCTGTACTTTTAAAGATTTATCAAAATATGGTGAGCCGAATTGAGTAACATTGTGAATTCGGTTACTTCCCAATAGGCCGCAGTAGTAATAAGTGGACTTTTCGGGATATAGAAAAATTTTAACGAATGGAATCAAAATTCCTAGGCGAATTCAGTGAGTTCCCAATGGGACATGCTTGTATTAGTGTGCTTTTCGATATATACCATCATTTTAAGGGACGGAATCTAAGTATCATTGTGAATTCAGTAGGATCCCAATAGGATTCGCATGTAATAAGCTTGTTATTCAAGATAGAGCAACGTTTTTACGAACTGAAACAGTGTATCTTTGTGAATTCAGTTAGTTCCCAGTAGCAGGCCCTTGTAATATGTGTACTTTTAAAGATTTATCAAAATATGGTGTGCCGAATCTGAGTAACATGGTGAATTCGGTTAGTTCCCTATAGGCCGTAGTAGTAATAAGTGGACAGTTCGGGATATAGAAAAATTTTCATGAATGGAATCAAAATTTCTAGACGAATTAATTGAGTTCCCACAGAGACATGCTTGTATGAGTGTGCTTTTCAATAAAGAGCAACATTTTAAGGAACGGTAACTAAGTATCTTGGTGAATTCAGTACGTTCCCAATAGGATTCAATGTAATAAGCTTGTTATTCAACATAGAGCAACTTTCTAACGAACTGAAACACTGTTTCTTTGTGAATTCAGTTAGTTCCCAGTAGCAGGCTCTTGTAATTTCTGTACTTTTAAAGATTTATCAAAATATGGTGAGCCGAATTGAGTAACATTGTGAATTCGGTTACTTCCCAATAGGCCGCAGTAGTAATAAGTGGACTGTTCGGGATATAGAAAAATTTTAACGAATGGAATCAAAATTCCTAGGCGAATTCAGTGAGTTCCCAATGGGACATGCTTGTATTAGTGTGCTTTTCGATATATACCATCATTTTAAGGGACGGAATCTAAGTATCATGGTGAATTCAGTAGGTTCCCAATAGGATTCGCATGTAATAAGCTTGTTATTCAAGATAGAGCAACGTTTTTACGAACTGAAACAGTGTATCTTTGTGAATTCAGTTAGTTCCCAGTAGCAGGCCCTTGTAATATGTGTACTTTTAAAGATTTATCAAAATATGGTGAGCCGAATCTGAGTAACATGGTGAATTCGGTTAGATCCCAATAGGCCGCAGTAGTAATAAGTGGACTGTTCGGGATATAGAAAAATTTTCACGAATGGAATCAAAATTTCTAGGCGAATATAGTGAGTTTCCAAAGGGACATGCTTGTATGAGTGTGTTTTTCAATATAGAGCAACATTTTAAGGAACGGAATCTAAGTATCATGGTGAATTCAGTAGGTTCCCAATAGGATTCCCATGTAATAAGCTTGTTATTCAAGATAGAGCAACGTTTTAACGAACAGAAACAGTGTATCTTTGTGAATTCAGTTAGTTCCCAGTAGCAGGTTCTTGTAACATGTGTACTTTTTAAGATTTATCAAAATTTCCTGAATCGAATCTGAGTGACATGCTGATTTCGGTTAGTTCCCAATAAGCCGCAGTAGTAATAAGTGGACTGTCGGGATATAGAAAAATTTTCACGAATGGAATCAAAATTTCTAGGCGAATTCAGTGAGTTCCCACAGGGACATGCTTGTATGAATGTGCTTTTCAATAAAGAGCAACATTTTAAGGAACGGTAACTAAGTATCTTGGTGAATTCAGTACGGTCCCAATAGGATTCAATGTAATAAGCTTGTTATTCAAGATAGAGCAACTTTCTAACGAACTGAAACACTGTTTCTTTGTGAATTCAGTTAGTTCCTAGTAGCAGGCTCTTGTAATTTCTGTACTTTTAAAGATTGATCAAATATGGTGAGCCGAATTAGAGTAACATGGTGAATTCGGTTAGTTCCCAATAGGCCGCAGTAGTAATAAGTGGACTGTTCGGGATATAGAAAAATTTTAACGAATGGAATCAAAATTCCTAGGCGAATTCAGTGAGTTCCCATTGGGACATGCTTGTATTAGTGTGCTTTTCGATATATACCATCATTTTAAGGGACGGAATCTAAGTATCATGGTGAATTCAGTAGGTTCCCAGTAGGATTCCCATGTAATAAGCTTGTTATTCAAGATAGAGCAACGTTTTATCGAACTGAAACAGTGTATCTTTGTGAATTCAGTTAGTTCCCAGTAGCAGGCCCTTGTAATATGTGTACTTTTAAAGATTTATCAAAATATGGTGAGCCGAATCTGAGTAACATGGTGAATTCGGTTAGTTCCCAATAGGCCGTAGTAGTAATAAGTGGACTGTTCGGGATATAGAAAAATTTTCATGAATGGAATCAAAATTTCTAGGCGAATTAAGTGAGTTCCCACAGGGACATGCTTGTATGAGTGTGCTTTTCAATAAAGAGCAACATTTTAAGGAACGGTAACTAAGTATCTTGGTGAATTCAGTACGTTCCCAATAGGATTCAATGTAATAAGCTTGTTATTCAACATAGAGCAACTTTCTAACGAACTGAAACACTGTTTCTTTGTGATTTCAGTTAGTTCCCAGTAGCAGGCCCTTGTAATATGTGTACTTTTAAAGATTTATCAAAATATGGTGAGCCGAATCTGAGTAACATGGTGAATTCGGTTAGATCCCAATAGGCCGCAGTAGTAATAAGTGGACTGTTCGGGATATAGAAAAATTTTCACGAATGGAATCAAAATTTCTAGGCGAATATAGTGAGTTTCCAAAGGGACATGCTTGTATGAGTGTGCTTTTCAATATAGAGCAACATTTTAAGGAACGGAATCTAAGTATCATGGTGAATTCAGTAGGTTCCCAATAGGATTCCCATGTAATAAGCTTGTTATTCAAGATAGAGCAACGTTTTATCGAACTGAAACAGTGTATCTTTGTGAATTCAGTTAGTTCCCAGTAGCAGGTTCTTGTAACATGTGTACTTTTTAAGATTTATCAAAATCCTGAATCGAATCTGAGTGACAGGCTGATTTCGGTTAGTTCCCAATAAGCCGCAGTAGTAATAAGAGGACTGTCGGGATATAGAAAAATTTTCACGAATGGAATCAAAATTTCTAGGCGAATTCAATGAGTTCCCAATGTGACATGCTTGTATTAGTGTGCTTTTCGATATATAGCAACATTTTAAGGGACGGAATCTAAGTATCATGGTGAATTCAGTAGGTTCCCAATAGGATTCGCATGTAATAAACTTGTTATTCAAGATAGAGCAACGTTTTTACGGACTGAAACAGTGTATCTTTGTGAATTCAGTTAGTTCCCAGTAGCAGGACCTTGTAGTATGTGTACTTTAAAGATTTATCAAAATATGGTGGGCCGAATCTGAGTAACATGGTGAATTCGGTTAGTTCCCAATAGGCCGTAGTAGTAATAAGTGGACTGTTCGGGATATAGAAAAATTTTCACGAATGGAATCAAAATTTCTAGGCGAATTAAGTGAGTTCCCACAGGGACATGCTTGTATGAATGTGCTTTTCAATAAAGAGCAACATTTTAAGGAACGGTAACTAAGTATCTTGGTGAATTCAGTACGTTCCCAATAGGATTCAATGTAATAAGCTTGTTATTCAAGATAGAGCAACTTTCTAACGAACTGAAACACTGTTCTTTGTGAATTCAGTTAGTTCCTAGTAGCAGGCTCTTGTAATTTCTGTACTTTTAAAGATTTATCAAAATATGGTGAGCCGAATTAGAGTAACATGGTGAATTCGGTTAGTTCCCAATAGGCCGCAGTAGTAATAAGTGGACTGTTCGGGATATAGAAAAATTTTAACGAATGGAATCAAAATTCCTAGGCGAATTCAGTGAGTTCCCATTGGGACATGCTTGTATTAGTGTGCTTTTCGATATATACCATCATTTTAAGGGACGGAATCTAAGTATCATGGTGAATTCAGTAGGTTCCTAATAGGATTCCCATGTAATAAGCTTGTTATTCAAGATAGAGCAACGTTTTATCGAACTGAAACAGTGTATCTTTGTGAATTCAGTTAGTTCCCAGTAGCAGGCCCTTGTAATATATGTACTTTTAAAGATTTATCAAAATATGGTGAGCCGAATCTGAGTAACATGGTGAATTCGGTTAGATCCCAATAGGCCGCAGTAGTAATAAGTGGACTGTTCGGGATATAGAAAAATTTTCACGAATGGAATCAAAATTTCTAGGCGAATATAGTGAGTTCCAATTGGGACATGCTTGTATGAGTGTGCTTTTTAATATAGAGCAACATTTAAAGGAACGGAATCTAAGTATCATGGTAAATTCAGTAGGTTCCCAATAGGATTCCCATGTAATAAGCTTGTTATTCAAGATAGAGCAACGTTTTTACGAACTGAAACAGTGTATCTTTGTGAATTCAGTTAGTTCCCAGTAGCAGGCCCTTGTAATATGTGTACTTTTAAAGATTTATCAAAATATGGTGAGCCGAATCTGAGTAACATGGTGAATTCGGTGAGATCCAAATAGGCCACAGTAGTAATAAGTGGACTGTTCGGGATATAGAAAAATTTTCACGAATGGAATCAAAATTTCTAGGCGAATATAGTGAGTTTCCAAAGGGACATGCTTGTATGAGTGTGCTTTTCAATATAGAGCAACATTTTAAGGAACGGAATCTAAGTATCATGGTGAATTCAGTAGGTTCCCAATAGGATTCCCATGTAATAAGCTTGTTATTCAAGATAGAGCAACGTTTTATCGAACTGAAACAGTGTATCTTTGTGAATTCAGTTAGTTCCCAGTAGCAGGTTCTTGTAACATGTGTACTTTTTAAGATTTATCAAACTTTCCTGAATCGAATCTGATTGACATGCTGATTTCGGTTAGTTCCCAATAAGCCGCAGTAGTAATAAGTGGACTGTCAGGATATAGAAAAATTTTCACGAATGGAATCAAAATTTCTAGGCGAATTCAATGAGTTCCCAATGTGACATGCTTGTATTAGTGTGCTTTTCGATATATAGCAACATTTTAAGGGACGGAATCTAAGTATCATGGTGAATTCAGTAGGTTCCCTATAGGATTCGCATGTAATAAGCTTGTTATTCAAGATAGAGCAACGTTTTTACGAACTGAAACAGTGTATCTTTGTGAATTCAGTTAGTTCCAAGTAGCAGGCCCTTGTAATATGTGTACTTTTAAAGATTTATCAAAATATGGTGAGCCGAATCTGAGTAACATGGTGAATTCGGTTAGATCCCAATAGGCCGCAATAGCAATAAGTGGACTGTTCGGGATATAGAAAAATTTTCACGAATGGAATGAAAATTTCCAGGCGAATATAGTGAGTTTCCAATGGGACATGCTTGTATGAGTGTGCTTTTCAATATAGAGCAACATTTTAAGGAACGGAATATAAGTACCATGGTGAATTCAGTATTTTCCCAATAGGATTTGCATGTAATAAGCTTGTTATTCAAGATAGAGCAACGTTTTAACGAACTGAAACAGTGTATCTTTGTGAATTCACTTAGTTCCCAGTAGCAGGTTCTTGTAATATGTGTACTTTTTAAGATTTATCAAAATTTCCTGAGTCGAATCTGAGTGACATGGTGATTTCGGTTGGATCCCAATAGGTCGCAGCAGTAATAAGTGGACTGTCGGGATATAGAAAAATTTTCACGAATGGAATCAAAATTTCTAGGTGAATTAAGTGAGTTCCCACTGGGACATGCTTGTATGAGTGTGCTTTTCAATAAAGAGCAACATTTTAAGGAACGGTAACTAAGTATCTTGGTGAATTCAGTACGTTCCCAATAGGATTCAATGTAATAAGCTTGTTATTCAACATAGAGCAACTTTCTAACGAACTGAAACACTGTTTCTTTGTGAATTCAGTTAGTTCCCAGTAGCAGGCTCTTGTAATTTCTGTACTTTTAAAGATTTATTAAAATATGGTGAGCCGAATTGAGTAACATGGTGAATTCGGTTAGTTCCCAATAGGCCGCAGTAGTAATAAGTGGACTGTTCGGGATATAGAAAAATTTTAACGAATGGAATCAAAATTCCTAGGCGAATTCAGTGAGTTCCCATTGGGACATGCTTGTATTAGTGTGATTTTCGATATATACCATCATTTTAAGGGACGGAATCTAAGTATCATGGTGAATTCAGTAGGTTCCCAATAGGATTCCCATGTAATAAGCTTGTTATTCAAGATAGAGCAACGTTTTATCGAACTGAAACAGTGTATCTTTGTGAATTCAGTTAGTTCCCAGTAGCAGGCCCTTGTAATATGTGTACTTTTAAAGATTTATCAAAATATGGTGAGCCGAATCTGAGTAACATGGTGAATTCGGTTAGTTCCCAATAGGCCGTAGTAGTAATAAGTGGACTGTTCGGGATATAGAAAAATTTTCATGAATGGAATCAAAATTTCTAGGCGAATTAAGTGAGTTCCCACAGGGACATGCTTGTATGAGTGTGCTTTTCAATAAAGAGCAACATTTTAAGGAACGGTAACTAAGTATCTTGGTGAATTCAGTACGTTCCCAATAGGATTCAATGTAATAAGCTTGTTATTCAACATAGAGCAACTTTCTAACGAACTGAAACACTGTTTCTTTGTGAATTCAGTTAGTTCCCAGTAGCAGGCCCTTGTAATATGTGTACTTTTAAAGATTTATCAAAATATGGTGAGCCGAATCTGAGTAACATGGTGAATTCGGTTAGATCCCAATAGGCCGCAGTAGTAATAAGTGGACTGTTCGGGATATAGAAAAATTTTCACGAATGGAATCAAAATTTCTAGGCGAATATAGTGAGTTTCCAAAGGGACATGCTTGTATGAGTGTGCTTTTCAATATAGAGCAACATTTTAAGGAACGGAATCTAAGTATCATGGTGAATTCAGTAGGTTCCCAATAGGATTCCCATGTAATAAGCTTGTTATTCAAGATAGAGCAACGTTTTATCGAACTGAAACAGTGTATCTTTGTGAATTCAGTTAGTTCCCAGTAGCAGGTTCTTGTAACATGTGTACTTTTTAAGATTTATCAAAATTTCCTGAATCGAATCTGAGTGACATGCTGATTTCGGTTAGTTCCCAATAAGCCGCAGTAGTAATAAGAGGACTGTCGGGATATAGAAAAATTTTCACAAATGGAATCAAAATTTTTAGGCGAATTCAATGAGTTCCCAATGTGACATGCTTGTATTACTGTGCTTTTCGATATATAGCAACATTTTAAGGGACGGAATCTAAGTATCATGGTGAATTCAGTAGGTTCCCAATAGGATTCGCATGTAATAAACTTGTTATTCAAGATAGAGCAACGTTTTTACGGACTGAAACAGTGTATCTTTGTGAATTCAGTTAGTTCCCTGTAGCAGGACCTTGTAATATGTGTACTTTAAAGATTTATCAAAATATGGTGGGCCGAATCTGAGTAACATGGTGAATTCGGTTAGTTCCCAATAGGCCGTAGTACTAATAAGTGGACTGTTCGGGATATAGAAAAATTTTCACGAATGGAATCAAAATTTCTAGGCGAATTAAGTGAGTTCCCACAGGGACATGCTTGTATGAATGTGCTTTTCAATAAAGAGCAACATTTTAAGGAACGGTAACTAAGTATCTTGGTGAATTCAGTACGTTCCCAATAGGATTCAATGTAATAAGCTTGTTATTCAAGATAGAGCAACTTTCTAACGAACTGAAACACTGTTCTTTGTGAATTCAGTTAGTTCCTAGTAGCAGGCTCTTGTAATTTCTGTACTTTTAAAGATTTATCAAAATATGGTGAGCCGAATTAGAGTAACATGGTGAATTCGGTTAGTTCCCAATAGGCCGCAGTAGTAATAAGTGGACTGTTCGGGATATAGAAAAATTTTAACGAATGGAATCAAAATTCCTAGGCGAATTCAGTGAGTTCCCATTGGGACATGCTTGTATTAGTGTGCTTTTCGATATATACCATCATTTTAAGGGACGGAATCTAAGTATCATGGTGAATTCAGTAGGTTCCTAATAGGATTCCCATGTAATAAGCTTGTTATTCAAGATAGAGCAACGTTTTATCGAACTGAAACAGTGTATCTTTGTGAATTCAGTTAGTTCCCAGTAGCAGGCCCTTGTAATATATGTACTTTTAAAGATTTATCAAAATATGGTGAGCCGAATCTGAGTAACATGGTGAATTCGGTTAGATCCCAATAGGCCGCAGTAGTAATAAGTGGACTGTTTGGGATATAGAAAAATTTTCACGAATGGAATCAAAATTTCTAGGCGAATATAGTGAGTTCCCAATGGGACATGCTTGTATGAGTGTGCTTTTTAATATAGAGCAACATTTAAAGGAACGGAATCTAAGTATCATGGTAAATTCAGTAGGTTCCCAATAGGATTCGCATGTAATAAGCTTGTTATTCAAGATAGAGCAACATTTTAACGGACTGAAACAGTGTATCTTTGTGAATTCAGTTAGTTCCCAGTAGCAGGTTCTTGTAATATGTGTACTTTTTAAGATTTATCAAAATTTCCTGAGTCGAATCTGAGTGACATGGTGATTTCGGTTGGATCCCAATAGGTCGCAGCAGTAATAAGTGGACTGTCGGGATATAGAAAAATTTTCACGAATGGAATCAAAATTTCTAGGTGAATTAAGTGAGTTCCCACTGGGACATGCTTGTATGAGTGTGCTTTTCAATAAAGAGCAACATTTTAAGGAACGGTAACTAAGTATCTTGGTGAATTCAGTACGTTCCCAATAGGATTCAATGTAATAAGCTTGTTATTCAACATAGAGCAACTTTCTAACGAACTGAAACACTGTTTCTTTGTGAATTCAGTTAGTTCCCAGTAGCAGGCTCTTGTAATTTCTGTACTTTTAAAGATTTATCAAAATATGGTGAGCCGAATTGAGTAACATGGTGAATTCGGTTACTTCCCAATAGGCCGCAGTAGTAATAAGTGGACTGTTCGGGATATAGAAAAATTTTAACGAATGGAATCAAAATTCCTAGGCGAATTCAGTGAGTTCCCAATGGTACATGCTTGAATTAGTGTGCTTTTCGATATATACCATCATTTTAAGGGACGGAATCTAAGTATCATGGTGAATTCAGTAGGTTCCCAATAGGATTCGCATGTAATAAGCTTGTTATTCAAGATAGAGCAACGTTTTTACGAACTGAAACAGTGTATCTTTGTGAATTCAGTTAGTTCCCAGTAGCAGGCCCTTGTAATATGTGTACTTTTAAAGATTTATCAAAATATTGTGAGCCGAATCTGAGTAACATGGTGAATTCGGTTAGATCCCAATAGGCCGCAGTAGTAATAAGTGGACTGTTCGGGATATAGAAAAATTTTCACGAATGGAATCAAAATTTCTAGGCGAATATAGTGAGTTCCCAATGGGACATGCTTGAATGAGTGTGCTCTTCAATATAGAGCAACATTTAAAGGAACGGAATCTAAGTATCATGGTGAATTCAGTAGGTTCCCAATAGGATTCCCATGTAATAAGCTTGTTATTCAAGATAGAGCAACATTTTAACGGACTGAAACAGTGTATCTTTGTGAATTCAGTTAGTTCCCAGTAGCAGGTTCTTGTAACATGTGTATTTTTTAAGATTTATCAAAATTTCCTGAGTCGAATCTGAGTGACATGGTGATTTCGGTTAGTTCCCAATAGGCCGCATTAGTAATCAGTGGACTGTCGGGATATAGAAAAATTATCACAATTGGAATTAAATTTCTAGGCGAATTCAGTGAGTTCCCAATGGGACATGCTTGTATTAGTGTGCCTTTAGATATATAGCAACATTTTAAGGGACGGAATCTAAGTATCATGGTGAATTCAGTAGGTTCCCTATAGGATTCCCATGTAATAAGCTTGTTATTCAAGATAGAGCAACGTTTTATCGAACTGAAACAGTGTATCTTTGTGAATTCAGTTAGTTCCCAGTAGCAGGTCCTTGTAATATGTGTACTTTTAAAGATTTATCAAAATATGGTGAGCCGAATCTGAGTAACATGGTGAATTCGGTTAGATCCCAATAGGCCGCAGTAGTATTCAGTGGACTGTCGGGATATAGAAAAATTTTCACGAAAGGAATCAAAATTTCTAGGCGAATTCAGTGAGTTCCCAATGGGACATGCTTGTATTAGTGTGCTTTTAGATATATAGCAACATTTTAAGGGACGGAATCTAAGTATCATGGTGAATTCAGTAGGTTCCCTATAGGATTCGCATGTAATAAGCTTGTTATTCAAGATAGAGCAACGTTTTTACGAACTGAAACAGTGTATCTTTGTGAATTCAGTTAGTTCCAAGTAGCAGGCCCTTGTAATATGTGTACTTTTAAAGATTTATCAAAATATGGTGAGCCGAATCTGAGTAACATGGTGAATTCGGTTAGATACCAATAGGCCGCAATAGTAATAAGTGGACTGTTCGGGATATAGAAAAATTTTCACGAATGGAATCAAAATTTCTAGGCGAATTCAGTGAGTTTCCAATGGGACATGCTTGTATGAGTGTGCTTTTCAATATAGAGCAACATTTTAAGGAACGGAATCTAAGTACCATGGTGAATTCAGTATTTTCCCAATAGGATTCGCATGTAATAAGCTTGTTATTCAAGATAGAGCAACGTTTTAACGAACTGAAACAGTGTATCTTTGTGAATTCACTTAGTTCCCAGTAGCAGGTTCTTGTAATATGTGTACTTTTTAAGATTTATCTAAATTTCCTGAGTCGAATCGGAGTGACATGGTGATTTCGGTTGGATCCCAATAGGTCGCAGTAGTAATAAGTGGACTGTCGGGATATAGAAAAATTTTCACGAATGGAATTAAAATTTCTAGGTGAATTAAGTGAGTCCCACTGGGACATGCTTGTATGAGTGTGCTTTTCAATAAAGTGCAACATTTTAAGGAACGGTAACTAAGTATCTTGGTGAATTCAGTACGTTCCCAATAGGATTCAATGTAATAAGCTTGTTATTCAACATAGAGCAACTTTCTAACGAACTGAAACACTGTTTCTTTGAATTCAGTTAGTTCCCAGTAGCAGGCTCTTGTAATTTCTGTACTTTTAAAGATTTATCAAAATATGGTGAGCCGAATTGAGTAACATGGTGAATTCGGTTACTTCCCAATAGGCCGCAGTAGTAATAAGTGGACTGTTCGGGATATAGAAAAATTTTAACAAATGGAATCAAAATTCCTAGGCGAATTCAGTCAGTTCCCAATGGTACATGCTTGTATTAGTGTGCTTTTCGATATATACCATCATTTTAAGGGACGGAATCTAAGTATCATGGGGAATTCAGTAGGTTCCCAATAGGATTCGCATGTAATAAGCTTGTTATTCAAGATAGAGCAACGTTTTAACGAACTGAAACAGTGTACCTTTGTGAATTCAGTTAGTTCTCAGTAGCAGGTTCTTGTAACATGTGTACTTTTTAAGATTTATCAAAATTTCCTGAATCGAATCTGAGTGACATGCTGATTTCGGTTAGTTCCCAATAAGCCGCAGTAGTAATAAGTGGACTGTCGGGATATAGAAAAATTTTCACGAATGGAATCAAAATTTCTAGGCGAATTCAGTGAGTTCCCAATGTGACATGCTTGTATTAGTGTGCTTTTCGATATATAGCAACATTTTAAGGGACGGAATCTAAGTATCATGGTGAATTCAGTAGGTTTCCAATAGGATTCGCATGTAATAAACTTGTTATTCAAGATAGAGCAACGTTTTTACGAACTGAAACAGTGTATCTTTGTGAATTCAGTTAGTTCCCAGTAGCAGGACCTTGTAATATGTGTACTTTAAAGATTTATCAAAATATGGTGGGCCGAATCTGAGTAACATGGTGAATTCGGTTAGTTCCCAATAGGCCGTAGTAGTAATAAGTGGACTGTTCGGGATATAGAAAAATTTTCATGAATTGAATCAAAATTTATAGGCGATTTATGTGAGTTCCCACAGGGACATGCTAGTATGAATGTGCTTTTCAATAAAGAGCAAATTTTAAGGAACGGTAACTAAGTATCTTGGTGAATTCAGTACGTTCCCAATAGGATTCAATGTAATAAGCTTGTTATTCAAGATAGAGCAACTTTCTAACGAACTGAAACACTGTTTCTTTGTGAATTCAGTTAGTTCCTAGTAGCAGGCTCTTGTAATTTCTGTACTTTTAAAGATTTATCAAAATATGGTGAGCCGAATTAGAGTAACATGGTGAATTCGGTTACTTCCCAATAGGCCGCTGTAGTAATAAGTGGACTGTTCGGGATATAGAAAAATTTTAACGAATGGAATCAAAATTCCTAGGCGAATTCAGTGAGTTCCCAATGGTACATGCTTGTATTAGTGTGCTTTTCAATATAGAGCAACATTTAAAGGAACGGAATCTAAGTATCATGGTGAATTCAGTAGGTTCCCAATAGGATTCCCATGTAATAAGCTTGTTATTCAAGATAGAGCAACATTTTAACAGACTGAAACAGTGTATCTTTGTGAATTCAGTTAGTTCCCAGTAGCAGGTTCTTGTAACATGTGTATTTTTTAAGATTTATCAAAATTTCCTGAGTCGAATCTGAGTGACATGGTGATTACGGTTAGTTCCCAATAGGCCGCATTAGTAATCAGTGGACTGTCGGGATATAGAAAAATTATCACAATTGGAATTAAATTTCTAGGCGAATTCAGTGAGTTCCCAATGGGACATGCTTGTATTAGTGTGCCTTTAGATATATAGCAACATTTTAAGGGACGGAATCTAAGTATCATGGTGAATTCAGTAGGTTCCCTATAGGATTCCCATGTAATAAGCTTGTTATTCAAGATAGAGCAACGTTTTATCGAACTGAAACAGTGTATCTTTGTGAAGTCAGTTAGTTCCCAGTAGCAGGTCCTTGTAATATGTGTACTTTTAAAGATTTATCAAAATATGGTGAGCCGAATCTGAGTAACATGGTGAATTCGGTTAGATCCCAATAGGCCGCAGTAGAAATCAGTGGACTGTCGGGATATAGAAAAATTTTCACGAAAGGAATCAAAATTTCTAGGCGAATTCAGTGAGTTCCCAATGTGACATGCTTGTATTAGTGTGCCTTTAGATATATAGCAACATTTTAAGGGACGGAATCTAAGTATCATGGTGAATTCAGTAGGTTCCCTATAGTATTCGCATGTAATAAGCTTGTTATTCAAGATAGAGCAACGTTTTTACGAACTGAAACAGTGTATCTTTGTGAATTCAGTTAGTTCCAAGTAGCAGGCCCTTGTAATATGTGTACTTTTAAAGATTTATCAAAATATGGTGAGCCGAATCTGAGTAACATGGTGAATTCGGTTAGATCCCAATAGGCCGCAATAGTAATAAGTGGACTGTTCGGGATATAGAAAAATTTTCACGAATGGAATGAAAATTTCCAGGCGAATATAGTGAGTTTCCAATGGGACATGCTTGTATGAGTGTGCTTTTCAATATAGAGCAACATTTTAAGGAACGGAATCTAAGTACCATGGTGAATTCAGTATTTTCCCAATAGGATTCGCATGTAATAAGCTTGTTATTCAAGATAGAGCAACGTTTTAACGAACTGAAACAGTGTATCTTTGTGAATTCACTTAGTTCCCAGTAGCAGGTTCTTGTAATATGTGTACTTTTTAAGATTTATCTAAATTTCCTGAGTCGAATCTGAGTGACATGGTGATTTCGGTTGGATCCCAGTAGGTCGCACTAGTAATAAGTGGACTGTCGGGATATAGAAAAATTTTCACGAATGGAAATAAAATTTCTAGGTGAATTAAGTGAGTCCCACTGGGACATGCTTGTATGAGTGTGCTTTTCAATAAAGTGCAACATTTTAAGGAACGGTAACTAAGTATCTTGGTGAATTCAGTACGTTCCCAATAGGATTCAATGTAATAAGCTTGTTATTCAACATAGAGCAACTTTCTAACGAACTGAAACACTGTTTCTTTGTGAATTCAGTTAGTTCCCAGTAGCAGGCTCTTGTAATTTAGGTACTTTTAAAGAATTATCAAAATATGGTGAGCCGAATTGAGTAACATGGTGAATTCGGTTACTTCCCAATAGGCCGCAGTAGTAATAAGTGGACTGTTCGGGATATAGAAAAATTTTAACGAATGGAATCAAAATTCCTAGGCGAATTCAGTGAGTTCCCAATGGTACATGCTTGTATTAGTGTGCTTTTAGATATATACCATCATTTTAAGGGACGGAATCTAAGTATCATGGTGAATTCAGTAGGTTCCCAATAGGATTCGCATGTAATAAGCTTGTTATTCAAGATAGAGCACCGTTTTAACGAACTGAAACAGTGTACCTTTGTGAATTCAGTTAGTTCTCAGTAGCAGGTTCTTGTAACATGTGTACTTTTTAAGATTTATCAAAATTTCCTGAATCGAATCTGAGTGACATGCTGATTTCGGTTAGTTCCCAATAAGCCGCAGTAGTAATAAGTGGACTGTCGGGATACAGAAAAATTTTCACGAATGGAATCAAAATTTCTAGGCGAATTCAGTGAGTTCCCAATGTGACATGCTTGTATTAGTGTGCTTTTCGATATATAGCAACATTTTAAGGGACGGAATCTAAGTATCATGGTGAATTCAGTAGGTTCCCAATAGGATTCGCATGTAATAAACTTGTTATTCAAGATAGAGCAACGTTTTTACGAACTGAAACAGTGTATCTTTGTGAATTCAGTTAGTTCCCAGTAGCAGGACCTTGTAATATGTGTACTTTAAAGATTTATCAAAATATGGTGGGCCGAATCTGAGTAACATGGTGAATTCGGTTAGTTCCCAATAGGCCGTAGTAGTAATAAGTGGACTGTTCGGGATATAGAAAAATTTTCATGAATGGAATCAAAATTTCTAGGCGATTTAAGTGAGTTCCCACAGGGACATGCTTGTATGAATGTGCTTTTCAATAAAGAGCAAATTTTAAGGAACGGTAACTAAGTATCTTGGTGAATTCAGTACGTTCCCAATAGGATTCAATGTAATAAGCTTGTTATTCAAGATAGAGCAACTTTCTAACGAACTGAAACACTGTTTCTTTGTGAATTCAGTTAGTTCCTAGTAGCAGGCTCTTGTAATTTCTGTACTTTTAAAGATTTATCAAAATATGGTGAGCCGAATTAGAGTAACATGGTGAATTCGGTTAGTTCCCAATAGGCCGCAGTAGTAATAAGTGGACTGTTCGGGATATAGAAAAATTTTAACGAATGGAATCAAAATTCCTAGGCGAATATAGTGAGTTCCCAATGGGACATGCTTGTATGAGTGTGCTTTTCAATATAGAGCAACATTTAAAGGAACGGAATCTAAGTATCATGGTGAATCAGTAGGTTCCCAATAGGATTCCCATATAATAAGCTTGTTATTCAAGATAGAGCAACGTTTTATCGAACTGAAACGGTGTATCTTTGTGAATTCAGTTAGTTCCCAGTAGCAGGCCCTTGTAATATGTGTACTTTTAAAGATTTATCAAAATATGGTGAGCCGAATCTGAGTAACATGGTGAATTCGGTTAGATCCCAATAGGCCGCAGTAGTAATCAGTGGACTGTCGGGATATAGAAAATTTTCACGAAAGGAATCAAAATTTCTAGGCGAATTCAGTGAGTTCCCAATGGGACATGCTTGTATTAGTGTGCTTTTAGATATATAGCAACATTTTAAGGGACGGAATCTAAGTATCATGGTGAATTCAGTAGTTTCCCTATAGGATTCGCATGTAATAAGCTTGTTATTCAAGATAGAGCAACGTTTTTACGAACTGAAACAGTGTATCTTTGTGAATTCAGTTAGTTCCAAGTAGCAGGCCCTTGTAATATGTGTACTTTTAAAGATTTATCAAAATATGGTGAGCCGAATCTGAGTAACATGCTGAATTCGGTTAGATCCCAATAGGCCGCAATAGTAATAAGTGGACTGTTCGGGATATAGAAAAATTTTCACGAATGGAATGAAAATTTCCAGGCGAATATAGTGAGTTTCCAATGGGACATGCTTGTATGAGTGTGCTTTTCAATATAGAGCAACATTTTAAGGAACGGAATCTAAGTACCATGGTGAATTCAGTAGGTTCCCAATAGGCTTCACATGTAATAAGCTTGTTATTCAAGATAGAGCAACGTTTTATCGAACTGAAACAGTGTATCTTTGTGAATTCAGTTAGTTCCCAGTAGCAGGTTCTTGTAACATGTGTACTTTTTAAGATTTATCAAACTTTCCTGAATCGAATCTGAGTGACATGCTGATTTCGGTTAGTTCCCAATAAGCCGCAGTAGTAATAAGTGGACTGTCGGGATATAGAAAAATTTTCACGAATGGAATCAAAATTTCTAGGCGAATTCAATGAGTTCCCAATGTGACATGCTTGTATTAGTGTGCTTTTAGATATATAGCAACATTTTAAGGGACGGAATCTAAGTATCATGGTGAATTCAGTAGTTTCCCTATAGGATTCGCATGTAATAAGCTTGTTATTCAAGATAGAGCAACGTTTTTACGAACTGAAACAGTGTATCTTTGTGAATTCAGTTAGTTCCAAGTAGCAGGCCCTTGTAATATGTGTACTTTTAAAGATTTATCAAAATATGGTGAGCCGAATCTGAGTAACATGCTGAATTCGGTTAGATCCCAATAGGCCGCAATAGTAATAAGTGGACTGTTCGGGATATAGAAAAATTTTCACGAATGGAATGAAAATTTCCAGGCGAATATAGTGAGTTTCCAATGGGACATGCTTGTATGAGTGTGCTTTTCAATATAGAGCAACATTTTAAGGAACGGAATCTAAGTACCATGGTGAATTCAGTAGGTTCCCAATAGGATTCGCATGTAATAAGCTTGTTATTCAAGATAGAGCAACGTTTTATCGAACTGAAACAGTGTATCTTTGTGAATTCAGTTAGTTCCCAGTAGCAGGTTCTTGTAACATGTGTACTTTTTAAGATTTATCAAACTTTCCTGAATCGAATCTGAGTGACATGCTGATTTCGGTTAGTTCCCAATAAGCCGCAGTAGTAATAAGTGGACTGTCGGGATATAGAAAAATTTTCACGAATGGAATCAAAATTTCTAGGCGAATTCAATGAGTTCCCAATGTGACATGCTTGTATTAGTGTGCTTTTAGATATATAGCAACATTTTAAGGGACGGAATCTAAGTATCATGGTGAATTCAGTAGGTTCCCTATAGGATTCGCATGTAATAAGCTTGTTATTCAAGATAGAGCAACGTTTTTACGAACTGAAACAGTGTATCTTTGTGAATTCAGTTAGTTCCAAGTAGCAGGCCCTTGTAATATGTGTACTTTTAAAGATTTATCAAAATATGGTGAGCCGAATCTGAGTAACATGGTGAATTCGGTTAGATCCCAATAGGCCGCAATAGTAATAAGTGGACTGTTCGGGATATAGAAAAATTTTCACGAATGGAATGAAAATTTCCAGGCGAATATAGTGAGTTTCCAATGGGACATGCTTGTATGAGTGTGCTTTTCAATATAGAGCAACATTTTAAGGAACGGAATCTAAGTACCATTGTGAATTCAGTATTTTCCCAATAGGATTCGCATGTAATAAGCTTGTTATTCAAGATAGAGCAACGTTTTAACGAACTGAAACAGTGTATCTTTGTGAATTCACTTAGTTCCCAGTAGCAGGTTCTTGTAATATGTGTAATTTTTAAGATTTATCTAAATTTCCTGAGTCGAATCTGAGTGACATGGTGATTTCGGTTGGATCCCAATAGGTCGCAGTAGTAATAAGTGGACTGTCGGGATATAGAAAAATTTTCACGAATGGAATTAAAATTTCTAGGCGATTTAAGTGAGTTCCCACAGGGACATGCTTGTATGAATGTGCTTTTCAATAAAGAGCAAATTTTAAGGAACGGTAACTAAGTATCTTGGTGAATTCAGTACGTTCCCAATAGGATTCAATGTAATAAGCTTGTTATTCAAGATAGAGCAACTTTCTAACGAACTGAAACACTGTTTCTTTGTGAATTCAGTTAGTTCCTAGTAGCAGGCTCTTGTAATTTCTGTACTTTTAAAGATTTATCAAAATATGGTGAGCCGAATTAGAGTAACATGGTGAATTCGGTTAGTTCCCAATAGGCCGCAGTAGTAATAAGTGGACTGTTCGGGATATAGAAAAATTTTAACGAATGGAATCAAAATTCCTAGGCGAATTCAGTGAGTTCCCAATGGTACATGCTTGTATTAGTGTGCTTTTCGATATATACCATCATTTTAAGGGACGGAATCTAAGTATCATGGTGAATTCAGTAGGTTCCCAAAGAGATTCGCATGTAATAAGCTTGTTATTCAAGATAGAGCAACGTTTTTACGAACTGAAACAGTGTATCTTTGTGAATTCAGTTAGTTCCCAATAGCAGGCCCTTGTAATATGTGTACTTTTAAAGATTTATCAAAATATGGTGAGCCGAATCTGAGTAACATGGTGAATTCGGTTAGATCCCAATAGGCCGCAGTAGTAATAAGTGGACTGTTCGGGATATAGAAAAATTTTCACGAATGGAATCAAAATTTCTAGGCGAATATAGTGAGTTTCCAAAGGGACATGCTTGTATGAGTGTGCTTTTCAATATAGAGCAACATTTAAAGGAACGGAATCTAAGTATCATGGTGAATTCAGTAGGTTCCCAATAGGATTCCCATGTAATAAGCTTGTTATTCAAGATAGAGCAACATTTTAACGGACTGAAACAGTGTATTTTTGTGAATCAGTTAGTTCCCAGTAGCAGGTTCTTGTAACATGTGTATTTTTTAAGATTTATCAAAATTTCCTGAGTCGAATCTGCGTGACATGGTGATTTCGGTTAGTTCCCAATAGGCCGCATTAGTAATCAGTGGACTGTCGGGATATAGAAAAATTATCACAATTGGAATTAAATTTCTAGGCGAATTCAGTGAGTTCCCAATGGGACATGCTTGTATTAGTGTGCCTTTAGATATATAGCAACATTTTAAGGGACGGAATCTAAGTATCATGGTGAATTCAGTAGGTTCCCTATAGGATTCCCATGTAATAAGCTTGTTATTCAAGATAGAGCAACGTTTTATCGAACTGAAACAGTGTATCTTTGTGAATTCAGTTAGTTCCCAGTAGCAGGTCCTTGTAATATGTGTACTTTTAAAGATTTATCAAAATATGGTGAGCCGAATCTGAGTAACATGGTGAATTCGGTTAGATCCCAATAGGCCGCAGTAGAAATCAGTGGACTGTCGGGATATAGAAAAATTTTCACGAAAGGAATCAAAATTTCTAGGCGAATTCAGTGAGTTCCCAATGTGACATGCTTGTATTAGTGTGCTTTTAGATATATAGCAACATTTTAAGGGACGGAATCTAAGTATCATGGTGAATTCAGTAGGTTCCCTATAGGATTCGCATGTAATAAGCTTGTTATTCAAGATAGAGCAACGTTTTTACGAACTGAAACAGTGTATCTTTGTGAATTCAGTTAGTTCCAAGTAGCAGGCCCTTGTAATATGTGTACTTTTAAAGATTTATCAAAATATGGTGAGCCGAATCTGAGTAACATGGTGAATTCGGTTAGATCCCAATAGGCCGCAATAGTAATAAGTGGACTGTTCGGGATATAGAAAAATTTTCACGAATGGAATGAAAATTTCCAGGCGAATATAGTGAGTTTCCAATGGGACATGCTTGTATGAGTGTGCTTTTTAATATAGAGCAACATTTTAAGGAACGGAATCTAAGTACCATGGTGAATTCAGTATTTTCCCAATAGGATTCGCATGTAATAAGCTTGTTATTCAAGATAGAGCAACGTTTTAACGAACTGAAACAGTGTATCTTTGTGAATTCACTTAGTTCCCAGTAGCAGGTTCTTGTAATATGTGTACTTTTTAAGATTTATCTAAATTTCCTGAGTCGAATCTGAGTGACATGGTGATTTCGGTTGGATCCCAGTAGGTCGCACTAGTAATAAGTGGACTGTCGGGATATAGAAAAATTTTCACGAATGGAATTAAATTTTCTAGGTGAATTAAGTGAGTCCCACTGGGACATGCTTGTATGAGTGTGCTTTTCAATAAAGAGCAACATTTTAAGGAACGGTAACTAAGTATCTTGGTGAATTCAGTAGGTTCCCTATAGGATTCGCATGTAATAAGCTTGTTATTCAAGATAGAGCAACGTTTTTACGAACTGAAACAGTGTATCTTTGTGAATTCAGTTAGTTCCAAGTAGCAGGCCCTTGTAATATGTGTACTTTTAAAGATTTATCAAAATATGGTGAGCCGAATCTGAGTAACATGGTGAATTCGGTTAGATCCCAATAGGCCGCAATAGTAATTAGTGGACTGTTCGGGATATAGAAAAATTTTCACGAATGGAATGAAAATTTCCAGGCGAATATAGTGAGTTTCCAATGGGACATGCTTGTATGAGTGTGCTTTTCAATATAGAGCAACATTTTAAGGAACGGAATCTAAGTACCATGGTGAATTCAGTATTTTCCCAATAGGATTCGCATGTAATAAGCTTGTTATTCAAGATAGAGCAACGTTTTAACGAACTGAAACAGTGTACCTTTGTGAATTCAGTTAGTTCTCAGTAGCAGGTTCTTGTAACATGTGTACTTTTTAAGATTTATCAAAATTTCCTGAATCGAATCTGAGTGACATGCTGATTTCGGTTAGTTCCCAATAAGCCGCAGTAGTAATAAGTGGACTGTCGGGATATAGAAAAATTTTCACGAATGGAATCAAAATTTCTAGGCGAATTCAGTGAGTTCCCAATGTGACATGCTTGTATTAGTGTGCTTTTCGATATATAGCAACATTTTAAGGGACGGAATCTAAGTATCATGGTGAATTCAGTAGGTTCCCAATAGGATTCGCATGTAATAAACTTGTTATTCAAGATAGAGCAACGTTTTTACGAACTGAAACAGTGTATCTTTGTGAATTCAGTTAGTTCCCAGTAGCAGGACCTTGTAATATGTGTACTTTAAAGATTTATCAAAATATGGTGGGCCGAATCTGAGTAACATGGTGAATTCGGTTAGTTCCCAATAGGCCGTAGTAGTAATAAGTGGACTGTTCGGGATATAGAAAAATTTTCATGAATGGAATCAAAATTTCTAGGCGATTTAAGTGAGTTCCCACAGGGACATGCTTGTATGAATGTGCTTTTCAATAAAGAGCAAATTTTAAGGAACGGTAACTAAGTATCTTGGTGAATTCAGTACGTTCCCAATAGGATTCAATGTAATAAGCTTGTTATTCAAGATAGAGCAACTTTCTAACGAACTGAAACACTGTTTCTTTGTGAATTCAGTTAGTTCCTAGTAGCAGGCTCTTGTAATTTCTGTACTTTTAAAGATTTATCAAAATATGGTGAGCCGAATTAGAGTAACATGGTGAATTCGGTTAGTTCCCAATAGGCCGCAGTAGTAATAAGTGGACTGTTCGGGATATAGAAAAATTTTAACGAATGGAATCAAAATTCCTAGGCGAATATAGTGAGTTCCCAATGGGACATGCTTGTATGAGTGTGCTTTTCAATATAGAGCAACATTTAAAGGAACGGAATCTAAGTATCATGGTGAATCAGTAGGTTCCCAATAGGATTCCCATATAATAAGCTTGTTATTCAAGATAGAGCAACGTTTTATCGAACTGAAACGGTGTATCTTTGTGAATTCAGTTAGTTCCCAGTAGCAGGCCCTTGTAATATGTGTACTTTTAAAGATTTATCAAAATATGGTGAGCCGAATCTGAGTAACATGGTGAATTCGGTTAGATCCCAATAGGCCGCAGTAGTAATCAGTGGACTGTCGGGATATAGAAAATTTTCACGAAAGGAATCAAAATTTCTAGGCGAATTCAGTGAGTTCCCAATGGGACATGCTTGTATTAGTGTGCTTTTAGATATATAGCAACATTTTAAGGGACGGAATCTAAGTATCATGGTGAATTCAGTAGTTTCCCTATAGGATTCGCATGTAATAAGCTTGTTATTCAAGATAGAGCAACGTTTTAACGAACTGAAACAGTGTATCTTTGTGAATTCAGTTAGTTCCAAGTAGCAGGCCCTTGTAATATGTGTACTTTTAAAGATTTATCAAAATATGGTGAGCCGAATCTGAGTAACATGCTGAATTCGGTTAGATCCCAATAGGCCGCAATAGTAATAAGTGGACTGTTCGGGATATAGAAAAATTTTCACGAATGGAATGAAAATTTCCAGGCGAATATAGTGAGTTTCCAATGGGACATGCTTGTATGAGTGTGCTTTTCAATATAGAGCAACATTTTAAGGAACGGAATCTAAGTACCATGGTGAATTCAGTAGGTTCCCAATAGGCTTCACATGTAATAAGCTTGTTATTCAAGATAGAGCAACGTTTTATCGAACTGAAACAGTGTATCTTTGTGAATTCAGTTAGTTCCCAGTAGCAGGTTCTTGTAACATGTGTACTTTTTAAGATTTATCAAACTTTCCTGAATCGAATCTGAGTGACATGCTGATTTCGGTTAGTTCCCAATAAGCCGCAGTAGTAATAAGTGGACTGTCGGGATATAGAAAAATTTTCACGAATGGAATCAAAATTTCTAGGCGAATTCAATGAGTTCCCAATGTGACATGCTTGTATTAGTGTGCTTTTAGATATATAGCAACATTTTAAGGGACGGAATCTAAGTATCATGGTGAATTCAGTAGGTTCCCTATAGGATTCGCATGTAATAAGCTTGTTATTCAAGATAGAGCAACGTTTTTACGAACTGAAACAGTGTATCTTTGTGAATTCAGTTAGTTCCAAGTAGCAGGCCCTTGTAATATGTGTACTTTTAAAGATTTATCAAAATATGGTGAGCCGAATCTGAGTAACATGGTGAATTCGGTTAGATCCCAATAGGCCGCAATAGTAATAAGTGGACTGTTCGGGATATAGAAAAATTTTCACGAATGGAATGAAAATTTCCAGGCGAATATAGTGAGTTTCCAATGGGACATGCTTGTATGAGTGTGCTTTTCAATATAGAGCAACATTTTAAGGAACGGAATCTAAGTACCATGGTGAATTCAGTATTTTCCCAATAGGATTCGCATGTAATAAGCTTGTTATTCAAGATAGAGCAACGTTTTAACGAACTGAAACAGTGTATCTTTGTGAATTCACTTAGTTCCCAGTAGCAGGTTCTTGTAATATGTGTAATTTTTAAGATTTATCTAAATTTCCTGAGTCGAATCTGAGTGACATGGTGATTTCGGTTGGATCCCAATAGGTCGCAGTAGTAATAAGTGGACTGTCGGGATATAGAAAAATTTTCACGAATGGAATTAAAATTTCTAGGCGATTTAAGTGAGTTCCCACAGGGACATGCTTGTATGAATGTGCTTTTCAATAAAGAGCAAATTTTAAGGAACGGTAACTAAGTATCTTGGTGAATTCAGTACGTTCCCAATAGGATTCAATGTAATAAGCTTGTTATTCAAGATAGAGCAACTTTCTAACGAACTGAAACACTGTTTCTTTGTGAATTCAGTTAGTTCCTAGTAGCAGGCTCTTGTAATTTCTGTACTTTTAAAGATTTATCAAAATATGGTGAGCCGAATTAGAGTAACATGGTGAATTCGGTTAGTTCCAAATAGGCCGCAGTAGTAATAAGTGGACTGTTCGGGATATAGAAAAATTTTAACGAATGGAATCAAAATTCCTAGGCGAATTCAGTGAGTTCCCAATGGTACATGCTTGTATTAGTGTGCTTTTCGATATATACCATCATTTTAAGGGACGGAATCTAAGTATCATGGTGAATTCAGTAGGTTCCCAAAGAGATTCGCATGTAATAAGCTTGTTATTCAAGATAGAGCAACGTTTTTACGAACTGAAACAGTGTATCTTTGTGAATTCAGTTAGTTCCCAGTAGCAGGCCCTTGTAATATGTGTACTTTTAAAGATTTATCAAAATATGGTGAGCCGAATCTGAGTAACATGGTGAATTCGGTTAGATCCCAATAGGCCGCAGTAGTAATAAGTGGACTGTTCGGGATATAGAAAAATTTTCACGAATGGAATCAAAATTTCTAGGCGAATATAGTGAGTTTCCAAAGGGACATGCTTGTATGAGTGTGCTTTTCAATATAGAGCAACATTTAAAGGAACGGAATCTAAGTATCATGGTGAATTCAGTAGGTTCCCAATAGGATTCCCATGTAATAAGCTTGTTATTCAAGATAGAGCAACATTTTAACGGACTGAAACAGTGTATTTTTGTGAATCAGTTAGTTCCCAGTAGCAGGTTCTTGTAACATGTGTATTTTTTAAGATTTATCAAAATTTCCTGAGTCGAATCTGCGTGACATGGTGATTTCGGTTAGTTCCCAATAGGCCGCATTAGTAATCAGTGGACTGTCGGGATATAGAAAAATTATCACAATTGGAATTAAATTTCTAGGCGAATTCAGTGAGTTCCCAATGGGACATGCTTGTATTAGTGTGCCTTTAGATATATAGCAACATTTTAAGGGACGGAATCTAAGTATCATGGTGAATTCAGTAGGTTCCCTATAGGATTCCCATGTAATAAGCTTGTTATTCAAGATAGAGCAACGTTTTATCGAACTGAAACAGTGTATCTTTGTGAATTCAGTTAGTTCCCAGTAGCAGGTCCTTGTAATATGTGTACTTTTAAAGATTTATCAAAATATGGTGAGCCGAATCTGAGTAACATGGTGAATTCGGTTAGATCCCAATAGGCCGCAGTAGAAATCAGTGGACTGTCGGGATATAGAAAAATTTTCACGAAAGGAATCAAAATTTCTAGTCGAATTCAGTGAGTTCCCAATGTGACATGCTTGTATTAGTGTGCTTTTAGATATATAGCAACATTTTAAGGGACGGAATCTAAGTATCATGGTGAATTCAGTAGGTTCCCTATAGGATTCGCATGTAATAAGCTTGTTATTCAAGATAGAGCAACGTTTTTACGAACTGAAACAGTGTATCTTTGTGAATTCAGTTAGTTCCAAGTAGCAGGCCCTTGTAATATGTGTACTTTTAAAGATTTATCAAAATATGGTGAGCCGAATCTGAGTAACATGGTGAATTCGGTTAGATCCCAATAGGCCGCAATAGTAATAAGTGGACTGTTCGGGATATAGAAAAATTTTCACGAATGGAATGAAAATTTCCAGGCGAATATAGTGAGTTTCCAATGGGACATGCTTGTATGAGTGTGCTTTTTAATATAGAGCAACATTTTAAGGAACGGAATCTAAGTACCATGGTGAATTCAGTATTTTCCCAATAGGATTCGCATGTAATAAGCTTGTTATTCAAGATAGAGCAACGTTTTAACGAACTGAAACAGTGTATCTTTGTGAATTCACTTAGTTCCCAGTAGCAGGTTCTTGTAATATGTGTACTTTTTAAGATTTATCTAAATTTCCTGAGTCGAATCTGAGTGACATGGTGATTTCGGTTGGATCCCAGTAGGTCGCACTAGTAATAAGTGGACTGTCGGGATATAGAAAAATTTTCACGAATGGAATTAAAATTTCTAGGTGAATTAAGTGAGTCCCACTGGGACATGCTTGTATGAGTGTGCTTTTCAATAAAGAGCAACATTTTAAGGAACGGTAACTAAGTATCTTGGTGAATTCAGTAGGTTCCCTATAGGATTCGCATGTAATAAGCTTGTTATTCAAGATAGAGCAACGTTTTTACGAACTGAAACAGTGTATCTTTGTGAATTCAGTTAGTTCCAAGTAGCAGGCCCTTGTAATATGTGTACTTTTAAAGATTTATCAAAATATGGTGAGCCGAATCTGAGTAACATGGTGAATTCGGTTAGATCCCAATAGGCCGCAATAGTAATTAGTGGACTGTTCGGGATATAGAAAAATTTTCACGAATGGAATGAAAATTTCCAGGCGAATATAGTGAGTTTCCAATGGGACATGCTTGTATGAGTGTGCTTTTCAATATAGAGCAACATTTTAAGGAACGGAATCTAAGTACCATGGTGAATTCAGTATTTTCCCAATAGGATTCGCATGTAATAAGCTTGTTATTCAAGATAGAGCAACGTTTTAACGAACTGAAACAGTGTACCTTTGTGAATTCAGTTAGTTCTCAGTAGCAGGTTCTTGTAACATGTGTACTTTTTAAGATTTATCAAAATTTCCTGAATCGAATCTGAGTGACATGCTGATTTCGGTTAGTTCCCAATAAGCCGCAGTAGTAATAAGTGGACTGTCGGGATATAGAAAAATTTTCACGAATGGAATCAAAATTTCTAGGCGAATTCAGTGAGTTCCCAATGTGACATGCTTGTATTAGTGTGCTTTTAGATATATAGCAACATTTTAAGGGACGGAATCTAAGTATCATGGTGAATTCAGTAGGTTCCCAATAGGATTCGCATGTAATAAACTTGTTATTCAAGATAGAGCAACGTTTTTACGAACTGAAACAGTGTATCTTTGTGAATTCAGTTAGTTCCCAGTAGCAGGACCTTGTAATATGTGTACTTTAAAGATTTATCAAAATATGGTGGGCCGAATCTGAGTAACATGGTGAATTCGGTTAGTTCCCAATAGGCCGTAGTAGTAATAAGTGGACTGTTCGGGATATAGAAAAATTTTCATGAATGGAATCAAAATTTCTAGGCGATTTAAGTGAGTTCCCACAGGGACATGCGTGTATGAATGTGCTTTTCAATAAAGAGCAAATTTTAAGGAACGGTAACTAAGTATCTTGGTGAATTCAGTACGTTCCCAATAGGATTCAATGTAATAAGCTTGTTATTCAAGATAGAGCAACTTTCTAACGAACTGAAACACTGTTTCTTTGTGAATTCAGTTAGTTCCTAGTAGCAGGCTCTTGTAATTTCTGTACTTTTAAAGATTTATCAAAATATGGTGAGCCGAATTAGAGTAACATGGTGAATTCGGTTAGTTCCCAATAGGCCGCAGTAGTAATAAGTGGACTGTTCGGGATATAGAAAAATTTTAACGAATGGAATCAAAATTCCTAGGCGAATATAGTGAGTTCCCAATGGGACATGCTTGTATGAGTGTGCTTTTCAATATAGAGCAACATTTAAAGGAACGGAATCTAAGTATCATGGTGAATCAGTAGGTTCCCAATAGGATTCCCATATAATAAGCTTGTTATTCAAGATAGAGCAACGTTTTATCGAACTGAAACGGTGTATCTTTGTGAATTCAGTTAGTTCCCAGTAGCAGGCCCTTGTAATATGTGTACTTTTAAAGATTTATCAAAATATGGTGAGCCGAATCTGAGTAACATGGTGAATTCGGTTAGATCCCAATAGGCCGCAGTAGTAATCAGTGGACTGTCGGGATATAGAAAATTTTCACGAAAGGAATCAAAATTTCTAGGCGAATTCAGTGAGTTCCCAATGGGACATGCTTGTATTAGTGTGCTTTTAGATATATAGCAACATTTTAAGGGACGGAATCTAAGTATCATGGTGAATTCAGTAGTTTCCCTATAGGATTCGCATGTAATAAGCTTGTTATTCAAGATAGAGCAACGTTTTTACGAACTGAAACAGTGTATCTTTGTGAATTCAGTTAGTTCCAAGTAGCAGGCCCTTGTAATATGTGTACTTTTGAAGATTTATCAAAATATGGTGAGCCGAATCTGAGTAACATGCTGAATTCGGTTAGATCCCAATAGGCCGCAATAGTAATAAGTGGACTCTCGGGATATAGAAAAATTTTCACGAATGGAATGAAAATTTCCAGGCGAATATAGTGAGTTTCCAATGGGACATGCTTGTATGAGTGTGCTTTTCAATATAGAGCAACATTTTAAGGAACGGAATCTAAGTACCATGGTGAATTCAGTAGGTTCCCAATAGGCTTCACATGTAATAAGCTTGTTATTCAAGATAGAGCAACGTTTTATCGAACTGAAACAGTGTATCTTTGTGAATTCAGTTAGTTCCCAGTAGCAGGTTCTTGTAACATGTGTACTTTTTAAGATTTATCAAACTTTCCTGAATCGAATCTGAGTGACATGCTGATTTCGGTTAGTTCCCAATAAGCCGCAGTAGTAATAAGTGGACTGTCGGGATATAGAAAAATTTTCACGAATGGAATCAAAATTTCTAGGCGAATTCAATGAGTTCCCAATGTGACATGCTTGTATTAGTGTGCTTTTAGATATATAGCAACATTTTAAGGGACGGAATCTAAGTATCATGGTGAATTCAGTAGGTTCCCTATAGGATTCGCATGTAATAAGCTTGTTATTCAAGATAGAGCAACGTTTTTACGAACTGAAACAGTGTATCTTTGTGAATTCAGTTAGTTCCAAGTAGCAGGCCCTTGTAATATGTGTACTTTTAAAGATTTATCAAAATATGGTGAGCCGAATCTGAGTAACATGGTGAATTCGGTTAGATCCCAATAGGCCGCAATAGTAATAAGTGGACTGTTCGGGATATAGAAAAATTTTCACGAATGGAATGAAAATTTCCAGGCGAATATAGTGAGTTTCCAATGGGACATGCTTGTATGAGTGTGCTTTTCAATATAGAGCAACATTTTAAGGAACGGAATCTAAGTACCATGGTGAATTCAGTATTTTCCCAATAGGATTCGCATGTAATAAGCTTGTTATTCAAGATAGAGCAACGTTTTAACGAACTGAAACAGTGTATCTTTGTGAATTCACTTAGTTCCCAGTAGCAGGTTCTTGTAATATGTGTAATTTTTAAGATTTATATAAATTTCCTGAGTCGAATCTGAGTGACATGGTGATTTCGGTTGGATCCCAATAGGTCGCAGTAGTAATAAGTGGACTGTCGGGATATAGAAAAATTTTCACGAATGGAATTAAAATTTCTAGGCGATTTAAGTGAGTTCCCACAGGGACATGCTTGTATGAATGTGCTTTTCAATAAAGAGCAAATTTTAAGGAACGGTAACTAAGTATCTTGGTGAATTCAGTACGTTCCCAATAGGATTCAATGTAATAAGCTTGTTATTCAAGATAGAGCAACTTTCTAACGAACTGAAACACTGTTTCTTTGTGAATTCAGTTAGTTCCTAGTAGCAGGCTCTTGTAATTTCTGTACTTTTAAAGATTTATCAAAATATGGTGAGCCGAATTAGAGTAACATGGTGAATTCGGTTAGTTCCAAATAGGCCGCAGTAGTAATAAGTGGACTGTTCGGGATATAGAAAAATTTTAACGAATGGAATCAAAATTCCTAGGCGAATTCAGTGAGTTCCCAATGGTACATGCTTGTATTAGTGTGCTTTTCGATATATACCATCATTTTAAGGGACGGAATCTAAGTATCATGGTGAATTCAGTAGGTTCCCAAAGAGATTCGCATGTAATAAGCTTGTTATTCAAGATAGAGCAACGTTTTTACGAACTGAAACAGTGTATCTTTGTGAATTCAGTTAGTTCCCAGTAGCAGGCCCTTGTAATATGTGTACTTTTAAAGATTTATCAAAATATGGTGAGCCGAATCTGAGTAACATGGTGAATTCGGTTAGATCCCAATAGGCCGCAGTAGTAATAAGTGGACTGTTCGGGATATAGAAAAATTTTCACGAATGGAATCAAAATTTCTAGGCGAATATAGTGAGTTTCCAAAGGGACATGCTTGTATGAGTGTGCTTTTCAATATAGAGCAACATTTAAAGGAACGGAATCTAAGTATCATGGTGAATTCAGTAGGTTCCCAATAGGATTCCCATGTAATAAGCTTGTTATTCAAGATAGAGCAACATTTTAACGGACTGAAACAGTGTATTTTTGTGAATCAGTTAGTTCCCAGTAGCAGGTTCTTGTAACATGTGTATTTTTTAAGATTTATCAAAATTTCCTGAGTCGAATCTGCGTGACATGGTGATTTCGGTTAGTTCCCAATAGGCCGCATTAGTAATCAGTGGACTGTCGGGATATAGAAAAATTATCACAATTGGAATTAAATTTCTAGGCGAATTCAGTGAGTTCCCAATGGGACATGCTTGTATTAGTGTGCCTTTAGATATATAGCAACATTTTAAGGGACGGAATCTAAGTATCATGGTGAATTCAGTAGGTTCCCTATAGGATTCCCATGTAATAAGCTTGTTATTCAAGATAGAGCAACGTTTTATCGAACTGAAACAGTGTATCTTTGTGAATTCAGTTAGTTCCCAGTAGCAGGTCCTTGTAATATGTGTACTTTTAAAGATTTATCAAAATATGGTGAGCCGAATCTGAGTAACATGGTGAATTCGGTTAGATCCCAATAGGCCGCAGTAGAAATCAGTGGACTGTCGGGATATAGAAAAATTTTCACGAAAGGAATCAAAATTTCTAGTCGAATTCAGTGAGTTCCCAATGTGACATGCTTGTATTAGTGTGCTTTTAGATATATAGCAACATTTTAAGGGACGGAATCTAAGTATCATGGTGAATTCAGTAGGTTCCCTATAGGATTCGCATGTAATAAGCTTGTTATTCAAGATAGAGCAACGTTTTTACGAACTGAAACAGTGTATCTTTGTGAATTCAGTTAGTTCCAAGTAGCAGGCCCTTGTAATATGTGTACTTTTAAAGATTTATCAAAATATGGTGAGCCGAATCTGAGTAACATGGTGAATTCGGTTAGATCCCAATAGGCCGCAATAGTAATAAGTGGACTGTTCGGGATATAGAAAAATTTTCACGAATGGAATGAAAATTTCCAGGCGAATATAGTGAGTTTCCAATGGGACATGCTTGTATGAGTGTGCTTTTTAATATAGAGCAACATTTTAAGGAACGGAATCTAAGTACCATGGTGAATTCAGTATTTTCCCAATAGGATTCGCATGTAATAAGCTTGTTATTCAAGATAGAGCAACGTTTTAACGAACTGAAACAGTGTATCTTTGTGAATTCACTTAGTTCCCAGTAGCAGGTTCTTGTAATATGTGTACTTTTTAAGATTTATCTAAATTTCCTGAGTCGAATCTGAGTGACATGGTGATTTCGGTTGGATCCCAGTAGGTCGCACTAGTAATAAGTGGACTGTCGGGATATAGAAAAATTTTCACGAATGGAATTAAAATTTCTAGGTGAATTAAGTGAGTCCCACTGGGACATGCTTGTATGAGTGTGCTTTTCAATAAAGAGCAACATTTTAAGGAACGGTAACTAAGTATCTTGGTGAATTCAGTAGGTTCCCTATAGGATTCGCATGTAATAAGCTTGTTATTCAAGATAGAGCAACGTTTTTACGAACTGAAACAGTGTATCTTTGTGAATTCAGTTAGTTCCAAGTAGCAGGCCCTTGTAATATGTGTACTTTTAAAGATTTATCAAAATATGGTGAGCCGAATCTGAGTAACATGGTGAATTCGGTTAGATCCCAATAGGCCGCAATAGTAATTAGTGGACTGTTCGGGATATAGAAAAATTTTCACGAATGGAATGAAAATTTCCAGGCGAATATAGTGAGTTTCCAATGGGACATGCTTGTATGAGTGTGCTTTTCAATATAGAGCAACATTTTAAGGAACGGAATCTAAGTACCATGGTGAATTCAGTATTTTCCCAATAGGATTCGCATGTAATAAGCTTGTTATTCAAGATAGAGCAACGTTTTAACGAACTGAAACAGTGTACCTTTGTGAATTCAGTTAGTTCTCAGTAGCAGGTTCTTGTAACATGTGTACTTTTTAAGATTTATCAAAATTTCCTGAATCGAATCTGAGTGACATGCTGATTTCGGTTAGTTCCCAATAAGCCGCAGTAGTAATAAGTGGACTGTCGGGATATAGAAAAATTTTCACGAATGGAATCAAAATTTCTAGGCGAATTCAGTGAGTTCCCAATGTGACATGCTTGTATTAGTGTGCTTTTAGATATATAGCAACATTTTAAGGGACGGAATCTAAGTATCATGGTGAATTCAGTAGGTTCCCAATAGGATTCGCATGTAATAAACTTGTTATTCAAGATAGAGCAACGTTTTTACGAACTGAAACAGTGTATCTTTGTGAATTCAGTTAGTTCCCAGTAGCAGGACCTTGTAATATGTGTACTTTAAAGATTTATCAAAATATGGTGGGCCGAATCTGAGTAACATGGTGAATTCGGTTAGTTCCCAATAGGCCGTAGTAGTAATAAGTGGACTGTTCGGGATATAGAAAAATTTTCATGAATGGAATCAAAATTTCTAGGCGATTTAAGTGAGTTCCCACAGGGACATGCGTGTATGAATGTGCTTTTCAATAAAGAGCAAATTTTAAGGAACGGTAACTAAGTATCTTGGTGAATTCAGTACGTTCCCAATAGGATTCAATGTAATAAGCTTGTTATTCAAGATAGAGCAACTTTCTAACGAACTGAAACACTGTTTCTTTGTGAATTCAGTTAGTTCCTAGTAGCAGGCTCTTGTAATTTCTGTACTTTTAAAGATTTATCAAAATATGGTGAGCCGAATTAGAGTAACATGGTGAATTCGGTTAGTTCCCAATAGGCCGCAGTAGTAATAAGTGGACTGTTCGGGATATAGAAAAATTTTAACGAATGGAATCAAAATTCCTAGGCGAATATAGTGAGTTCCCAATGGGACATGCTTGTATGAGTGTGCTTTTCAATATAGAGCAACATTTAAAGGAACGGAATCTAAGTATCATGGTGAATCAGTAGGTTCCCAATAGGATTCCCATATAATAAGCTTGTTATTCAAGATAGAGCAACGTTTTATCGAACTGAAACGGTGTATCTTTGTGAATTCAGTTAGTTCCCAGTAGCAGGCCCTTGTAATATGTGTACTTTTAAAGATTTATCAAAATATGGTGAGCCGAATCTGAGTAACATGGTGAATTCGGTTAGATCCCAATAGGCCGCAGTAGTAATCAGTGGACTGTCGGGATATAGAAAATTTTCACGAAAGGAATCAAAATTTCTAGGCGAATTCAGTGAGTTCCCAATGGGACATGCTTGTATTAGTGTGCTTTTAGATATATAGCAACATTTTAAGGGACGGAATCTAAGTATCATGGTGAATTCAGTAGTTTCCCTATAGGATTCGCATGTAATAAGCTTGTTATTCAAGATAGAGCAACGTTTTTACGAACTGAAACAGTGTATCTTTGTGAATTCAGTTAGTTCCAAGTAGCAGGCCCTTGTAATATGTGTACTTTTGAAGATTTATCAAAATATGGTGAGCCGAATCTGAGTAACATGCTGAATTCGGTTAGATCCCAATAGGCCGCAATAGTAATAAGTGGACTCTCGGGATATAGAAAAATTTTCACGAATGGAATGAAAATTTCCAGGCGAATATAGTGAGTTTCCAATGGGACATGCTTGTATGAGTGTGCTTTTCAATATAGAGCAACATTTTAAGGAACGGAATCTAAGTACCATGGTGAATTCAGTAGGTTCCCAATAGGCTTCACATGTAATAAGCTTGTTATTCAAGATAGAGCAACGTTTTATCGAACTGAAACAGTGTATCTTTGTGAATTCAGTTAGTTCCCAGTAGCAGGTTCTTGTAACATGTGTACTTTTTAAGATTTATCAAACTTTCCTGAATCGAATCTGAGTGACATGCTGATTTCGGTTAGTTCCCAATAAGCCGCAGTAGTAATAAGTGGACTGTCGGGATATAGAAAAATTTTCACGAATGGAATCAAAATTTCTAGGCGAATTCAATGAGTTCCCAATGTGACATGCTTGTATTAGTGTGCTTTTAGATATATAGCAACATTTTAAGGGACGGAATCTAAGTATCATGGTGAATTCAGTAGGTTCCCTATAGGATTCGCATGTAATAAGCTTGTTATTCAAGATAGAGCAACGTTTTTACGAACTGAAACAGTGTATCTTTGTGAATTCAGTTAGTTCCAAGTAGCAGGCCCTTGTAATATGTGTACTTTTAAAGATTTATCAAAATATGGTGAGCCGAATCTGAGTAACATGGTGAATTCGGTTAGATCCCAATAGGCCGCAATAGTAATAAGTGGACTGTTCGGGATATAGAAAAATTTTCACGAATGGAATGAAAATTTCCAGGCGAATATAGTGAGTTTCCAATGGGACATGCTTGTATGAGTGTGCTTTTCAATATAGAGCAACATTTTAAGGAACGGAATCTAAGTACCATGGTGAATTCAGTATTTTCCCAATAGGATTCGCATGTAATAAGCTTGTTATTCAAGATAGAGCAACGTTTTAACGAACTGAAACAGTGTATCTTTGTGAATTCACTTAGTTCCCAGTAGCAGGTTCTTGTAATATGTGTAATTTTTAAGATTTATATAAATTTCCTGAGTCGAATCTGAGTGACATGGTGATTTCGGTTGGATCCCAATAGGTCGCAGTAGTAATAAGTGGACTGTCGGGATATAGAAAAATTTTCACGAATGGAATTAAAATTTCTAGGCGATTTAAGTGAGTTCCCACAGGGACATGCTTGTATGAATGTGCTTTTCAATAAAGAGCAAATTTTAAGGAACGGTAACTAAGTATCTTGGTGAATTCAGTACGTTCCCAATAGGATTCAATGTAATAAGCTTGTTATTCAAGATAGAGCAACTTTCTAACGAACTGAAACACTGTTTCTTTGTGAATTCAGTTAGTTCCTAGTAGCAGGCTCTTGTAATTTCTGTACTTTTAAAGATTTATCAAAATATGGTGAGCCGAATTAGAGTAACATGGTGAATTCGGTTAGTTCCAAATAGGCCGCAGTAGTAATAAGTGGACTGTTCGGGATATAGAAAAATTTTAACGAATGGAATCAAAATTCCTAGGCGAATTCAGTGAGTTCCCAATGGTACATGCTTGTATTAGTGTGCTTTTCGATATATACCATCATTTTAAGGGACGGAATCTAAGTATCATGGTGAATTCAGTAGGTTCCCAAAGAGATTCGCATGTAATAAGCTTGTTATTCAAGATAGAGCAACGTTTTTACGAACTGAAACAGTGTATCTTTGTGAATTCAGTTAGTTCCCAGTAGCAGGCCCTTGTAATATGTGTACTTTTAAAGATTTATCAAAATATGGTGAGCCGAATCTGAGTAACATGGTGAATTCGGTTAGATCCCAATAGGCCGCAGTAGTAATAAGTGGACTGTTCGGGATATAGAAAAATTTTCACGAATGGAATCAAAATTTCTAGGCGAATATAGTGAGTTTCCAAAGGGACATGCTTGTATGAGTGTGCTTTTCAATATAGAGCAACATTTAAAGGAACGGAATCTAAGTATCATGGTGAATTCAGTAGGTTCCCAATAGGATTCCCATGTAATAAGCTTGTTATTCAAGATAGAGCAACATTTTAACGGACTGAAACAGTGTATTTTTGTGAATCAGTTAGTTCCCAGTAGCAGGTTCTTGTAACATGTGTATTTTTTAAGATTTATCAAAATTTCCTGAGTCGAATCTGCGTGACATGGTGATTTCGGTTAGTTCCCAATAGGCCGCATTAGTAATCAGTGGACTGTCGGGATATAGAAAAATTATCACAATTGGAATTAAATTTCTAGGCGAATTCAGTGAGTTCCCAATGGGACATGCTTGTATTAGTGTGCCTTTAGATATATAGCAACATTTTAAGGGACGGAATCTAAGTATCATGGTGAATTCAGTAGGTTCCCTATAGGATTCCCATGTAATAAGCTTGTTATTCAAGATAGAGCAACGTTTTATCGAACTGAAACAGTGTATCTTTGTGAATTCAGTTAGTTCCCAGTAGCAGGTCCTTGTAATATGTGTACTTTTAAAGATTTATCAAAATATGGTGAGCCGAATCTGAGTAACATGGTGAATTCGGTTAGATCCCAATAGGCCGCAGTAGAAATCAGTGGACTGTCGGGATATAGAAAAATTTTCACGAAAGGAATCAAAATTTCTAGGCGAATTCAGTGAGTTCCCAATGTGACATGCTTGTATTAGTGTGCTTTTAGATATATAGCAACATTTTAAGGGACGGAATCTAAGTATCATGGTGAATTCAGTAGGTTCCCTATAGGATTCGCATGTAATAAGCTTGTTATTCAAGATAGAGCAACGTTTTTACGAACTGAAACAGTGTATCTTTGTGAATTCAGTTAGTTCCAAGTAGCAGGCCCTTGTAATATGTGTACTTTTAAAGATTTATCAAAATATGGTGAGCCGAATCTGAGTAACATGGTGAATTCGGTTAGATCCCAATAGGCCGCAATAGTAATAAGTGGACTGTTCGGGATATAGAAAAATTTTCACGAATGGAATGAAAATTTCCAGGCGAATATAGTGAGTTTCCAATGGGACATGCTTGTATGAGTGTGCTTTTTAATATAGAGCAACATTTTAAGGAACGGAATCTAAGTACCATGGTGAATTCAGTATTTTCCCAATAGGATTCGCATGTAATAAGCTTGTTATTCAAGATAGAGCAACGTTTTAACGAACTGAAACAGTGTATCTTTGTGAATTCACTTAGTTCCCAGTAGCAGGTTCTTGTAATATGTGTACTTTTTAAGATTTATCTAAATTTCCTGAGTCGAATCTGAGTGACATGGTGATTTCGGTTGGATCCCAGTAGGTCGCACTAGTAATAAGTGGACTGTCGGGATATAGAAAAATTTTCACGAATGGAATTAAAATTTCTAGGTGAATTAAGTGAGTCCCACTGGGACATGCTTGTATGAGTGTGCTTTTCAATAAAGAGCAACATTTTAAGGAACGGTAACTAAGTATCTTGGTGAATTCAGTAGGTTCCCTATAGGATTCGCATGTAATAAGCTTGTTATTCAAGATAGAGCAACGTTTTTACGAACTGAAACAGTGTATCTTTGTGAATTCAGTTAGTTCCAAGTAGCAGGCCCTTGTAATATGTGTACTTTTAAAGATTTATCAAAATATGGTGAGCCGAATCTGAGTAACATGGTGAATTCGGTTAGATCCCAATAGGCCGCAATAGTAATTAGTGGACTGTTCGGGATATAGAAAAATTTTCACGAATGGAATGAAAATTTCCAGGCGAATATAGTGAGTTTCCAATGGGACATGCTTGTATGAGTGTGCTTTTCAATATAGAGCAACATTTTAAGGAACGGAATCTAAGTACCATGGTGAATTCAGTATTTTCCCAATAGGATTCGCATGTAATAAGCTTGTTATTCAAGATAGAGCAACGTTTTAACGAACTGAAACAGTGTACCTTTGTGAATTCAGTTAGTTCTCAGTAGCAGGTTCTTGTAACATGTGTACTTTTTAAGATTTATCAAAATTTCCTGAATCGAATCTGAGTGACATGCTGATTTCGGTTAGTTCCCAATAAGCCGCAGTAGTAATAAGTGGACTGTCGGGATATAGAAAAATTTTCACGAATGGAATCAAAATTTCTAGGCGAATTCAGTGAGTTCCCAATGTGACATGCTTGTATTAGTGTGCTTTTCGATATATAGCAACATTTTAAGGGACGGAATCTAAGTATCATGGTGAATTCAGTAGGTTCCCAATAGGATTCGCATGTAATAAACTTGTTATTCAAGATAGAGCAACGTTTTTACGAACTGAAACAGTGTATCTTTGTGAATTCAGTTAGTTCCCAGTAGCAGGACCTTGTAATATGTGTACTTTAAAGATTTATCAAAATATGGTGGGCCGAATCTGAGTAACATGGTGAATTCGGTTAGTTCCCAATAGGCCGTAGTAGTAATAAGTGGACTGTTCGGGATATAGAAAAATTTTCATGAATGGAATCAAAATTTCTAGGCGATTTAAGTGAGTTCCCACAGGGACATGCGTGTATGAATGTGCTTTTCAATAAAGAGCAAATTTTAAGGAACGGTAACTAAGTATCTTGGTGAATTCAGTACGTTCCCAATAGGATTCAATGTAATAAGCTTGTTATTCAAGATAGAGCAACTTTCTAACGAACTGAAACACTGTTTCTTTGTGAATTCAGTTAGTTCCTAGTAGCAGGCTCTTGTAATTTCTGTACTTTTAAAGATTTATCAAAATATGGTGAGCCGAATTAGAGTAACATGGTGAATTCGGTTAGTTCCCAATAGGCCGCAGTAGTAATAAGTGGACTGTTCGGGATATAGAAAAATTTTAACGAATGGAATCAAAATTCCTAGGCGAATTCAGTGAGTTCCCAATGGTACATGCTTGTATTAGTGTGCTTTTCGATATATACCATCATTTTAAGGGACGGAATCTAAGTATCATGGTGAATTCAGTAGGTTCCCAAAGAGATTCGCATGTAATAAGCTTGTTATTCAAGATAGAGCAACGTTTTTACGAACTGAAACAGTGTATCTTTGTGAATTCAGTTAGTTCCCAGTAGCAGGCCCTTGTAATATGTGTACTTTTAAAGATTTATCAAAATATGGTGAGCCGAATCTGAGTAACATGGTGAATTCGGTTAGATCCCAATAGGCCGCAGTAGTAATAAGTGGACTGTTCGGGATATAGAAAAATTTTCACGAATGGAATCAAAATTTCTAGGCGAATATAGTGAGTTTCCAAAGGGACATGCTTGTATGAGTGTGCTTTTCAATATAGAGCAACATTTAAAGGAACGGAATCTAAGTATCATGGTGAATTCAGTAGGTTCCCAATAGGATTCCCATGTAATAAGCTTGTTATTCAAGATAGAGCAACATTTTAACGGACTGAAACAGTGTATTTTTGTGAATCAGTTAGTTCCCAGTAGCAGGTTCTTGTAACATGTGTATTTTTTAAGATTTATCAAAATTTCCTGAGTCGAATCTGCGTGACATGGTGATTTCGGTTAGTTCCCAATAGGCCGCATTAGTAATCAGTGGACTGTCGGGATATAGAAAAATTATCACAATTGGAATTAAATTTCTAGGCGAATTCAGTGAGTTCCCAATGGGACATGCTTGTATTAGTGTGCCTTTAGATATATAGCAACATTTTAAGGGACGGAATCTAAGTATCATGGTGAATTCAGTAGGTTCCCTATAGGATTCCCATGTAATAAGCTTGTTATTCAAGATAGAGCAACGTTTTATCGAACTGAAACAGTGTATCTTTGTGAATTCAGTTAGTTCCCAGTAGCAGGTCCTTGTAATATGTGTACTTTTAAAGATTTATCAAAATATGGTGAGCCGAATCTGAGTAACATGGTGAATTCGGTTAGATCCCAATAGGCCGCAGTAGAAATCAGTGGACTGTCGGGATATAGAAAAATTTTCACGAAAGGAATCAAAATTTCTAGGCGAATTCAGTGAGTTCCCAATGTGACATGCTTGTATTAGTGTGCTTTTAGATATATAGCAACATTTTAAGGGACGGAATCTAAGTATCATGGTGAATTCAGTAGGTTCCCTATAGGATTCGCATGTAATAAGCTTGTTATTCAAGATAGAGCAACGTTTTTACGAACTGAAACAGTGTATCTTTGTGAATTCAGTTAGTTCCAAGTAGCAGGCCCTTGTAATATGTGTACTTTTAAAGATTTATCAAAATATGGTGAGCCGAATCTGAGTAACATGGTGAATTCGGTTAGATCCCAATAGGCCGCAATAGTAATAAGTGGACTGTTCGGGATATAGAAAAATTTTCACGAATGGAATGAAAATTTCCAGGCGAATATAGTGAGTTTCCAATGGGACATGCTTGTATGAGTGTGCTTTTTAATATAGAGCAACATTTTAAGGAACGGAATCTAAGTACCATGGTGAATTCAGTATTTTCCCAATAGGATTCGCATGTAATAAGCTTGTTATTCAAGATAGAGCAACGTTTTAACGAACTGAAACAGTGTATCTTTGTGAATTCACTTAGTTCCCAGTAGCAGGTTCTTGTAATATGTGTACTTTTTAAGATTTATCTAAATTTCCTGAGTCGAATCTGAGTGACATGGTGATTTCGGTTGGATCCCAGTAGGTCGCACTAGTAATAAGTGGACTGTCGGGATATAGAAAAATTTTCACGAATGGAATTAAAATTTCTAGGTGAATTAAGTGAGTCCCACTGGGACATGCTTGTATGAGTGTGCTTTTCAATAAAGAGCAACATTTTAAGGAACGGTAACTAAGTATCTTGGTGAATTCAGTAGGTTCCCTATAGGATTCGCATGTAATAAGCTTGTTATTCAAGATAGAGCAACGTTTTTACGAACTGAAACAGTGTATCTTTGTGAATTCAGTTAGTTCCAAGTAGCAGGCCCTTGTAATATGTGTACTTTTAAAGATTTATCAAAATATGGTGAGCCGAATCTGAGTAACATGGTGAATTCGGTTAGATCCCAATAGGCCGCAATAGTAATTAGTGGACTGTTCGGGATATAGAAAAATTTTCACGAATGGAATGAAAATTTCCAGGCGAATATAGTGAGTTTCCAATGGGACATGCTTGTATGAGTGTGCTTTTCAATATAGAGCAACATTTTAAGGAACGGAATCTAAGTACCATGGTGAATTCAGTATTTTCCCAATAGGATTCGCATGTAATAAGCTTGTTATTCAAGATAGAGCAACGTTTTAACGAACTGAAACAGTGTACCTTTGTGAATTCAGTTAGTTCTCAGTAGCAGGTTCTTGTAACATGTGTACTTTTTAAGATTTATCAAAATTTCCTGAATCGAATCTGAGTGACATGCTGATTTCGGTTAGTTCCCAATAAGCCGCAGTAGTAATAAGTGGACTGTCGGGATATAGAAAAATTTTCACGAATGGAATCAAAATTTCTAGGCGAATTCAGTGAGTTCCCAATGTGACATGCTTGTATTAGTGTGCTTTTCGATATATAGCAACATTTTAAGGGACGGAATCTAAGTATCATGGTGAATTCAGTAGGTTCCCAATAGGATTCGCATGTAATAAACTTGTTATTCAAGATAGAGCAACGTTTTTACGAACTGAAACAGTGTATCTTTGTGAATTCAGTTAGTTCCCAGTAGCAGGACCTTGTAATATGTGTACTTTAAAGATTTATCAAAATATGGTGGGCCGAATCTGAGTAACATGGTGAATTCGGTTAGTTCCCAATAGGCCGTAGTAGTAATAAGTGGACTGTTCGGGATATAGAAAAATTTTCATGAATGGAATCAAAATTTCTAGGCGATTTAAGTGAGTTCCCACAGGGACATGCGTGTATGAATGTGCTTTTCAATAAAGAGCAAATTTTAAGGAACGGTAACTAAGTATCTTGGTGAATTCAGTACGTTCCCAATAGGATTCAATGTAATAAGCTTGTTATTCAAGATAGAGCAACTTTCTAACGAACTGAAACACTGTTTCTTTGTGAATTCAGTTAGTTCCTAGTAGCAGGCTCTTGTAATTTCTGTACTTTTAAAGATTTATCAAAATATGGTGAGCCGAATTAGAGTAACATGGTGAATTCGGTTAGTTCCCAATAGGCCGCAGTAGTAATAAGTGGACTGTTCGGGATATAGAAAAATTTTAACGAATGGAATCAAAATTCCTAGGCGAATATAGTGAGTTCCCAATGGGACATGCTTGTATGAGTGTGCTTTTCAATATAGAGCAACATTAAAGGAACGGAATCTAAGTATCATGGTGAATCAGTAGGTTCCCAATAGGATTCCCATGTAATAAGCTTGTTTTTCAAGATAGAGCAACGTTTTATCGAACTGCAACGGTGTATCTTTGTGAATTCAGTTAGTTCCCAGTAGCAGGCCCTTGTAATATGTGTACTTTTAAAGATTTATCAAAATATGGTGAGCCGAATCTGAGTAACATGGTGAATTCGGTTAGATCCCAATAGGCCGCAGTAGTAATCAGTGGACTGTCGGGATATAGAAAATTTTCACGAAAGGAATCAAAATTTCTAGGCGAATTCAGTGAGTTCCCAATGGGACATGCTTGTATTAGTGTGCTTTTAGATATATAGCAACATTTTAAGGGACGGAATCTCAGTATCATGGTGAATTCAGTAGTTTCCCTATAGGATTCGCATGTAATAAGCTTGTTATTCAAGATAGAGCAACGTTTTAACGTACTGAAACAGTGTATCTTTGTGAATTCACTTAGTTCCCAGTAGCAGGTTCTTGTAATATGTGTAATTTTTAAGATTTATCTAAATTTCCTGAGTTGAATCTGAGTGACATGGTGATTTTGGTTCTATCCCAATAGGTCGCAGTAGTAATAAGTGGACTGTCGGGATATAGAAAAATTTTCACGAATGGAATTAAAATTTCTAGGTGAATTAAGTGAGTCCCACTGGGACATGCTTGTATGAGTGTGCTTTTCAATAAAGTGCAACATTTTAAGGAACGGTAACTAAGTATCTTGGTGAATTCAGTACGTTCCCAGTAGGATTCAATGTAATAAGCTTGTTATTCAACATAGAGCAACTTTCTAACGAACTGAAACACTGTTTCTTTGTGAATTCAGTTAGTTCCCAGTAGCAGGCTCTTGTAATTTCTGTACTTTTAAAGATTTATCAAAATATGGTGAGTCGAATCTGAGTAACATGGTGAATTCGGTTACTTCCCAATAGGCCGCAGTAGTAATAAGTGGACTGTTCGGGATATAGAAAAATTTTAACGAATGGAATCAAAATTCCTAGGCGAATTCAGTGAGTTCCCAATGGTACATGCTTGTATTAGTGTGCTTTTCGATATATACCATCATTTTAAGGGACGGAATCTAAGTATCATGGTGAATTCAGTAGGTTCCCAATAGGATTCGCATGTAATAAGCTTGTTATTCAAGATAGAGCAACGTTTTTACGAACTGAAACAGTGTATCTTTGTGAATTCAGTTAGTTCCCAGTAGCAGGCCCTTGTAATATGTGTACTTTTAAAGATTTATCAAAATATGGTGAGCCGAATCTGAGTAACATGGTGAATTCGGTTAGATCCCAATAGGCCGCAGTAGTAATAAGTGGACTGTTCGGGATATAGAAAAATTTTCACGAATGGAATCAAAATTTCTAGGCGAATATAGTGAGTTCCCAATGGGACATGCTTCTATGAGTGTGCTTTTCAATATAGAGCAACATTTAAAGGAACGGAATCTAAGTATCATGGTGAATTCAGTAGGTTCCCAATAGGATTCCCATGTAATAAGCTTGTTATTCAAGATAGAGCAACATTTTAACGGACTGAAACAGTGTATCTTTGTGAATTCAGTTAGTTCCCAGTAGCAGGTTCTTGTAACATGTGTATTTTTTAAGATTTATCAAAATTTCCTGAGTCGAATCTGAGTGACATGGTGATTTCGGTTAGTTCCCAATAGGCCGCATTAGTAATCAGTGGACTGTCGGGATATAGAAAAATTATCACAATTGGAATTAAATTTCTAGGCGAATTCAGTGAATTCCCAATTGGACATGCTTGTATTAGTGTGCCTTTAGATATATAGCAACATTTTAAGGGACGGAATCTAAGTATCATGGTGAATTCAGTAGGTTCCCTATAGGATTCCCATGTAATAAGCTTGTTATTCAAGATAGAGCAACGTTTTATCGAACTGAAACAGTGTATCTTTGTGAATTCAGTTAGTTCCCAGTAGCAGGTCCTTGTAATATGTGTACTTTTAAAGATTTATCAAAATATGGTGAGCCGAATCTGAGTAACATGGTGAATTCGGTTAGATCCCAATAGGCCGCAGTAGAAATCAGTGGACTGTCGGGATATAGAAAAATTTTCACGAAAGGAATCAAAATTTCTAGGCGAATTCAGTGAGTTCCCAATGTGACATGCTTGTATTAGTGTGCTTTTAGATATATAGCAACATTTTAAGGGACGGAATCTAAGTATCATGGTGAATTCAGTAGGTTCCCTATAGGATTCCCATGTAATAAGCTTGTTATTCAAGATAGAGCAACGTTTTTACGAACTGAAACAGTGTATCTTTGTGAATTCAGTTAGTTCCAAGTAGCAGGCCCTTGTAATATGTGTACTTTTAAAGATTTATCAAAATATGGTGAGCCGAATCTGAGTAACATGGTGAATTCGGTTAGATCCCAATAGGCCGCAATAGTAATAAGTGGACTGTTCGGGATATAGAAAAATTTTCACGAATGGAATGAAAATTTCCAGGCGAATATAGTGAGTTTCCAATGGGACATGCTTGTATGAGTGTGCTTTTCAATATAGAGCAACATTTTAAGGAACGGAATCTAAGTACCATGGTGAATTCAGTATTTTCCCAATAGGATTCGCATGTAATAAGCTTGTTATTCAAGATAGAGCAACGTTTTAACGAACTGAAACAGTGTACCTTTGTGAATTCAGTTAGTTCTCAGTAGCAGGTTCTTGTAACATGTGTACTTTTTAAGATTTATCAAAATTTCCTGAATCGAATCTGAGTGACATGCTGATTTCGGTTAGTTCCCAATAAGCCGCAGTAGTAATAAGTGGACTGTCGGGATATAGAAAAATTTTCACGAATGGAATCAAAATTTCTAGGCGAATTCAGTGAGTTCCCAATGTGACATGCTTGTATTAGTGTGCTTTTCGATATATAGCAACATTTTAAGGGACGGAATCTAAGTATCATGGTGAATTCAGTAGGTTCCCAATAGGATTCGCATGTAAGAAACTTGTTATTCAAGATAGAGCAACGTTTTTACGAACTGAAACAGTGTATCTTTGTGAATTCAGTTATTTCCCAGTAGCAGGACCTTGTAATATGTGTACTTTAAAGATTTATCAAAATATGGTGGGCCGAATCTGAGTAACATGGTGAATTCGGTTAGTTCCCAATAGGCCGTAGTAGTAATAAGTGGACTGTTCGGGATATAGAAAAATTTTCATGAATGGAATCAAAATTTCTAGGCGATTTAAGTGAGTTCCCACAGGGACATGCTTGTATGAATGTGCTTTTCAATAAAGAGCAAATTTTAAGGAACGGTAACTAAGTATCTTGGTGAATTCAGTACGTTCCCAATAGGATTCAATGTAATAAGCTTGTTATTCAAGATAGAGCAACTTTCTAACGAACTGAAACACTGTTTCTTTGTGAATTCAGTTAGTTCCTAGTAGCAGGCTCTTGTAATTTCTGTACTTTTAAAGATTTATCAAAATATGGTGAGCCGAATTAGAGTAACATGGTGAATTCGGTTAGTTCCCAATAGGCCGCAGTAGTAATAAGTGGACTGTTCGGGATATAGAAAAATTTTAACGAATGGAATCAAAATTCCTAGGCGAATATAGTGAGTTCCCAATGGGACATGCTTGTATGAGTGTGCTTTTCAATATAGAGCAACATTAAAGGAACGGAATCTAAGTATCATGGTGAATCAGTAGGTTCCCAATAGGATTCCCATGTAATAAGCTTGTTTTTCAAGATAGAGCAACGTTTTATCGAACTGCAACGGTGTATCTTTGTGAATTCAGTTAGTTCCCAGTAGCAGGCCCTTGTAATATGTGTACTTTTAAAGATTTATCAAAATATGGTGAGCCGAATCTGAGTAACATGGTGAATTCGGTTAGATCCCAATAGGCCGCAGTAGTAATCAGTGGACTGTCGGGATATAGAAAATTTTCACGAAAGGAATCAAAATTTCTAGGCGAATTCAGTGAGTTCCCAATGGGACATGCTTGTATTAGTGTGCTTTTAGATATATAGCAACATTTTAAGGGACGGAATCTCAGTATCATGGTGAATTCAGTAGTTTCCCTATAGGATTCGCATGTAATAAGCTTGTTATTCAAGATAGAGCAACGTTTTAACGTACTGAAACAGTGTATCTTTGTGAATTCACTTAGTTCCCAGTAGCAGGTTCTTGTAATATGTGTAATTTTTAAGATTTATCTAAATTTCCTGAGTTGAATCTGAGTGACATGGTGATTTTGGTTCTATCCCAATAGGTCGCAGTAGTAATAAGTGGACTGTCGGGATATAGAAAAATTTTCACGAATGGAATTAAAATTTCTAGGTGAATTAAGTGAGTCCCACTGGGACATGCTTGTATGAGTGTGCTTTTCAATAAAGTGCAACATTTTAAGGAACGGTAACTAAGTATCTTGGTGAATTCAGTACGTTCCCAGTAGGATTCAATGTAATAAGCTTGTTATTCAACATAGAGCAACTTTCTAACGAACTGAAACACTGTTTCTTTGTGAATTCAGTTAGTTCCCAGTAGCAGGCTCTTGTAATTTCTGTACTTTTAAAGATTTATCAAAATATGGTGAGTCGAATCTGAGTAACATGGTGAATTCGGTTACTTCCCAATAGGCCGCAGTAGTAATAAGTGGACTGTTCGGGATATAGAAAAATTTTAACGAATGGAATCAAAATTCCTAGGCGAATTCAGTGAGTTCCCAATGGTACATGCTTGTATTAGTGTGCTTTTCGATATATACCATCATTTTAAGGGACGGAATCTAAGTATCATGGTGAATTCAGTAGGTTCCCAATAGGATTCGCATGTAATAAGCTTGTTATTCAAGATAGAGCAACGTTTTTACGAACTGAAACAGTGTATCTTTGTGAATTCAGTTAGTTCCCAGTAGCAGGCCCTTGTAATATGTGTACTTTTAAAGATTTATCAAAATATGGTGAGCCGAATCTGAGTAACATGGTGAATTCGGTTAGATCCCAATAGGCCGCAGTAGTAATAAGTGGACTGTTCGGGATATAGAAAAATTTTCACGAATGGAATCAAAATTTCTAGGCGAATATAGTGAGTTCCCAATGGGACATGCTTCTATGAGTGTGCTTTTCAATATAGAGCAACATTTAAAGGAACGGAATCTAAGTATCATGGTGAATTCAGTAGGTTCCCAATAGGATTCCCATGTAATAAGCTTGTTATTCAAGATAGAGCAACATTTTAACGGACTGAAACAGTGTATCTTTGTGAATTCAGTTAGTTCCCAGTAGCAGGTTCTTGTAACATGTGTATTTTTTAAGATTTATCAAAATTTCCTGAGTCGAATCTGAGTGACATGGTGATTTCGGTTAGTTCCCAATAGGCCGCATTAGTAATCAGTGGACTGTCGGGATATAGAAAAATTATCACAATTGGAATTAAATTTCTAGGCGAATTCAGTGAATTCCCAATTGGACATGCTTGTATTAGTGTGCCTTTAGATATATAGCAACATTTTAAGGGACGGAATCTAAGTATCATGGTGAATTCAGTAGGTTCCCTATAGGATTCCCATGTAATAAGCTTGTTATTCAAGATAGAGCAACGTTTTATCGAACTGAAACAGTGTATCTTTGTGAATTCAGTTAGTTCCCAGTAGCAGGTCCTTGTAATATGTGTACTTTTAAAGATTTATCAAAATATGGTGAGCCGAATCTGAGTAACATGGTGAATTCGGTTAGATCCCAATAGGCCGCAGTAGAAATCAGTGGACTGTCGGGATATAGAAAAATTTTCACGAAAGGAATCAAAATTTCTAGGCGAATTCAGTGAGTTCCCAATGTGACATGCTTGTATTAGTGTGCTTTTAGATATATAGCAACATTTTAAGGGACGGAATCTAAGTATCATGGTGAATTCAGTAGGTTCCCTATAGGATTCCCATGTAATAAGCTTGTTATTCAAGATAGAGCAACGTTTTTACGAACTGAAACAGTGTATCTTTGTGAATTCAGTTAGTTCCAAGTAGCAGGCCCTTGTAATATGTGTACTTTTAAAGATTTATCAAAATATGGTGAGCCGAATCTGAGTAACATGGTGAATTCGGTTAGATCCCAATAGGCCGCAATAGTAATAAGTGGACTGTTCGGGATATAGAAAAATTTTCACGAATGGAATGAAAATTTCCAGGCGAATATAGTGAGTTTCCAATGGGACATGCTTGTATGAGTGTGCTTTTCAATATAGAGCAACATTTTAAGGAACGGAATCTAAGTACCATGGTGAATTCAGTATTTTCCCAATAGGATTCGCATGTAATAAGCTTGTTATTCAAGATAGAGCAACGTTTTAACGAACTGAAACAGTGTACCTTTGTGAATTCAGTTAGTTCTCAGTAGCAGGTTCTTGTAACATGTGTACTTTTTAAGATTTATCAAAATTTCCTGAATCGAATCTGAGTGACATGCTGATTTCGGTTAGTTCCCAATAAGCCGCAGTAGTAATAAGTGGACTGTCGGGATATAGAAAAATTTTCACGAATGGAATCAAAATTTCTAGGCGAATTCAGTGAGTTCCCAATGTGACATGCTTGTATTAGTGTGCTTTTCGATATATAGCAACATTTTAAGGGACGGAATCTAAGTATCATGGTGAATTCAGTAGGTTCCCAATAGGATTCGCATGTAAGAAACTTGTTATTCAAGATAGAGCAACGTTTTTACGAACTGAAACAGTGTATCTTTGTGAATTCAGTTATTTCCCAGTAGCAGGACCTTGTAATATGTGTACTTTAAAGATTTATCAAAATATGGTGGGCCGAATCTGAGTAACATGGTGAATTCGGTTAGTTCCCAATAGGCCGTAGTAGTAATAAGTGGACTGTTCGGGATATAGAAAAATTTTCATGAATGGAATCAAAATTTCTAGGCGATTTAAGTGAGTTCCCACAGGGACATGCTTGTATGAATGTGCTTTTCAATAAAGAGCAAATTTTAAGGAACGGTAACTAAGTATCTTGGTGAATTCAGTACGTTCCCAATAGGATTCAATGTAATAAGCTTGTTATTCAAGATAGAGCAACTTTCTAACGAACTGAAACACTGTTTCTTTGTGAATTCAGTTAGTTCCTAGTAGCAGGCTCTTGTAATTTCTGTACTTTTAAAGATTTATCAAAATATGGTGAGCCGAATTAGAGTAACATGGTGAATTCGGTTAGTTCCCAATAGGCCGCAGTAGTAATAAGTGGACTGTTCGGGATATAGAAAAATTTTAACGAATGGAATCAAAATTCCTAGGCGAATATAGTGAGTTCCCAATGGGACATGCTTGTATGAGTGTGCTTTTCAATATAGAGCAACATTTAAAGGAACGGAATCTAAGTATCATGGTGAATCAGTAGGTTCCCAATAGGATTCCCATGTAATAAGCTTGTTATTCAAGATAGAGCAACGTTTTTACGAACTGAAACAGTGTATCTTTGTGAATTCAGTTAGTCCCCAGTAGCAGGCCCTTGTAATATATGTACTTTTAAAGATTTATCAAAATATGGTGAGCCGAATCTGAGTAACATGGTGAATTCGGTTAGATCCCAATAGGCCGCAGTAGTAATAAGTGGACTGTTCGGGATAATGAAAAATTTTCACGAATGGAATCAAAATTTCTAGGCGAATATAGTGAGTTCCCAATGGGACATGCTTGTATGAGTGTGCTTTTTAATATAGAGCAACATTTAAAGGAACGGAATCTAAGTATCATGGTAAATTCAGTAGGTTCCCAATAGGATTCCCATGTAATAAGCTTGTTATTCAAGATAGAGCAACATTTTAACGGACTGAAACAGTGTATCTTTGTGAATTCAGTTAGTTCCCAGTAGCAGGTTCTTGTAACATGTGTATTTTTTAAGATTTATCAAAATTTCCTGAATCGAATCTGAGTGACATTGAGATTTCGGATAGTTCCCAATAAGCCGCAGTAGTAATAAGTGGACTGTCGGGATACAGAAAAATTTTCACGAATGGAATCAAAATTTCTAGGCGAATTCAGTGAGTTCCCAATGTGACATGCTTGTATTAGTGTGCTTTTCGATATATAGCAACATTTTAAGGGACGGAATCTAAGTATCATGGTGAATTCAGTAGGTTCCCAATAGGATTCGCATGTAAGAAACTTGTTATTCAAGATAGAGCAACGTTTTTACGAACTGAAACAGTGTATCTTTGTGAATTCAGTTAGTTCCCAGTAGCAGGACCTTGTAATATGTGTACTTTAAAGATTTATCAAAATATAGTGGGCCGAATCTGAGTAACATGGTGAATTCGGTTAGTTCCCAATAGGCCGTAGTAGTAATAAGTGGACTGTTCGGGATATAGAAAAATTTTCATGAATGGAATCAAAATTTCTAGGCGATTTACGTGAGTTCCCACAGGGACATGCTTGTATGAATGTGCTTTTCAATAAAGAGCAAATTTTAAGGAACGGTAACTAAGTATCTTGGTGAATTCAGTACGTTCCCAATAGGATTCAATGTAATAAGCTTGTTATTCAAGATAGAGCAACTTTCTAACGAACTGAAACACTGTTTCTTTGTGAATTCAGATAGTTCCTAGTAGCAGGCTCTTGTAATTTCTGTACTTTTAAAGATTTATCAAAATATGGTGAGCCGAATTAGAGTAACATGGTGAATTCGGTTAGTTCCCAATAGGCCGCAGTAGTAATAAGTGGACTGTTCGGGATATAGAAAAATTTTAACGAATGGAATCAAAATTCCTAGGCGAATATAGTGAGTTCCCAATGGTACATGCTTGTATGAGTGTGCTTTTCAATATAGTGCAACATTTAAAGGAACGGAATCTAAGTATCATGGTGAATCAGTAGGTTCCCAATAGGATTCCCATGTAATAAGCTTGTTATTCAAGATAGAGCAACGTTTTATCGAACTGAAACAGTGTATCTTTGTGAATTCAGTTAGTTTCCAGTAGCAGGCCCTTGTAATATATGTACTTTTAAAGATTTATCAAAATATGGTGAGCCGAATCTGAGTAACATGGTGAATTCGGTTAGATCCCAATAGGCCGCAGTAGTAATAAGTGGACTGTTCGGGATATAGAAAAATTTTCACGAATGGAATCAAAATTTCTAGGCGAATATAGTGAGTTCCCAATGGGACATGCTTGTATGAGTGTGCTTTTTAATATAGAGGAACATTTAAAGGAACGGAATCTAAGTATCATGGTAAATTCAGTAGGTTCCCAATAGGATTCCCATGTAATAAGCTTGTTATTCAAGATAGAGCAACATTTTAACGGACTGAAACAGTGTATCTTTGTGAATTCAGTTAGTTCCAGGTAGCAGGTTCTTGTAACATGTGTATTTTTTAAGATTTATCAAAATTTCCTGAATCGAATCTGAGTGACATGCTGATTTCGGTTAGTTCCCAATAAGCCGCAGTAGTAATAAGTGGACTGTCTGGATACAGAAAAATTTTCACGAATGGAATCAAAATTTCTAGGCGAATTCAGTGAGTTCCCAATGTGACATGCTTGTATTAGTGTGCTTTTCGATATATAGCAACATTTTAAGGGACGGAATCTAAGTATCATGGTGAATTCAGTAGGTTCCCAATAGGATTCGCATGTAAGAAACTTGTTATTCAAGATAGAGCAACGTTTTTACGAACTGAAACAGTGTATCTTTGTGAATTCAGTTAGTTCCCAGTAGCAGGACCTTGTAATATGTGTACTTTAAAGATTTATCAAAATATGGTGGGCCGAATCTGAGTAACATGGTGAATTCGGTTAGTTCCCAATAGGCCGTAGTAGTAATAAGTGGACTGTTCGGGATATAGAAAAATTTTCATGAATGGAATCAAAATTTCTAGGCGATTTAAGTGAGTTCCCACAGGGACATGCTTGTATGAATGTGCTTTTCAATAAAGAGCAAATTTTAAGGAACGGTAACTAAGTATCTTGGTGAATTCAGTACGTTCCCAATAGGATTCAATGTAATAAGCTTGTTATTCAAGATAGAGCAACTTTCTAACGAACTGAAACACTGTTTCTTTGTGAATTCAGTTAGTTCCTAGTAGCAGGCTCTTGTAATTTCTGTACTTTTAAAGATTTATCAAAATATGGTGAGCCGAATTAGAGTAACATGGTGAATTCGGTTAGTTCCCAATAGGCCGCAGTAGTAATAAGTGGACTGTTCGGGATATAGAAAAATTTTAACGAATGGAATCAAAATTCCTAGGCGAATTCAGTGAGTTCCCAATGGTACATGCTTGTATTAGTGTGCTTTTCGATATATACCATCATTTTAAGGGACGGAATCTAAGTATCATGGTGAATTCAGTAGGTTCCCAATAGGATTCGCATGTAATAAGCTTGTTATTCAAGATAGAGCAACGTTTTTACGAACTGAAACAGTGTATCTTTGTGAATTCAGTTAGTTCCCAGTAGTAGGCCCTTGTAATATGTGTACTTTTAAAGATTTATCAAAATATGGTGAGCCGAATCTGAGTAACATGGTGAATTCGGTTAGATCCCAATAGGCCGCAGTAGTAATAAGTGGACTGTTCGGGATATAGAAAAATTTTCACGAATGGAATCAAAATTTCTAGGCGAATATAGTGAGTTCCCAATGGGACATGCTTGTATGAGTGTGCTTTTCAATATAGAGCAACATTTAAAGGAACGGAATCTAAGTATCATGGTGAATTCAGTAGGTTCCCAATAGGATTCCCATGTAATAAGCTTGTTATTCAAGATAGAGCAACATTTTAACGGACTGAAACAGTGTATCTTTGTGAATTCAGTTAGTTCCCAGTAGCAGGTTCTTGTAACATGTGTATTTTTTAAGATTTATCAAAATTTCCTGAGTCGAATCTGAGTGACATGGTGATTTCGGTTAGTTCCCAATAGGCCGCATTAGTAATCAGTGGACTGTCGGGATATAGAAAAATTATCACAATTGGAATTAAATTTCTAGGCGAATTCAGTGAGTTCCCAATGGGACATGCTTGTATTAGTGTGCCTTTAGATATATAGCAACATTTTAAGGGACGGAATCTAAGTATCATGGTGAATTCAGTAGGTTCCCTATAGGATTCCCATGTAATAAGCTTGTTATTCAAGATAGAGCAACGTTTTATCGAACTGAAACAGTGTATCTTTGTGAATTCAGTTAGTTCCCAGTAGCAGGTCCTTGTAATATGTGTACTTTTAAAGATTTATCAAAATATGGTGAGCCGAATCTGAGTAACATGGTGAATTCGGTTAGATCCCAATAGGCCGCAGTAGAAATCAGTGGACTGTCGGGATATAGAAAAATTTTCACGAAAGGAATCAAAATTTCTAGGCGAATTCAGTGAGTTCCCAATGTGACATGCTTGTATTAGTGTGCTTTTAGATATATAGCAACATTTTAAGGGACGGAATCTAAGTATCATGGTGAATTCAGTAGGTTCCCTATAGGATTCGCATGTAATAAGCTTGTTATTCAAGATAGAGCAACGTTTTTACGAACTGAAACAGTGCATCTTTGTGAATTCAGTTAGTTCCAAGTAGCAGGCCCTTGTAATATGTGTACTTTTAAAGATTTATCAAAATATGGTGAGCCGAATCTGAGTAACATGGTGAATTCGGTTAGATCCCAATAGGCCGCAATAGTAATAAGTGGACTGTTCGGGATATAGAAAAATTTTCACGAATGGAATGAAAATTTCCAGGCGAATATAGTGAGTTTCCAATGGGACATGCTTGTATGAGTGTGCTTTTCAATATAGAGCAACATTTTAAGGAACGGAATCTAAGTACCATGGTGAATTCAGTATTTTCCCAATAGGATTCGCATGTAATAAGCTTGTTATTCAAGATAGAGCAACGTTTTAACGAACTGAAACAGTGTACCTTTGTGAATTCAGTTAGTTCTCAGTAGCAGGTTCTTGTAACATGTGTACTTTTTAAGATTTATCAAAATTTCCTGAATCGAATCTGAGTGACATGCTGATTTCGGTTAGTTCCCAATAAGCCGCAGTAGTAATAAGTGGACTGTCGGGATATAGAAAAATTTTCACGAATGGAATCAAAATTTCTAGGCGAATTCAGTGAGTTCCCAATGTGACATGCTTGTATTAGTGTGCTTTTCGATATATAGCAACATTTTAAGGGACGGAATCTAAGTATCATGGTGAATTCAGTAGGTTCCCAATAGGATTCGCATGTAAGAAACTTGTTATTCAAGATAGAGCAACGTTTTTACGAACTGAAACAGTGTATCTTTGTGAATTCAGTTAGTTCCCAGTAGCAGGACCTTGTAATATGTGTACTTTAAAGATTTATCAAAATATGGTGGGCCGAATCTGAGTAACATGGTGAATTCGGTTAGTTCCCAATAGGCCGTAGTAGTAATAAGTGGACTGTTCGGGATATAGAAAAATTTTCATGAATGGAATCAAAATTTCTAGGCGATTTACGTGAGTTCCCACAGGGACATGCTTGTATGAATGTGCTTTTCAATAAAGAGCAAATTTTAAGGAACGGTAACTAAGTATCTTGGTGAATTCAGTACGTTCCCAATAGGATTCAATGTAATAAGCTTGTTATTCAAGATAGAGCAACTTTCTAACGAACTGAAACACTGTTTCTTTGTGAATTCAGTTAGTTCCTAGTAGCAGGCTCTTGTAATTTCTGTACTTTTAAAGATTTATCAAAATATGGTGAGCCGAATTAGAGTAACATGGTGAATTCGGTTACTTCCCAATAGGCCGCAGTAGTAATAAGTGGACTGTTCGGGATATAGAAAAATTTTAACGAATGGAATCAAAATTCCTAGGCGAATATAGTGAGTTCCCAATGGGACATGCTTGTATGAGTGTGCTTTTCAATATAGAGCAACATTTAAAGGAACGGAATCTAAGTATCATGGTGAATCAGTAGGTTCCCAATAGGATTCCCATGTAATAAGCTTGTTATTCAAGATAGAGCAACGTTTTATCGAACTGAAACAGTGTATCTTTGTGAATTCAGTTAGTTCCCAGTAGCAGGCCCTTGTAATATATGTACTTTTAAAGATTTATCAAAATATGGTGAGCCGAATCTGAGTAACATGGTGAATTCGGTTAGATCCCAATAGGCCGCAGTAGTAATAAGTGGACTGTTCGGGATATAGAAAAATTTTTACGAATGGAATCAAAATTTCTAGGCGAATATAGTGAGTTCCCAATGGGACATGCTTGTATGAGTGTGCTTTTTAATATAGAGCAACATTTAAAGGAACGGAATCTAAGTATCCTGGTAAATTCAGTAGGTTCCCAATAGGATTCCCATGTAATAAGCTTGTTATTCAAGATAGAGCAACATTTTAACGGACTGAAACAGTGTATCTTTGTGAATTCAGTTAGTTCCCAGTAGCAGGTTCTTGTAACATGTGTATTTTTTAAGATTTATCAAAATTTCCTGAGTCGAATCTGAGTGACATGGTGATTTCGGTTAGTTCCCAATAGGCCGCATTAGTAATCAGTGGACTGTCCGGATATAGAAAAATTATCACAATTGGAATCAAAATTTCTAGGCGAATTCAGTGAGTTCCCAATGGGACATGCTTGTATTAGTGTGCTTTTAGATATATAGCAACATTTTAAGGGACGGAATCTAAGTATCATGGTGAATTCAGGAGGTTCCCTATAGGATTCCCATGTAATAAGCTTGTTATTCAGGATAGAGCAACGTTTTTACGAACTGAAACAGTGTATCATTGTGAATTCAGTTAGTTCCCAGTAGCAGGCCCTTGTAATATGTATACTTTTAAAGATTTATCAAAATATGGTGAGCCGAATCTGAGTAACATGGTGAATTCGGTTAGATCCCAATAGGCCGCAGTAGTAATAAGTGGACTGTTCGGGATATAGAAAAATTTTCACGAATGGAATCAAAATTTCTAGGCGAATATAGTGAGTTCCCAATGGGACATGCTTGTATGAGTGTGCTTTTCAATATAGAGCAACATTTAAAGGAACGGAATCTAAGTATCATGGTGAATTCAGTAGGTTCCCAATAGGATTCCCATGTAATAAGCTTGTTATTCAAGATAGAGCAACATTTTAACGGACTGAAACAGTGTATCTTTGTGAATTCAGTTAGTTCCCAGTAGCAGGTTCTTGTAACATGTGTATTTTTTAAGATTTATCAAAATTTCCTGAGTCGAATCTGAGTGACATTGAGATTTCGGATAGTTCCCAATAGGCCGCATTAGTAATCAGTGGACTGTCGGGATATAGAAAAATTATCACACTTGGAATTAAATTTCTAGGCGAATTCAGTGAGTTCCCAATGGGACATGCTTGTATTAGTGTGCCTTTAGATATATAGCAACATTTTAAGGGACGGAATCTAAGTATCATGGTGAATTCAGTAGGTTCCCTATAGGATTCCCATGTAATAAGCTTGTTATTCAAGATAGAGCAACGTTTTATCGAACTGAAACAGTGTATCTTTGTGAATTCAGTTAGTTCCCAGTAGCAGGTCCTTGTAATATGTGTACTTTTAAAGATTTATCAAAATATGGTGAGCCGAATCTGAGTAACATGGTGAATTCGGTTAGATCCCAATAGGCCGCAGTAGAAATCAGTGGACTGTCGGGATATAGAAAAATTTTCACGAAAGGAATCAAAATTTCTAGGCGAATTCAGTGAGTTCCCAATGTGACATGCTTGTATTAGTGTGCTTTTAGATATATAGCAACATTTTAAGGGACGGAATCTAAGTATCATGGTGAATTCAGTAGGTTCCCTATAGGATTCGCATGTAATAAGCTTGTTATTCAAGATAGAGCAACGTTTTTACGAACTGAAACAGTGTATCTTTGTGAATTCAGTTAGTTCCCAGTAGCAGGCCCTTGTAATATATGTACTTTTAAAGATTTATCAAAATATGGTGAGCCGAATCTGAGTAACATGGTGAATTCGGTTAGATCCCAATAGGCCGCAGTAGTAATAAGTGGACTGTTCGGGATATAGAAAAATTTTCACGAATGGAATCAAAATTTCTAGGCGAATATAGTGAGTTCCCAATGGGACATGCTTGTATGAGTGTGCTTTTTAATATAGAGCAACATTTAAAGGAACGGAATCTAAGTATCATGGTAAATTCAGTAGGTTCCCAATAAGATTCCCATGTAATAAGCTTGTTATTCAAGATAGAGCAACATTTTAACGGACTGAAACAGTGTATCTTTGTGAATTCAGTTAGTTCCCAGTAGCAGGTTCTTGTAACATGTGTATTTTTTAAGATTTATCAAAATTTCCTGAGTCGAATCTGAGTGACATGGTGATTTCGGTTAGTTCCCAATAGGCCGCATTAGTAATCAGTGGACTGTCCGGATATAGAAAAATTATCACAATTGGAATCAAAATTTCTAGGCGAATTCAGTGAGTTCCCAATGGGACATGCTTGTATTAGTGTGCTTTTAGATATATAGCAACATTTTAAGGGACGGAATCTAAGTATCATGGTGAATTCAGTAGGTTCCCTATAGGATTCCCATGTAATAAGCTTGTTATTCAAGATAGAGCAACGTTTTATCGAACTGAAACAGTGTATCTTTGTGAATTCAGTTAGTTCCCAGTAGCAGGTCCTTGTAATATGTGTACTTTTAAAGATTTATCAAAATATGGTGAGCCGAATCTGAGTAACATGGTGAATTCGGTTAGATCCCAATAGGCCGCAGTAGAAATCAGTGGACTGTCGGGATATAGAAAAATTTTCACGAAAGGAATCAAAATTTCTAGGCGAATTCAGTGAGTTCCCAATGTGACATGCTTGTATTAGTGTGCCTTTAGATATATAGCAACATTTTAAGGGACGGAATCTAAGTATCATGGTGAATTCAGTAGGTTCCCTATAGGATTCGCATGTAATAAGCTTGTTATTCAAGATAGAGCAACGTTTTTACGAACTGAAACAGTGCATCTTTGTGAATTCAGTTAGTTCCAAGTAGCAGGCCCTTGTAATATGTGTACTTTTAAAGATTTATCAAAATATGGTGAGCCGAATCTGAGTAACATGGTGAATTCGGTTAGATCCCAATAGGCCGCAATAGTAATAAGTGGACTGTTCGGGATATAGAAAAATTTTCACGAATGGAATGAAAATTTCCAGGCGAATATAGTGAGTTTCCAATGGGACATGCTTGTATGAGTGTGCTTTTCAATATAGAGCAACATTTTAAGGAACGGAATCTAAGTACCATGGTGAATTCAGTATTTTCCCAATAGGATTCGCATGTAATAAGCTTGTTATTCAAGATAGAGCAACGTTTTAACGAACTGAAACAGTGTACCTTTGTGAATTCAGTTAGTTCTCAGTAGCAGGTTCTTGTAACATGTGTACTTTTTAAGATTTATCAAAATTTCCTGAATCGAATCTGAGTGACATGCTGATTTCGGTTAGTTCCCAATAAGCCGCAGTAGTAATAAGTGGACTGTCGGGATATAGAAAAATTTTCACGAATGGAATCAAAATTTCTAGGCGAATTCAGTGAGTTCCCAATGTGACATGCTTGTATTAGTGTGCTTTTCGATATATAGCAACATTTTAAGGGACGGAATCTAAGTATCATGGTGAATTCAGTAGGTTCCCAATAGGATTCGCATGTAAGAAACTTGTTATTCAAGATAGAGCAACGTTTTTACGAACTGAAACAGTGTATCTTTGTGAATTCAGTTAGTTCCCAGTAGCAGGACCTTGTAATATGTGTACTTTAAAGATTTATCAAAATATGGTGGGCCGAATCTGAGTAACATGGTGAATTCGGTTAGTTCCCAATAGGCCGTAGTAGTAATAAGTGGACTGTTCGGGATATAGAAAAATTTTCATGAATGGAATCAAAATTTCTAGGCGATTTACGTGAGTTCCCACAGGGACATGCTTGTATGAATGTGCTTTTCAATAAAGAGCAAATTTTAAGGAACGGTAACTAAGTATCTTGGTGAATTCAGTACGTTCCCAATAGGATTCAATGTAATAAGCTTGTTATTCAAGATAGAGCAACTTTCTAACGAACTGAAACACTGTTTCTTTGTGAATTCAGTTAGTTCCTAGTAGCAGGCTCTTGTAATTTCTGTACTTTTAAAGATTTATCAAAATATGGTGAGCCGAATTAGAGTAACATGGTGAATTCGGTTACTTCCCAATAGGCCGCAGTAGTAATAAGTGGACTGTTCGGGATATAGAAAAATTTTAACGAATGGAATCAAAATTCCTAGGCGAATATAGTGAGTTCCCAATGGGACATGCTTGTATGAGTGTGCTTTTCAATATAGAGCAACATTTAAAGGAACGGAATCTAAGTATCATGGTGAATCAGTAGGTTCCCAATAGGATTCCCATGTAATAAGCTTGTTATTCAAGATAGAGCAACGTTTTATCGAACTGAAACAGTGTATCTTTGTGAATTCAGTTAGTTCCCAGTAGCAGGCCCTTGTAATATATGTACTTTTAAAGATTTATCAAAATATGGTGAGCCGAATCTGAGTAACATGGTGAATTCGGTTAGATCCCAATAGGCCGCAGTAGTAATAAGTGGACTGTTCGGGATATAGAAAAATTTTCACGAATGGAATCAAAATTTCTAGGCGAATATAGTGAGTTCCCAATGGGACATGCTTGTATGAGTGTGCTTTTTAATATAGAGCAACATTTAAAGGAACGGAATCTAAGTATCATGGTAAATTCAGTAGGTTCCCAATAGGATTCCCATGTAATAAGCTTGTTATTCAAGATAGAGCAACATTTTAACAGACTGAAACAGTGTATCTTTGTGAATTCAGTTAGTTCCCAGTAGCAGGTTCTTGTAACATGTGTATTTTTTAAGATTTATCAAAATTTCCTGAGTCGAATCTGAGTGACATGGTGATTTCGGTTAGTTCCCAATAGGCCGCATTAGTAATCAGTGGACTGTCCGGATATAGAAAAATTATCACAATTGGAATCAAAATTTCTAGGCGAATTCAGTGAGTTCCCAATGGGACATGCTTGTATTAGTGTGCTTTTAGATATATAGCAACATTTTAAGGGACGGAATCTAAGTATCATGGTGAATTCAGGAGGTTCCCTATAGGATTCGCATGTAATAAGCTTGTTATTCAGGATAGAGCAACGTTTTTACGAACTGAAACAGTGTATCATTGTGAATTCAGTTAGTTCCCAGTAGCAGGCCCTTGTAATATGTATACTTTTAAAGATTTATCAAAATATGGTGAGCCGAATCTGAGTAACATGGTGAATTCGGTTAGATCCCAATAGGCCGCAGTAGTAATAAGTGGACTGTTCGGGATATAGAAAAATTTTCACGAATGGAATCAAAATTTCTAGGCGAATATAGTGAGTTCCCAATGGGACATGCTTGTATGAGTGTGCTTTTCAATATAGAGCAACATTTAAAGGAACGGAATCTAAGTATCATGGTGAATTCAGTAGGTTCCCAATAGGATTCCCATGTAATAAGCTTGTTATTCAAGATAGAGCAACATTTTAACGGACTGAAACAGTGTATCTTTGTGAATTCAGTTAGTTCCCAGTAGCAGGTTCTTGTAACATGTGTATTTTTTAAGATTTATCAAAATTTCCTGAGTCGAATCTGAGTGACATTGAGATTTCGGATAGTTCCCAATAGGCCGCATTAGTAATCAGTGGACTGTCGGGATATAGAAAAATTATCACAATTGGAATTAAATTTCTAGGCGAATTCAGTGAGTTCCCAATGGGACATGCTTGTATTAGTGTGCCTTTAGATATATAGCAACATTTTAAGGGACGGAATCTAAGTATCATGGTGAATTCAGTAGGTTCCCTATAGGATTCCCATGTAATAAGCTTGTTATTCAAGATAGAGCAACGTTTTATCGAACTGAAACAGTGTATCTTTGTGAATTCAGTTAGTTCCCAGTAGCAGGTCCTTGTAATATGTGTACTTTTAAAGATTTATCAAAATATGGTGAGCCGAATCTGAGTAACATGGTGAATTCGGTTAGATCCCAATAGGCCGCAGTAGAAATCAGTGGACTGTCGGGATATAGAAAAATTTTCACGAAAGGAATCAAAATTTCTAGGCGAATTCAGTGAGTTCCCAATGTGACATGCTTGTATTAGTGTGCTTTTAGATATATAGCAACATTTTAAGGGACGGAATCTAAGTATCATGGTGAATTCAGTAGGTTCCCTATAGGATTCGCATGTAATAAGCTTGTTATTCAAGATAGAGCAACGTTTTTACGAACTGAAACAGTGTATCTTTGTGAATTCAGTTAGTTCCCAGTAGCAGGCCCTTGTAATATATGTACTTTTAAAGATTTATCAAAATATGGTGAGCCGAATCTGAGTAACATGGTGAATTCGGTTAGATCCCAATAGGCCGCAGTAGTAATAAGTGGACTGTTCGGGATATAGAAAAATTTTCACGAATGGAATCAAAATTTCTAGGCGAATATAGTGAGTTCCCAATGGGACATGCTTGTATGAGTGTGCTTTTTAATATAGAGCAACATTTAAAGGAACGGAATCTAAGTATCATGGTAAATTCAGTAGGTTCCCAATAAGATTCCCATGTAATAAGCTTGTTATTCAAGATAGAGCAACATTTTAACGGACTGAAACAGTGTATCTTTGTGAATTCAGTTAGTTCCCAGTAGCAGGTTCTTGTAACATGTGTATTTTTTAAGATTTATCAAAATTTCCTGAGTCGAATCTGAGTGACATGGTGATTTCGGTTAGTTCCCAATAGGCCGCATTAGTAATCAGTGGACTGTCCGGATATAGAAAAATTATCACAATTGGAATCAAAATTTCTAGGCGAATTCAGTGAGTTCCCAATGGGACATGCTTGTATTAGTGTGCTTTTAGATATATAGCAACATTTTAAGGGACGGAATCTAAGTATCATGGTGAATTCAGTAGGTTCCCTATAGGATTCCCATGTAATAAGCTTGTTATTCAAGATAGAGCAACGTTTTATCGAACTGAAACAGTGTATCTTTGTGAATTCAGTTAGTTCCCAGTAGCAGGTCCTTGTAATATGTGTACTTTTAAAGATTTATCAAAATATGGTGAGCCGAATCTGAGTAACATGGTGAATTCGGTTAGATCCCAATAGGCCGCAGTAGAAATCAGTGGACTGTCGGGATATAGAAAAATTTTCACGAAAGGAATCAAAATTTCTAGGCGAATTCAGTGAGTTCCCAATGTGACATGCTTGTATTAGTGTGCCTTTAGATATATAGCAACATTTTAAGGGACGGAATCTAAGTATCATGGTGAATTCAGTAGGTTCCCTATAGGATTCGCATGTAATAAGCTTGTTATTCAAGATAGAGCAACGTTTTTACGAACTGAAACAGTGCATCTTTGTGAATTCAGTTAGTTCCAAGTAGCAGGCCCTTGTAATATGTGTACTTTTAAAGATTTATCAAAATATGGTGAGCCGAATCTGAGTAACATGGTGAATTCGGTTAGATCCCAATAGGCCGCAATAGTAATAAGTGGACTGTTCGGGATATAGAAAAATTTTCACGAATGGAATGAAAATTTCCAGGCGAATATAGTGAGTTTCCAATGGGACATGCTTGTATGAGTGTGCTTTTCAATATAGAGCAACATTTTAAGGAACGGAATCTAAGTACAATGGTGAATTCAGTATTTTCCCAATAGGATTCGCATGTAATAAGCTTGTTATTCAAGATAGAGCAACGTTTTAACGAACTGAAACAGTGTACCTTTGTGAATTCAGTTAGTTCTCAGTAGCAGGTTCTTGTAACATGTGTACTTTTTAAGATTTATCAAAATTTCCTGAATCGAATCTGAGTGACATGCTGATTTCGGTTAGTTCCCAATAAGCCGCAGTAGTAATAAGTGGACTGTCGGGATATAGAAAAATTTCCACGAATGGAATCAAAATTTCTAGCCGAATTCAGTGAGTTCCCAATGTGACATGCTTGTATTAGTGTGCTTTTCGATATATAGCAACATTTTAAGGGACGGAATCTAAGTATCATGGTGAATTCAGTAGGTTCCCAATAGGATTCGCATGTAAGAAACTTTTTATTCAAGATAGAGCAACGTTTTTACGAACTGAAACAGTGTATCTTTGTGAATTCAGTTAGTTCCCAGTAGCAGGACCTTGTAATATGTGTACTTTAAAGATTTATCAAAATATGGTGGGCCGAATCTGAGTAACATGGTGAATTCGGTTAGTTCCCAATAGGCCGTAGAGGTAATAAGTGGACTGTTCGGGATATAGAAAAATTTTCATGAATGGAATCAAAATTTCTAGGCGATTTACGTGAGTTCCCACAGGGACATGCTTGTATGAATGTGCTTTTCAATAAAGAGCAAATTTTAAGGAACGGTAACTAAGTATCTTGGTGAATTCAGTACGTTCCCAATAGGATTCAATGTAATAAGCTTGTTATTCAAGATAGAGCAACTTTCTAACGAACTGAAACACTGTTTCTTTGTGAATTCAGTTAGTTCCTAGTAGCAGGCTCTTGTAATTTCTGTACTTTTAAAGATTTATCAAAATATGGTGAGCCGAATTAGAGTAACATGGTGAATTCGGTTACTTCCCAATAGGCCGCAGTAGTAATAAGTGGACTGTTCGGGATATAGAAAAATTTTAACGAATGGAATCAAAATTCCTAGGCGAATATAGTGAGTTCCCAATGGGACATGCTTGTATGATTGTGCTTTTCAATATAGAGCAACATTTAAAGGAACGGAATCTAAGTATCATGGTGAATCAGTAGGTTCCCAATAGGATTCCCATGTAATAAGCTTGTTATTCAAGATAGAGCAACGTTTTATCGAACTGAAACAGTGTATCTTTGTGAATTCAGTTAGTTCCCAGTAGCAGGCCCTTGTAATATATGTACTTTTAAAGATTTATCAAAATATGGTGAGCCGAATCTGAGTAACATGGTGAATTCGGTTAGATCCCAATAGGCCGCAGTAGTAATAAGTGGACTGTTCGGGATATAGAAAAATTTTCACGAATGGAATCAAAATTTCTAGGCGAATATAGTGAGTTCCCAATGGGACATGCTTGTATGAGTGTGCTTTTTAATATAGAGCAACATTTAAAGGAACGGAATCTAAGTATCATGGTAAATTCAGTAGGTTCCCAATAAGATTCCCATGTAATAAGCTTGTTATTCAAGATAGAGCAACATTTTAACGGACTGAAACAGTGTATCTTTGTGAATTCAGTTAGTTCCCAGTAGCAGGTTCTTGTAACATGTGTATTTTTTAAGATTTATCAAAATTTCCTGAGTCGAATCTGAGTGACATGGTGATTTCGGTTAGTTCCCAATAGGCCGCATTAGTAATCAGTGGACTGTCCGGATATAGAAAAATTATCACAATTGGAATCAAAATTTCTAGGCGAATTCAGTGAGTTCCCAATGGGACATGCTTGTATTAGTGTGCTTTTAGATATATAGCAACATTTTAAGGGACGGAATCTAAGTATCATGGTGAATTCAGTAGGTTCCCTATAGGATTCCCATGTAATAAGCTTGTTATTCAAGATAGAGCAACGTTTTATCGAACTGAAACAGTGTATCTTTGTGAATTCAGTTAGTTCCCAGTAGCAGGTCCTTGTAATATGTGTACTTTTAAAGATTTATCAAAATATGGTGAGCCGAATCTGAGTAACATGGTGAATTCGGTTAGATCCCAATAGGCCGCAGTAGAAATCAGTGGACTGTCGGGATATAGAAAAATTTTCACGAAAGGAATCAAAATTTCTAGGCGAATTCAGTGAGTTCCCAATGTGACATGCTTGTATTAGTGTGCTTTAAGATATATAGCAACATTTTAAGGGACGGAATCTAAGTATCATGGTGAATTCAGTAGGTTCCCTATAGGATTCGCATGTAATAAGCTTGTTATTCAGGATAGAGCAACGTTTTTACGAACTGAAACAGTGTATCATTGTGAATTCAGTTAGTTCCCAGTAGCAGGCCCTTGTAATATGTATACTTTTAAAGATTTATCAAAATATGGTGAGCCGAATCTGAGTAACATGGTGAATTCGGTTAGATCCCAATAGGCCGCAGTAGTAATAAGTGGACTGTTCGGGATATAGAAAAATTTTCACGAATGGAATCAAAATTTCTAGGCGAATATAGTGAGTTCCCAATGGGACATGCTTGTATGAGTGTGCTTTTCAATATAGAGCAACATTTAAAGGAACGGAATCTAAGTATCATGGTGAATTCAGTAGGTTCCCAATAGGATTCCCATGTAATAAGCTTGTTATTCAAGATAGAGCAACATTTTAACGGACTGAAACAGTGTATCTTTGTGAATTCAGTTAGTTCCCAGTAGCAGGTTCTTGTAACATGTGTATTTTTTAAGATTTATCAAAATTTCCTGAGTCGAATCTGAGTGACATTGAGATTTCGGTTAGTTCCCAATAGGCCGCATTAGTAATCAGTGGACTGTCGGGATATAGAAAAATTATCACAATTGGAATTAAATTTCTAGGCGAATTCAGTGAGTTCCCAATGGGACATGCTTGTATTAGTGTGCCTTTAGATATATAGCAACATTTTAAGGGACGGAATCTAAGTATCATGGTGAATTCAGTAGGTTCCCTATAGGATTCCCATGTAATAAGCTTGTTATTCAAGATAGAGCAACGTTTTATCGAACTGAAACAGTGTATCTTTGTGAATTCAGTTAGTTCCCAGTAGCAGGTCCTTGTAATATGTGTACTTTTAAAGATTTATCAAAATATGGTGAGCCGAATCTGAGTAACATGGTGAATTCGGTTAGATCCCAATAGGCCGCAGTAGAAATCAGTGGACTGTCGGGATATAGAAAAATTTTCACGAAAGGAATCAAAATTTCTAGGCGAATTCAGTGAGTTCCCAATGTGACATGCTTGTATTAGTGTGCCTTTAGATATATAGCAACATTTTAAGGGACGGAATCTAAGTATCATGGTGAATTCAGTAGGTTCCCTATAGGATTCGCATGTAATAAGCTTGTTATTCAAGATAGAGCAACGTTTTTACGAACTGAAACAGTGCATCTTTGTGAATTCAGTTAGTTCCAAGTAGCAGGCCCTTGTAATATGTGTACTTTTAAAGATTTATCAAAATATGGTGAGCCGAATCTGAGTAACATGGTGAATTCGGTTAGATCCCAATAGGCCGCAATAGTAATAAGTGGACTGTTCGGGATATAGAAAAATTTTCACGAATGGAATGAAAATTTCCAGGCGAATATAGTGAGTTTCCAATGGGACATGCTTGTATGAGTGTGCTTTTCAATATAGAGCAACATTTTAAGGAACGGAATCTAAGTACCATGGTGAATTCAGTATTTTCCCAATAGGATTCGCATGTAATAAGCTTGTTATTCAAGATAGAGCAACGTTTTAACGAACTGAAACAGTGTACCTTTGTGAATTCAGTTAGTTCTCAGTAGCAGGTTCTTGTAACATGTGTACTTTTTAAGATTTATCAAAATTTCCTGAATCGAATCTGAGTGACATGCTGATTTCGGTTAGTTCCCAATAAGCCGCAGTAGTAATAAGTGGACTGTCGGGATATAGAAAAATTTTCACGAATGGAATCAAAATTTCTAGGCGAATTCAGTGAGTTCCCAATGTGACATGCTTGTATTAGTGTGCTTTTCGATATATAGCAACATTTTAAGGGACGGAATCTAAGTATCATGGTGAATTCAGTAGGTTCCCAATAGGATTCGCATGTAAGAAACTTGTTATTCAAGATAGAGCAACGTTTTTACGAACTGAAACAGTGTATCTTTGTGAATTCAGTTAGTTCCCAGTAGCAGGACCTTGTAATATGTGTACTTTAAAGATTTATCAAAATATGGTGGGCCGAATCTGAGTAACATGGTGAATTCGTTTAGTTCCCAATAGGCCGTAGTAGTAATAAGTGGACTGTTCGGGATATAGAAAAATTTTCATGAATGGAATCAAAATTTCTAGGCGATTTAAGTGAGTTCCCACAGGGACATGCTTGTATGAATGTGCTTTTCAATAAAGAGCAAATTTTAAGGAACGGTAACTAAGTATCTTGGTGAATTCAGTACGTTCCCAATAGGATTCAATGTAATAAGCTTGTTATTCAAGATAGAGCAACTTTCTAACGAACTGAAACACTGTTTCTTTGTGAATTCAGTTAGTTCCTAGTAGCAGGCTCTTGTAATTTCTGTACTTTTAAAGATTTATCAAAATATGGTGAGCCGAATTAGAGTAACATGGTGAATTCGGTTAGTTCCCAATAGGCCGCAGTAGTAATAAGTGGACTTTTCGGGATATAGAAAAATTTTAACGAATGGAATCAAAATTCCTAGGCGAATATAGTGAGTTCCCAATGGGACATGCTTGTATGAGTGTGCTTTTCAATATAGAGCAACATTTAAAGGAACGGAATCTAAGTATCATGGTGAATCAGTAGGTTCCCAATAGGATTCCCATGTAATAAGCTTGTTATTCAAGATAGAGCAACGTTTTATCGAACTGAAACAGTGTATCTTTGTGAATTCAGTTAGTTCCCAGTAGCAGGCCCTTGTAATATATGTACTTTTAAAGATTTATCAAAATATGGTGAGCCGAATCTGAGTAACATGGTGAATTCGGTTAGATCCCAATAGGCCGCAGTAGTAATAAGTGGACTGTTCGGGATATAGAAAAATTTTCACGAATGGAATCAAAATTTCTAGGCGAATATAGTGAGTTCCCAATGGGACATGCTTGTATGAGTGTGCTTTTTAATATAGAGCAACATTTAAAGGAACGGAATCTAAGTATCATGGTAAATTCAGTAGGTTCCCAATAAGATTCCCATGTAATAAGCTTGTTATTCAAGATAGAGCAACATTTTAACGGACTGAAACAGTGTATCTTTGTGAATTCAGTTAGTTCCCAGTAGCAGGTTCTTGTAACATGTGTATTTTTTAAGATTTATCAAAATTTCCTGAGTCGAATCTGAGTGACATGGTGATTTCGGTTAGTTCCCAATAGGCCGCATTAGTAATCAGTGGACTGTCCGGATATAGAAAAATTATCACAATTGGAATCAAAATTTCTAGGCGAATTCAGTGAGTTCCCAATGGGACATGCTTGTATTAGTGTGCTTTTAGATATATAGCAACATTTTAAGGGACGGAATCTAAGTATCATGGTGAATTCAGTAGGTTCCCTATAGGATTCGCATGTAATAAGCTTGTTATTCAAGATAGAGCAACGTTTTTACGAACTGAAACAGTGTATCTTTGTGAATTCAGTTAGTTCCAAGTAGCAGGCCCTTGTAATATGTGTACTTTTAAAGATTTATCAAAATATGGTGAGCCGAATCTGAGTAACATGGTGAATTCGGTTAGATCCCAATAGGCCGCAATAGTAATAAGTGGACTGTTCGGGATATAGAAAAATTTTCACGAATGGAATGAAAATTTCCAGGCGAATATAGTGAGTTTCCAATGGGACATGCTTGTATGAGTGTGCTTTTCAATATAGAGCAACATTTTAAGGAACGGAATCTAAGTACCATGGTGAATTCAGTATTTTCCCAATAGGATTCGCATGTAATAAGCTTGTTATTCAAGATAGAGCAACGTTTTAACGAACTGAAACAGTGTACCTTTGTGAATTCAGTTAGTTCTCAGTAGCAGGTTCTTGTAACATGTGTACTTTTTAAGATTTATCAAAATTTCCTGAATCGAATCTGAGTGACATGCTGATTTCGGTTAGTTCCCAATAAGCCGCAGTAGTAATAAGTGGACTGTCGGGATATAGAAAAATTTTCACGAATGGAATCAAAATTTCTAGGCGAATTCAGTGAGTTCCCAATGTGACATGCTTGTATTAGTGTGCTTTTCGATATATAGCAACATTTTAAGGGACGGAATCTAAGTATCATGGTGAATTCAGTAGGTTCCCAATAGGATTCGCATGTAAGAAACTTGTTATTCAAGATAGAGCAACGTTTTTACGAACTGAAACAGTGTATCTTTGTGAATTCAGTTAGTTCCCAGTAGCAGGACCTTGTAATATGTGTACTTTAAAGATTTATCAAAATATGGTGGGCCGAATCTGAGTAACATGGTGAATTCGTTTAGTTCCCAATAGGCCGTAGTAGTAATAAGTGGACTGTTCGGGATATAGAAAAATTTTCATGAATGGAATCAAAATTTCTAGGCGATTTAAGTGAGTTCCCACAGGGACATGCTTGTATGAATGTGCTTTTCAATAAAGAGCAAATTTTAAGGAACGGTAACTAAGTATCTTGGTGAATTCAGTACGTTCCCAATAGGATTCAATGTAATAAGCTTGTTATTCAAGATAGAGCAACTTTCTAACGAACTGAAACACTGTTTCTTTGTGAATTCAGTTAGTTCCTAGTAGCAGGCTCTTGTAATTTCTGTACTTTTAAAGATTTATCAAAATATGGTGAGCCGAATTAGAGTAACATGGTGAATTCGGTTAGTTCCCAATAGGCCGCAGTAGTAATAAGTGGACTGTTCGGGATATAGAAAAATTTTAACGAATGGAATCAAAATTCCTAGGCGAATATAGTGAGTTCCCAATGGGACATGCTTGTATGAGTGTGCTTTTCAATATAGAGCAACATTTAAAGGAACGGAATCTAAGTATCATGGTGAATCAGTAGGTTCCCAATAGGATTCCCATGTAATAAGCTTGTTATTCAAGATAGAGCAACGTTTTATCGAACTGAAACAGTGTATCTTTGTGAATTCAGTTAGTTCCCAGTAGCAGGCCCTTGTAATATATGTACTTTTAAAGATTTATCAAAATATGGTGAGCCGAATCTGAGTAACATGGTGAATTCGGTTAGATCCCAATAGGCCGCAGTAGTAATAAGTGGACTGTTCGGGATATAGAAAAATTTTCACGAATGGAATCAAAATTTCTAGGCGAATATAGTGAGTTCCCAATGGGACATGCTTGTATGAGTGTGCTTTTTAATATAGAGCAACATTTAAAGGAACGGAATCTAAGTATCATGGTAAATTCAGTAGGTTCCCAATAAGATTCCCATGTAATAAGCTTGTTATTCAAGATAGAGCAACATTTTAACGGACTGAAACAGTGTATCTTTGTGAATTCAGTTAGTTCCCAGTAGCAGGTTCTTGTAACATGTGTATTTTTTAAGATTTATCAAAATTTCCTGAGTCGAATCTGAGTGACATGGTGATTTCGGTTAGTTCCCAATAGGCCGCATTAGTAATCAGTGGACTGTCCGGATATAGAAAAATTATCACAATTGGAATCAAAATTTCTAGGCGAATTCAGTGAGTTCCCAATGGGACATGCTTGTATTAGTGTGCTTTTAGATATATAGCAACATTTTAAGAGACGGAATCTAAGTATCATGGTGAATTCAGTAGGTTCCCTACAGGATTCCCATGTAATAAGCTTGTTATTCAAGATAGAGCAACGTTTTATCGAACTGAAACAGTGTATCTTTCTGAATTCAGTTAGTTCCCAGTAGCAGGTCCTTGTAATATGTGTACTTTTAAAGATTTATCAAAATATGGTGAGCCGAATCTGAGTAACATGGTGAATTCGGTTAGATCCCAATAGGCCGCAGTAGAAATCAGTGGACTGTCGGGATATAGAAAAATTTTCACGAAAGGAATCAAAATTTCTAGGCGAATTCAGTGAGTTCCCAATGGGACATGCTTGTATTAGTGTGCTTTTAGATATATAGCAACATTTTAAGGGACGGAATCTAAGTATCATGGTGAATTCAGTAGGTTCCCTATAGGATTCGCATGTAATAAGCTTGTTATTCAGGATAGAGCAACGTTTTTACGAACTGAAACAGTGTATCATTGTGAATTCAGTTAGTTCCAAGTAGCAGGCCCTTGTAATATGTGTACTTTTAAAGATTTATCAAAATATGGTGAGCCGAATCTGAGTAACATGGTGAATTCGGTTAGATCCCAATAGGCCGCAATAGTAATAAGTGGACTGTTCGGGATATAGAAAAATTTTCACGAATGGAATCAAAATTTCCAGGCGAATATAGTGAGTTCCCAATGGGACATGCTTGTATGAGTGTGCTTTTCAATATAGAGCAACATTTTAAGGAACGGAATCTAAGTACCATGGTGAATTCAGTATTTTCCCAATAGGATTCGCATGTAATAAGCTTGTTATTCAAGATAGAGCAACGTTTTATCGAACTGAAACAGTGTATCTTTGTGAATTCAGTTAGTTCCCAGTAGCAGGTTCTTGTAACATGTGTACTTTTTAAGATTTATCAAAATTTCCTGAGTCGAATCTGAGTGACATGGTGATTTCGGTTAGTTCCCAATAGGCCGCATTAGTAATAAGTGGACTGTTCGGGATATAGAAAAATTTTCACGAATGGAATCAAAATTCCTAGGCGAATTCAGTGAGTTCCCAATGGGACATGCTTGTATGAGTGTGCTTTTTAATATAGAGCAACATTTAAAGGAACGGAATCTAAGTATCATGGTAAATTCAGTAGGTTCCCAATAGGATTCCCATGTAATAAGCTTGTTATTCAAGATAGAGCAACATTTTAACGGACTGAAACAGTGTATCTTTGTGAATTCAGTTAGTTCCCAGTAGCAGGTTCTTGTAACATGTGTATTTTTTAAGATTTATCAACATTTCCTGAGTCGAATCTGAGTGATATGGTGATTTCGGTTAGTTCCCAATAGGCCGCATTAGTAATCAGTGGACTGTCCGGATATAGAAAAATTATCACAATTGGAATCAAAATTTCTAGGCGAATTCAGTGAGTTCCCAATGGGACATGCTTGTATTAGTGTGCTTTTAGATATATAGCAACATTTTAAGGGACGGAATCTAAGTATCATGGTGAATTCAGTAGGTTCCCTATAGGATTCCCATGTAATAAGCTTGTTATTCAAGATAGAGCAACGTTTTATCGAACTGAAACAGTGTATCTTTGTGAATTCAGTTAGTTCCCAGTAGCAGGTCCTTGTAATATGTGTACTTTTAAAGATTTATCAAAATATGGTGAGCCGAATCTGAGTAACATGGTGAATTCGGTTAGATCCCAATAGGCCGCAGTAGAAATCAGTGGACTGTCGGGATATAGAAAAATTTTCACGAAAGGAATCAAAATTTCTAGGCGAATTCAGTGAGTTCCCAATAGGACATGCTTGTATTAGTGTGCTTTTAGATATATAGCAACATTTTAAGGGACGGAATCTAAGTATCATGGTGAATTCAGTAGGTTCCCTATAGGATTCGCATGTAATAAGCTTGTTATTCAGGATAGAGCAACGTTTTTACGAACTGAAACAGTGTATCATTGTGAATTCAGTTAGTTCCAAGTAGCAGGCCCTTGTAATATGTGTACTTTTAAAGATTTATCAAAATATGGTGAGCCGAATCTGAGTAACATGGTGAAATCGGTTAGATCCCAATAGGCCGCAATAGTAATAAGTGGACTGTTCGGGATATAGAAAAATTTTCACGAATGGAATGAAAATTTCCAGGCGAATATAGTGAGTTCCCAATGGGACATGCTTGTATGAGTGTGCTTTTCAATATAGAGCAACATTTTAAGGAACGGAATCTAAGTACCATGGTGAATTCAGTATTTTCCCAATAGGATTCGCATGTAATAAGCTTGTTATTCAAGATAGAGCAACGTTTTAACGAACTGAAACAGTATATCTTTGTGAATTCACTTAGTTCCCAGTAGCAGGTTCTTGTAATATGTGTACTTTTTAAGATTTATCAAAATTTCCTGAGTCGAATCTGAGTGACATGGTGATTTCGGTTGGATCCCAATAGGTCGCAGCAGTAATAAGTGGACTGTCGGGATATAGAAAAATTTTCACGAATGGAATCAAAATTTCTAGGTGAATTAAGTGAGTTCCCACTGGGACATGCTTGTATGAGTGTGCTTTTCAATAAAGAGCAACATTTTAAGGAACGGTAACTAAGTATCTTGGTGAATTCAGTACGTTCCCAATAGGATTCAATGTAATAAGCTTGTTATTCAACATAGAGCAACTTTCTAACGAACTGAAACACTGTTTCTTTGTGAATTCAGTTAGTTCCCAGTAGCAGGCTCTTGTAATTTCTGTACTTTTAAAGATTTATCAAAATATGGTGAGCCGAATTGAGTAACATGGTGAATTCGGTTACTTCCCAATAGGCCGTAGTAGTAATAAGTGGACTGTTCTGGATATAGAAAAATTTTAACGAATGGAATCAAAATTCCTAGGCGAATTCAGTGAGTTCCCAATGGTACATGCTTGTATTAGTGTGCTTTTCGATATATACAATCATTTTATGGGACGGAATCTAAGTATCATGGTGAATTCAGTAGGTTCCCAATAGGATTCGCATGTAATAAGCTTGTTATTCAAGATAGAGCAACGTTTTTACGAACTGAAACAGTGTATCTTTGTGAATTCAGTTAGTTCCCAGTAGCAGGCCCTTGTAATATGTGTACTTTTAAAGATTTATCAAAATATGGTGAGCCGAATCTGAGTAACATGGTGAATTCGGTTAGATCCCAATAGGCCACAGTAGTAATAAGTGGACTGTTCGGGATATAGAAAAATTTTCAGGAATGGAATCAAAATTTCTAGGCGAATATAGTGAGTTTCCAAAGGGACATGCTTGTATGAGTGTGCTTTTCAATATAGAGCAACATTTTAAGGAACGGAATCTAAGTATCATGGTGAATTCAGTAGGTTCCCAATAGGATTCCCATGTAATAAGCTTGTTATTCAAGATAGAGCAACGTTTTATCGAACTGAAACAGTGTATCTTTGTGAATTCAGTTAGTTCCCAGTAGCAGGTTCTTGTAACATGTGTACTTTTTAAGATTTATCAAACTTTCCTGAATCGAATCTGAGTGACATGCTGATTTCGGTTAGTTCCCAATAAGCCGCAGTAGTAATAAGTGGACTGTCAGGATATAGAAAAATTTTCACGAATGGAATCAAAATTTCTAGGCGAATTCAATGAGTTCCCAATGTGACATGCTTGTATTAGTGTGCTTTTCGATATATAGCAACATTTTAAGGGACGGAATCTAAGTATCATGGTGAATTCAGTAGGTTCCCTATAGGATTCGCATGTAATAAGCTTGTTATTCAAGATAGAGCAACGTTTTTACGAACTGAAACAGTGTATCTTTGTGAATTCAGTTAGTTCCAAGTAGCAGGCCCTTGTAATATGTGTACTTTTAAAGATTTATCAAAATATGGTGAGCCGAATCTGAGTAACATGGTGAATTCGGTTAGATCCCAATAGGCCGCAGTAGTAATAAGTGGACTGTTCGGGATATAGAAAAATTTTCACGAATGGAATCAAAATTTCTAGGCGAATATAGTGAGTTCCCAATGGGACATGCTTGTATGAGTGTGCTTTTCAGTATAGAGCAACATTTAAAGGAACGGAATCTAAGTATCATGGTGAATTCAGTAGGTTCCCAATAGGATTCCCATGTAATAAGCTTGTTATTCAAGATAGAGCAACATTTTAACGGACTGAAACAGTGTATCTTTGTGAATTCAGTTAGTTCCCAGTAGCAGGTTCTTGTAACATGTGTATTTTTTAAGATTTATCAAAATTTCCTGAGTTGAATCTGAGTGACATGGTGATTTCGGTTAGTTCCCAATAGGCCGCATTAGTAATCAGTGGACTGTCGGGATATAGAAAAATTATCACAATTGGAATTAAATTTCTAGGCGAATTCAGTGAGTTCCCAATGGGACATGCATGTATTAGTGTGCCTTTAGATATATAGCAACATTTTAAGGGACGGAATCTAAGTATCATGGTGAATTCAGTAGGTTCCCTATAGGATTCCCATGTAATAAGCTTGTTATTCAAGATAGAGCAACGTTTTATCGAACTGAAACAGTGTATCTTTGTGAATTCAGTTAGTTCCCAGTAGCAGGTCCTTGTAATATGTGTACTTTTAAAGATTTATCAAAATATGGTGAGCCGAATCTGAGTAACATGGTGAATTCGGTTAGATCCCAATAGGCCAGAGTAGAAATCAGTGGACTGTCGGGATATAGAAAAATTTTCACGAAAGGAATCAAAATTTCTAGGCGAATTCAGTGAGTTCCCAATGGGACATGCTTGTATTAGTGTGCTTTTAGATATATAGCAACATTTTAAGGGACGGAATCTAAGTATCATGGTGAATTCAGTAGGTTCCCTATAGGATTCGCATGTAATAAGCTTGTTATTCAAGATAGAGCAACGTTTTTACGAACTGAAACAGTGTATCTTTGTGAATTCAGTTAGTTCCAAGTAGCAGGCCCTTGTAATATGTGTACTTTTAAAGATTTATCAAAATATGGTGAGCCGAATCTGAGTAACATGGTGAATTCGGTTAGATCCCAATAGGCCGCAATAGTAATAAGTGGACTGTTCGGGATATAGAAAAATTTTCACGAATGGAATGAAAATTTCCAGGCGAATATAGTGAGTTTCCAATGGGACATGCTTGTATGAGTGTGCTTTTCAATATAGAGCAACATTTTAAGGAACGGAATCTAAGTACCATGGTGAATTCAGTATTTTCCCAATAGGATTCGCATGTAATAAGCTTGTTATTCAAGATAGAGCAACGTTTTAACGAACTGAAACAGTGTATCTTTGTGAATTCACTTAGTTCCCAGTAGCAGGTTCTTGTAATATGTGTACTTTTTAAGATTTATCTAAATTTCCTGAGTCGAATCTGAGTGACATGGTGATTTCGGTTGGATCCCAATAGGTCGCAGTAGTAATAAGTGGACTGTCGGGATATAGAAAAATTTTCACGAATGGAATTAAAATTTCTAGGTGAATTAAGTGAGTCCCACTGGGACATGCTTGTATGAGTGTGCTTTTCAATAAAGTGCAACATTTTAAGGAACGGTAACTAAGTATCTTGGTGAATTCAGTACGTTCCCAATAGGATTCAATGTAATAAGCTTGTTATTCAACATAGAGCAACTTTCTAACGAACTGAAACACTGTTTCTTTGTGAATTCAGTTAGTTCCCAGTAGCAGGCTCTTGTAATTTCTGTACTTTTAAAGATTTATCAAAATATGGTGAGCCGAATTGAGTAACATGGTGAATTCGGTTACTTCCCAATAGGCCGCAGTAGTAATAAGTGGACTGTTCGGGATATAGAAAAATTTTAACAAATGGAATCAAAATTCCTAGGCGAATTCAGTGAGTTCCCAATGGTACATGCTTGTATTAGTGTGCTTTTCGATATATACCATCATTTTAAGGGACGGAATCTAAGTATCATGGTGAATTCAGTAGGTTCCCAATAGGATTCGCATGTAATAAGCTTGTTATTCAAGATAGAGCAACGTTTTAACGAACTGAAACAGTGTACCTTTGTGAATTCAGTTAGTTCTCAGTAGCAGGTTCTTGTAACATGTGTACTTTTTAAGATTTATCAAAATTTCCTGAATCGAATCTGAGTGACATGCTGATTTCGGTTAGTTCCCAATAAGCCGCAGTAGTAATAAGTGGACTTTCGGGATACAGAAAAATTTTCACGAATGGAATCAAAATTTTAGGCGAATTCAGTGAGTTCCCAATGTGACATGCTTGTATTAGTGTGCTTTTCGATATATAGCAACATTTTAAGGGACGGAATCTAAGTATCATGGTGAGTTCAGTAGGTTCCCAATAGGATTCGCATGTAATAAACTTGTTATTCAAGATAGAGCAACGTTTTTACGAACTGAAACAGTGTATCTTTGTGAATTCAGTTAGTTCCCAGTAGCAGGACCTTGTAATATGTGTACTTTAAAGATTTATCAAAATATGGTGGGCCGAATCTGAGTAACATGGTGAATTCGGTTAGTTCCCAATAGGCCGTAGTAGTAATAAGTGGACTGTTCGGGATATAGAAAAATTTTCATGAATGGAATCAAAATTTCTAGGCGATTTAAGTGAGTTGCCACAGGGACATGCTTGTATGAATGTGCTTTTCAATAAAGAGCAAATTTTAAGGAACGGTAACTAAGTATCTTGGTGAATTCAGTACGTTCCCAATAGGATTCAATGTAATAAGCTTGTTATTCAAGATAGAGCAACTTTCTAACGAACTGAAACACTGTTTCTTTGTGAATTCAGTTAGTTCCTAGTAGCAGGCTCTTGTAATTTCTGTACTTTTAAAGATTTATCAAAATATGGTGAGCCGAATTAGAGTAACATGGTGAATTCGGTTACTTCCCAATAGGCCGCAGTAGTAATAAGTGGACTGTTCGGGATATAGAAAAATTTTAACGAATGGAATCAAAATTCCTAGGCGAATTCAGTGAGTTCCCAATGGTACATGCTTGTATTAGTGTGCTTTTCGATATATACCATCATTTTAAGGGACGGAATATAAGTATCATGGTGAATTCAGTAGGTTCCCAATAGGATTCGCATGTAATAAGCTTGTTATTCAAGATAGAGCAACGTTTTTACGAACTGAAACAGTGTATCTTTGTGAATTCAGTTAGTTCCCAGTAGCAGGCCCTTGTAATATGTGTACTTTTAAAGATTTATCAAAATATGGTGAGCCGAATCTGAGTAACATGGTGAATTCGGTTAGATCCCAATAGGCCGCAGTAGTAATAAGTGGACTGTTCGGGATATAGAAAAATTTACGCGAATGGAATCAAAATTTCGAGGCGAATATAGTGAGTTCCCAATGGGACATGCTTGTATGAGTGTGCTTTTCAATATAGAGCAACATTTAAAGGAACGGAATCTAAGTATCATGGTGAATTCAGTAGGTTCCCAATAGGATTCCCATGTAATAAGCTTGTTATTCAAGATAGAGCATCATTTTAACGGACTGAAACAGTGTATCTTTGTGAATTCAGTTAGTTCCCAGTAGCAGGTTCTTGTAACATGTGTATTTTTTAAGATTTATCAAAATTTCCTGAGTCGAATCTGAGTGACATGGTGATTTCGGTTAGTTCCCAATAGGCCGCATTAGTAATCAGTGGACTGTCGGGATATAGAAAAATTATCACAATTGGAATTAAATTTCTAGGCGTATTCAGTGAGTTCCCAATGGGACATGCTTGTATTAGTGTGCCTTTAGATATATAGCAACATTATAAGGGACGGAATCTAAGTATCATGGTGAATTCAGTAGGTTCCCTATAGGATTCCCATGTAATAAGCTTGTTATTCAAGATAGAGCAACGTTTTATCGAACTGAAACAGTGTATCTTTGTGAATTCAGTTAGTTCCCAGTAGCAGGTCCTTGTAATATGTGTACTTTTAAAGATTTATCAAAATATGGTGAGCCGAATCTGAGTAACATGGTGAATTCGGTTAGATCCCAATAGGCCGCAGTAGAAATCAGTGGACTGTCGGGATATAGAAAAATTTTCACGAAAGGAATCAAAATTTCTAGGCGAATTCAGTGAGTTCCCAATGTGACATGCTTGTATTAGTGTGCTTTTAGATATATAGCAACATTTTAAGGGACGGAATCTAAGTGTCATGGTGAATTCAGTAGGTTCCCTATAGGATTCGCATGTAATAAGCTTGTTATTCAAGATAGAGCAACGTTTTTACGAACTGAAACAGTGTATCTTTGTGAATTCAGTTAGTTCCAAGTAGCAGGCCCTTGTAATATGTGTACTTTTAAAGATTTATCAAAATATGGTGAGCCGAATCTGAGTAACATGGTGAATTCGGTTAGATCCCAATAGGCCGCAATAGTAATAAGTGGACTGTTCGGGATATAGAAAAATTTTCACGAATGGAATGAAAATTTCCAGGCGAATATAGTGAATTTCCAATGGGACATGCTTGTATGAGTGTGCTTTTCAATATAGAGCAACATTTTAAGGAACGGAATCTAAGTACCATGGTGAATTCAGTATTTTCCCAATAGGATTCGCATGTAATAAGCTTGTTATTCAAGATAGAGCAACGTTTAACGAACTGAAACAGTGTATCTTTGTGAATTCACTTAGTTCCCAGTAGCAGGTTCTTGTAATATGTGTACTTTTTAAGATTTATCTAAATTTCCTGAGTCGAATCTGAGTGACATGGTGATTTCGGTTGGATCCCAATAGGTCGCAGTAGTAATACGTGGACTGTCGGGATATAGAAAAATTTTCACGAATGGAATTAAAATTTCTAGGTGAATTAAGTGAGTCCCACTGGGACATGCTTGTATGAGTGTGCTTTTCAATAAAGTGCAACATTTTAAGGAACGGTAACTAAGTATCTTGGTGAATTCAGTACGTTCCCAATATGATTCAATGTAGTAAGCTTGTTATTCAACATAGAGCAACTTTCTAACGAACTGAAACACTGTTTCTTTGTGAATTCAGTTAGTTCCCAGTAGCAGGCTCTTGTAATTTCTGTACTTTTAAAGATTTATCAAAATATGGTGAGCCGAATTGAGTAACATGGTGAATTCGGTTACTTCCCAATAGGCCGCAGTAGTAATAAGTGGACTGTTCGGGATATAGAAAAATTTTAACGAATGGAATCAAAATTCCTAGGCGAATTCAGTGAGTTCCCAATGGTACATGCTTGTATTAGTGTGCTTTTAGATATATACCATCATTTTAAGGGACGGAATCTAAGTATCATGGTGAATTCAGTAGGTTCCCAATAGGATTCGCATGTAATAAGCTTGTTATTCAAGATAGAGCAACGTTTTAACGAACTGAAACAGTGTACCTTTGTGAATTCAGTTAGTTCTCAGTAGCAGGTTCTTGTAACATGTGTACTTTTTAAGATTTATCAAAATTTCCTGAATCGAATCTGAGTGACATGCTGATTTCGGTTAGTTCCCAATAAGCCGCAGTAGTAATAAGTGGACTGTCGGGATACAGAAAAATTTTCACAAATGGAATCAAAATTTCTAGGCGAATTCAGTGAGTTCCCAATGTGACATGCTTGTATTAGTGTGCTTTTCGATATATAGCAACATTTTAAGGGACGGAATCTAAGTATCATGGTGAATTCAGTAGGTTCCCAATAGGATTCGCATGTAATAAACTTGTTATTCAAGATAGAGCAACGTTTTTACGAACTGAAACAGTGTATCTTTGTGAATTCAGTTAGTTCCCAGTAGCAGGACCTTGTAATATGTGTACTTTTAAAGATTTATCAAAATATGGTGAGCCGAATCTGAGTAACATGGTGAATTCGGTTAGTTCCCAATAGGCCGTAGTAGTAATAAGTGGACTGTTCGGGATATAGAAAAATTTTCATGAATGGAATCAAAATTTCTAGGCGATTTAAGTGAGTTCCCACAGGGACATGCTTGTATGAATGTGCTTTTCAATGAAGAGCAAATTTTAAGGAACGGTAACTAAGTATCTTGGTGAATTCAGTACGTTCCCAATAGGATTCAATGTAATAAGCTTGTTATTCAAGATAGAGCAACTTTCTAACGAACTGAAACACTGTTTCTTTGTGAATTCAGTTAGTTCCTAGTAGCAGGCTCTTGTAATTTCTGTACTTTTAAAGAGTTATCAAAATATGGTGAGCCGAATTAGAGTAACATGGTGAATTCGGTTAGTTCCCAATAGGCCGCAGTAGTAATAAGTGGACTGTTCGGGATATAGAAAAATTTTAACGAATGGAGTCAAAATTCCTAGGCGAATATAGTGAGTTCCCAATGAAACATGCTTGTATGAGTGTGCTTTTCAATATAGAGCAACATTTAAAAGAACGGAATCTAAGTATCATGGTGAATCAGTAGGTTCGCAATAGGATTCCCATGTAATAAGCTTGTTATTCAAGATAGAGCAACGTTTTATCGAACTGAAACAGTGTATCTTTGTGAATTCAGTTAGTTCCCAGTAGCAGGCCCATGTAATATGTGTACTTTTAAAGATTTATCAAAATATGGTGAGCCGAATCTGAGTAACATGGTGAATTCGGTTAGATCCCAATAGGCCGCAGTAGTAATCAGTGGACTGTCCGGATATAGAAAATTTTCACGAAAGGAATCAAAATTTCTAGGCGAATTCAGTGAGTTCCCAATGGGACATGCTTGTATTAGTGTGCTTTTAGATATATAGCAACATTTTAAGGGACGGAATCTAAGTATCATGGTGAATTCAGGAGTTTCCCTATAGGATTCGCATGTAATAAGCTTGTTATTCAAGATAGAGCAACGTTTTTACGAACTGAAACAGTGTATCTTTGTGAATTCAGTTAGTTCCAAGTAGCAGGCCCTTGTAATATGTGTACTTTTAAAGATTTATCAAAATATGGTGAGCGAATCTGAGTAACATGGTGAATTCGGTTAGATCCCAATAGGCCGCAATAGTAATAAGTGGACTGTTCGGGATATAGAAAAATTTTCACGAATGGAATCAAAATTTCGAGGCGAATATAGTGAGTTCCCAATGGGACATGCTTGTATGAGTGTGCTTTTCAATATAGAGCAACATTTAAAGGAACGGAATCTAAGTATCATGGTGAATTCAGTAGGTTCCCAATAGGATTCCCATGTAATAAGCTTGTTATTCAAGATAGAGCAACATTTTAACGGACTGAAACAGTGTATCTTTGTGAATTCAGTTAGTTCCCAGTAGCAGGTTCTTGTAACATGTGTATTTTTTAAGATTTATCAAAATTTCCTGAGTCGAATCTGAGTGACATGGTGATTTCGGTTAGTTCCCAATAGGCCGCATTAGTAATCAGTGGACTGTCGGGATATAGAAAAATTATCACAATTGGAATTAAATTTCTAGGCGAATTCAGTGAGTTCCCAATGGGACATGCTTGTATTAGTGTGCCTTTAGATATATAGCAACATTTTAAGGGACGGAATCTAAGTATCATGGTGAATTCAGTAGGTTCCCTATAGGATTCCCATGTAATAAGCTTGTTATTCAAGATAGAGCAACGTTTTATCGAACTGAAACAGTGTATCTTTGTGAATTCAGTTAGTTCCAAGTAGCAGGCCCTTGTAATATGTGTACTTTTAAAGATTTATCAAAATATGGTGAGCCGAATCTGAGTAACATGGTGAATTCGGTTAGATCCCAATAGGCCGCAATAGTAATAAGTGGACTGTTCGGGATATAGAAAAATTTTCACGAATGGAATGAAAATTTCCAGGCGAATATAGTGAGTTTCCAATGGGACATGCTTGTATGAGTGTGCTTTTCAATATAGAGCAACATTTTAAGGAACGGAATCTAAGTACCATGGTGAATTCAGTATTTTCCCAATAGGATTCGCATGTATTAAGCTTGTTATTCAAGATAGAGCAACGTTTTAACGAACTGAAACAGTGTATCTTTGTGAATTCACTTAGTTCCCAGTAGCAGGTTCTTGTAATATGTGTACTTTTTAAGATTTATCTAAATTTCCTGAGTCGAATCTGAGTGACATGCTGATTTCGGTTAGTTCCCAATAGGTCGCAGTAGTAATAAGTGGACTGTCGGGATATAGAAAAATTTTCACGAATGGAATTAAAATTTCTAGGTGAATTAAGTGAGTCCCACTGGGACATGCTTGTATGAGTGTGCTTTTCAATAAAGAGCAACATTTTAAGGAACGGTAACTAAGTATCTTGGTGAATTCAGTACGTTCCCAATAGGATTCAATGTAATAAGGTTGTTATTCAACATAGAGCAACTTTCTAACGAACTGAAACACTGTTTCTTTGTGAATTCAGTTAGTTCCCAGTAGCAGGCTCTTGTAATTTCTGTACTTTTAAAGATTTATCAAAATATGGTGAGCCGAATTGAGTAACATGGTGAATTCGGTTACTTCCCAATAGGCCGCAGTAGTAATAAGTGGACTGTTCGGGATATAGAAAAATTTTAACGAATGGAATCAAAATTCCTAGGCGAATTCAGTGAGTTCCCAATGGTACATGCTTGTATTAGTGTGCTTTTAGATATATACCATCATTTTAAGGGACGGAATCTAAGTATCATGGTGAATTCAGTAGGTTCCCAATAGGATTCGCATGTAATAAGCTTGTTATTCAAGATAGAGCAACGTTTTTACGAACTGAAACAGTGTATCTTTGTGAATTCAGTTAGTTCCCAGTAGCAGGCCCTTGTAATATGTGTACTTTTAAAGATTTATCAAAATATGGTGAGCCGAATATGAGTAACATGGTGAATTCGGTTAGATCCCAATAGGCCGCAGTAGTAATAAGTGGACTGTTCGGGATATAGAAAAATTTTCACGAATGGAATCAAAATTTCTAGGCGAATATAGTGAGTTTCCAAAGGGACATGCTTGTATGAGTGTGCTTTTCAATATAGAGCAACATTTAAAGGAACGGAATCTAAGTATCATGGTGAATTCAGTAGGTTCCCAATAGGATTCCCATGTAATAAGCTTGTTATTCAAGATAGAGCAACATTTTAACGGACTGAAACAGTGTATCTTTGTGAATTCAGTTAGTTCCCAGTAGCAGGTTCTTGTAACATGTGTATTTTTTAAGATTTATCAAAATTTCCTGAGTCGAATCTGAGTGACATGGTGATTTCGGTTAGTTCCCAATAGGCCGCATTAGTAATCAGTGGACTGTCGGGATATAGAAAAATTATCACAATTGGAATTAAATTTCTAGGCGAATTCAGTGAGTTCCCAATGGGACATGCTTGTATTAGTGTGCCTTTAGATATATAGCAACATTTTAAGGGACGGAATCTAAGTATCATGGTGAATTCAGTAGGTTCCCTATAGGATTCCCATGTAATAAGCTTGTTATTCAAGATAGAGCAACGTTTTATCGAACTGAAACAGTGTATCTTTGTGAATTCAGTTAGTTCCAAGTAGCAGGCCCTTGTAATATGTGTACTTTTAAAGATTTATCAAAATATGGTGAGCCGAATCTGAGTAACATGGTGAATTCGGTTAGATCCCAATAGGCCGCAATAGTAATAAGTGGACTGTTCGGGATATAGAAAAATTTTCACGAATGGAATGAAAATTTCCAGGCGAATATAGTGAGTTTCCAATGGGACATGCTTGTATGAGTGTGCTTTTCAATATAGAGCAACATTTTAAGGAACGGAATCTAAGTACCATGGTGAATTCAGTATTTTCCCAATAGGATTCGCATGTATTAAGCTTGTTATTCAAGATAGAGCAACGTTTTAACGAACTGAAACAGTGTATCTTTGTGAATTCACTTAGTTCCCAGTAGCAGGTTCTTGTAATATGTGTACTTTTTAAGATTTATCTAAATTTCCTGAGTCGAATCTGAGTGACATGCTGATTTCGGTTAGTTCCCAATAGGTCGCAGTAGTAATAAGTGGACTGTCGGGATATAGAAAAATTTTCACGAATGGAATTAAAATTTCTAGGTGAATTAAGTGAGTCCCACTGGGACATGCTTGTATGAGTGTGCTTTTCAATAAAGAGCAACATTTTAAGGAACGGTAACTAAGTATCTTGGTGAATTCAGTACGTTCCCAATAGGATTCAATGTAATAAGGTTGTTATTCAACATAGAGCAACTTTCTAACGAACTGAAACACTGTTTCTTTGTGAATTCAGTTAGTTCCCAGTAGCAGGCTCTTGTAATTTCTGTACTTTTAAAGATTTATCAAAATATGGTGAGCCGAATTGAGTAACATGGTGAATTCGGTTACTTCCCAATAGGCCGCAGTAGTAATAAGTGGACTGTTCGGGATATAGAAAAATTTTAACGAATGGAATCAAAATTCCTAGGCGAATTCAGTGAGTTCCCAATGGTACATGCTTGTATTAGTGTGCTTTTAGATATATACCATCATTTTAAGGGACGGAATCTAAGTATCATGGTGAATTCAGTAGGTTCCCAATAGGATTCGCATGTAATAAGCTTGTTATTCAAGATAGAGCAACGTTTTTACGAACTGAAACAGTGTATCTTTGTGAATTCAGTTAGTTCCCAGTAGCAGGCCCTTGTAATATGTGTACTTTTAAAGATTTATCAAAATATGGTGAGCCGAATATGAGTAACATGGTGAATTCGGTTAGATCCCAATAGGCCGCAGTAGTAATAAGTGGACTGTTCGGGATATAGAAAAATTTTCACGAATGGAATCAAAATTTCTAGGCGAATATAGTGAGTTTCCAAAGGGACATGCTTGTATGAGTGTGCTTTTCAATATAGAGCAAAATTTTAAGGAACGGAATCTAAGTATCATGGTGAATTCAGTAGGTTCCCAATAGGATTCCCATGTAATAAGCTTGTTATTCAAGATAGAGCAACGTTTTATCGAACTGAAACAATGTATCTTTGTGAATTCAGTTAGTTCCCAGTAGCAGGTTCTTGTAACGTGTGTACTTTTTAAGATTTATCAAACTTTCCTGAATCGAATCTGAGTGACATGCTGATTTCGGTTAGTTCCCAATAAGCCGCAGTAGTAATAAGTGGACTGTCAGGATATAGAAAAATTTTCACGAATGGAATCAAAATTTCTAGGCGAATTCAATGAGTTCCCAATGTGACATGCTTGTATTAGTGTGCTTTTCGATATATAGCAACATTTTAAGGGACGGAATCTAAGTATCATGGTGAATTCAGTAGGTTCCCTATAGGATTCGCATGTAATAAGCTTGTTATTCAAGATAGAGCAACGTTTTTACGAACTGAAACAGTGTATCTTTGTGAATTCAGTTAGTTCCAAGTAGCAGGCCCTTGTAATATGTGTACTTTTAAAGATTTATCAAAATATGGTGAGCCGAATCTGAGTAACATGGTGAATTCGGTTAGATCCCAATAGGCGGCAATAGTAATAAGTGGACTGTTCGGGATATAGAAAAATTTTCACGAATGGAATGAAAATTTCCAGGCGAATATAGTGAGTTTCCAATGGGACATGCTTGTATGAGTGTGCTTTTCAATATAGAGCAACATTTTAAGGAACGGAATCTAAGTACCATGGTGAATTCAGTATTTTCCCAATAGGATTCGCATGTAATAAGCTTGTTATTCAAGATAGAGCAACGTTTTAACGAACTGAAACAGTGTATCTTTGTGAATTCACTTAGTTCCCAGTAGCAGGTTCTTGTAACATGTGTATTTTTTAAGATTTATCAAAATTTCCTGAGTCGAATCTGAGTGACATGGTGATTTCGGTTAGTTCCCAATAGGCCGCATTAGTAATCAGTGGACTGTCGGGATATAGAAAAATTATCACAATTGGAATTAAATTTCTAGGCGAATTCAGTGAGTTCCCAATGGGACATGCTTGTATTAGTGTGCCTTTAGATATATAGCAACATTTTAAGGGACGGAATCTAAGTATCATGGTGAATTCAGTAGGTTCCCTATAGGATTCCCATGTAATAAGCTTGTTATTCAAGATAGAGCAACGTTTTATCGAACTGAAACAGTGTATCTTTGTGAATTCAGTTAGTTCCCAGTAGCAGGTCCTTGTAATATGTGTACTTTTAAAGATTTATCAAAATATGGTGAGCCGAATCTGAGTAACATGGTGAATTCGGTTAGATCCCAATAGGCCGCAGTAGAAATCAGTGGACTGTCGGGATATAGAAAAATTTTCACGAAAGGAATCAAAATTTCTAGGCGAATTCAGTGAGTTCCCAATGGACATGCTTGTATTAGTGTGCTTTTAGATATATAGCAACATTTTAAGGGACGGAATCTAAGTATCATGGTGAATTCAGTAGGTTCCCTATAGGATTCGCATGTAATAAGCTTGTTATTCAAGATAGAGCAACATTTTAACGGACTGAAACAGTGTATCTTTGTGAATTCAGTTAGTTCCCAGTAGCAGGTTCTTGTAACATGTGTACTTTTTAAGATTTATCAAAATTTCCTGAATCGAATCTGAGTGACATGCTGATTTCGGTTAGTTCCCAATAAGCCGCAGTAGTAATAAGTGGACTGTCGGGATACAGAAAAATTTTCACGAATGGAATCAAAATTTCTAGGCGAATTCAGTGAGTTCCCAATGTGACATGCTTGTATTAGTGTGCTTTTCCATATATAGCAACATTTTAAGGGACGGAATCTAAGTATCATGGTGAATTCAGTAGGTTCCCAATAGGATTCGCATGTAATAAACTTGTTATTCAAGATAGAGCAACGTTTTTACGAATTGAAACAGTGTATCTTTGTGAATTCAGTTGGTTCCCAGTAGCAGGACCTTGTAATATGTGTACTTTAAAGATTTATCAAAATATGGTGAGCCGAATCTGAGTAACATGGTGAATTCGGTTAGTTCCCAATAGGCCGTAGTAGTAATAAGTGGACTGTTCGGGATATAGAAAAATTTTCACGAATGGAATCAAAATTTCTAGGCGAATATAGTGAGTTCCCAATGGGACATGCTTGTATGAGTGTGCTTTTCAATATAGAGCAACATTTTAGGGAACGGAATCTAAGTATCATGGTAATTCAGTAGGTTCCCAATAGGATTCCCATGTAATAAGCTTGTTATTCAAGATAGAGCAACGTTTTATCGAACTGAAACAGTGTATCTTTGTGAATTCACTTAGTTCCCAGTAGCAGGACCTTGTAATATGTGTACTTTAAAGATTTATCAAAATATGGTGGGCCGAATCTGAGTAACATGGTGAATTCGGTTAGTTCCCAATAGGCCGTAGTAGTAATAAGTGGACTGTTCGGGATATAGAAAAATTTTCATGAATGGAATCAAAATTTCTAGGCGATTTAAGTGAGTTCCCATAGGGACATGCTTGTATGAATGTGCTTTTCAATAAAGAGCAAATTTTAAGGAACGGTAACTAAGTATCTTGGTGAATTCAGTACGTTCCCAATAGGATTCAATGTAATAAGCTTGTTATTCAAGATAGAGCAACTTTCTAACGAACTGAAACACTGTTTCTTTGTGAATTCAGTTAGTTCCTAGTAGCAGGCTCTTGTAATTTCTGTACTTTTAAAGATTTATCAAAATATGGTGAGCCGAATTAGAGTAACATGGTGAATTCGGTTAGTTCCCAATAGGCCGCAGTAGTAATAAGTGGACTGTTCGGGATATAGAAAAATTTTAACGAATGGAATCAAAATTCCTAGGCGAATTCAGTGAGTTCCCAATGGGACATGCTTGTATTAGTGTGCTTTTCGATATATACCATCATTTTAAGGGACGGAATCTAAGTATCATGGTGAATTCAGTAGGTTCCCAATAGGATTCGCATGTAATAAGCTTGTTATTCAAGATAGAGCAACGTTTTTACGAACTGAAACAGTGTATCTTTGTGAATTCAGTTAGTTCCCAGTAGCAGGCCCTTGTAATATGTGTACTTTTAAAGATTTATCAAAATATGGTGAGCCGAATCTGAGTAACATGGTGAATTCGGTTAGATCCCAATAGGCCACAGTAGTAATAAGTGGACTGTTCGGGATATAGAAAAATTTTCACGAATGGAATCAAAATTTCGAGGCGAATATAGTGAGTTCCCAATGGGACATGCTTGTATGAGTGTGCTTTTCAATATAGAGCAACATTTAAAGGAACGGAATCTAAGAATCATGGTGAATTCAGTAGGTTCCCAATAGGATTCCCATGTAATAAGCTTGTTATTCAAGATAGAGCAACATTTTAACGGACTGAAACAGTGTATCTTTGTGAATTCAGTTAGTTCCCAGTAGCAGGTTCTTGTAACATGTGTATTTTTTAAGATTTATCAAAATTTCCTGAGTCGAATCTGAGTGACATGGTGATTTCGGTTAGTTCCCAATAGGCCGCATTAGTAATCAGTGGACTGTCGGGATATAGAAAAATTATCACAATTGGAATTAAATTTCTAGGCGAATTCAGTGAGTTCCCAATGGGACATGCTTGTATTAGTGTGCCTTTAGATATATAGCAACATTTTAAGGGACGGAATCTAAGTATCATGGTGAATTCAGTAGGTTCCCTATAGGATTCCCATGTAATAAGCTTGTTATTCAAGATAGAGCAACGTTTTATCGAACTGAAACAGTGTATCTTTGTGAATTCAGTTAGTTCCCAGTAGCAGGTCCTTGTAATATGTGTACTTTTAAAGATTTATCAAAATATGGTGAGCCGAATCTGAGTAACATGGTGAATTCGCTTAGATCCCAATAGGCCGCAGTAGAAATCAGTGGACTGTCGGGATATAGAAAATTTTCACGAAAGGAATCAAAATTTCTAGGCGAATTCAGTGAGTTCCCAATGTGACATGCTTGTATTAGTGTGCTTTTAGATATATAGCAACATTTTAAGGGACGGAATCTAAGTATCATGGTGAATTCAGTAGGTTCCCTATAGGATTCGCATGTAATAAGCTTGTTATTTAAGATAGAGCAACGTTTTTACGAACTGAAACAGTGTATCTTTGTGAATTCAGTTAGTTCCAAGTAGCAGGCCCTTGTAATATGTGTACTTTTAAAGATTTATCAAAATATGGTGAGCCGAATCTGAGTAACATGGTGAATTCGGTTAGATCCCAATAGGCCGCAATAGTAATAAGTGGACTGTTCGGGATATAGAAAAATTTTCACGAATGGAATGAAAATTTCCAGGCGAATATAGTGAGTTTCCAATGGGACATGCTTGTATGAGTGTGCTTTTCAATATAGAGCAACATTTTAAGGAACGGAATCTAAGTACCATGGTGAATTCAGTATTTTCCCAATAGGATTCGCATGTAATAAGCTTGTTATTCAAGATAGAGCAACGTTTTAACGAACTGAAACAGTGTATCTTTGTGAATTCACTTAGTTCCCAGTAGCAGGTTCTTGTAATATGTGTACTTTTTAAGATTTATCTAAATTTCCTGAGTCGAATCTGAGTGACATGGTGATTTCGGTTGGATCCCAATAGGTCGCAGTAGTAATAAGTGGACTGTCGGGATATAGAAAAATTTTCACGAATGGAATTAAAATTTCTAGGTGAATTAAGTGAGTCCCACTGGGACATGCTTATGAGTGTGCTTTTCAATAAAGAGCAACATTTTAAGGAACGGTAACTAAGTATCTTGGTGAATTCAGTACGTTCCCAATAGGATTCAATGTAATAAGCTTGTTATTCAAGATATAGCAACGTTTTAACGAACTGAAACAGTGTACCTTTGTGAATTCAGTTAGTTCTCAGTAGCAGGTTCTTGTAACATGTGTACTTTTTAAGATTTATCAAAATTTCCTGAATCGAATCTGAGTGACATGCTGATTTCGGTTAGTTCCCAATAAGCCGCAGTAGTAATAAGTGGACTGTCGGGATACAGAAAAATTTTCACGAATGGAATCAAAATTTCTAGGCGAATTCAGTGAGTTCCCAATGTGACATGCTTGTATTAGTGTGCTTTTCGATATATAGCAACATTTTAAGGGACGGAATCTAAGTATCATGGTGAATTCAGTAGGTTCCCAATAGGATTCGCATGTAATAAACTTGTTATTCAAGATAGAGCAACGTTTTTACGAACTGAAACAGTGTATCTTTGTGAATTCAGTTAGTTCCCAGTAGCAGGACCTTGTAATATGTGTACTTTAAAGATTTATCAAAATATGGTGGGCCGAATCTGAGTAACATGGTGAATTCGGTTAGTTCCCAATAGGCCGTAGTAGTAATAAGTGGACTGTTCGGGATATAGAAAAATTTTCATGAATGGAATCAAAATTTCTAGGCGATTTAAGTGAGTTCCCACAGGGACATGCTTGTATGAATGTGCTTTTCAATAAAGAGCAAATTTTAAGGAACGGTAACTAAGTATCTTGGTGAATTCAGTACGTTCCCAATAGGATTCAATGTAATAAGCTTGTTATTCAAGATAGAGCAACTTTCTAACGAACTGAAACACTGTTTCTTTGTGAATTCAGTTAGTTCCTAGTAGCAGGCTCTTGTAATTTCTGTACTTTTAAAGATTTATCAAAATATGGTGAGCCGAATTAGAGTAACATGGTGAATTCGGTTAGTTCCCAATAGGCCGCAGTAGTAATAAGTGGACTGTTCGGGATATAGAAAAATTTTAACGAATGGAATCAAAATTCCTAGGCGAATTCAGTGAGTTCCCATTGGGACATGCTTGTATTAGTGTGCTTTTCGATATATACCATCATTTTAAGGGACGGAATCTAAGTATCATGGTGAATTCAGTAGCTTCCCAATAGGATTCCCATGTAATAAGCTTGTTATTCAAGATAGAGCAACGTTTTATCGAACTGAAACAGTGTATCTTTGTGAATTCAGTTAGTTTCCAGTAGCAGGCCCTTGTAATATGTGTACTTTTAAAGATTTATCAAAATATGGTGAGCCGAATCTGAGTAACATGGTGAATTCGGTTAGATCCCAATAGGCCGCAGTAGTAATAAGTGGACTGTTCGGGATATAGAAAAATTTTCACGAATGGAATCAAAATTTCTGGATGAATTTAGTGAGTTCCCAATGGGACATGCTTGTATGAGTGTGCTTTTCAATATAGAGCAACATTTTAAGGAACGGAATCTAAGTATCATGGTGAATTCAGTAGGTTCCCAATAGGATTCCCATGTAATAAGGTTGTTATTCAAGATAGAGCAACGTTTCAATGAACTGAAAGAGTGTATCTTTGTGAATTCAGTTAGTTCCCAGTAGCAGGCCCATGTAATATGTGTACTTTTTAAGATTTATCAAAATTTGGTGAGTCGACTCTGAGTGACATGGTGATTTCGGTTAGTTCCCAATAGGCCGCAGTATTAATCAGTGGACTGTCGGGATATAGAAAAATTTTCGCGAAAAGAATCAAAATTTCTAGGCGAATTCAGTGAGTTCCCAATGGAACATGCTTGTATTAGTGTGCTTTTAGATATATAGCAACATTTTAAGGGACGGAATCTAAGTATCATGGTGAATTCAGTAGGTTCCCAATAGCATTCACATGTAATAAGCTTGTTATTCAAGATAGAGCAACGTTTTTACGAACTGAAACAGTGTATCTTTGTGAATTCAGTTAGTTCCAAGTAGCAGGCCCTTGTAATATGTGTACTTTTAAAGATTTATCAAAATATGGTGAGCCGAATCTGAGTAACATGGTGAATTCGGTTAGATCCCCATAGGCCGCAATAGTAATAAGTGGACTCTTCAGGATATGAAAAAATTTTCTCGAATGGAATCAAAATTTCTGGGCGAATTCAGTGAGTTCCCAATGGGACATGATTGTATGAGTGTGCTTTTCAATATAGAGCAACATTTTAAGGAATGGAATCTAAGCACCATGGTGAATTCAGTAGGATCCCAATAGGATTCGCATGTAATAAGCTTGTTATTCAAGATAGAGCAACGATTTTACGAAGTGAAACAGTGTATCTTTGTGAATTCAGTTAGTTCCCAGTAGCAGGCCCTAGTAATATGTGTACTTTTAAAGATTTATCAAAATTTGGTGAGCCGAATCTGAGTAACATGGTGAATTCGGTTAGTTCCCAATAGGCCGCCTTAGTAATAAGTGGACTGTCGGGATATAGAAAAATTTCACGAATGGAATCAAAATTTCTAGGCGAATTTAGTGAGTTCCCAATGGGACATGCTTCTATGAGTGTGCTTTTCAATAAAGAGCAACATTTTAAGGAAGGGAAAATAAGTATCATGGTGAATTCAGTGCGTTCCCAATAGGATTCCCATGTAATAAGCTTGTTATTCAAGATAGAGCAACGTTTTAACGAACTGAAATAGTGTATCTTTGTGAATTCAGTTAGTTCCCAGTAGCAGGTTCTTGTAATATGTGTACTTTTTAAAATTTATCAAAATTTCCTGAGTCGAATCTGAGTGACATGGTGATTTCGGTTAGATCCAAATAGGTCGCAGTAGTAATAAGTGGACTGTCGGGATATAGAAAAATTTTCACGAATGGAATCAAAATTTCTAGGCGAATTCAGTGAGTTTCCAATGGGACATGCTTGTATTAGTGTGCTTTTCAATATATAGCAAAATTTTAAGGGACGGAATCTAAGTATCATGGTGAATTCAGTAGGTTCCCAATAGGATTCGCATGTAATAAACTTGTTATTCAAGATAGAGCAACGTTTTTACGAACTGAAACAGTGTATCTTTGTGAATTCAGTTAGTTCCCAGTAGCAGGCCCTTGTAATATGTGTACTTTAAAGATTTATCAAAATATGGTGAGCCGAATCTGAGTAACATGGTGAATTCGGTTAGTTCCCAATAGGCCGCAGTAGTAATAAGTGGACTGTTCGGGATAATGAAAAATTTTCACGAATGGAATCAAAATTTCTAGGCGAATTAAGTGAGTTCCCACTGGGACATGCTTCTATGAGTGTGCTTTTCAATAAAGAGCAACATTTAAAGGAACGGTAACTAAGTATCTTGGTGAATTCAGTACGTTCGCAATAGGATTCCATGTAATAAGCTTGTTATTCAAGGTAGAGCAACGTTCTAACGAACTGAAACACTGTTTCTTTGTGAATTCAGTTAGTTCCCAGTAGCAGGCTCTTGTAATTTCTGTACTTTTAAAGATTTATCAAAATATGGTGAGCCGAATTAGAGTAACATGGTGAAATCGGTTACTTCCCAATAGGCTGCAGTAGTAATAAGTGGACTGTTCGGGATATAGAAAAATTTTAACGAATGGAATCAAAATTCCTAGGCGAATTCAGTGAGTTCCCAATGGGACATGCTTGTATTAGTGTGCTTTTCGATATATACCATCATTTTAAGGGAAGGAATCTAAGTATCATGGTGAATTCAGTAGGTTCCCAATAGGATTCGCATGTAATAAGCTTGTTATTCAAGATAGAGCAACGTTTTTATGAACTGAAACAGTGTATCTTTGTGAATTCAGTTAGTTCCCAGTAGCAGGCCCTTGTAATATGTGTACTTTTAAAGATTTATCAGAATATGGTGAGCCGAATCTGAGTAACATGGTCAATTCGGTTAGATCCCAATAGGCCGCTTTACTAATAAGTGGACTCTTCGGGATATGAAAAAATTTTCACGATTGGAATCAAAATTTCTGGGTGAATTCAGTGAGTTCCCAATGGGACACGCTTGTATGAGTGTGCTTTTCATTATAGATCAACATTTTAAGTAACGGAATCTAAGTATCATGGTGAATTCAGTAGGTTCCCGATACGATTCCCATGTAATAAGCTTGTTATTCAAGATAGAGCAACGTTTTAACGAATTGAAACACTGTTTCTTTGTGAATTCAGTTAGCTCCCAGTAGCAGGCCCTAGTAATATGTGTACTTTTAAAGATTTATCAAAATTTGGTGAGCCGAATCTGAGTAACATGGTGAATTCGGTTAGTTCCCAATAGGCCGCCGAAGTAATAAGTGGACTGTCGGGATATAGAAAAATTTCACGAATGGAATCAAAATTTCTAGGCGAATTAAGTGAGTTCCCAATGGGACATGCTTGTATGAGTGTGCTGTTCAATAAAGAGCAACATTTTAAGGAACAGAAACTAAGTATCATTGTGAATTCAGTACGTTCCCAAAGGATTCGATGTAATAAGCTTGTTATTCAAGATAGAGCAAAGTTCTAATGAACTGAAACACTGTTTCTTTGTGAATACAGTTAGTTTCCAGTAGCAGGCTCTTGTAATTTGTGTACTTTTAAAGATTTATCAAAATATGGTGAGCCGAAACTGAGTAACATGGTGAATTCGGCTAGTTCCATATAGGCCGAGGTAGTAATAAGTGGACTGTTCGGGATATAGAAAAATTTTCACGAATGGAATCAAAATTTCTGGGTGAATTCAGTGGGTTCCCAATGGGACATGCTTGTATTAGTGTGCTATTCGATATATAGCAACATTTTAAGACACGGAATCTAAGTATCATGGTGAATTCAGTAGGTTCCCAATAGGATTCGCATGCAAGAAACTTGTTATTCAAGATAGAGCAACGTTTTACGAACTGAAACAGTGTATCTTTGTGAATTCAGTTAGTTCCCAGTAGCAGGACCTTGTAATATGTGTACTTTTAAAGATTTATCAAATTATGTGAGCCGAATCTGAGTAACATGGTGAATTCGGTTAGTTCCCAATAGGCCGCAGTAGTAATAAGTGGACTGTTCGGGATATAGAAAAATTTTCACGAATAGAATCAAAATTTCTAGGCGAATTAAGTGAGTTCCCACTGGGACATGCTTGTATGAGTGTGCTTTTCAATGAAGAGCAACATTTTAAAGAACGGTAACTAAGTATCATAGTGAATTCAGTACGTTCCCAATAGGATTTGATGTAATAAGCTTGTTATTCAAGATAGAGCAAAGTTCTAACGAACTGAAACACTGTTTCTTTGTGAATTCAGTTAGTTCCCAGTAGCAGGCCCTTGTAATATGTGTACTTTTAAAGATTTATCAGAATATGGTGAGCCGAATCTGAGTAACATGGTGAATTCGGTTAGATCCCAATAGGCCGCTTTACTAATAAGTGGACTCTTCGGGATATGAAAAAATTTTCACGATTGGAATCAAAATTTCTGGGTGAATTCAGTGAGTTCCCAATGGGACATGCTTGTATGAGTGTGCTTTTCAATATAGAGCAACATTTTATGGAACGGAATCTAAGTATCATGGTGAATTCAGTAGGTTCCCAATAGGATTCGCATGTAATAAGCTTGTTATCCAAGATAGAGCAACGTTTTTACGAACTGAAACAGTGTATTTTTGTGAATTCAGTTAGTTCCCAGTAGCAGGCCATTTTAATATGTGTACTTTTAAAGATTTATCAAAATATGGTGAGCCGAATCTGAGTAACATGGTGAATTCGGTTAGTTCCCAATAGGCCGCAGTAGTAATAAGGGGACTGTTCGGGATATAGAAAAATTTTCACGAATGGAATCAAAATTTCTGGATGAATTCAGTGAGTTCCCAATGGGACATGCTTGTATGAGTGTGCTTTTCAATATAGAGCAACATTTTAAGGAACGGAATCTAAGTATCATGGTGAATTCAGTAGGTTCCCAATAGGATTCCCATGTAATAAGGTTGTTATTCAAGATAGAGCAACGTTTCAACGAACTGAAAGAGTGTATCTTTGTGAATTCAGTTAGTTCCCAGTAGCAGGCCCATGTAATATGAGTACTTTTTAAGATTTATCAAAATTTCCTGAGTCGAATCTGAGTGACATGGTGATTTCGGTTAGTTCCCAATAGGCCGCCGTAGTAATAAGTGGACTGTCGGGATATAGAAAAATTTCACGAATGGAATCAAAATTTCTAGGCGAATTCAGTGAGTTCCCAATGGGACATGATTCTATGAGTGTGCTGTTCAATAAAGAGCAACATTTTAAGGAACAGAAACTAAGTATCATTGTGAATTCAGTACGTTCCCAATAGGATTCGATGTAATAAGCTTGTTATTCAAGATACAGCAACGTTCTAACGAACTGAAACACTGTTTCTTTGTGAATTCAGTTAGTTTCCAGTAGCAGGCTCTTGTAATTTGTGTACTTCTAAAGATTTATCAAAATATGGTGAGCCGAATCTGAGTAACATGGTGAATTCGGCTAGTTCCATAGAGGCCGAGGTAGTAATAAGTGGACTGTTCGGGATATAGAAAAATTTTCAAAAATGGAATCAAAATTTCTGGGTGAATTCAGTGAGTTCCCAATGGGACATGCTTGTATGAGTGTTTTTCAATATCGAGCAACATTTTAAGGAACGGAATCTAAGTATCATGTTGAATTCAGTAGGTTCCCAATAGGATTCCCATGTAATAAGCTTGTTATTCAAGATAGAGCAAATTTTAACGAACTGAAACAGTGTATCTTTGTGAATTCAGTTAGTTCCCAGTAGCAGGTTCTTGTAATATGTGTACTTTTTAAGATTTATCAAAATTTCCTGAGTCGAATCTGAATGACATGGTGATTTCGGTTAGTTCCCAATAGGCCGCATGAGTAATAAATGGACTGACGGGATATAGAAAAATTTTCACGAATGGAATCAAAATTTCTAGGCGAATTCAGTGAGTTCCCAATGTGACATGCTTGTATTAGTGTGCTTTTCGATATATAGCAACATTTTAAGGGACGGAATGTAAGTATCATGGTGAATTCAGTAGGTTCCCAATAGGATTCGCATGCAATAAACTTGTTATTCAAGATATAGCAACGTTTTACGAACTGAAACAGTGTATCTTTGTGAATTCAGTTAGTTCCCAGTAGCAGGCCCTTGTAATGTGTGTACTTTTAAAGATTTATCAAAATATGGTGAGCCGAATCTGAGTAACATGGTGAATACGGTTAGTTCCCAATAGGCCGCAGTAGTAATAAGTGGACTGTTCGGGATAGAGAAAAATTTTCACGAATGGAATCAAAATTTCTAGGCGAATTAAGTGAGTTCCCACTAGGACATGCTTGTATGAGTGTGCTTTTCAATAAAGACCAACATTTTAAAGAACGGCAACTAAGTATCATAGTGAATTCAGTACGTTCCCAATAGGGTTTGATGTAATAAGCTTGTTATTCAAGATAGAGCAAAGTTCTAACGAACTGAAACACTGTTTCTTAGTGAATTCATTTAATTCCCAGTTGCAGGCTCTTGTAATATGTGTACTTTTAAAGATTTATCAAAATATGGTGAGCTGAATCTGAGTAACATGGTGAATTCGGTTAGTTCCCAATAGGCCGCAGTAGTAATAAGTGGACTGTTCGGGATATAGAAAAATTTTCACGAATGGAATCAAAATTTCTAGGCGAATATAGTGAGTTCCCAATGGGACATGCTTGTATGAGTGTGCTTTTCAATGTAGAGCAACATGATAAATAACGGTATCTATGTATCTTGGTTAATTCGGTAGGTTCCCAAAAGGATTCCCATGTAATGAGCTTGTTATTCAAGATAGAGCAACGTTTTAACGAACTGAAACAGTGTATCTTTGTGAATTCAGTTAGTTCCCAGTAGCAGGTTCTTGTAATATGTGTACTTTTTAAGATTTATCAAAATTTCCTGAGTCGAATCAGAGTGACATGGTGATTTCGGTTAGTTCCCAATAGGCCCCAGTAGTAATAAGTGGACTGTTAGGGATATAGAAAAATTTTAACGAATGGAATCAATATTCCTAGGCGAATTAAGTGAGTTCCCAATGGGACATGCTTGTATGAGTGTGGTTTTCAATATAGAGCAAGATTTTAAGGGACGGAATCTAAGTATCATGGTGAATTCAGTAGGTTCCCAATAGTATTTGCATGTAATAAGCTTGTTATTCAAGATAGAGCAACGTTTTTACGAACTGAAACAGTGTATTTTTGTGAATTCAGTTAGTTCCCAGTAGCAGGCCATTTTAATATGTGTACTTTTAAAGATTTATCAAAATATGGTGAGCCGAATCTGAGTAACATGGTGAATTCGGTTAGTTCCCAATAGGCCGCAGTAGTAATAAGGGGACTGTTCGGGATATAGAAAAATTTTCACGAATGGAATCAAAATTTCTGGATGAATTCAGTGAGTTCCCAATGGGACATGCTTGTATGAGTGTGCTTTTCAATATAGAGCAACATTTTAAGGAACGGAATCTAAGTATCATGGTGAATTCAGTAGGTTCCCAATAGGATTCCCATGTAATAAGGTTGTTATTCAAGATAGAGCAACGTTTCAACGAACTGAAAGAGTGTATCTTTGTGAATTCAGTTAGTTCCCAGTAGCAGGCCCATGTAATATGAGTACTTTTTAAGATTTATCAAAATTTCCTGAGTCGAATCTGAGTGACATGGTGATTTCGGTTAGTTCCCAATAGGCCGCCGTAGTAATAAGTGGACTGTCGGGATATAGAAAAATTTCACGAATGGAATCAAAATTTCTAGGCGAATTCAGTGAGTTCCCAATGGGACATGATTCTATGAGTGTGCTGTTCAATAAAGAGCAACATTTTAAGGAACAGAAACTAAGTATCATTGTGAATTCAGTACGTTCCCAATAGGATTCGATGTAATAAGCTTGTTATTCAAGATACAGCAACGTTCTAACGAACTGAAACACTGTTTCTTTGTGAATTCAGTTAGTTTCCAGTAGCAGGCTCTTGTAATTTGTGTACTTCTAAAGATTTATCAAAATATGGTGAGCCGAATCTGAGTAACATGGTGAATTCGGCTAGTTCCATAGAGGCCGAGGTAGTAATAAGTGGACTGTTCGGGATATAGAAAAATTTTCAAAAATGGAATCAAAATTTCTGGGTGAATTCAGTGAGTTCCCAATGGGACATGCTTGTATGAGTGTTTTTCAATATCGAGCAACATTTTAAGGAACGGAATCTAAGTATCATGTTGAATTCAGTAGGTTCCCAATAGGATTCCCATGTAATAAGCTTGTTATTCAAGATAGAGCAAATTTTAACGAACTGAAACAGTGTATCTTTGTGAATTCAGTTAGTTCCCAGTAGCAGGTTCTTGTAATATGTGTACTTTTTAAGATTTATCAAAATTTCCTGAGTCGAATCTGAATGACATGGTGATTTCGGTTAGTTCCCAATAGGCCGCATGAGTAATAAATGGACTGACGGGATATAGAAAAATTTTCACGAATGGAATCAAAATTTCTAGGCGAATTCAGTGAGTTCCCAATGTGACATGCTTGTATTAGTGTGCTTTTCGATATATAGCAACATTTTAAGGGACGGAATGTAAGTATCATGGTGAATTCAGTAGGTTCCCAATAGGATTCGCATGCAATAAACTTGTTATTCAAGATATAGCAACGTTTTACGAACTGAAACAGTGTATCTTTGTGAATTCAGTTAGTTCCCAGTAGCAGGCCCTTGTAATGTGTGTACTTTTAAAGATTTATCAAAATATGGTGAGCCGAATCTGAGTAACATGGTGAATACGGTTAGTTCCCAATAGGCCGCAGTAGTAATAAGTGGACTGTTCGGGATAGAGAAAAATTTTCACGAATGGAATCAAAATTTCTAGGCGAATTAAGTGAGTTCCCACTAGGACATGCTTGTATGAGTGTGCTTTTCAATAAAGACCAACATTTTAAAGAACGGCAACTAAGTATCATAGTGAATTCAGTACGTTCCCAATAGGGTTTGATGTAATAAGCTTGTTATTCAAGATAGAGCAAAGTTCTAACGAACTGAAACACTGTTTCTTAGTGAATTCATTTAATTCCCAGTTGCAGGCTCTTGTAATATGTGTACTTTTAAAGATTTATCAAAATATGGTGAGCTGAATCTGAGTAACATGGTGAATTCGGTTAGTTCCCAATAGGCCGCAGTAGTAATAAGTGGACTGTTCGGGATATAGAAAAATTTTCACGAATGGAATCAAAATTTCTAGGCGAATATAGTGAGTTCCCAATGGGACATGCTTGTATGAGTGTGCTTTTCAATGTAGAGCAACATGATAAATAACGGTATCTATGTATCTTGGTTAATTCGGTAGGTTCCCAAAAGGATTCCCATGTAATGAGCTTGTTATTCAAGATAGAGCAACGTTTTAACGAACTGAAACAGTGTATCTTTGTGAATTCAGTTAGTTCCCAGTAGCAGGTTCTTGTAATATGTGTACTTTTTAAGATTTATCAAAATTTCCTGAGTCGAATCAGAGTGACATGGTGATTTCGGTTAGTTCCCAATAGGCCCCAGTAGTAATAAGTGGACTGTTAGGGATATAGAAAAATTTTAACGAATGGAATCAATATTCCTAGGCGAATTAAGTGAGTTCCCAATGGGACATGCTTGTATGAGTGTGGTTTTCAATATAGAGCAAGATTTTAAGGGACGGAATCTAAGTATCATGGTGAATTCAGTAGGTTCCCAATAGTATTTGCATGTAATAAGCTTGTTATTCAAGATAGAGCAACGTTTTTATGAACTGAAACAGTGTATCTTTGTGAATTCATTTAGTTCCCAGTAGCAGATTCTTGTAATATGTGTACTTTTTAAGATTTATCAAATTTTCCTGAGTCGAATGAGTGACATGGTGATTTCGGTTAGTTCCCAATAGGCCGTAGTAGTAATAAGTGGACAGTCGGGATATAGAAAAAATTTCTCGAGTGGAATCAAAATTTCTAGGCGAATTAAGTGAGTTCCCACTGGGACATGCTTGTATGAGTGTGCTTTTTAATAAAGAGCAACATTTTAAGGAACGGTAACTAAGTATCTTGGTGAATTCAGTACGTTCCCAATAAAATTCCCATGTAATAAGCTTGTTATCAATATAGAGCAACGTTTTAACGAACTGAAACACTGTTTCTTTGTGAATTCAGTTAGTTCCCAGTAGCAGGCCCTAGTAATATGTGTACTTTTAATGATTTATCAAAATATGGTGAGCCGAATCTGATTAACATGGTGAATTCGGTTAGATCCCAATAGGCCGCAGTAGTAACAAGTGGACTGTTCGGGATATAGAAAAATTTCAACGAATGGAATCAAAATTTCTAGGCGAATATAGTGAGTTCCCAATGGGACATGCTTGTATGAGTGTGCTTTTCAATATAGAGCAACATTTTAAGGAACGGAATCTAAGTATCATGGTGAATTCAGTAGGTTCCCAATAGGATTCCCATGTAATAAGCTTGTTATTCAAGATAGAGCAACGTTTTAACGAACTGAAACAGTGTATCTTTGTGAATTCAGTTAGTTCCCAGTAGCAGGTTCTTGTAACATGTGTACTTTTTAAGATTTATCAAAATTTCCTGAGTCGAATCTGAGTGACATGCTGGTTTCGGTTAGTTCCCAATAGGCAGCAGTAGTAATCAGTGGACTGTCGGGATATAGAAAAATTTTCACGAATGGAATCAAAATTTCTAGGCGAATTCAGTGAGTTCCCACTGGGACATGCTTGTATGAGTGTGCTTTTCAATAAAGAGCAACATTTTAAGGAACGGTAACTAAGTATCTTGGTGAATTCAGTACGTTCCCAATACGATTCAATGTAATAAGCTTGTTATTCAAGATAGAGCAACTTTCTAAAAACTGAAACACTGTTTCTTTGTGAATTCAGTTAGTTCCCAGTAGCAGGCTCTTGTAATTTGTGTACTTTCAAAGATTTATCAATATATGGTGAGCCGATTTAGAGTAACATGGTGAATTCGGTTAGTTCCCAATAGGCCGCAGTAGTAATAAGTGGATTCTTTGGGATATGAAAAAATTTTCACGAATGGAATCAAAATTCCTGGGCGAATTCAGTGAGTTCCCAATGGGACATGATTGTATGAGTGTGCTTTTCAATATGGATCAACATTTTAAGGAACGGAATCTAAGTATCATGGTGAATTCAGTAGGTTCCCAATAAAATTCCCATGTCATAAGCTTGTTATCAATATAGAGCAACGTTTTAACGAACTGAAACACTGTTTCTTTGTGAATTCAGTTAGTTCCCAGTAGCAGGCCCTAGTAATATGTGTACTTTTAAAGATTTATCAAAATTTGGTGAACCGAATCTGAGTAACATGGTGAATTCGGTTAGTTCCCAATAGGCCGCCGTAGTAATAAGTGGACTGTCGGGATATAGAGAAATTTCACGAATGGAATCAAAATTTCTAGGCGAATTAAGTGAGTTCCCAATGGGACATGCTTCTATGAGTGTGCTTTTCAATAAAGAGCAACATTTTAAGGAAGGGAAAATAAGTATCATGGTGAATTCAGTACGTTCCCAATAGGAATCGATGTAATAAGCTTGTTATTCAAGATAGAGCAACGTTCTGACGAACTGAAACACTGTTTCTTTGTGAATTCAGATAGTTCCCAGTAGCAGGCTCTTGTAATTTCTGTACTTTTAAAGATTTATCAAAAATGGTGAGCAGAATTAGAGTAACATGGTGAATTCGGTTACTTCCCAATAGGCCGCAGTAGTAATAAGTGGACTATTCGGAATATAGAAAAATTTTAACGAATGGAATCAAAATTCCTAGGCAAATTCAGTGAGTTCCCAATGGGACATGCTTGTATTAGTGTGCTTTTCGATATATACCATCATTTTAAGGGACGGAATCTAAGTATCATGGTGAATTCAGTAGGTTCCCTATAGGATTCCCATGTAATAAGCTTGTTATTCAAGATAGAGCAACGTTTTATCGAACTGAAAGAGTGTATCTTTGTGAATTCAGTTAGTTCCCAGTAGCAGGTCCTTGTAATATGTGTACTTTTAAAGAGTTATCAAAATATGGTGAGCCGAATCTGAGTAACATGGTGAATTCGGTTAGTTCCCAATAAGCCGCAGTAGTAATAAGTGGACTGTCGGGATATAGAAAAATTATCACAATTGGAATTAAATTTCTAGGCGAATTCAGTGAGTTCCCAATGGGACATGCTTGTATTAGTGTGCCTTTAGATATATAGCAACATTTTAAGGGACGGAATCTAAGTATCATGGTGAATTCAGTAGGTTCCCTATAGGATTCCCATGTAATAAGCTTGTTATTCAAGATAGAGCAACGTTTTATCGAACTGAAACAGTGTATCTTTGTGAATTCAGTTAGTTCCCAGTAGCAGGTCCTTGTAATATGTGTACTTTTAAAGATTTATCAAAATATGGTGAGCCGAATCTGAGTAACATGGTGAATTCGGTTAGATCCCAATAGGCCGCAGTAGAAATCAGTGGACTGTCGGGATATAGAAAAATTTTCACGAAAGGAATCAAAATTTCTAGGCGAATTCAGTGAGTTCCCAATGGGACATGCTTGTATTAGTGTGCTTTTAGATATATAGCAACATTTTAAGGGACGGAATCTAAGTATCATGGTGAATTCAGTAGGTTCCCTATAGGATTCGCATGTAATAAGCTTGTTATTCAAGATAGAGCAACGTTTTTACGAACTGAAACAGTGTATCTTTGTGAATTCAGTTAGTTCCAAGTAGCAGGCCCTTGAAATATGTGTACTTTTAAAGATTTATCAAAATATGGTGAGCCGAATCTGAGTAACATGGTGAATTCGGTTAGATCCCAATAGGCCGCAATAGTAATAAGTGGACTGTTCGGGATATAGAAAAATTTTCATGAATGGAATGAAAATTTCCAGGCGAATATAGTGAGTTTCCAATGGGACATGCTTGTATGAGTGTGCTTTTCAATATAGAGCAACATTTTAAGGAACGGAATCTAAGTACCATGGTGAATTCAGTATTTTCCCAATAGGATTCGCATGTAATAAGCTTGTTATTCAAGATAGAGCAACGTTTTAACGAACTGAAACAGTGTATCTTTGTGAATTCACTTAGTTCCCAGTAGCAGGTTCTTGTAATATGTGTACTTTTTAAGATTTATCTAAATTTCCTGAGTCGAATCTGAGTGACATGGTGATTTCGGTTGGATCCCAATAGGTCGCAGTAGTAATAAGTGGACTGTCGGGATATAGAAAAATTTTCACGAATGGAATTAAAATTTCTAGGTGAATTAAGTGAGTCCCACTGGGACATGCTTGTATGAGTGTGCTTTTCAATAAAGAGCAACATTTTAAGGAACGGTAACTAAGTATCTTGGTGAATTCAGTACGTTCCCAATAGGATTCAATGTAATAAGCTTGTTATTCAACATAGAGCAACTTTCTAACGAACTGAAACACTGTTTCTTTGTGAATTCAGTTAGTTCCCAGTAGCAGGCTCTTGTAATTTCTGTACTTTTAAAGATTTATCAAAATATGGTGAGCCGAATTGAGTAACATGGTGAATTCGGTTACTTCCCAATAGGCCGCAGTAGTAATAAGTGGACTGTTCGGGATATAGAAAAATTTTAACGAATGGAATCAAAATTCCTAGGCGAATTCAGTGAGTTCCCAATGGTACATGCTTGTATTAGTGTGCTTTTCGATATATACCATCATTTTAAGGGACGGAATCTAAGTATCATGGTGAATTCAGTAGGTTCCCAATAGGATTCGCATGTAATAAGCTTGTTATTCAAGATAGAGCAACGTTTTTACGAACTGAAACAGTGTATCTTTGTGAATTCAGTTAGTTCCCAGTAGCAGGCCCTTGTAATATGTGTACTTTTAAAGATTTATCAAAATATGGTGAGCCGAATCTGAGTAACATGGTGAATTCGGTTAGATCCCAATAGGCCGCAGTAGTAATAAGTCGACTGTTCGGGATATAGAAAAATTTTCACGAATGGAATCAAAATTTCTAGGCGAATATAGTGAGTTTCCAAAGGGACATGCTTGTATGAGTGTGCTTTTCAATATAGAGCAACATTTTAAGGAACGGAATCTAAGTATCATGGTGAATTCAGTAGGTTCCCAATAGGATTCCCATGTAATAAGCTTGTTATTCAAGATAGAGCAACGTTTTAACGAACTGAAACAGTGTACCTTTGTGAATTCAGTTAGTTCTCAGTAGCAGGTTCTTGTAACATGTGTACTTTTTAAGATTTATCAAAATTTCCTGAATCGAATCTGAGTGACATGCTGATTTCGGTTAGTTCCCAATAAGCCGCAGTAGTAATAAGTGGACTGTCGGGATACAGAAAAATTTTCACGAATGGAATCAAAATTTCTAGGCGAATTCAGTGAGTTCCCAATGTGACATGCTTGTATGAGTGTGCTTTTCGATATATAGCAACATTTTAAGGGACGGAATCTATGTATCATGGTGAATTCAGTAGGTTCCCAATAGGATTCGCATGTAATAAACTTGTTATTCAAGATAGAGCAACGTTTTTACGAACTGAAACAGTGTATCTTTGTGAATTCACTTAGTTCCCAGTAGCAGGACCTTGTAATATGTGTACTTTAAAGATTTATCAAAATATGGTGGGCCGAATCTGAGTAACATGGTGAATTCGGTTAGTTCCCAATAGGCCGTAGTAGTAATAAGTGGACTGTTCGGGATATAGAAAAATTTTCATGAATGGAATCAAAATTTCTAGGCGATTTAAGTGAGTTCCCATAGGGACATGCTTGTATGAATGTGCTTTTCAATAAAGAGCAAATTTTAAGGAACGGTAACTAAGTATCTTGGTGAATTCAGTACGTTCCCAATAGGATTCAATGTAATAAGGTTGTTATTCAAGATAGAGCAACTTTCTAACGAACTGAAACACTGTTTCTTTGTGAATTCAGTTAGTTCCTAGTAGCAGGCTCTTGTAATTTCTGTACTTTTAAAGATTTATCAAAATATGGTGAGCCGAATTAGAGTAACATGGTGAATTCGGTTAGTTCCCAATAGGCCGCAGTAGTAATAAGTGGACTGTTCGGGATATAGAAAAATTTTAACGAATGGAATCAAAATTCCTAGGCGAATTCAGTGAGTTCCCAATGGGACATGCTTGTATTAGTGTGCTTTTCGATATATACCATCATTTTAAGGGACGGAATCTAAGTATCATGGTGAATTCAATAGGTTCCCAATAGGATTCCCATGTAATAAGCTTGTTATTCAAGATAGAGCAACGTTTTAACGAACTGAAACAGTGTATCTTTGTGAATTCACTTAGTTCCCAGTAGCAGGTTCTTGTAATATGTGTACTTTTTAAGATTTATCAAAATTTCCTGAGTCGAATCTGAGTGACATGGTGATTTCGGTTAGTTCCCAAAAGGCCGCAGTAGTAATCAGTGGACTGTCGGGATATAGAAAAATTTTCACGAATGGAATCAAAATTTCTAGGTGAATATAGTGAGTTCCCAATGGGACATGCTTGTATGAGTGTGCTTTTCAATATAGAGCAACATTTTAGGGAACGGAATCTAAGTATCATGGTGAATTCAGTAGGTTCCCAATAGGATTCCCATGTAATAAGCTTGTTATTCAAGATAGAGCAACGTTTTAACGAACTGAAACAGTGTATCTTTGTGAATTCAGTTAGTTCCCAGTAGCAGGTTCTTGTAATATGTGTACTTTTTAAGATTTATCAAAATTTCCTGAGTCGAATCTGAGTGACATGGTGATTTCGGTTAGATCCCAATAGGTCGCAGTAGTAATAAGTGGACTATTTGGGATATAGAAAAATTTTCACGAATGGAATCAAAATTTCTAGGCGAATATAGTGAGTTTCCAATGGGACATGCTTGTATGAGTGTGCTATTCAATATAGAGCAACATTTTAAGGAACGGAATCTAAGTATCATGGTGAATTCAGTAGGTTCCCAATAGGATTCCCATGTAATAAGCTTGTTATTCAAGATAGAGCAACGTTTTAACGAACTGAAACAGTGTATCTTTGTGAATTCAGTTAGTTCCCAGTAGCAGGTTCTTGTAACATGTGTACTTTTTAAGATTTATAAAAATTTCCTGAATCGAATCTGCGTGACATGCTGATTTCAGTTAGTTCCCAATAGGCCGCAGTAGTAATAAGTGGACTGTCGGGATATAGAAAAATTTTCACGAATGGAATCAAAATTTCTAGGCGAATTCAGTGAGTTCCCAATGTGACATGCTTGTATTAGTGTGCTTTTCGATATATAGCAACATTTTAAGGGACGTAATCTAAGTATCATGGTGAATTCAGTAGATTCCCAATAGGATTCGCATGTAATAAACTTGTTATTCAAGATAGAGCAACGTTTTTACGAATTGAAACAGTGTATCTTTGTGAATTCAGTTGGTTCCCAGTAGCAGGACCTTGTAATATGTGTACTTTAAAGATTTATCAAAATATGGTGAGCCGAATCTGAGTAACATGGTGAATTCGGTTAGTTCCCAATAGGCCGTAGTAGTAATAAGTGGACTGTTCGGGATATAGAAAAATTTTCACGAATGGAATCAAAATTTCTAGGCGAATATAGTGAGTTCCCAATGGGACATGCTTGTATGAGTGTGCTTTTCAATATAGAGCAACATTTTAGGGAACGGAATCTAAGTATCATGGTAATTCAGTAGGTTCCCAATAGGATTCCCATGTAATAAGCTTGTTATTCAAGATAGAGCAACGTTTTATCGAACTGAAACAGTGTATCTTTGTGAATTCACTTAGTTCCCAGTAGCAGGACCTTGTAATATGTGTACTTTAAAGATTTATCAAAATATGGTGGGCCGAATCTGAGTAACATGGTGAATTCGGTTAGTTCCCAATAGGCCGTAGTAGTAATAAGTGGACTGTTCGGGATATAGAAAAATTTTAACGAATGGAATCAAAATTTCTAGGCGATTTAAGTGAGTTCCCATAGGGACATGCTTGTATGAATGTGCTTTTCAATAAAGAGCAAATTTTAAGGAACGGTAACTAAGTATCTTGGTGAATTCAGTACGTTCCCAATAGGATTCAATGTAATAAGCTTGTTATTCAAGATAGAGTACCTTTCTAACGAACTGAAACACTGTTTCTTTGTGAATTCAGTTAGTTCCTAGTAGCAGGCTCTTGTAATTTCTGTACTTTTAAAGATTTATCAAAATATGGTGAGCCGAATTAGAGTAACATGGTGAATTCGGTTAGTTCCCAATAGGCCGCAGTAGTAATAAGTGGACTGTTCGGGATATAGAAAAATTTTAACGAATGGAATCAAAATTCCTAGGCGAATTCAGTGAGTTCCCAATGGGACATGCTTGTATTAGTGTGCTTTTCGATATATACCATCATTTTAAGGGACGGAATCTAAGTATCATGGTGAATTCAATAGGTTCCCAATAGGATTCCCATGTAATAAGCTTGTTATTCAAGATAGAGCAACGTTTTAACGAACTGAAACAGTGTATCTTTGTGAATTCACTTAGTTCCCAGTAGCAGGTTCTTGTAATATGTGTACTTTTTAAGATTTATCAAAATTTCCTGAGTCGAATCTGAGTGACATGGTGATTTCGGTTAGTTCCCAAAAGGCCGCAGTAGTAATCAGTGGACTGTCGGGATATAGAAAAATTTTCACGAATGGAATCAAAATTTCTAGGTGAATATAGTGAGTTCCCAATGGGACATGCTTGTATGAGTGTGCTTTTCAATATAGAACAACATTTTAGGGAACGGAATCTAAGTATCATGGTGAATTCAGTAGGTTCCCAATAGGATTCCCATGTAATAAGCTTGTTATTCAAGATAGAGCAACGTTTTAACGAACTGAAACAGTGTATCTTTGTGAATTCAGTTAGTTCCCAGTAGCAGGTTCTTGTAATATGTGTACTTTTTAAGATTTATCAAAATTTCCTGAGTCGAATCTGAGTGAGATGGTGATTTCGGTTAGATCCCAATAGGTCGCAGTAGTAATAAGTGGACTATTTGGGATATAGAAAAATTTTCACGAATGGAATCAAAATTTCTAGGCGAATATAGTGAGTTTCCAATGGGACATGCTTGTATGAGTGTGCTATTCAATATAGAGCAACATTTTAAGGAACGGAATCTAAGTATCATGGTGAATTCAGTAGGTTCCCAATAGGATTCGCATGTAATAAACTTGTTATTCAAGATAGAGCAACGTTTTTACGAATTGAAACAGTGTATCTTTGTGAATTCAGTTGGTTCCCAGTAGCAGGACCTTGTAATATGTGTACTTTAAAGATTTATCAAAATATGGTGAGCCGAATCTGAGTAACATGGTGAATTCGGTTAGTTCCCAATAGGCCGTAGTAGTAATAAGTGGACTGTTCGGGATATAGAAAAATTTTCACGAATGGAATCAAAATTTCTAGGCGAATATAGTGAGTTCCCAATGGGACATGCTTGTATGAGTGTGCTTTTCAATATAGAGCAACATTTTAGGGAACGGAATCTAAGTATCATGGTAATTCAGTAGGTTCCCAATAGGATTCCCATGTAATAAGCTTGTTATTCAAGATAGAGCAACGTTTTATCGAACTGAAACAGTGTATCTTTGTGAATTCAGTTAGTTCCCAGTAGCAGGCTCTTGTAATTTCTGTACTTTTAAAGATTTATCAAAATATGGTGAGCCGAATTAGAGTAACATGGTGAATTCGGTTAGTTCCCAATAGGCCGCAGTAGTAATAAGTGGACTGTTCGGGATATAGAAAAATTTTAACGAATGGAATCAAAATTCCTAGGCGAATTCAGTGAGTTCCCAATGGGACATGCTTGTATTAGTGTGCTTTTCGATATATACCATCGTTTTAAGGGACGGAATCTAAGTATCATGGTGAATTCAGTAGGTTCCCAATAGGATGCCCATGTAATAAGCTTGTTATTCAAGATACAGCAACGTTTTAACGAACTGAAACAGTGTATCTTTGTGAATTCAGTTAGTTCCCAGTAGCAGGTTCTTGTAATATGTGTACTTTTTAAGATTTATCAAAATTTCCTGAGTCGAAATTGAGTGAAATGGTGATTTCGGTTAGTTCCCAATAGGCCGCAGTATTAATCAGTGGACTGTCGGGATATAGAAAAATTTTCACGAAAGGAATCAAAATTTCTAGGCGAATTCAGTGAGTTCCCAATGGGACATGCTTGTATGAGTGTGCTGTTCAATAAAGAGCAACATTTTAAGGAACGGAAACTAAGTATCATTGTGAATTCAGTACGTTCCCAAAGGATTCGATGTAATAAGCTTGTTATTCAAGATAGAGCAACTTTCTAACGAACTGAAACACTGTTTCTTTGTGAATTCAGTTAGTTCCTAGTAGCAGGCTCTTGTAATTTCTGTACTTTTAAAGATTTATCAAAATATGGTGAGCCGAATTAGAGTAACATGGTGAATTCGGTTAGTTCCCAATAGGCCGCAGTAGTAATAAGTGGACTGTTCGGGATATAGAAAAATTTTAACGAATGGAATCAAAATTCCTAGGCGAATTCAGTGAGTTCCCATTGGGACATTCTTGTATTAGTGTGCTTTTCGATATATACCATCACTTTAAGGGACGGAATCTAAGTATCATGGTGAATTCAGTAGCTTCCCAATAGGATTCCCATGTAATAAGCTTGTTATTCAAGATAGAGCAACGTTTTATCGAACTGAAACAGTGTATCTTTGTGAGTTCAGTTAGTTCCCAGTAGCAGGCCCTTGTAATATGTGTACTTTTAAAGATTTTTCAAAATATGGTGAGCCGAATCTGAGTAACATGGTGAATTCGGTTAGATCCCAGTAGGCCGCAGTAGTAATAAGTGGACTGTTCGGGATATAGAAAAATTTTAACGAATGGAATCAAAATTCCTAGGCGAATTCAGTGAGTTCCCAATGGGACATGCTTGTATTAGTGTGCTTTTCGATATATACCATCATTTTAAGGGACGGAATCTAAGTATCATCGTGAATTCAATAGGTTCCCAATAGGATTCCCATGTAATAAGCTTGTTATTCAAGATAGAGCAACGTTTTAACGAACTGAAACAGTGTATCTTTGTGAATTCACTTAGTTCCCAGTAGCAGGTTCTTGTAATATGTGTACTTTTTAAGATTTATCAAAATTTCCTGAGTCGAATCTGAGTGACATGGTGATTTCGGTTAGTTCCCAAAAGGCCGCAGTAGTAATAAGTGGACTGTTAGGGATATAGAAAAATTTTAACGAATGGAATCAATATTCCTAGGCGAATTAAGTGAGTTCCCAATGGGACATGCTTGTATGAGTGTGGTTTTCAATATAGAGCAAGATTTTAAGGGACGGAATCTAAGTATCATGGTGAATTCAGTAGGTTCCCAATAGGATTTGCATGTAATAAGCTTGTTATTCAAGATAGATCAACGTTTTTATGAACTGAAACAGTGTATCTTTGTGAATTCATTTAGTTCCCAGTAGCAGATTCTTGTAATATGTGTACTTTTTAAGATTTATCAAATTTTCCTGAGTCGAATCTGAGTGACATGGTGATTTCGGTTAGTTCCCAATAGGCCGTAGTAGTAATAAGTGGACAGTCGGGATATAGAAAAAATTTCACGAGTGGAATCAAAATTTCTAGGCGAATTAAGTGAGTTCCCACTGGGACATGCTTGTATGAGTGTGCTTTTTAATAAAGAGCAACATTTTAAGGAACGGTAACTAAGTATCTTGGTGAATTCAGTACGTTCCCAACAAAATTCCCATGTAATAAGCTTGTTATCAATATAGAGCAACGTTTTAACGAACTGAAACACTGTTTCTTTGTGAATTCAGTTAGTTCCCAGTAGCAGGCCCTAGTAATATGTGTACTTTTAATGATTTATCAAAATATGGTGAGCCGAATCTGATTAACATGGTGAATTCGGTTAGATCCCAATAGGCCGCAGTAGTAACAAGTGGACTGTTCGGGATATAGAAAAATTTTCACGAATGGAATCAAAATTTCTAGGCGAATATAGTGAGTTCCCAATGGGACATGCTTGTATGAGTGTGCTTTTCAATATAGAGCAACATTTTAAGGAACGGAATCTAAGTATCATGGTGAATTCAGTAGGTTCCCAATAGGATTCCCATGTAATAAGCTTGTTATTCAAGATAGAGCAACGTTTTAACGAACTGAAACAGTGTATCTTTGTGAATTCAGTTAGTTCCCAGTAGCAGGTTCTTGTAACATGTGTACTTTTTAAGATTTATCAAAATTTCCTGAGTCGAATCTGAGTGACATGCTGGTTTCGGTTAGTTCCCAATAGGCAGCAGTAGTAATAAGTGGACTGTCGGGATATAGAAAAATTTTCACGAATGGAATCAAAATTTCTAGGCGAATTCAGTGAGTTCCCACTGGGACATGCTTGTATGAGTGTGCTTTTCAATAAAGAGCAACATTTTAAGGAACGGTAACTAAGTATCTTGGTGAATTCAGTACGTTCCCAATACGATTCAATGTAATAAGCTTGTTATTCAAGATAGAGCAACTTTCTAAAAACTGAAACACTGTTTCTTTGTGAATTCAGTTAGTTCCCAGTAGCAGGCTCTTGTAATTTGTGTACTTTCAAAGATTTATCAATATATGGTGAGCCGATTTAGAGTAACATGGTGAATTCGGTTAGTTCCCAATAGGCCGCAGTAGTAATAAGTGGACTCTTTGGGATATGAAAAAATTTTCACGAATGGAATCAAAATTCCTGGGCGAATTCAGTAAGTTCCCAATGGGACATGATTGTATGAGTGTGCTTTTCAATATGGATCAACATTTTAAGGAACGGAATCTAAGTATCATGGTGAATTCAGTAGGTTCCCAATAAAATTCCCATGTAATAAGCTTGTTATCAATATAGAGCAACGTTTTAACGAACTGAAACACTGTTTTTTTGTGAATTCAGTTAGTTCCCAGTAGCAGGCCCTTGTAATATGTGTACTTTTAAAGATTTATCAAAATATGGTGAGCCGAATCTGAGTAACATGGTGAATTCGGTTAGATCCCAGTAGGCCGCAGTAGTAATAAGTGGACTGTTCGGAATATAGAAAAATTTTAACGAATGGAATCAAAATTCCTAGGCAAATTCAGTGAGTTCCCAATGGGACATGCTTGTATTAGTGTGCTTTTCGATATATACCATCATTTTAAGGGACGGAATCTAAGTATCATGGTGAATTCAGTAGGTTCCCTATAGGATTCCCATGTAATAAGCTTGTTATTCAAGATAGAGCAACGTTTTATCGAACTGAAACAGTGTATCTTTGTGAATTCAGTTAGTTCCCAGTAGCAGGTCCTTGTAATATGTGTACTTTTAAAGATTTATCAAAATATGGTGAGCCGAATCTGAGTAACATGGTGAAATCGGTTAGTTCCCAATAAGCCGCAGTAGTAATAAGTGGACTGTCGGGATATAGAAAAATTATCACAATTGGAATTAAATTTCTAGGCGAATTCAGTGAGTTCCCAATGGGACATGCTTGTATTAGTGTGCCTTTAGATATATAGCAACATTTTAAGGGACGGAATCTAAGTATCATGGTGAATTCAGTAGGTTCCCTATAGGATTCCCATGTAATAAGCTTGTTATTCAAGATAGAGCAACGTTTTATCGAACTGAAACAGTGTATCTTTGTGAATTCAGTTAGTTCAGAGTAGCAGGTCCTTGTAATATGTGTACTTTTAAAGATTTATCAAAATATGGTGAGCCGAATCTGAGTAACATGGTGAATTCGGTTAGATCCCAATAGGCCGCAGTAGAAATCAGTGGACTGTCGGGATATAGAAAAATTTTCACGAAAGGAATCAAAATTTCTAGGCGAATTCAGTGAGTTCCCAATGGGACATGCTTGTATTAGTGTGCTTTTAGATATATAGCAACATTTTAAGGGACGGAATCTAAGTATCATGGTGAATTCAGTAGGTTCCCTATAGGATTCGCATGTAATAAGCTTGTTATTCAAGATAGAGCAACGTTTTTACGAACTGAAACAGTGTATCTTTGTGAATTCAGTTAGTTCCAAGTAGCAGGCCCTTGAAATATGTGTACTTTTAAAGATTTATCAAAATATGGTGAGCCGAATCTGAGTAACATGGTGAATTCGGTTAGATCTCAATAGGCCGCAATAGTAATAAGTGGACTGTTCGGGATATAGAAAAATTTTCACGAATGGAATGAAAATTTCCAGGCGAATATAGTGAGTTTCCAATGGGACATGCTTGTATGAGTGTGCTTTTCAATATAGAGCAACATTTTAAGGAACGGAATCTAAGTACCATGGTGAATTCAGTATTTTCCCAATAGGATTCGCATGTAATAAGCTTGTTATTCAAGATAGAGCAACGTTTTAACGAACTGAAACAGTGTATCTTTGTGAATTCACTTAGTTCCCAGTAGCAGGTTCTTGTAATATGTGTACTTTTTAAGATTTATCTAAATTTCCTGAGTCGAATCTGAATGACATGGTGATTTCGGTTGGATCCCAATAGGTCGCAGTAGTAATAAGTGGACTGTCGGGATATAGAAAAATTTTCACGAATGGAATTAAAATTTCTAGGTGAATTAAGTGAGTCCCACTGGGACATGGTTGTATGAGTGTGCTTTTCAATAAAGAGCAACATTTTAAGGAACGGTAACTAAGTATCTTGGTGAATTCAGTACGTTCCCAATAGGATTCAATGTAATAAGCTTGTTATTCAACATAGAGCAACTTTCTAACGAACTGAAACACTGTTTCTTTGTGAATTCAGTTAGTTCCCAGTAGCAGGCTCTTGTAATTTCTGTACTTTTAAAGATTTATCAAAATATGGTGAGCCGAATTGAGTAACATTGTGAATTCGGTTACTTCCCAATAGGCCGCAGTAGTAATAAGTGGACTGTTCGGGATATAGAAAAATTTTAACGAATGGAATCAAAATTCCTAGGCGAATTCAGTGAGTTCCCTATGGTACATGCTTGTATTAGTGTGCTTTTCGATATATACCATCATTTTAAGGGACGGAATCTAAGTATCATGGTGAATTCAGTAGGTTCCCAATAGGATTCGCATGTAATAAGCTTGTTATTCAAGATAGAGCAACGTTTTTACGAACTGAAACAGTGTATCTTTGTGAATTCAGTTAGTTCCCAGTAGCAGGCCCTTGTAATATGTGTACTTTTAAAGATTTATCAAAATATGGTGAGCCAAATCTGAGTAACATGGTGAATTCGGTGAGATCCCAATAGGCCGCAGTAGTAATAAGTGGACTGTTCGGGATATAGAAAAATTTGCACGAATGGAATCAAAATTTCTAGGCGAATATAGTGAGTTTCCAAAGGGACATGCTTGTATGAGTGTGCTTTTCAATATAGAGCAACATTTTAAGGAACGGAATCTAAGTATCATGGTGAATTCAGTAGGTTCCCAATAGGATTCCCATGTAATAAGCTTGTTATTCAAGATAGAGCAACGTTTTAACGAACTGAAACAGTGTACCTTTGTGAATTCAGTTAGTTCTCAGTAGCAGGTTCTTGTAACATGTGTACTTTTTAAGATTTATCAAAATTTCCTGAATCGAATCTGAGTGACATGCTGATTTCGGTTAGTTCCCAATAAGCCGCAGTAGTAATAAGTGGACTGTCGGGATACAGAAAAATTTTCACGAATGGAATCAAAATTCCTAGGCAAATTCAGTGAGTTCCCAATGGGACATGCTTGTATTAGTGTGCTTTTCGATATATACCATCATTTTAAGGGACGGAATCTAAGTATCATGGTGAATTCAATAGGTTCCCAATAGGATTCCCATGTAATAAGCTTGTTATTCAAGATAGAGCAACGTTTTAACGAACTGAAACAGTGTATCTTTGTGAATTCACTTAGTTCCCAGTAGCAGGTTCTTGTAATATGTGTACTTTTTAAGATTTATCAAAATTTCCTGAGTCGAATCTGAGTGACATGGTGATTTCGGTTAGTTCCCAAAAGGCCGCAGTAGTAATCAGTGGACTGTCGGGATATAGAAAAATTTTCACGAATGGAATCAAAATTTCTAGGTGAATATAGTGAGTTCCCAATGGGACATGCTTGTATGAGTGTGCTTTTCAATATAGAGCAACATTTTAGGGAACGGAATCTAAGTATCATGGTGAATTCAGTAGGTTCCCAATAGGATTCCCATGTAATAAGCTTGTTATTCAAGATAGAGCAACGTTTTAACGAACTGAAACAGTGTATCTTTGTGAATTCAGTTCGTTCCCAGTAGCAGGTTCTTGTAATATGTGTACTTTTTAAGATTTATCAAAATTTCCTGAGTCGAATCTGAGTGACATGGTGATTTCGGTTAGATCCCAATAGGGCGCAGTAGTAATAAGTGGACTGTTTGGGATATAGAAAAATTTTCACGAATGGAATCAAAATTTCTAGGCGAATATAGTGAGTTTCCAATGGGACATGCTTGTATGAGTGTGCTATTCAATATAGAGCAACATTTTAAGGGACGTAATCTAAGTATCATGGTGAATTCAGTAGGTTCCCAATAGGATTCGCATGTAATAAACTTGTTATTCAAGATAGAGCAACGTTTTTACGAATTGAAACAGTGTATCTTTGTGAATTCAGTTTCCCAGTAGCAGGACCTTGTAATATGTGTACTTTAAAGATTTATCAAAATATGGTGAGCCGAATCTGAGTAACATGGTGAATTCGGTTAGTTCCCAATAGGCCGTAGTAGTAATAAGTGGACTGTTCGGGATATAGAAAAATTTTCACGAATGGAATCAAAATTTCTAGGCGAATATAGTGAGTTCCCAATGGGACATGCTTGTATGAGTGTGCTTTTCAATATAGAGCAACATTTTAAGGAACGGAATCTAAGTATCATGGTAATTCAGTAGGTTCCCAATAGGATTCCCATGTAATAAGCTTGTTATTCAAGATAGAGCAACGTTTTAAGGAACTGAAACAGTGTATCTTTGTGAATTCACTTAGTTCCCAGTAGCAGGTTCTTGTAATATGTGTACTTTTTAAGATTTATCAAAATTTCCTGAGTCGAATCTGAGTGACATGGTGATTTCGGTTAGATCCCAATAGGTCGCAGTAGTAATAAGTGGACTGTCGGGATATAGAAAAATTTTCACGAATGGAATCAAAATTTCTAGGTGAATTCAGTGAGTTCCCAATGAGACATGCTTGTATTAGTGTGCTTTTCGATATATAGCAACATTTTAAGGGACGGAATCTAAGTATCATGGTGAATTCAGTAGGTTCCCAATAGGATTCGCATGCAATAAACTTGTTATTCAAGATAGAGCAACGTTTTTACGAATTGAAACAGTGTATCTTTGTGAATTCAGTTGGTTTCCAGTAGGAAGACCTTGTAATATGTGTACTTTAAAGATTTATCAAAATAAGGTGAGCCGAATCTGAGTAACATGGTGAATTCGGTTAGTTCCCAATAGGCCGTAGTAGTAATAAGTGGACTGTTCGGGATACAGAAAAATGTTCACGAATGGAATCAAAATTTCTAGGCAAATTAAGTGAGTTCCGACAGGGACATGCTTGTATGAGTGTGCTTTTCAATAAAGAGCAAGATTTTAAGGAACGGTAACTAAGTAACTTGGTGAATTCAGTACGTTCCCAATAGGATTCAATGTAATAAGCTTGTTATTCAAGATAGAGTACCTTTCTAACGAACTGAAACACTGTTTCTTTGTAAATTCAGTTAGTTCCCAGTAGCAGGCTCTTGTAATTTCTGTACTTTTAAAGATTTATCAAAATATGGTAAGCCGAATTAGAGTAACATGGTGAATTCGGTTAGTTCCCAATAGGCCGCAGTAGTAATAAGTGGACTGTTCGGGATATAGAAAAATTTTAACGAATGGAATCAAAATTCCTAGGCGAATTCAGTGAGTTCCCAATGGGACATGCTTGTATTAGTGTGCTTTTCGATATATACCATCGTTTTAAGGGACGGAATCTAAGTATCATGGTGAATTCAGTAGGTTCCCAATAGGATGCCCATGTAATAAGCTTGTTATTCAAGATAGAGCAACGTTTTAACGAACTGAAACAGTGTATCTTTGTGAATTCAGTTAGTTCCCAGTAGCAGGTTCTTGTAATATGTGTACTTTTTAAGATTTATCAAAATTTCCTGAGTCGAATCTGAGTGACATGGTGATTTCGGTTAGTTCCCAATAGGCCGCAGTATTAATCAGTGGACTGTCGGGATATAGAAAAATTTTCATGAAAGGAATCAAAATTTCTAGGCGAATTCGTGAGTTCCCAATGGGACATGCTTGTATGAGTGTGCTGTTCAATAAAGAGCAACATTTTAAGGAACGGAAACTAAGTATCATTGTGAATTCAGTACGTTCCCAAAGGATTCGATGTAATAAGCTTGTTATTCAAGATAGAGCAACTTTCTAACGAACTGAAACACTGTTTCTTTGTGAATTCAGTTAGTTCCTAGTAGCAGGCTCTTGTAATTTCTGTACTTTTAAAGATTTATCAAAATATGGTGAGCCGAATTAGAGTAACATGGTGAATTCGGTTAGTTCCCAATAGGCCGCAGTAGTAATAAGTGGACTGTTCGGGATATAGAAAAATTTTAACGAATGGAATCAAAATTCCTAGGCGAATTCAGTGAGTTCCCATTGGGACATGCTTGTATTAGTGTGCTTTTCGATATATACCATCATTTTAAGGGACGGAATCTAAGTATCATGGTGAATTCAGTAGCTTCCCAATAGGATTCCCATGTAATAAGCTTGTTATTCAAGATAGAGGAACGTTTTATCGAACTGAAACAGTGTATCTTTGTGAATTCAGTTAGTTCCCAGTAGCAGGCCCTTGTAATATGTGTACTTTTAAAGATTTATCAAAATATGGTGAGCCGAATCTGAGTAACATGGTGAATTCGGTTAGATCCCAATAGGCCGCAGTAGTAATAAGTGGACCGTTCGGGATATAGAAAAATTTTAACTAATGGAATCAAAATTCCTAGGCGAATTCAGTGAGTTCCCAATGGGACATGCTTGTATTAGTGTGCTTTTCGATATATACCATCATTTTAAGGGACGGAATCTAAGTATCATGGTGAATTCAATAGGTTCCCAATAGGATTCCCATGTAATAAGCTTGTTATTCAAGATAGAGCAACGTTTTAACGAACTGAAACAGTGTATCTTTGTGAATTCAGTTAGTTCCCAGTAGCAGGTTCTTGTAATATGTGTACTTTTTAAGATTTATCAAAATTTCCTGAGTCGAATCTGAGTGACATGGTGATTTCGGTTAGATCCCAATAGGTCGCAGTAGTAATAAGTGGACTGTTTGGGATATAGAAAAATTTTCACGAATGGAATCAAAATTTCTAGGCGAATATAGTGAGTTTCCAATGGGACATGCTTGTATGAGTGTGCTATTCAATATAGAGCAACATTTTAAGGAACGGAATCTAAGTATCATGGTGAATTCAGTAGGTTCCCAATAGGATTCCCATGTAATAAGCTTGTTATTCAAGATAGAGCAACGTTTTAACGAACTGAAACAGTGTATCTTTGTGAATTCAGTTAGTTCCCAGTACCAGGTTCTTGTAACATGTGTACTTTTTAAGATTTATCAAAATTTCCTGAGTCGAATCTGAATGACATGGTGATTTCGGTTGGATCCCAATAGGTCGCAGTAGTAATAAGTGGACTGTCGGGATATAGAAAAATTTTCACGAATGGAATCAAAATTTCTAGGTGAATTCAGTGAGTTCCCAATGAGACATGCTTGTATTAGTGTGCTTTTCGATATATAGCAACATTTTAAGGGACGGAATCTAAGTATCATGGTGAATTCAGTAGGTTCCCAATAGGATTCGCAGGTAATAAACTTGTTATCAAGATAGAGCAACGTTTTTACGAATTGAAACAGTGTATCTTTGTGAATTCAATTGGTTTCCAGTAGCAGGACCTTGTAATATGTGTACTTTAAAGATTTATCAAAATAAGGTGAGCCGAATCTGAGTAACATGGTGAATTCGGTTAGTTCCCAATAGGCCGTAGTAGTAATAAGTGGACTGTTCGGGATACAGAAAAATGTTCACGAATGGAATCAAAATTTCTAGGCAAATTAAGTGAGTTCCGACAGGGACATGCTTGTATGAGTGTGCTTTTCAATAAAGAGCAAGATTTTAAGGAACGGTAACTAAGTAACTTGGTGAATTCAGTACGTTCCCAATAGGATTCAATGTAATAAGCTTGTTATTCAAGATAGAGTACCTTTCTAACGAACTGAAACACTGTTTCTTTGTAAATTCAGTTAGTTCCCAGTAGCAGGCTCTTGTAATTTCTGTACTTTTAAAGATTTATCAAAATATGGTGAGCCGAATTAGAGTAACATGGTGAATTCGGTTAGTTCCCAATAGGCCGCAGTAGTAATAAGTGGACTGTTCGGGATATAGAAAAATTTTAACGAATGGAATCAAAATTTAGGCGAATTCAGTGAGTTCCCAATGGGACATGCTTGTATTAGTGTGCTTTTCGATATATACCATCGTTTTAAGGGACGGAATCTAAGTATCATGGTGAATTCAGTAGGTTCCCAATAGGATGCCCATGTAATAAGCTTGTTATTCAAGATAGAGCAACGTTTTAACGAACTGAAACAGTGTATCTTTGTGAATTCAGTTAGTTCCCAGTAGCAGGTTCTTGTAATATGTGTACTTTTTAAGATTTATCAAAATTTCCTGAGTCGAATCTGAGTGACATGGTGATTTCGGTTAGTTCCCAATAGGCCGCAGTATTAATCAGTGGACTGTCGGGATATAGAAAAATTTTCACGAAAGGAATCAAAATTTCTAGGCGAATTCAGTGAGTTCCCAATGGGACATGCTTGTATTAGTGTGCTTTTAGATATATAGCAACATTTTAAGGGACGGAATCTAAGTATCATGGTGAATTCAGTAGGTTCCCAATAGCATTCACATGTAATAAGCTTGTTATTCAAGATAGAGCAACGGTTTTACGAACTGAAACAGTGTATCTTTGTGAATTCAGTTAGTTCCAAGTAGCAGGCCCTTGTAATATGTGTACTTTTAAAGATTTATCAAAATATGGTGAGCCGAATCTGAGTAACATGGTGAATTCGGTTAGATCCCCATAGGCCGCAATAGTAATAAGTGGACTCTTCAGGATATGAAAAAATTTTCACGAATGGAATCAAAATTTCTGGGCGAATTCAGTGAGTTCCCAATGGGACATGACTGTATGAGTGTGCTTTTCAATATAGAGCAACATTTTAAGGAATGGAATCTAAGCACCATGGTGAATTCAGTAGGATCCCAATAGGATTCGCATGTAATAAGCTTGTTATTCAAGATAGAGCAACGTTTTTACGAAGTGAAACAGTGTATCTTTGTGAATTCAGTTAGTTCCCAGTAGCAGGCCCTAGTAATATGTGTACTTTTAAAGATTTATCAAAATTTGGTGAGCCGAATCTGAGTAACATGGTGAATTCAGTTAGTTCCCAATAGGCCGCCTTAGTAATAAGTGGACTGTCGGGATATAGAAAAATTTCACGAATGGAATCAAAATTTCTAGGCGAATTTAGTGAGTTCCCAATGGGACATGCTTCTATGAGTGTGCTTTTCAATAAAGAGCAACATTTTAAGGAAGGGAAAATAAGTATCATGGTGAATTCAGTGCGTTCCCAATAGGATTCCCATGTAATAAGCTTGTTATTCAAGATAGAGCAACGTTTTAACGAACTGAAACAGTGTATCTTTGTGAATTCAGTTAGTTCCCAGTAGCAGGTTCTTGTAATATGTGTACTTTTTAAAATTTATCAAAATTTCCTGAGTCGAATCTGAGTGACATGGTGATTTCGGTTAGATCCCAATAGGTCGCAGTAGTAATAAGTGGACTGTCGGGATATAGAAAAATTTTCACGAATGGAATCAAAATTTCTAGGCGAATTCAGTGAGTTTCCAATGGGACATGCTTGTATTAGTGTGCTTTTCGATATATAGCCACATTTCAAGGGACGGAATCTAAGTATCATGGTGAATTCAGTAGGTTCCCAATAGGATTCGCATGTAATAAACTTGTTATTCAAGATAGAGCAACGTTTTTACGAACTGAAACAGTGTATCTTTGTGAATTCAGTTAGTTCCCAGTAGCAGGCCCTTGTAATATGTGTACTTTAAAGATTTATCAAAATATGGTGAGCCGAATCTGAGTAACATGGTGAATTCGGTTAGTTCCCAATAGGCCGCAGTAGTAATAAGTGGACTGTTCGGGATATAGGAAAATTTTCACGAATGGAATCAAAATTTCTAGGCGAATTAAGTGAGTTCCCACTGGGACATGCTTGTATGAGTGTGCTTTTCAATATTAGCAACATTTTAAGGAACGGTAACTAAGTATCTTGGTGAATTCAGTACGTTCGCAATAGGATTCCATGTAATAAGCTTGTTATTCAAGGCAGAGCAACGTTCTAACGAACTGAAACACTGTTTCTTTGTGAATTCAGTTAGTTCCCAGTAGCAGGCTCTTGTAATTTCTGTACTTTTAAAGATTTATCAAAATATGGTGAGCCGAATTAGAGTAACATGGTGAATTCGGTTACTTCCCAATAGGCCGCAGTAGTAATAAGTGGACTATTCGGGATATAGTAAAGTTTTAACGAATGGAATCAAAATTCCTAGGCGAATTCAGTGAGTTCCCAATGGGACATGCTTGTATTAGTGTGCTTTTCGATATATACCATCATTTTAAGGGAAGGAATCTAAGTATCATGGTGAATTCAGTAGGTTCCCAATAGGATTCGCATGTAATAAGCTTGTTATTCAAGATAGAGCAACGTTTTTACGAACTGAAACAGTGTATCTTTGTGAATTCAGTTAGTTCCCAGTAGCAGGCCCTTGTAATATGTGTACTTTTAAAGATTTATCAGAATATGGTGAGCCGAATCTGAGTAACATGGTCAATTCGGTTAGATCCCAATAGGCCGCTTTACTAATAAGTGGACTCTTCGGGATATGAAAAAATTTTCACGATTGGAATCAAAATTTCTGGGTGAATTCAGTGAGTTCCCAATGGGACATGCTTGTATGAGTGTGCTTTTCATTATAGATCAACATTTTAAGTAACGGAATCTAAGTATCATGGTGAATTCAGTAGGTTCCCGATACGATTCCCATGTAATAAGCTTGTTATTCAAGATAGAGCAACGTTTTAACGAATTGAAACACTGTTTCCTTGTGAATTCAGTTAGCTCCCAGTAGCAGGCCCTAGTAATATGTGTACTTTTAAAGATTTATCAAAATTTGGTGAGCCGAATCTGAGTAACATGGTGAATTCGGTTAGTTCCCAATAGGCAGCCGAAGTAATAAGTGGACTGTCGGGATATAGAAAAATTTCACGAATGGAATCAAAATTTCTAGGCGAATTAAGTGAGTTCCCAATGGGACATGCTTGTATGAGTGTGCTGTTCAATAAAGAGCAACATTTTAAGGAACGGAAACTAAGTATCATTGTGAATTCAGTACGTTCCCAAAGGATTCGATGTAATAAGCTTGTTATTCAAGATAGAGCAAAGTTCTAATGAACTGAAACACTGTTTCTTTGTGAATACAGTTAGTTTCCAGTAGCAGGCTCTTGTAATTTGTGTACTTTTAAAGATTTATCAAAATATGGTGAGCCGAAACTGAGTAACATGGTGAATTCGGCTAGTTCCATATAGGCCGAGGTAGTAATAAGTGGACTGTTCGGGATATAGAAAAATTTTCACGAATGGAATCAAAATTTCTGGGTGAATTCAGTGGGTTCCCAATGGGACATGCTTGTATTAGTGTGCTTTTCGATATATAGCAACATTTTAAGACACGGAATCTAAGTATCATGGTGAATTCAGTAGGTTCCCAATAGGATTCGCATGCAAGAAACTTGTTATTCAAGATAGAGCAACGTTTTACGAACTGAAAGAGTGTATCTTTGTGAATTCAGTTAGTTCCCAGTAGCAGGACCTTGTAATATGTGTACTTTTAAAGATTTATCAAATTATGTGAGCCGAATCTGAGTAACATGGTGAATTCGGTTAGTTCCCAATAGGCCGCAGTAGTAATAAGTGGACTGTTCGGGATATAGAAAAATTTTCACGAATAGAATCAAAATTTCTAGGCGAATTAAGTGAGTTCCCAATGGGACATGCTTGTATGAGTGTGCTTTTCAATGAAGAGCAACATTTTAAAGAACGGTAACTAAGTATCATAGTGAAATCAGTACATTCCCAATAGGATTTGATGTAATAAGCTTGTTATTCAAGATAGAGCAAAGTTCTAACGAACTGAAACACTGTTTCTTTGTGAATTCATTTAATTCCCAGTAGCAGGCTCTTGTAATATGTGTACTTTTAAAGATTTATCAAAATATGGTGAGCCGAATCTGAGTAACATGGTGAATTCGGTTAGTTCCCAATATGCCGCAGTAGTAATAATGGGACTGTTCGGGATATAGAAAAATTTTCACGAATGGAATCAAAATTTTTGGGTGAATTCAGTGAGTTCCCAATGGGACATGCTTGTATGAGTGTGCTTTTCAATATAGAGCAACATTTTATGGAACGGAATCTAAGTATCATGGTGAATTCAGTAGGTTCCCAATAGGATTCGCATGTAATAAGCTTGTTATCCAAGATAGAGCAACGTTTTTACGAACTGAAACAGTGTATTTTTGTGAATTCAGTTACTTCCCAGTAGCAGGCCCTTTTAATATGTGTACTTTTAAAGATTTATCAAAATATGGTGAGCCGAATCTGAGTAACATGGTGAATTCGCTTAGTTCCCAATAGGCCGCAGTAGTAATAAGTGGACTGTTCGGGATATAGAAAAATTTTAACGAATGGAATCAAAATTCCTAGGCGAATTCAGTGAGTTCCCAATGGGACATTCTTGTATTAGTGTGCTTTTCGATATATACCATCATTTTAAGGGAAGGAATCTAAGTATCATGGTGAATTCAGTAGGTTCCCAATAGGATTCGCATGTAATAAGCTTGTTATTCAAGATAGAGCAACGTTTTTACGAACTGAAACAGTGTATCTTTGTGAATTCAGTTAGTTCCCAGTAGCAGGCCCTTGTAATATGTGTACTTTTAAAGATTTATCAGAATATGGTGAGCCGAATATGAGTAACATGGTGAATTCGGTTAGATCCCAATAGGCCGCTTTACTAATAAGTGGACTCTTCGGGATATGAAAAAATTTTCACGATTGGAATCAAAATTTCTGGGTGAATTCAGTGAGTTCCCAATGGGACATGCTTGTATGAGTGTGCTTTTCATTATAGATCAACATTTTAAGTAACGGAATCTAAGTATCATGGTGAATTCAGTAGGTTCCCGATACGATTCCCATGTAATAAGCTTGTTATTCAAGATAGAGCAACGTTTTAACGAATTGAAACACTGTTTCTTTGTGAATTCAGTTAGCTCCCAGTAGCAGGCCCTAGTAATATGTGTACTTTTAAAGATTTATCAAAATTTGGTGAGCCGAATCTGAGTAACATGGTGAATTCGGTTAGTTCCCAATAGGCCGCCGAAGTAATAAGTGGATTGTCGGGATATAGAAAAATTTCACGAATGGAATCAAAATTTCTAGGCGAATTAAGTGAGTTCCCAATGGGACATGCTTGTATGAGTGTGCTGTTCAATAAAGAGCAACATTTTAAGGAACGGAAACTAGTATCATTGTGAATTCAGTACGTTCCCAAAGGATTCGATGTAATAAGCTTGTTATTCAAGATAGAGCAAGGTTCTAATGAACTGAAACACTGTTTCTTTGTGAATACAGTTAGTTTCCAGTAGCAGGCTCTTGTAATTTGTGTACTTTTAAAGATTTATCAAAATATGGTGAGCCGAAACTGAGTAACATGGTGAATTCGGCTAGTTCCATATAGGCCGAGGTAGTAATAAGTGGACTGTTCGGGATATAGAAAAATTTTCACGAATGGAATCAAAATTTCTGGGTGAATTCAGTGAGTTCCCAATGGGACATGCTTGTATGAGTGTTTTTCAATATCGAGCAACATTTTAAGGAACGGAATCTAAGTATCATGTTGAATTCAGTAGGTTCCCAGTAGGATTCCCATGTAATAAGCTTGTTATTCAAGATAGAGCAAATTTTAACGAACTGAAACAGTGTATCTTTGTGAATTCATTTAGTTCCCAGTAGCAGGCTCTTGTAATATGTGTACTTTTTAAGATTTATCAAAATATGGTGAGCCGAATTAGAGTAACATTGTGAATTCGGTTAGTTCCCAATAGGCCGCAGTAGTAATAAGTGGACTGTTCGGGATATAGAAAAATTTTAACGAATGGAATCAAAATTCCTAGGCGAATTCAGTGAGTTCCCAATGGGACATGCTTGTATTAGTGTGCTTTTCGATATATACCATCATTTTAAGGGACGGAATCTAAGTATCATGGTGAATTCAGTAGGTTCCCATTAGGATTCCCATGTAATAAGCTTGTTATTCAAGATAGAGCAACGTTTTAACGAACTGAAACAGTGTATCTTTGTGAATTCAGTTAGTTCCCAGTAGCAGGTTCTTGTAATATGTGTACTTTTTAAGATTTATCAAAATTTCCTGAGTCGAATCTGAGTGACATGGTGATTTCGGTTAGTTCCCAATAGGCCGCAGTAGTAATCAGTGGACTGTCGGGATATAGAAAAATTTTCACGAAAGGAATCAAAATTTCTAGGCGAATTCAGTGAGTTCCCAATGGGACATGCTTGTATTAGTGTGCTTTTCGATATATAGCAACATTTTAAGGGACGGAATCTAAGTATCATGGTGAATTCAGTAGGTTCCCAATAGGATTCACATGTAATAAGCTTGTTATTCAAGATAGAGCAACGTTTTTACGACCTGAAACAGTGTATCTTTGTGAATTCAGTTAGTTCCAAGTAGCAGGCCCTTGTAATATGTGTACTTTTAAAGATTTATCAAAATATGGTGAGCCAAATATGAGTAACATGGTCAATTCGGTTAGATCCCCATAGGCCGCAATAGTAATAAGTGTACACTTCGGGATATGAAAAAATTTTCACGAATCGAATCAAAATTTCTGGGCGAATTCAGTGAGTTCCCAATGGGACATGGTTGTATGAGTGTGCTTTTCAATATAGAGCAACATTTTAAGGAATGGAATCTAAGTACCATGGTGAATTCAGTAGGTTCCCAATAGGATTCGCATGTAATAAGCTTGTTATTCAAGATAGAGCAACGTTTTAACGAACTGAAACACTGTTTCTTTGTGAATTCAGTTAGGTCCCAGTAGCAGGCCCTAGTAATATGTGTACTTTTAAAGATTTATCAAAATTTGGTGAGCCGAATCTGAGTAACATGGTGAATTCGGTTAGTTCCCAATAGGCCGCCGTAGTAATAAGTGGACTGTCGGGATATAGAAAAATTTCACGAATGGAATCAAAATTTCTAGGCGAATTAAGTGAGTTCCCAATGGGACATGCTTCTATGAGTGTGCTTTTCAATAAAGAGCAACATTTTAAGGAAGGGAAAATAAGTATCATGGTGAATTCAGTAGGTTCCCAATAGGAATCGATGTAATAAGCTTGTTATTCAAGATAGAACAACGTTCTAACGAACTGAAACACTGTTTATTTGTGAATATTGTTAGTTTCCAGTAGCAGGCTCTTGTAATTTGTGTACTTTTAAAGATTTATCAAAATATGGTGAGTCGAATCTGAGTAACATGGTGAATTCGGCTAGTTCCATATAGGCCGAGGTAGTAATAAGTGGACTGTTCGGGATATAGAAAAATTTTCACGAATGGAATCAAAATTTCTGTGTGAATTCAGCGAGTTCCCAATGGGACATGCTTGTATGAGTGTGCTTTTCAATATCGAGCAACATTTTATGGAACGGAATCTAAGTATCATGTTGAATTCAGTAGGTTCCCAATAGGATTCCCATGTAATAAGCTTGTTATTCGAGATAGAGCAACGTTTTAACGAACTGAAACAGAGTATCTTTGTGAATTCAGTTAGTTCCCAGTAGCAGGTTCTTGTAATATGTGTACTTTTTAAAATTTATCAAAATTTCCTGAGTCTAATCTTAGTGACATATTGATTTCGGTTAGATCCCAATAGGTCGCAGTAGGAATAAGTTGACTGTCGGGATATAGAAAAATTTTCACGAATGGAATCAAAATTTCTAGGCGAATTCAGTGAGTTTCCAATGGGACATGCTTGTATTAGTGTGCTTTTCGATATATAGCAACATTTTAAGGGACGGAATCTAAGTATCATGATGAATTCAGTAGGTTCCCAATAGGATTCGCATGTAATAAGCTTGTTATTCAAGATAGAGCAACGTTTTTACGAACTGAAACAGTGTATCTTTGTGAATTCAGTTAGTTCCCAGTAGCAGGACCTTGTAATATGTGTACTTTAAAGATTTATCAAAATATGGTGAGCCGAATCTGAGTAACATGGTGAATTCGGTTAGTTCCCAATAGGCCGTAGTAGTAATAAGTGGACTGTTCGGGATATAGAAAAATGTTCACGAATGGAATCAAAATTTCTAGGCAAATTAAGTGAGTTCCCACAGGGACATGCTTGTATGAGTGTGCTTTTCAATAAAGAGCAACATTTTAAGGAACGGTAACTAAGTATCTTGGTGAATTCAGTACGTTCCCAATAGGATTCAATGTAATAAGCTTGTTATTCAAGATAGAGCACCTTTCTAACGAACTGAAACACTGTTTCTTTGTGAATTCAGTTAGTTCCCAGTAGCAGCCTCTTGTAATTTCTGTACTTTTAAAGATTTATCAAAATATGGTGAGCCGAATTAGAGTAACATGGTGAATTCGGTTACTTCCCAATAGGCTGCAGTAGTAATAAGTGGAGTGTTCGGGATATAGAAAAATTTTAACGAATGGAATCAAAATTCCTAGGCGAATTCAGTGAGTTCCCAATGGGACATGCTTGTATTAGTGTGCTCTTCGATATATACCATCATTTTAAGGGACGGAATCTAAGTATCTTGGTGAATTCAGTAGGTTCCCAATAGGATTTCCATGTAATAAGCTTGTTATTCAAGATAGAGCAACGTTGTAACGAACTGAAACAGTGTATCTTTGTGAATTCAGTTAGTTCCCAGTAGCAGGTTCTTGTAATATGTGTACTTTTTAAGATTTATCAAAATTTCCTGAGTCGAATCTGAGTGACATGGTGATTTCGGTTAGTTCCCAATAGGACGCAGTAGTAATCAGTGGACTGTCGGGATATAGAAAAATTTTCACGAAAGGAATCAAAATTCCTAGGCGAATTCAGTGAGTTCCCAATGGGACATGCTTGTATGAGTGTGCTTTTCAATATCGAGCAACATTTTAAGGAACGGAATCTAAGTATCATGGTGAATTCAGTAGGTTCCCAATAGGATTCCCATGTAATAAGCTTGTTATTCGAGATAGAGCAACGTTTTAACGAACTGAAACACTGTTTCTTTGTGAATTCAGTTAGTTCCCAGTAGCAGGCTCTTGTAATTTCTGTACTTTTAAAGATTTATCAAAATATGGTGAGCCGAATTAGAGTAACATGGTGAATTCGGTTACTTCCCAATAGGCCGCAGTAGTAATAAGTGGACTGTTCGGGATATAGAAAAATTTTAACGAATGGAATCAAAATTCCTAGGCGAATTCAGTGAGTTCCCAATGGGACATGCTTGTATTAGTGTGCTTTTCGATATATACCATCATTTTAAGGGACGGAATCTAAGTATCATGGTGAATTCAGTAGGTTCCCAATAGGATTCCCATGTAATAAGCTTGTTATTCAAGATAGAGCAACGTTTTAACGAACTGAAACAGTGTATCTTTGTGAATTCAGTTAGTTCCCAGTAGCAGGTTCTTGTAATATGTGTACTTTTTAAGATTTATCAAAATTTCCTGAGTCGAATCTGAGTGACATTGTGATTTCGGTTAGTTCCCAATAGGCCGCAGTAGTAATCAGTGGACTGTCGGGATATAGAAAAATTTTCACGAAAGGAATCAAAATTTCTAGGCGAATTCAGTGAGTTCCCAATGGGACATGCTTGTATTAGTGTGCTTTTCGATATATAGCAACATTTTAAGGGGCGGAATCTAAGTATCATGGTGAATTCAGTAGGTTCCCAATAGATTCACATGTCATAAGCTTGTTATTCAAGATAGAGCAAAGTTTTTACGAACTGAAACAGTGTATCTTTGTGAATTCAGTTAGTTCCAAGTAGCAGGCCCTTGTAATATATGTACTTTTAAAGATTTATCAAAATATGGTGAGCCGAATATGAGTAACATGGTGAATTCGGTTAGATCCCCATAGGCCGCAATAGTAATAAGTGTACACTTCGGGATATGAAAAATTTTCAAGAATGGAATCAAAATTTCTTGGCGAATTCAGTGAGTTCCCAATGGGACATGCTTGTATGACTGTGCTTTTCGATATAGAGCAACATTTAAAGGGACGGAATCTAAGTATCATGGTGAATTCAGTAGGTTCCCAATAGGATTCCCATGTAATAAGCTTGTTATTCAAGATAGAGCAACGTTTTAACGAACTGAAACAGTGTATCTTTGTGAATTCAGTTAGTTCCAAGTAGCAGGTTCTTGTAACATGTGTACTTTTTAAGATTTATCAAAATATGGTGAGCCGATCTGTGTAACATGGTGAATTCGGTTAGATGCCAATAGGCCGCAGTAGTAATAAGTGGACTGTCGGGATATAGAAAAATTATCACAAATGGAATCAAAATTTCTAGGCGAATTCAGTGAGTTCCCAATGGGACATGCTTGTATTAGTGTGCTTTTTGATATATAGCCACATTTCAAGGGACGGAATCTAAGTATCATGGTGAATTCAGTAGGTTCCCAATAGGATTCGCATGTAATAAGCTTGTTATTCAAGATAGAGCAACGTTTTTACGAACTGAAACAGTGTATCTTTGTGAATTCAGTTAGTTCCCAGTAGCAGGCCCTTGTAATATGTGTACTTTTAAAGATTTATCAAAATATGGTGAGCCGAATCTGAGTAACATGGTGAATTCGGTTAGATGCCAATAGGCCGCAGTAGTAATAAGTGGACTCTTCGGGATATAGAAAAATTTTCACGAATGGAATCAAAATTTCTAGGCGAATATAGTGAGTTCCCAATGGGACATGCTTGTATGAGTGTGCTTTTCAATATAGAGAGCAACATTTTAATAAACGGAATCTAAGTATCATGGTGAATTCAGTAGGTTCCCAGTAGGATTCCCATGTAATAAGCTTGTTATTCAAGATAGAGCAACGTTTTAACGAACAGAAACAGTGTATCTTTGTGAATTCAGTTAGTTCGCTGTAGCAGGCCCTTGTAATATGTGTACTTTTAAAGATTTATCAAAATTTCCTGAGTCGAATCTGAGTGACATGGTGATTTCGGTTAGTTCCCAATAGGCCGCAGTAGTAATCAGTGGACTGTCCGCATATAGAAAAATTTTCACGAAAGGAATCAAAATTTCTAGGCGAATTCAGTGAGTTCCCAATGGGCCATGCTTGTATTAGTGTGCTTTTAGATATATAGCAACATTTTAAGGGACGGAATCTAAGTATCATGGTGAATTCAGTAGGTTCCCAATAGGATTCAATGTAATAAGCATGTTATTCAAGATAGTGCAACTTTCTAACGAACTGAAACAGTGTATCTTTGTGAATTCAGTTAGTTCCCAGTAGCAGGCTCTTGTAATTTCTGTACTTTTAAAGATTTATCAAAATATGGTGAGCCGAATTAGAGTAACATGGTGAATTCGGTTACTTCTGAATAGGCTGCAGTAGTAATAAGTGGACTGTTCGGGATATAGAAAAATTTTAACGAATGGAATCAAAATTCCTAGGCGAATATAGTGAGTTCCAAATGGGACATGCTTGTATGAGTGTCCTTTTCAATATAGAGCAACATTTTAAGGGACGGAATCTAAGTATCATGGTGAATTCAGTAGGTTCCCAATAGGATTCCCATGTAATAAGCTAGTTATTCAAGATAGCGCAACGTTTTAACGAACTGAAACAGTGTATCTTTGTGAATTCAGTTAGTTCCCAGTAGCAGGCCCTTGTAATATGTGTACTTTTAAAGATTTATCAAAATATGGTGAGCCGAATCTGAGTAACATGGTGAATTCGGTTAGATCCCAATAGGCCGCAGTAGTAATAAGTGGACTGTTCGGGATATAGAAAAATTTTCACGAATGGAATCAAAATTTCTAGGCGAATATAGTGAGTTCCCAATGGGACATGCTTGTATGAGTGTGCTTTTCAATATAGAGCAACATTTTAAGGAACGGAATCTAAGTATCATGGTGAATTCAGTAGGTTCCCAATAGGATTCCCATGTATTAAGCTTGTTATTCAAGATAGAGCATCGTTTTAACGAACTGAAACAGTGTATCTTTGTGAATTCAGTTAGTTCCCAGTAGCAGGTTCTTGTAATATGTGTACTTTTTAAGATTTATCAAAATTTCCTGAGTCGAATCTGGGTGACATGATGATTTCGGTTAGTTCCCAATAGGCCGCAGTAATAATCAGTGGACTGTCGGGATATAGAAAAATTTTAACGAATGGAATCAAAATTTCTAGGCGAATTCAGTGAGTTCCCAATGGGACATGCTTGTATTAGTGTGTTTTTAGATATATAGCAACATTTTAAGGGACGGAATATAAGTATCATGGTGAATTCAGTAGGTTCCCAATAGGATTCAATGTAATAAGCTTGTTATTCAAGATAGAGCAACTTTCTAACGAACTGAAACACTGTTTCTTTGTGAATTCAGTTAGTTCCCAGTAGCAGGTTCTTGTAACATGTGTACTTTTTAAGATTTATCAAAATTTCCTGAGTCGAATCTGAGTGACATGGTGATTTCGGTTAGTTCCCAATAGGCCGCAGTAGTAATAAGTGGACTGTCGGGATATAAAAAATTATCACAAATGGAATCAAAATTTCTAGGCGAATTCAGTGAGTTCCCAATGGGACATGCTTGTATTAGTGTGCTTTTTGATATATAGCCACATTTCAAGGGACGGAATCTAAGTATCATGGTGAATTCAGTAGGTTCCCAATAGGATTCAATGTAATAAGCTTGTTATTCAAGATACTGCAACTTTCTAACGAACTGAAACACTGTTTCTTTGTGAATTCAGTTAGTTCCCAGTAGCAGGCTCTTGTAATTTCTGTACTTTTAAAGATTTATCAAAATATGGTGAGCCGAATTAGAGTAACATGGTGAATTCGGTTACTTCCCAATAGGCTGCAGTAGTAATAAGTGGACTGTTCGGGATATAGAAAAATTTTAACGAATGGAATCAAAATTCCTAGGCGAATATAGTGAGTTCCAAATGGGACACGCTTGTATGAGTGTGCTTTTCAATATAGAGCAACATTTTAAGGGACGGAATCTAAGTATCATGGTGAATTTAGTAGGTTCCCAATAGGATTCCCATGTAATAAGCTTGTTATTCAAGATAGAGAAACGTTTTAACGAACTGAAACAGTGTATCTTTGTGAATTCTGTTAGTTCCAAGTAGCAGGTCCTTGTAATATGTGTACTTTTAAAGATTTATCAAAATATGGTGAGCCGAATCTGAGTAACATGGTGAATTCGGTTAGATCCCAATAGGCCACGGTAGTAATAAGTGGACTGTTCGGGATATAGAAAAATTTTCACGAATGGAATGAAAATTTCTAGGCGAATATAGTGAGTTCCCAATGGGACATGCTTGTATGAGTGTGCTTTTCAATATAGAGCAACATTTTAAGGAACGGAATCTAAGTACCATGGTGAATTCAGTAGGTTCCCAATAGGATTCGCATGTAATAAGCTTGTTATTCAAGATAGAGCAACGTTGTTGCGAACTGAAACAGTGTATCTTTGTGAATTCAGTTAGTTCCCAGTAGCAGGCCCTTGTAATATGTGTACTTTTAAAGATTTATCAAAATATGGTGAGCCGAATCTGAGTAACATGGTGAATTCGGTTAGATCCCAATAGGCCGCAGTAGTAATAAGTGGACTGTTCGGGATGTAGAAAAATTTTCACGAATGGAATGAAAATTTCCAGGCGAATATAGTGAGTTCCCAATGGGACATGCTTGTATGAGTGTGCTTTTCAATATAGAGCAACATTTTAAGGAACGGAATCTAAGTATCATGGTGAATTCAGTAGGTTCCCAATAGGATTCCCATGTAATAAGCTTGTTATTCAAGATAGAGCAACGTTTTAACGAACTGAAACAGTGTATCTTTGTGAATTCAGTTAGTTCCCAGTAGCAGGTTCTTGTAATATGTGTACTTTTTAAGATTTATCAAAATTTCCTGAGTCGAATCTGAGTGACATGATGATTTCGGTTAGTTCCCAATAGGCCGCAGTAATAATCAGTGGACTGTCGGGATATAGAAAAATTTTCACGAAAGGAATCAAAATTTCTAGGCGAATTCAGTGAGTTCCCAATGGGACATGCTTGTATTAGTGTGTTTTTAGATATATAGCAACATTTTAAGGGACGGAATCTAAGTATCATGGTGAATTCAGTAGGTTCCCAATAGGATTCAATGTAATAAGCTTGTTATTCAAGATAGAGCAACTTTCTAACGAACTGAAACACTGTTTCTTTGTGAATTCAGTTAGTTCCCAGTAGCAGGTTCTTGTAACATGTGTACTTTTTAAGATTTATCAAAATTTCCTGAGTCGAATCTGAGTGACATGGTGATTTCGGTTAGTTCCCAATAGGCCGCAGTAGTAATAAGTGGACTGTCGGGATATAAAAAATTATCACAAATGGAATCAAAATTTCTAGGCGAATTCAGTGAGTTCCCAATGGGACATGCTTGTATTAGTGTGCTTTTTGATATATAGCCACATTTCAAGGGACGGAATCTAAGTATCATGGTGAATTCAGTAGGTTCCCAATAGGATTCAATGTAATAAGCTTGTTATTCAAGATACTGCAACTTTCTAACGAACTGAAACACTGTTTCTTTGTGAATTCAGTTAGTTCCCAGTAGCAGGCTCTTGTAATTTCTGTACTTTTAAAGATTTATCAAAATATGGTGAGCCGAATTAGAGTAACATGGTGAATTCGGTTACTTCCCAATAGGCTGCAGTAGTAATAAGTGGACTGTTCGGGATATAGAAAAATTTTAACGAATGGAATCAAAATTCCTAGGCGAATATAGTGAGTTCCAAATGGGACACGCTTGTATGAGTGTGCTTTTCAATATAGAGCAACATTTTAAGGGACGGAATCTAAGTATCATGGTGAATTTAGTAGGTTCCCAATAGGATTCCCATGTAATAAGCTTGTTATTCAAGATAGAGAAACGTTTTAACGAACTGAAACAGTGTATCTTTGTGAATTCTGTTAGTTCCAAGTAGCAGGTCCTTGTAATATGTGTACTTTTAAAGATTTATCAAAATATGGTGAGCCGAATCTGAGTAACATGGTGAATTCGGTTAGATCCCAATAGGCCACGGTAGTAATAAGTGGACTGTTCGGGATATAGAAAAATTTTCACGAATGGAATGAAAATTTCTAGGCGAATATAGTGAGTTCCCAATGGGACATGCTTGTATGAGTGTGCTTTTCAATATAGAGCAACATTTTAAGGAACGGAATCTAAGTACCATGGTGAATTCAGTAGGTTCCCAATAGGATTCGCATGTAATAAGCTTGTTATTCAAGATAGAGCAACGTTGTTGCGAACTGAAACAGTGTATCTTTGTGAATTCAGTTAGTTCCCAGTAGCAGGCCCTTGTAATATGTGTACTTTTAAAGATTTATCAAAATATGGTGAGCCGAATCTGAGTAACATGGTGAATTCGGTTAGATCCCAATAGGCCGCAGTAGTAATAAGTGGACTGTTCGGGATGTAGAAAAATTTTCACGAATGGAATGAAAATTTCCAGGCGAATATAGTGAGTTCCCAATGGGACATGCTTGTATGAGTGTGCTTTTCAATATAGAGCAACATTTTAAGGAACGGAATCTAAGTATCATGGTGAATTCAGTAGGTTCCCAATAGGATTCCCATGTAATAAGCTTGTTATTCAAGATAGAGCAACGTTTTAACGAACTGAAACAGTGTATCTTTGTGAATTCAGTTAGTTCCCAGTAGCAGGTTCTTGTAATATGTGTACTTTTTAAGATTTATCAAAATTTCCTGAGTCGAATCTGAGTGACATGATGATTTCGGTTAGTTCCTAATAGGCCGCAGTAATAATCAGTGGACTGTCGGGATATAGAAAAATTTTCACGAAAGGAATCAAAATTTCTAGGCGAATTCAGTGAGTTCCCAATGGGACATGCTTGTATTAGTGTGTTTTTAGATATATAGCAACATTTTAAGGGACGGAATCTAAGTATCATGGTGAATTCAGTAGGTTCCCAATAGGATTCAATGTAATAAGCTTGTTATTCAAGATAGAGCAACTTTCTAACGAACTGAAACACTGTTTCTTTGTGAATTCAGTTAGTTCCCAGTAGCAGGTTCTTGTAACATGTGTACTTTTTAAGATTTATCAAAATTTCCTGAGTCGAATCTGAATGACATGGTGATTTCGGTTAGTTCCCAATAGGCCGCAGTAGTAATAAGTGGACTGTCGGGATATAGAAAAATTATCACAAATGGAATCAAAATTTCTAGGCGAATTCAGTGAGTTCCCAATGGGACATGCTTGTATTAGTGTGCTTTTTGATATATAGCCACATTTCAAGGGACGGAATCTAAGTATCATGGTGAATTCAGTAGGTTCCCAATAGGATTCGCATGTAATAAGCTTGTTATTCAAGATAGAGCAACGTTTTTACAAACTGAAACAGTGTATCTTTGTGAATTCAGTTAGTTCACAGTAGCAGGCCCTTGTAATATGTGTACTTTTAAAGATTTATCAAAATATGGTGAGCCGAATCTGAGTAACATGGTGAATTCGGTTAGATCCCAATAGGCCGCAGTAGTAATGAGTGGACTGTTCGGTATATAGAATAATTTTCACGAATGGAATCAAAATTTCTAGGCGAATATAGTGAGTTCCCAATGGGACATGCTTGTATGAGTGTGCTTTTCAATATAGAGCAACATTTTAAGGAACGGAATCTAAGTATCATGGTGAATTCAGTAGGTTCCCAATAGGATTCCCATGTAATAAGCTTGTTATTCAAGATAGAGCAACGTTTTTACGAATTGAAACAGTGTATCTTTGTGAATTCAGTTAGTTCCTAGTAGCAGGTTCTTGTAATATGTGTACTTTTTAAGATTTATCAAAATTTCCTGAGTCGAATCTGAGTGACATGATGTTTTCGGTTAGTTCCCAATAGGCCGCAGTAGTAATCAGTGGACTGTCGGCATATAGAAAAATTTTCACGAAAGGAATCAAAATTTCTAGGCGAATTCAGTGAGTTCCCAATGGGACATGCTTGTATTAGTGTGCTTTTAGATATATAGCAACATTTTAAGGGACGGAATCTAAGTATCATGGTGAATTCAGTAGGTTCCCTTAGGATTCGCATGTAATAAGCTGGTTATTCAAGATAGAGCAACGTTTTTACGAACTGAAACAGTGTATCTTTGTGAATTCAGTTAGTTCCAAGTAGCAGGCCCTTGTAATATGTGTACTTTTAAAGATTTATCAAAATATGGTGAGCCGAATGTGAGTAACATGGTGAATTCGTTTAGATCCCAATAGGCCGCAGTAGTAATAAGTGGACTGTTCGGGATATAGAAAAATTGTCACGAATGGAATGAAAATTTCTAGGCGAATATAGTGAGTTCCCAATGGGACATGCTTGTATGAGTGTGCTTTTCAATATAGAGCAACATTTTAAGGAACGGAATCTAAGTATCATGGTGAATTCAGTAGGTTCCCAATAGGATTCGCATGTAATAAGCTTGTTATTCAAGATAGAGCAACGTTTTTACGAACTGAAACAGTGTATCTTTGTGAATTCAGTTAGTTCCCAGTAGCAGGCCCTTGTAATATGTGTACTTTTAAAGATTTATCAAAATATGGTGAGCCGAATCTGAGTAACATGGTGAATTCGGTTAGATCCCAATAGGCCGCAGTAGTAATAAGTGGACTGTTCGGGATATAGAAAAATTTTCACAAATGGAATCAAAATTTCTAGGCGAATATAGTGAGTTCCCAATTGGACATGCTTGTATGAGAGTGCTTTTCAAAATAGAGAAACATTTTAAGGAACGGAATCTAAGTATCATGGTGAATTCAGTAGGTTCCCAATAGGATTCCCATGTAATAAGCTTGTTATTCAAGATAGAGCAACGTTTTAACGAACTGAAACAGTGTATCTTTGTGAATTCAGTTAGTTCCCAGTAGCAGGTTCTTGTAATATGTGTACTTTTTAAGATTTATCAAAATTTCCTGAGTCGAATCTGAGTGACATGATGATTTCGGTTAGTTCCCAATAGGCCACAGTAGTAATCAGTGGACTGTCGGGATATAGAAAAATTTTCACGAAAGGAATCAAAATTTCTAGGCGAATTCAGTGAGTTCCCAAGGGCCATGCTTGTATTAGTGTGCTTTTAGATATATAGCAACATTTTAAGGGACGGAATCTAAGTATCATGGTGAATTCAGTAGGTTCCCAATAGGATTTAATGTAATAAGCTTGTTATTCAAGATAGAGCAACTTTCTAACGAACTGAAACACTGTTTCTTTTGAATTCAGTTAGTTCCCAGTAGCAGGCTCTTGTAATTTCTGTACTTTTAAAGATTTATCAAAATATGGTGAGCCGAATTAGAGTAACATGGTGAATTCAGTTAGTTCCCAAGAGGCCGCAGTAGTAATACGTGGACTGTTCGGGATATAGAAAAATTTTAACGAATGGAATCAAAATTCCTAGACGAATTCAGTGAGTTCCCAATTGGACATGCTTGTATGGGTGTGCTTTTCGATATAGAGCAACATTTAAAGGAACGGAATCTAAGTATAATGGTGAATTCAGTGGGTTCCCAATAGGATTCCCATGTAATAAGCTTGTTATCAAGATAAAGCAACGTTTTAACGAACTGAAACAGTGTATCTTTGTGAATTCAGTTAGTTCCCAGTAGCAGGTTCTTGTAATATGTGTACTTTTTAAGATTTATCAAAATTTCCTGAGTCGAATCTGAGTGACATGGTGATTTCGGTTAGTTCCCAATAGGCCGCAGTAGTAATAAGTGGACTGTCGGGATATAGAAAAATTTTCACGAATGGAATCAAAATTTCTAGGCGAATATAGTGAGTTCCCAATGGGACATGCTTGTATGAGTGTGCTTTTCAATATAGAGCAACATTTTAAGGAACGGAATCTAAGTATCATGGTGAATTCAGTAGGTTCCCAATAGGATTCCCATGTATTAAGCTTGTTATTCAAGATAGAGCATCGTTTTAACGAACTGAAACAGTGCATCTTTGTGAATTCAGTTAGTTCCCAGTAGCAGGTTCTTGTAATATGTGTACTTTTTAAGATTTATCAAAATTTCCTGAGTCGAATCTGGGTGACATGATGATTTCGGTTAGTTCCCAATAGGCCGCAGTAATAATCAGTGGACTGTCGGGATATAGAAAAATTTTAACGAATGGAATCAAAATTTCTAGGCGAATTCAGTGAGTTCCCAATGGGACATGCTTGTATTAGTGTGTTTTTAGATATATAGCAACATTTTAAGGGACGGAATATAAGTATCATGGTGAATTCAGTAGGTTCCCAATAGGATTCAATGTAATAAGCTTGTTATTCAAGATAGAGCAACTTTCTAACGAACTGAAACACTGTTTCTTTGTGAATTCAGTTAGTTCCCAGTAGCAGGTTCTTGTAACATGTGTACTTTTTAAGATTTATCAAAATTTCCTGAGTCGAATCTGAGTGACATGGTGATTTCGGTTAGTTCCCAATAGGCCGCAGTAGTAATAAGTGGACTGTCGGGATATAAAAAATTATCACAAATGGAATCAAAATTTCTAGGCGAATTCAGTGAGTTCCCAATGGGACATGCTTGTATTAGTGTGCTTTTTGATATATAGCCACATTTCAAGGGACGGAATCTAAGTATCATGGTGAATTCAGTAGGTTCCCAATAGGATTCAATGTAATAAGCTTGTTATTCAAGATACTGCAACTTTCTAACGAACTGAAACACTGTTTCTTTGTGAATTCAGTTAGTTCCCAGTAGCAGGCTCTTGTAATTTCTGTACTTTTAAAGATTTATCAAAATATGGTGAGCCGAATTAGAGTAACATGGTGAATTCGGTTACTTCCCAATAGGCTGCAGTAGTAATAAGTGGACTGTTCGGGATATAGAAAAATTTTAACGAATGGAATCAAAATTCCTAGGCGAATATAGTGAGTTCCAAATGGGACACGCTTGTATGAGTGTGCTTTTCAATATAGAGCAACATTTTAAGGGACGGAATCTAAGTATCATGGTGAATTTAGTAGGTTCCCAATAGGATTCCCATGTAATAAGCTTGTTATTCAAGATAGAGAAACGTTTTAACGAACTGAAACAGTGTATCTTTGTGAATTCTGTTAGTTCCAAGTAGCAGGTCCTTGTAATATGTGTACTTTTAAAGATTTATCAAAATATGGTGAGCCGAATCTGAGTAACATGGTGAATTCGGTTAGATCCCAATAGGCCACGGTAGTAATAAGTGGACTGTTCGGGATATAGAAAAATTTTCACGAATGGAATGAAAATTTCTAGGCGAATATAGTGAGTTCCCAATGGGACATGCTTGTATGAGTGTGCTTTTCAATATAGAGCAACATTTTAAGGAACGGAATCTAAGTACCATGGTGAATTCAGTAGGTTCCCAATAGGATTCGCATGTAATAAGCTTGTTATTCAAGATAGAGCAACGTTGTTGCGAACTGAAACAGTGTATCTTTGTGAATTCAGTTAGTTCCCAGTAGCAGGCCCTTGTATATGTGTACTTTTAAAGATTTATCAAAATATGGTGAGCCGAATCTGAGTAACATGGTGAATTCGGTTAGATCCCAATAGGCCGCAGTAGTAATAAGTGGACTGTTCGGGATGTAGAAAAATTTTCACGAATGGAATGAAAATTTCCAGGCGAATATAGTGAGTTCCCAATGGGACATGCTTGTATGAGTGTGCTTTTCAATATAGAGCAACATTTTAAGGAACGGAATCTAAGTATCATGGTGAATTCAGTAGGTTCCCAATAGGATTCCCATGTAATAAGCTTGTTATTCAAGATAGAGCAACGTTTTAACGAACTGAAACAGTGTATCTTTGTGAATTCAGTTAGTTCCCAGTAGCAGGTTCTTGTAATATGTGTACTTTTTAAGATTTATCAAAATTTCCTGAGTCGAATCTGAGTGACATTGTGATTTCGGTTAGTTCCCAATAGGCCGCAGTAGTAATCAGTGGACTGTCGGGATATAGAAAAATTTTCACGAAAGGAATCAAAATTTCTAGGCGAATTCAGTGAGTTCCCAATGGGACATGCTTGTATTAGTGTGCTTTTCGATATATAGCAACATTTTAAGGGGCGGAATCTAAGTATCATGGTGAATTCAGTAGGTTCCCAATAGATTCACATGTCATAAGCTTGTTATTCAAGATAGAGCAAAGTTTTTACGAACTGAAACAGTGTATCTTTGTGAATTCAGTTAGTTCCAAGTAGCAGGCCCTTGTAATATATGTACTTTTAAAGATTTATCAAAATATGGTGAGCCGAATATGAGTAACATGGTGAATTCGGTTAGATCCCCATAGGCCGCAATAGTAATAAGTGTACACTTCGGGATATGAAAAATTTTCAAGAATGGAATCAAAATTTCTTGGCGAATTCAGTGAGTTCCCAATGGGACATGCTTGTATGACTGTGCTTTTCGATATAGAGCAACATTTAAAGGGACGGAATCTAAGTATCATGGTGAATTCAGTAGGTTCCCAATAGGATTCCCATGTAATAAGCTTGTTATTCAAGATAGAGCAACGTTTTAACGAACTGAAACAGTGTATCTTTGTGAATTCAGTTAGTTCCAAGTAGCAGGTTCTTGTAACATGTGTACTTTTTAAGATTTATCAAAATATGGTGAGCCGATCTGTGTAACATGGTGAATTCGGTTAGATGCCAATAGGCCGCAGTAGTAATAAGTGGACTGTCGGGATATAGAAAAATTATCACAAATGGAATCAAAATTTCTAGGCGAATTCAGTGAGTTCCCAATGGGACATGCTTGTATTAGTGTGCTTTTTGATATATAGCCACATTTCAAGGGACGGAATCTAAGTATCATGGTGAATTCAGTAGGTTCCCAATAGGATTCGCATGTAATAAGCTTGTTATTCAAGATAGAGCAACGTTTTTACGAACTGAAACAGTGTATCTTTGTGAATTCAGTTAGTTCCCAGTAGCAGGCCCTTGTAATATGTGTACTTTTAAAGATTTATCAAAATATGGTGAGCCGAATCTGAGTAACATGGTGAATTCGGTTAGATGCCAATAGGCCGCAGTAGTAATAAGTGGACTCTTCGGGATATAGAAAAATTTTCACGAATGGAATCAAAATTTCTAGGCGAATATAGTGAGTTCCCAATGGGACATGCTTGTATGAGTGTGCTTTTCAATATAGAGAGCAACATTTTAATAAACGGAATCTAAGTATCATGGTGAATTCAGTAGGTTCCCAGTAGGATTCCCATGTAATAAGCTTGTTATTCAAGATAGAGCAACGTTTTAACGAACAGAAACAGTGTATCTTTGTGAATTCAGTTAGTTCGCTGTAGCAGGCCCTTGTAATATGTGTACTTTTAAAGATTTATCAAAATTTCCTGAGTCGAATCTGAGTGACATGGTGATTTCGGTTAGTTCCCAATAGGCCGCAGTAGTAATCAGTGGACTGTCCGCATATAGAAAAATTTTCACGAAAGGAATCAAAATTTCTAGGCGAATTCAGTGAGTTCCCAATGGGCCATGCTTGTATTAGTGTGCTTTTAGATATATAGCAACATTTTAAGGGACGGAATCTAAGTATCATGGTGAATTCAGTAGGTTCCCAATAGGATTCAATGTAATAAGCATGTTATTCAAGATAGTGCAACTTTCTAACGAACTGAAACAGTGTATCTTTGTGAATTCAGTTAGTTCCCAGTAGCAGGCTCTTGTAATTTCTGTACTTTTAAAGATTTATCAAAATATGGTGAGCCGAATTAGAGTAACATGGTGAATTCGGTTACTTCTGAATAGGCTGCAGTAGTAATAAGTGGACTGTTCGGGATATAGAAAAATTTTAACGAATGGAATCAAAATTCCTAGGCGAATATAGTGAGTTCCAAATGGGACATGCTTGTATGAGTGTCCTTTTCAATATAGAGCAACATTTTAAGGGACGGAATCTAAGTATCATGGTGAATTCAGTAGGTTCCCAATAGGATTCCCATGTAATAAGCTAGTTATTCAAGATAGCGCAACGTTTTAACGAACTGACACAGTGTATCTTTGTGAATTCAGTTAGTTCCCAGTAGCAGGCCCTTGTAATATGTGTACTTTTAAAGATTTATCAAAATATGGTGAGCCGAATCTGAGTAACATGGTGAATTCGGTTAGATCCCAATAGGCCGCAGTAGTAATAAGTGGACTGTTCGGGATATAGAAAAATTTTCACGAATGGAATCAAAATTTCTAGGCGAATATAGTGAGTTCCCAATGGGACATGCTTGTATGAGTGTGCTTTTCAATATAGAGCAACATTTTAAGGAACGGAATCTAAGTATCATGGTGAATTCAGTAGGTTCCCAATAGGATTCCCATGTATTAAGCTTGTTATTCAAGATAGAGCATCGTTTTAACGAACTGAAACAGTGTATCTTTGTGAATTCAGTTAGTTCCCAGTAGCAGGTTCTTGTAATATGTGTACTTTTTAAGATTTATCAAAATTTCCTGAGTCGAATCTGGGTGACATGATGATTTCGGTTAGTTCCCAATAGGCCGCAGTAATAATCAGTGGACTGTCGGGATATAGAAAAATTTTCACGAATGGAATCAAAATTTCTAGGCGAATTCAGTGAGTTCCCAATGGGACATGCTTGTATTAGTGTGTTTTTAGATATATAGCAACATTTTAAGGGACGGAATATAAGTATCATGGTGAATTCAGTAGGTTCCCAATAGGATTCAATGTAATAAGCTTGTTATTCAAGATAGAGCAACTTTCTAACGAACTGAAACACTGTTTCTTTGTGAATTCAGTTAGTTCCCAGTAGCAGGTTCTTGTAACATGTGTACTTTTTAAGATTTATCAAAATTTCCTGAGTCGAATCTGAGTGACATGGTGATTTCGGTTAGTTCCCAATAGGCCGCAGTAGTAATAAGTGGACTGTCGGGATATAAAAAATTATCACAAATGGAATCAAAATTTCTAGGCGAATTCAGTGAGTTCCCAATGGGACATGCTTGTATTAGTGTGCTTTTTGATATATAGCCACATTTCAAGGGACGGAATCTAAGTATCATGGTGAATTCAGTAGGTTCCCAATAGGATTCAATGTAATAAGCTTGTTATTCAAGATACTGCAACTTTCTAACGAACTGAAACACTGTTTCTTTGTGAATTCAGTTAGTTCCCAGTAGCAGGCTCTTGTAATTTCTGTACTTTTAAAGATTTATCAAAATATGGTGAGCCGAATTAGAGTAACATGGTGAATTCGGTTACTTCCCAATAGGCTGCAGTAGTAATAAGTGGACTGTTCGGGATATAGAAAAATTTTAACGAATGGAATCAAAATTCCTAGGCGAATATAGTGAGTTCCAAATGGGACACGCTTGTATGAGTGTGCTTTTCAATATAGAGCAACATTTTAAGGGACGGAATCTAAGTATCATGGTGAATTTAGTAGGTTCCCAATAGGATTCCCATGTAATAAGCTTGTTATTCAAGATAGAGAAACGTTTTAACGAACTGAAACAGTGTATCTTTGTGAATTCTGTTAGTTCCAAGTAGCAGGTCCTTGTAATATGTGTACTTTTAAAGATTTATCAAAATATGGTGAGCCGAATCTGAGTAACATGGTGAATTCGGTTAGATCCCAATAGGCCACGGTAGTAATAAGTGGACTGTTCGGGATATAGAAAAATTTTCACGAATGGAATGAAAATTTCTAGGCGAATATAGTGAGTTCCCAATGGGACATGCTTGTATGAGTGTGCTTTTCAATATAGAGCAACATTTTAAGGAACGGAATCTAAGTACCATGGTGAATTCAGTAGGTTCCCAATAGGATTCGCATGTAATAAGCTTGTTATTCAAGATAGAGCAACGTTGTTGCGAACTGAAACAGTGTATCTTTGTGAATTCAGTTAGTTCCCAGTAGCAGGCCCTTGTAATATGTGTACTTTTAAAGATTTATCAAAATATGGTGAGCCGAATCTGAGTAACATGGTGAATTCGGTTAGATCCCAATAGGCCGCAGTAGTAATAAGTGGACTGTTCGGGATGTAGAAAAATTTTCACGAATGGAATGAAAATTTCCAGGCGAATATAGTGAGTTCCCAATGGGACATGCTTGTATGAGTGTGCTTTTCAATATAGAGCAACATTTTAAGGAACGGAATCTAAGTATCATGGTGAATTCAGTAGGTTCCCAATAGGATTCCCATGTAATAAGCTTGTTATTCAAGATAGAGCAACGTTTTAACGAACTGAAACAGTGTATCTTTGTGAATTCAGTTAGTTCCCAGTAGCAGGTTCTTGTAATATGTGTACTTTTTAAGATTTATCAAAATTTCCTGAGTCGAATCTGAGTGACATGATGATTTCGGTTAGTTCCCAATAGGCCGCAGTAATAATCAGTGGACTGTCGGGATATAGAAAAATTTTCACGAAAGGAATCAAAATTTCTAGGCGAATTCAGTGAGTTCCCAATGGGACATGCTTGTATTAGTGTGTTTTTAGATATATAGCAACATTTTAAGGGACGGAATCTAAGTATCATGGTGAATTCAGTAGGTTCCCAATAGGATTCAATGTAATAAGCTTGTTATTCAAGATAGAGCAACTTTCTAACGAACTGAAACACTGTTTCTTTGTGAATTCAGTTAGTTCCCAGTAGCAGGTTCTTGTAACATGTGTACTTTTTAAGATTTATCAAAATTTCCTGAGTCGAATCTGAATGACATGGTGATTTCGGTTAGTTCCCAATAGGCCGCAGTAGTAATAAGTGGACTGTCGGGATATAGAAAAATTATCACAAATGGAATCAAAATTTCTAGGCGAATTCAGTGAGTTCCCAATGGGACATGCTTGTATTAGTGTGCTTTTTGATATATAGCCACATTTCAAGGGACGGAATCTAAGTATCATGGTGAATTCAGTAGGTTCCCAATAGGATTCGCATGTAATAAGCTTGTTATTCAAGATAGAGCAACGTTTTTACAAACTGAAACAGTGTATCTTTGTGAATTCAGTTAGTTCACAGTAGCAGGCCCTTGTAATATGTGTACTTTTAAAGATTTATCAAAATATGGTGAGCCGAATCTGAGTAACATGGTGAATTCGGTTAGATCCCAATAGGCCGCAGTAGTAATGAGTGGACTGTTCGGTATATAGAATAATTTTCACGAATGGAATCAAAATTTCTAGGCGAATATAGTGAGTTCCCAATGGGACATGCTTGTATGAGTGTGCTTTTCAATATAGAGCAACATTTTAAGGAACGGAATCTAAGTATCATGGTGAATTCAGTAGGTTCCCAATAGGATTCCCATGTAATAAGCTTGTTATTCAAGATAGAGCAACGTTTTTACGAATTGAAACAGTGTATCTTTGTGAATTCAGTTAGTTCCTAGTAGCAGGTTCTTGTAATATGTGTACTTTTTAAGATTTATCAAAATTTCCTGAGTCGAATCTGAGTGACATGATGTTTTCGGTTAGTTCCCAATAGGCCGCAGTAGTAATCAGTGGACTGTCGGCATATAGAAAAATTTTCACGAAAGGAATCAAAATTTCTAGGCGAATTCAGTGAGTTCCCAATGGGACATGCTTGTATTAGTGTGCTTTTAGATATATAGCAACATTTTAAGGGACGGAATCTAAGTATCATGGTGAATTCAGTAGGTTCCCTTAGGATTCGCATGTAATAAGCTGGTTATTCAAGATAGAGCAACGTTTTTACGAACTGAAACAGTGTATCTTTGTGAATTCAGTTAGTTCCAAGTAGCAGGCCCTTGTAATATGTGTACTTTTAAAGATTTATCAAAATATGGTGAGCCGAATGTGAGTAACATGGTGAATTCGTTTAGATCCCAATAGGCCGCAGTAGTAATAAGTGGACTGTTCGGGATATAGAAAAATTGTCACGAATGGAATGAAAATTTCTAGGCGAATATAGTGAGTTCCCAATGGGACATGCTTGTATGAGTGTGCTTTTCAATATAGAGCAACATTTTAAGGAACGGAATCTAAGTATCATGGTGAATTCAGTAGGTTCCCAATAGGATTCGCATGTAATAAGCTTGTTATTCAAGATAGAGCAACGTTTTTACGAACTGAAACAGTGTATCTTTTTGAATTCAGTTAGTTCCCAGTAGCAGGCCCTTGTAATATGTGTACTTTTAAAGATTTATCAAAATATGGTGAGCCGAATCTGAGTAACATGGTGAATTCGGTTAGATCCCAATAGGCCGCAGTAGTAATAAGTGGACTGTTCGGGATATAGAAAAATTTTCACAAATGGAATCAAAATTTCTAGGCGAATATAGTGAGTTCCCAATTGGACATGCTTGTATGAGAGTGCTTTTCAAAATAGAGAAACATTTTAAGGAACGGAATCTAAGTATCATGGTGAATTCAGTAGGTTCCCAATAGGATTCCCATGTAATAAGCTTGTTATTCAAGATAGAGCAACGTTTTAACGAACTGAAACAGTGTATCTTTGTGAATTCAGTTAGTTCCCAGTAGCAGGTTCTTGTAATATGTGTACTTTTTAAGATTTATCAAAATTTCCTGAGTCGAATCTGAGTGACATGATGATTTCGGTTAGTTCCCAATAGGCCACAGTAGTAATCAGTGGACTGTCGGGATATAGAAAAATTTTCACGAAAGGAATCAAAATTTCTAGGCGAATTCAGTGAGTTCCCAAGGGCCATGCTTGTATTAGTGTGCTTTTAGATATATAGCAACATTTTAAGGGACGGAATCTAAGTATCATGGTGAATTCAGTAGGTTCCCAATAGGATTTAATGTAATAAGCTTGTTATTCAAGATAGAGCAACTTTCTAACGAACTGAAACACTGTTTCTTTTGAATTCAGTTAGTTCCCAGTAGCAGGCTCTTGTAATTTCTGTACTTTTAAAGATTTATCAAAATATGGTGAGCCGAATTAGAGTAACATGGTGAATTCAGTTAGTTCCCAAGAGGCCGCAGTAGTAATACGTGGACTGTTCGGGATATAGAAAAATTTTAACGAATGGAATCAAAATTCCTAGACGAATTCAGTGAGTTCCCAATTGGACATGCTTGTATGGGTGTGCTTTTCGATATAGAGCAACATTTAAAGGAACGGAATCTAAGTATAATGGTGAATTCAGTGGGTTCCCAATAGGATTCCCATGTAATAAGCTTGTTATCAAGATAAAGCAACGTTTTAACGAACTGAAACAGTGTATCTTTGTGAATTCAGTTAGTTCCCAGTAGCAGGTTCTTGTAATATGTGTACTTTTTAAGATTTATCAAAATTTCCTGAGTCGAATCTGAGTGACATGGTGATTTCGGTTAGTTCCCAATAGGCCGCAGTAGTAATAAGTGGACTGTCGGGATATAGAAAAATTATCGCAAATGGAATCAAAATTTCTAGGCGAATTCAGTGAGTTCCCAATGGGACATGCTTGTATTAGTGTGCTTTTTGATATATAGCCACATTTCAAGGGACGGAATCTAAGTATCATGGTGAATTCAGTAGGTTCCCAATAGGATTCGCATGTAATAAGCTTGTCATTCAAGATAGAGCAACGTTTTTACGAACTGAAACAGTGTATCTTTGTGAATTCAGTTAGTTCCCAGTAGCAGGCCCTTGTAATATGTGTACTTTTAAAGATTTATCAAAATATGGTGAGCCGAATCTGAGTAACATGGTGAATTCGGTTAGATCCCAATAGGCCGCAGTAGTAATAAGTGGACTGTTCGGGATATAGAAAAATTTTCACGAATGGAATGAAAATTTCTAGGCGAATATACTGAGTTCCCAATGGGACATGCATGTATGAGTGTGCTTTTCAATATAGAGCAATATTTTAAGGAACGGAATCTAAGTATCATGGTGAATTCAGTAGGTTCCCAATAGGATTCCCATGTAATAAGCTTGTGATTCAAGATAGAGCAACGTTTTTACGAACTGAAACAGTGTATCTTTGTGAATTCAGTTAGTTCCCAGTAGCAGGTTCTTGTAATATGTGTACTTTTTAAGATTTATCAAAATTTCCTGAGTCTAATCTGAGTGACATAGTGATTTAGGTTAGTTCCCAATAGGCCGCAGTAGTAATCAGTGGACTGTCGGCATATAGAAAAAATTTCACGAATGGAATAAAAATTTCTAGGCGAATTCAGTGAGTTTCCAATGGGACATGCTTGTTTCAGTGTGTTTTTCGATATATAGCAACATTTTAAGGGACGGAATCTAAGTATCATGGTGAATTCAGTAGGTTCCCAATAGGATTCGCATGTAATAAACTTGTTATTCAAGATAGAGCCAAGTTTTACGAACTGAAACAGTGTATCTTTGTGAATTCAGTTAGTTCCCAGTAGCAGGCCCTTGTAATATGTGTACTTTAAAGATTTATCAAAATATGGTGAGCCGAATCTGAGTAACATGGTGAATTCGGTTAGTTCCCAATAGGCCGCAGTAGTAATAAGTGGACTGTTCGGGATATAGGAAAATTTTCACGAATGGAATCAAAATTTCTAGGCGAATTAAGTGAGTTCCCACTGGGACATGCTTGTATGAGTGTGCTTTTCAATAAAGAGCAACATTTTAAGGAACGGTAACTAAGTATCTTGGTGAATTCAGTACGTTCCCAATAGGATTCAATGTAATAAGCTTGTTATTCAACATAGAGCAACTTTCTAACGAACTGAAACACTGTTCTTTGTGAATTCAGTTAGTTCCCAGTAGCAGGCTCTTGTAATTTCTGTACTTTTAAAGATTTATCAAAATATGGTGAGCCGAATTTGAGTAACATGGTGAATTCGGTTACTTCCCAATAGGCCGCAGTAGTAATAAGTGGACTGTTCGGGGTATAGAAAAATTTTAACGAATGGAATCAAAATTCCTAGGCGAATTCAGTGAGTTCCCAATGGGACATGCTTGTATTAGTGTGCTCTTCGATATATACCATCATTTTAAGGGACGGAATCTAAGTATCATGGTGAATTCAGTAGGTTCCCAATAGGATTCGCATGTAATAAGCTTGTTATTCAAGATAGAGCAACGTTTTTACGAACTGAAACAGTGTATCTTTGTGAATTCAGTTAGTTCCCAGTAGCAGGCCCTTGTAATATGTGTACTTTTAAAGATTTATCAAAATATGGTGAGCGGAATCTGAGTAACATGGTGAATTCGGTTAGATCCCAATAGGCCGCAGTAGTAATAAGTGGACTGTTCGGGATATAGAAAAATTTTCACGAATGGAATCAAAATTTCTAGGCGAATATAGTGAGTTCCCAATGGGACATGCTTGTATGAGTGTGCTTTTCAATATAGAGCAACATTTAAAGGAACGGAATCTAAGTATCATGGTGAATTCAGTAGGTTCCCAATAGGATTCCCATGTAATAAGCTTGTTATTCAAGATAGAGCAACATTTTAACGAACTGAAACAGTGTATCTTTGTGAATTCAGTTAGTTCCCAGTAGCAGGTTCTTGTAACATGTGTATTTTTTAAGATTTATCAAAATTTCCTGAGTCGAATCTGAGTGACATGGTGATTTCGGTTAGTTCCCAATAGGCCGCAGTAGTAATAAGTGGACTGTCGGGATATAGAAAAATTATCACAAATGGAATCAAAATTTCTAGGCGAATTCAGTGAGTTATCAATGGAACATGCTTGTATTAGTGTGCTTTTCGATATATAGCCACATTTCAAGGGACGGAATCTAAGTATCATGGTGAATTCAGTAGTTTCCCAATAGGATTCGCATGTAATAAACTTGTTATTCAAGATAGAGCAACGTTTTTACGAACTGAAACAGTGTATCTTTGTGAATTCAGTTAGTTCCCAGTAGCAGGCCCTTGTAATATGTGTACTTTTAAAGATTTATCAAAATATGGTGAGCCGAATCTGAGTAACATGGTGAATTCGGTTATTTCCCAAGGCCGAGTAGTAATACGGGGACTGTTCGGGATATAGAACAATTTTCACGAATGGAATCAAAATTTCTGGGTGAATTCAGTGAGTTCCCAATGGGACATGCTTGTATGAGTGTGCTTTTCAATATAGAGCAACATATTATGGAACGGAATCTAAGTATCATGGTGAATTCAGTAGGTTCCCAATAGGATTCCCATGTAATAAGCTTGTTATTCAAGATAGAGCAACATTTTAACGAACTGAAACAGTGTATCTTTGTGAATTCAGTTAGTTCCCAGTAGCAGGTTCTTGTAATATGTGTACTTTTTAAGATTTATCAAAATTTCCTGAGTCGAATCCGAGTGACATGGTGATTTCGGTTAGTTCCCAATAGGCCGAAGTAGTAATAAGGGGACTGTTCGGGATATAGAAAAATTTTCACGAATGGAATCAAAATTTCTAGGCGAATTCAGTGAGTTCCTAATGGGACTTGCTTGTATGAGTGTGCTTTTCAATATATAGCAACATTTTAAGGAACGGAATCTAAGTATCATGGTTAATTCAGTAGGTTCCCAATAGGATTCGCATGTAATAAGCTTGTTATTGAAGGTACATCAACGTTTTTTTTTAAAGATTTATTTATTTATTATATATAAGTATACACTGTAGCTGTCTTCAGATAAACCAGAAGAGGGCATCGGATCTCTTTACAGATTGTTGTGAGCCACCATGTGGTTGCTGGGAATTGAACTCATAACCTCTGGAAGAGCAGTCGGGTGCTCTTAACTGCTGAGCCATCTCTCCAGCCCACATCAACGTTTTAATGAACTGAAACACTGTTTCTTTGTGAATTCAGTTAGTTCCCAGTAGCAGGCTCTTGTAATATGTGTACTTTTAAAGATTTATCAAAATATGGTGAGCTGAATCTGAGTAACATGGTGAATTCGGTTAGTTCCCAATAGGCCACAGTAGTAATAAGTGGACTGTTTGGGATAAGAAAAATTTTCACGAATGGAATCAAAATTTCTAGGCGAATTCAGTGAGTTCCCAATTAGACATGCTTGTATGAGTGTGCTTTTCAATATAGAGCAACATTTTAAGGAACGGAATCTAAGTTTCATGGTGAATTCAGTAGGTTCCCAATAGGATTCGCATGTAATAAGCTTGTTATTCAAGATAGGGCAACGTTTTAACGAACTGAAACACTGTTTCTTAGTGAATTCAGTTAGTTCCCAGTAGCAGGCCCTTGTAATATGTGTACTTTTAAAGATTTATCAAAATTTGGTTAGCCGAATCTGAGTAACATGGTGAATTCGGTTAGTTCCCAATAGGCCGCAGTAGTAATAAGTGGAGTGTTCGGCATATAGAAAAATGTTCACGAATGGAATCAAAATTTGTAGGCGAATTCAGTGAGTTCTCAATGGGACAGGCTTGGATGAGTGTGCGTTTCCAGATATAGCAACATGTTAACGAACGAAATCAAAGTATCATGGTGAATTCAGTAGGTTCCCAATAGGATTCGCATGTAATAAGGGTACTATTCAAGACACAGCAACATTTTAACGAACCGAAACACAATTTCTTTGTGAATTCTAATAGGTCCCATTATCAGGCTCAAGTAATATGTGTACTGTTAGAGATTTATCAAAATTTCGTGTGCAGAATCTAAGTAACTTGGTGTATTCGGTTAGTTCCTAATAAGCCGCAATAGTAATAAGTGGACTGCTCGGGATACAGAAAAATTTTCAAGAATGGAATCAAAATTTCTAGGCGAATTCAGTGAGTTCCCAATGGGACATGCTTGTATGAGTGTACTCTTCAAGATATAGCAAGATGTTAACTAACGGAATCTAAGTATAATGGTGAATTCAGTAGGTTCCCAGTAGTATTCGCATGTAATAAGGGTACTATTCAAGACACAGCAACATTTTAACGAACGGAAACACAGTTTCTTTGTGAATTCAGGTAGTTCCCATTAGCAGGTTCTAGTAATATGTGTACTTATAAAGATTATATAAAATTTGTGTGCCGAATCTAAGTAAATTGATGAATTCAGTTAGTTCCCAGTAGGCCGCAATAATAATAAGTGGAGTGTTCGGGATATAGAAAAATTTTCATGAATGGAATCAAAATTTCTAGGCGAATTCAGTGAGTTCCCAGTGGGACATGCTTGTATGAGTGTGCTTTTCAAGATATAGCAACATGTTAACGAACGGAATCTAAGTATCATGGTGAATTCAGTATGTTTCCCATAGGATTCGCATGTAATAATGGTACTATTCAAGATACAGCAACATTTTAACGAACAGAAAACCAGTTTTTTTGTGAATTCATGTAGTTCCCATGAGCTGGCTCTAGGAATTTGTGTACTTTTAAAGATTTATCAAAATTTCGTGGGCCGAATCTAAGTAACTTGGTGAATTCGGTTAGTTCCCAATAGGCCGCAATAGTAATAAGTGGACTGTTCGGGATATAGAAAAATTATCACGAATGGAATCAAAATTTCTAGTTGAATTCAGTGAGTTCCCAAAGGGACATGCTTGGATGAGTGTGCGTTTCAAGATATAGCAACATTTTAACTAACGGAATCTAAGTATCATGGTGAAATCAGTAGGTTCCCAATAGGATTCGCATGTAATAAGCTTGTCATTCAAGATAGAGCAACGTTTTTACGAACTGAAACAGTGTATCTTTGTGAATTCAGTTAGTTCCCAGTAGCAGGTTCTTGTAACATGTGTACTTTTTAAGATTTATCAAAATTTCCTGAGTCGAATCTGAGTGACATGGTGATTTCGGTTAGTTCCCAATAGGCCGCAGTAGTAATAAGTGGACTGTCGGGATATAGAAAAATTATCGCAAATGGAATCAAAATTTCTAGGCGAATTCAGTGAGTTCCCAATGGGACATGCTTGTATTAGTGTGCTTTTTGATATATAGCCACATTTCAAGGGACGGAATATAAGTATCATGGTGAATTCAGTAGGTTCCCAATAGGATTCCCATGTAATAAGCTTGTTATTCAAGATAGAGCAACGTTTTAACGAACTGAAACAGTGTATCTTTGTGAATTCAGTTAGTTCCCAGTAGCAGGTTCTTGTAATATGTGTACTTTTTAAGATTTATCAAAATTTCCTGAGTCGAATCTGAGTGACATGATGATTTCGGTTAGTTCCCAATAGGCCGCAGTAATAATCAGTGGACTGTCGGGATATAGAAAAATTTTCACGAAAGGAATCAAAATTTCTAGGCGAATTCAGTGAGTTCCCAATGGGACATGCTTGTATTAGTGTGTTTTTAGATATATAGCAACATTTTAAGGGACGGAATCTAAGTATCATGGTGAATTCAGTAGGTTCCCAATAGGATTCAATGTAATAAGCTTGTTATTCAAGATAGAGCAACTTTCTAACGAACTGAAACACTGTTTCTTTGTGAATTCAGTTAGTTCCCAGTAGCAGGTTCTTGTAACATGTGTACTTTTTAAGATTTATCAAAATTTCCTGAGTCGAATCTGAATGACATGGTGATTTCGGTTAGTTCCCAATAGGCCGCAGTAGTAATAAGTGGACTGTCGGGATATAGAAAAATTATCACAAATGGAATCAAAATTTCTAGGCGAATTCAGTGAGTTCCCAATGGGACATGCTTGTATTAGTGTGCTTTTTGATATATAGCCACATTTCAAGGGACGGAATCTAAGTATCATGGTGAATTCAGTAGGTTCCCAATAGGATTCGCATGTAATAAGCTTGTTATTCAAGATAGAGCAACGTTTTTACGAACTGAAACAGTGTATCTTTGTGAATTCAGTTAGTTCACAGTAGCCGGCCCTTGTAATATGTGTACTTTTAAAGATTTATCAAAATATGGTGAGCCGAATCTGAGTAACATGGTGAATTCGGTTAGATCCCAATAGGCCGCAGTAGTAATACGGGGACTGTTCGGGATATAGAACAATTTTCACGAATGGAATCAAAATTTCTGGGTGAATTCAGTGAGTTCACAATGGGACATGCTTGTATGAGTGTGCTTTTCAATATAGAGCAACATATTATGGAACGGAATCTAAGTATCATGGTGAATTCAGTAGGTTCCCAATAGGATTCCCATGTAATAAGCTTGTTATTCAAGATAGAGCAACATTTTAACGAACTGAAACAGTGTATCTTTGTGAATTCAGTTAGTTCCCAGTAGCAGGTTCTTGTAATATGTGTACTTTTTAAGATTTATCAAAATTTCCTGAGTCGAATCCGAGTGACATGGTGATTTCGGTTAGTTCCCAATAGGCCGAAGTAGTAATAAGGGGACTGTTCGGGATATAGAAAAATTTTCACGAATGGAATCAAAATTTCTAGGCGAATTCAGTGAGTTCCTAATGGGACTTGCTTGTATGAGTGTGCTTTTCAATATATAGCAACATTTTAAGGAACGGAATCTAAGTATCATGGTTAATTCAGTAGGTTCCCAATAGGATTCGCATGTAATAAGCTTGTTATTGAAGGTACATCAACGTTTTTTTTTAAAGATTTATTTATTTATTATATATAAGTATACACTGTAGCTGTCTTCAGATAAACCAGAAGAGGGCATCGGATCTCTTTACAGATTGTTGTGAGCCACCATGTGGTTGCTGGGAATTGAACTCATAACCTCTGGAAGAGCAGTCGGGTGCTCTTAACTGCTGAGCCATCTCTCCAGCCCACATCAACGTTTTAATGAACTGAAACACTGTTTCTTTGTGAATTCAGTTAGTTCCCAGTAGCAGGCTCTTGTAATATGTGTACTTTTAAAGATTTATCAAAATATGGTGAGCTGAATCTGAGTAACATGGTGAATTCGGTTAGTTCCCAATAGGCCACAGTAGTAATAAGTGGACTGTTTGGGATAAGAAAAATTTTCACGAATGGAATCAAAATTTCTAGGCGAATTCAGTGAGTTCCCAATTAGACATGCTTGTATGAGTGTGCTTTTCAATATAGAGCAACATTTTAAGGAACGGAATCTAAGTTTCATGGTGAATTCAGTAGGTTCCCAATAGGATTCGCATGTAATAAGCTTGTTATTCAAGATAGGGCAACGTTTTAACGAACTGAAACACTGTTTCTTAGTGAATTCAGATAGTTCCCAGTAGCAGGCCCTTGTAATATGTGTACTTTTAAAGATTTATCAAAATTTGGTTAGCCGAATCTGAGTAACATGGTGAATTCGGTTAGTTCCCAATAGGCCGCAGTAGTAATAAGTGGAGTGTTCGGCATATAGAAAAATGTTCACGAATGGAATCAAAATTTGTAGGCGAATTCAGTGAGTTCTCAATGGGACAGGCTTGGATGAGTGTGCGTTTCCAGATATAGCAACATGTTAACGAACGAAATCAAAGTATCATGGTGAATTCAGTAGGTTCCCAATAGGATTCGCATGTAATAAGGGTACTATTCAAGACACAGCAACATTTTAACGAACCGAAACACAATTTCTTTGTGAATTCTAATAGTTCCCATTATCAGGCTCAAGTAATATGTGTACTGTTAGAGATTTATCAAAATTTCGTGTGCAGAATCTAAGTAACTTGGTGTATTCGGTTAGTTCCTAATAAGCCGCAATAGTAATAAGTGGACTGCTCGGGATACAGAAAAATTTTCAAGAATGGAATCAAAATTTCTAGGCGAATTCAGTGAGTTCCCAATGGGACATGCTTGTATGAGTGTACTCTTCAAGATATAGCAAGATGTTAACTAACGGAATCTAAGTATAATGGTGAATTCAGTAGGTTCCCAGTAGTATTCGCATGTAATAAGGGTACTATTCAAGACACAGCAACATTTTAACGAACGGAAACACAGTTTCTTTGTGAATTCAGGTAGTTCCCATTAGCAGGTTCTAGTAATATGTGTACTTATAAAGATTATATAAAATTTGTGTGCCGAATCTAAGTAAATTGATGAATTCAGTTAGTTCCCAGTAGGCCGCAATAATAATAAGTGGAGTGTTCGGGATATAGAAAAATTTTCATGAATGGAATCAAAATTTCTAGGCGAATTCAGTGAGTTCCCAGTGGGACATGCTTGTATGAGTGTGCTTTTCAAGATATAGCAACATGTTAACGAACGGAATCTAAGTATCATGGTGAATTCAGTATGTTTCCCATAGGATTCGCATGTAATAATGGTACTATTCAAGATACAGCAACATTTTAACGAACAGAAAACCAGTTTTTTTGTGAATTCATGTAGTTCCCATGAGCTGGCTCTAGGAATTTGTGTACTTTTAAAGATTTATCAAAATTTCGTGGGCCGAATCTAAGTAACTTGGTGAATTCGGTTAGTTCCCAATAGGCCGCAATAGTAATAAGTGGACTGTTCGGGATATAGAAAAATTATCACGAATGGAATCAAAATTTCTAGTTGAATTCAGTGAGTTCCCAAAGGGACATGCTTGGATGAGTGTGCGTTTCAAGATATAGCAACATTTTAACTAACGGAATCTAAGTATCATGGTGAAATCAGTAGGTTCCCAATAGGATTCGCATGTAATAAGGGTACTAGTGAAGATACAGCAACATTTTAACGAATTGAAACACTGTTTCTTTGTGAATTCATGTAGTTCCCATTAACAGGCTCTAGTAATATGTGTACTTTTAAAGATTTATCAAAATTTCGTGGGCCGAATCTCAGTAACTAAGTGATTTCGGTTAGTTCCCTATAGGCCGCAGTAATAATGAGTGGACTATTCAGGATATAAAAAAATTTTCACGAATGGAATCAAAATATTTTGGCAAATTCAGTGAGTTCCCAATGGGACATGCTTGGATGAGTGTGCGTTACAAGATTTAACAATATTTTAACGAATGGAATCTAAGTATCATGCTGAATTCAGTAGGTTCCAAATAGGATTCGCATGTAATAAGGGTAGTATTTAAGATACAGCAACATTTTAACGAACTGTAACACTGTTTCTTTGTGAATTCAGGTAGTTCCCATTACCAGGGTCTAGTAATTTGTGTACTTTTAAAGATTTATCAAAATTTCGTGTGCCGAATCTAAGTAAATTGATGAATTCGATTAGTTCCCAGTAGGCAGCAATAGTAATAAGTCGACTGTTCGGGATAAAGAAAAACTTTCACGAATGGAATCAAAATTTCCAGGCGAATTCCGTGAGTTCCCAATGGGACATGCTTGGAGGAGTACGCTTTTCAAGATATAACAACATTTATCGGACAGAATCAAAATATCATTGTGAATTCAGTAGGTTCCCAATAGGATTCGCATGCAATAAGTGTACTATTCAAGATACAGCAACATTTTAAGGAGCTGAAACAATTTTTCTTCGTGAATTCAGGTAGTTCCCATTAACAGGCTCTAGTAATATGTGTACTTTTAAAGATTTATAAAAATTTCGTGTGCCGAATCTAAGTAACTTGGTGAATTCGGTTAGTACCTCATAGTCCGCAATAGTAATAAGTGGACTTTTCGGGATATAGAAAAATTTTCACGATGGAATAAAAATTTCTAGGGGAATTCTGTGAGTTCCCAAAGGGACATGCTTGGATGAGTGGCGTTTCACGATATAGCAACATTTTAACGAACGGAATCTAAGTATCATGCTGAATTCAGTAGGTTCCCAATAGGATTCGCTTGTAATAAGTGTTCTATTCAAGATACAGCAACATTTTAACGAACTGAAACACTGTTTCTTTGTTAATTCAAGTAGTTCCCATTAGCTGGCTCCAGTAATATGTGTACTTTTAAAGATTTGTCAAAATTTCGTCTGCCGAATCTACGTAACTTGGCGAATTCGGTTAGTTCCCAATAGGCCGCAATAGTAATCAGTGGACTGTTCGGGATATAGAAAAACTTTCACGAATGGAATCAAAATGTGTAGGCGAATTCAGTGATTTCCCAATGGGACAGGCTTGGATGAGTTTCTTTTCAAGATATAGCAGCATTATAACGAACGGAATCTAAGAATCATGGTGAATTCAGTAGGTTCCCAATAGGATTTGCATGTAATGAGGGTACTATTCAAGATACAGCAACATTTTAACGTACTGAAACACTGTTTCTTTGTGAATTCAGGTAGTTCCCATTACCAGGGTCTAGTAATTTGTGTACTTTTAAAGATTTATCAAAATTTCGTGGGCTGAATCTAAGTAACTTGGCGAATTCGGTTAATTCTCAATAGGCTACAATAGTAATAAGCGGACTGATCGGGATATAGAAAAATTTTCACGAATGGAATCAAAACTACTAGGCGAATTCAACGAGTTCCCAATGGGACATGCTTGTATCTGTGTGCTTTTCAAGATACAGCAACATTTTAACGCACGAAATCTAAGTATCATGGTGAATTCAGTAGGTTCCCAATAGTTTTCTCATGTGATAGGGGTACTCTTCAAGATACATCAACATTTTAACGAACTGAAACACTTTTCTTGGTTTCTTTGTGAATTCAGGTAGTTCCCATTGGCAGGCTCTAATAATATGTGTACTTTTAAAGATTTGTCAAAATTTCGAGTCCCGAATCTAAGTAACTTGGTGAAATCGGTTAGTTCCCAATAGGCCGCAGTAGTAATAAGTGGACTATTGGGGATATAAAAAACTTTTCATGAATGGAATTAAAATGTCTAGGTGAATTCAGTGAGTTCCCAATGGGACAGGCTTGTATCTGTGTGCTTTTCAAGACATAACAACATTTTAACGCACGGAATCTAAGTATCATGGTGAATTCAGTAGGTTCCCAATAGATTTTTCATGTGATGGGGGTACTATTCAAGATACAGCAACATTTTAAAGAACTGAAACACTTTTCTTGGTGAATTCCGGTAGTTGTCATTAGCAGCCTCTTGTAATATGTGTCCTTTTAAAGATTTATCAAATTTTCATGAGCCGAATCTCAGTAACTTGGTGAATTCTGTTAGTTCCCAATAGGCCGCAGTAGTAATAACTGGACTGTTTGGGATATAGAAAAATTTTCACGAATGGAATCAAAATTTCTAGGCAAATTCAGTGAGTTCCCAATGGCACATGCTTGTATCTGTGTGCTTTTCAAGACATAGCAACATTTTAAAGAACGGAATCTCAGTATCATGGTGAATTCAGTAGGTTATCAATAGTTTTCTCATGTAATAAGGGTACTGTTCAAGATACAGCAACATTTTGAGGAACTGAAACACTTTTCTTGGTGAATTCCGGTAGTTCCCATTAGCAGGCTCCAGTAATATGTGTACTTTTAAGATCCATCAAAATTTCATGAGCCGAATCACAGTAACTTGGTGAATTCGGTTAGTTCCAAATAGACCGCAATAGTTATAAGTGGACTGTTCGGGATATAGAAAAATTTTCACGAATGGAATCAAAATTTCTAGGCGCATTCAGTGAGTTCCCAATGGCACATGCTTGTATGAGTGTGCTTTTCAAGAAATAGCAATATTTTAACGAACGGAATCTAAGTATCATGGTGAATTCAGTAGGTTCCCAATAGGATTCGCATGTAATAAGGGTACTATTCAAGATACAGCAATTTATACGAACTGAAACAGTGTTTCTTTGTGAATTCAGGTAGTTCCCATTAGCAGGCTCTAGTAATATGTGTACTTGTATGGATTTATCAAAATTTCATGAGCCGAATCTCAGTAACTTGGTGAATTCTGTTAGTTCCCAGTAGGCCGCAATAGTAATAAGTGGCCTGCTCGGGATATAGAAAAATTTTCACGGATCCCGGCCTGCAGCAGCTCTCTGCTCCCAGACCCCGTGAGAGAGAGACCCAACCGTCTAGTCAGGTGGGCACTCCTGAGGCTGCAGAGCGGAAGAGACCACCAACACTGCCCACCCCTGCCCACATCCCTGGCCCAAGAGCAAACTGTATGAGGCCTCTGGGCTCCCGTGGGGGAGGGCCCAGGAGCAGCAGGACCCCTGCCTGAGATACCGCCGGAACCTGAAGGAAACAGACTGGATAAACAGTTCTCTGCACCCAAATCCCGGGGGAGGGAGAGCTAAACCTTCAGAGAGGCAGACAAGCCTGGGAAACCAGAAGAGACTGCTCTCTGCACACACATCTCGGATGCCAGAAGAAAACACCAAAGGCCATCTGGAACCCTGATGCACTGAAGCTCCCGGAAAGGGCGGCGCAGATCTTCCTGGTTGCTGCCGCCACAGAGAGCCCGAGGGCAGCACCCCGCGAGCGAACTTGAGCCTCAGGACCACAGCTAAGACCAACTTTTCTGCTGCAAGTGACCTGCCTGGTGAACTCAAGACACAGGCCCACAGGAACAGCTGAAGACCTGTAGAGAGGAAAAACTACACACCCGAAAGCAGAACACTCTGTCCCCATAACTGACTGAAAGAGAGGAAAACAGGTCTAAAGCACTCCTGACACACAGGCTTATAGGACAGTCTAGCCACTGTCAGAAATAGCAAAACAAAGTAACACTAGAGATAATCTGATGGCGAGAGGCAAGCGCAGGTACCCAAGCAACAGAAACCAAGAGTACATGGCATCATCGGAGCCCAATTCTCCCACCAAAACAAACATGGAATATCCAAACACACCAGAAAAGCAAGATCTAGTTTCAAAATCATATTTGATCATGATGCTGGAGGACTTCAAGAAAGACGTGAAGAACTCCCTTAGAGAAACACAGGAAAACATTAATAAACAAGTAGAAGCCTACAGAAAGGAATCGCAAAATCCCTGAAAGAATTCCAGGAAAACATAAATAAACAAGTAGAAGCCCATAGAGAGGAGACACAAAAATCCCTGAAAGAATTCCAGGAAAACACAATCAAACAGTTGAAGGAATTAAAAATGGAAATAGAAGCAATCAAGAAAGAACACATGGAAACAACCCTGGATATAGAAAACCAAAAGAAGAGACAAGGAGCTGTAGATACAAGCTTCACCAACAGAATACAAGAGATGGAAGAGAGAATCTCAGGAGCAGATGATTCCATAGAAATCATTGACTCAAAGATAATGTAAAGCGGAAAAAGCTACTGGTCCAAAACATACAGGAAATCCAGGACTCAATGAGAAGATCAAACCTAAGGATAATAGGTATGAAAGAGAGTGAAGACTCCCAGCTCAAAGGACCAGTAAATATCTTCAACAAAATCATAGAAGAAAACTTCCCTAACCTAAAAAAAAGGATACCCACAGACATACAAGAAGCCTACAGAACTCCAAATAGATTGGACCAGAAAAGAAACACCTCCCGTCACATAATTGTCAAAACACCAAACGCACAAAATAAAGAAAGAATATTAAAAGCAGTAAGGGAAAAAGGTCAAGTAACATATAAAGGCAGACCTATCAGAATCACACCAGACTTCTCGCCAGAAACTATGAAGGCCAGAAGATCCTGGACAGATGTCATACAGACCCTAAGAGAACACAAATGCCAGCCCAGGTTACTGTATCCTGCAAAACTCAATGAACATAGATGGAGAAACCAAGATATTCCATGACAAAACCAAATTTACCAATATCTTTCTACAAATCCAGCACTACAAAGGATAAAAATGGTAAAGCCCAACATAAGGAGGCAAGCTATACCCTAGAAGAAGCAAGAAACTAATCGTCTTGGCAACAAAACAAAGAGAATGAAAGCACACAAACATAACCTCACATCCAAATATGAATATAACGGGAAGCAATAATCACTGTTCCTTAATATCTCTCAACATCAATGGCCTCAACTCCCCAATAAAAAGACATAGATTAACAAACTGGATACGCAACGAGGACCCTGCATTCTGCTGCCTACAGGAAACACACCTCAGAGACAAAGACAGACACTACCTCAGAGTGAAAGGCTGGAAAACAACTTTCCAAGCAAATGGTCAGAAGAAGCAAGCTGGAGTAGCCATTCTAATATCAAATAAAATCAGTTTTCAACTAAAGTCATCAAAAAAAATAAGGAAGGACACTTCATATTCATCAAAGGAAAAATCCACCAAGATGAACTCTCAATCCTAAATATCTATGCCCCAAATACAAGGGCACCTACATACGTAAAAGAAACCTTACTAAAGGTCAAAACACACATTGCACCTCACACAATAATAGTGGGAGATTTCAACACCCCACTCTCATCAATGGACAGATCATGGAAACAGAAATTAAACAGAGATGTAGACAGACTAAGAGAAGTCATGAGCCAAATGGACTTAACGGATATTTATAGAACATTCTATCCTAAAGCAAAAGGATATACCTTCTTCTCAGCTCCTCATAGTACTTTCTCCAAAATTGACCATATAATTGAGGGAGGAATGCCCACATATACGTGGAAATTGAACAATGCTCTACTCAATGATAACCTGGTCAAGGAAGAAATAAAGAAAGAAATTAAAAACTTTTTAGAATTAAATGAAAATGAAGGTACAACATACCCAAACTTATGGGACACAATGAAAGCTGTGCTAAGAGGAAAACTCATAGCGCTGAGTGACTGCAGAAAGAAACAGGAAAGAGCATATGTCAGCAGCTTGACAGCACACCTAAAAGCTCTAGAACAAAAAGAAGCAAATACACCCAGGAGGAGTAGAAGGCAGGAAATAATCAAACTCAGAGCTGAAATCAACCAAGTAGAAACAAAAAGGACCATAGAAAGAATCAACAGAACCAAAAGTTGGTTCTTTGAGAAAATCAACAAGATAGATAAACCCTTAGCCAGACTAACGAGAGGACACAGAGAGTGCGTCCAAATTAACAAAATCAGAAATGAAAAGGGAGACATAACTACAGATTCAGAGGAAATTCAAAAAATCATCACATCTTACTATAAAAACCTATATTCAACAAAACTTGAAAATCTTCAGGAAATGGACAATTTCCTAGACAGATACCAGGTATCGAAGTTAAATCAGGAACAAATAAACCAGTTAAACAACCCCATAACTCCTAAGGAAATAGAAGCAGTCATTAAAGGTCTCCCAACCAAAAAGAGTCCAGGTCCAGACGGGTTTAGTGCAGAATTCTATCAAACTTTCATAGAAGACCTCATACCAATATTATCCAAACTATTCCACAAAATTGAAACAGATGGATCACTACCGTATACCTTCTATGAAGCCACAATTACTCTTATACCTAAACCACACAAAGACACAACAAAGAAAGAGAAATTCAGACCAATTTCCCTTATGAATATCGACGCAAAAATACTCAATAAAATTCTGGCAAACTGAATTCAAGAGCACATCAAAACAATCATCCACCATGATCAAGTAGGCTTCATCCCAGGCATGCAGGGATGGTTTAATATACGGAAAACCATCAACGTGATCCATTATATAAACAAATTGAAAGAACAGAACCACATGATCATTTAATTAGATGCTGAGAAAGCATTTGACAAAATTCAACACCCCTTCATGATAAAAGTCCTGAAAAGAATAGGAATTCAAGGCCCATACCTAAACATAGTAAAAGCCATATACAGCAAACCAGTTGCTAACATTAAACTAAATGGAGAGAAACTTGAAGCAATCCCACTAAAATCAGGGACTAGACAAGGCTGCCCACTCTCTCCCTACTTATTCAATATAGTTTTTGAAGTTCTAGCCAGAGCAATCAGACAACAAAAGGAGATCAAGCGGATACAGATCGGAAAAGAAGAGGTCAAAATATCATTATTTGCAGATGATATGATAGTATATTTAAGTGATCCCAAAAGTTCCACCAGAGAACTACTAAAGCTGATAAACAACTTCAGCAAAGTGGCTGGGTATAAAATTAACTCAAATAAATCATTTGCCTTCCTCTATACAAAAGAGAAACAAGTGGAGAAAGAAATTAGGGAAACGACACCCTTCATAATAGACCCAAATAATATAAAGTACCTCGGTGTGACTTTAACAAAGCAAGTAAAAGATCTGTACAATAAGAACTTCAAGACACTGAACAAAGAAATTGAAGAAGACCTCAGAAAATGGAAAGATCTCCCATCCTGATGGATTGGCAGGATTAATATAGTAAAAATGGCCATTTTACCAAAAGTGATCTACAGATTCAATGCAATCCCCATCAAAATACCAATCCAATTCTTCAAAGAGTTAGACAGAACAATTTGCAAATTCATCTGGAATAACAAAAAACCCAGGATAGCTAAAGCTATCCTCAACAATAAAAGGACTTCAGGGGGAATCACTATCCCTGATCTCAAGCAGTATTACAGAGCAATAGTGATAAAAACTGCATGGTATTGGTACAGAGACAGACAGATAGACCAATGGAATAGAATTGAAGACCCAGAAATGAACCCACACACCTATGGTCACTTGATTTTTGACAAAGGAGCCAAAACCATCCAATGGAAAAAAGATAGCATTTTCAGCAAATGATGCTGGTTCAACTTGAGGTCAACATGTAGAAGAATGCAGATCAATCCATGCTTATCACCCTGTACAAAGCCTAAGTCCAAGTGGTCAAGGACCTCCACATCAAACCAGACACACTCAAACTAATAGAAGAAAAACTAGGGAAGCATCTGGAACACATGGGCACTGGATAATTTTTCCTGAACAAAACACCAATGGCTTACACTCTAAGATCAAGAATCGACAAATGGGATCTCATAAAACTGCAAAGCTTCTGTAAGGCAAAGGACACTGTGGTTAGGACAAAACGGCAACCAACAGATTGGGAAAAGATCTTTACCAATCCTACAACAGATAGAGGCCTTATATCCAAAATATACAAAGAACACAAGAAGTTAGACTGCAGGGAAACAAATAACCCTATTAAAAATGGGGTTCAGAGCTAAACAAAGAATTCACAGCTGAGGAATGCCGAATGGCTGAGAAACACCTAAAGAAATGTTCAACATCTTTAGTCATAAGGGAAATGCAAATCAAAACAACCCTGAGATTTCACCTCACACCAGTGAGAATGGCTAAGATCAAAAACTCAGTTGACAGCAGATGCTGGCGAGGATGTGGAGAAAGAGGAACACTCCTCCAGTGTTGGTGGGATAGCAGAACGGTAAAACCATTCTGGAAATCAGTCTGGAGGTTCCTCAGAAAATTGGACATTGAACTGCCTGAGGATCCAGCTATACCTCTCTTGGGCATATACCCAAAAGATGCCCCAACATATAAAAGAGACACGTGCTCCACTATGTTCATCGCAGCCTTATTTATAATAGCCAGAAACTGGAAAGAACCCAGATGCCCTTCAACAGAGGAATGGATACAGAAAATGTGGTACATCTACACAATGGAATATTACTCAGCTATCAAAAACAACGAGTTTATGAAATTTGTAGGCAAATGGTTGGAACTGGAAAATATCATCCTGAGTGAGGTAACCCAATCACAGAAAGACATACATGGTATGCACTCATTGATAAGTGGCTATTAGCCCAAATGCTTGAAGTACCCTAGATCCCTAGAACAAATGAAACTCAAGACGGATGATCAAAATGTGAATGTTTCACTCCTTCTTTAAATGAGGAAAAAGAATACCCTTGGCAGGGAAGGGAGAGGCAAAGATTAAAACAGAGACTGAAGGAACACCCATTCGGAGCCTGCCCCACATGTGCCCCATACATATACAGCCACCCAATTAGACAAGATGGATGAAGCAAAGAAGTGCAGACTGACAGGAGCCGGATGTAGATCGCGCCTGAGAGACACAGCCAGAATACAGCAAATACAGAGGCGAATGCCAGCAGCAAACCACTGAACTGAGAATAGGACCCCCGTTGAAGGAATCAGAGGAAGAACTGGAAGAGCTTGAAGGGGCTCGAGACCCCATATGTACAACAATGCCAAGCAACCAGAGCTTCCAGGGACTAAGCCACTACCTAAAGACCATACATGGACTGACCCTGGACTCTGAACTCATATGTAGCAATGAATATCCTAGTAAGAGCACCAGTGGAAGGGGAAGCCCTGGGTCCTGCTAAGACTGAACCCCCAGTGAACTAGACTGTGGGGGGGAGGGCGGCAATGTGGGGAGGGTTGGGAGGGGAACACCCATAAGGAAGGGGAGGGGGGAGGGGGATGTTTGCCCGGAAACCGGGAAAGGGAATAACACTCGAAATGTATATAAGAAATACTCAAGTTAATAAAAAAAAAAAGAAAAGAAAAAAAAAAGAAAAATTTTCACAAATGGAATCAAAATTTCTAGGCATATTCGGTGAGTTCCCAATGCACATGCTTGTATGAATGTGCTTTTCAAGAAATAGAAACATTTTAACAAACGGAATCTAAGTATCATGGTGAATTCAGTAGGTTCCCAATAGGATTCGCATGTAATAAGGGTACTATTCAAGATACAGCATCATTTTAAGGAACTGAAACACTTTTCTTGGTGAATTCCAGTAGTTCCCATTAGCAGGCTCTAGTAACATGTGTACTTTTAAAGATTTATCAAAATTTCGTGAGCCGAGTCTAAGTAACTTGGTGAATTCGGTTAGTTCCCAAAGGGCACAACTGTAATAAGTGGACTAGAGCCTGCTAATGGGAACTGCCTGAATTCATAAAGAAACAGTGTTTCAGTTCGTTAAAATGTTGCTGTATCTTGAATAGTACCCTTATTACTTGCGAATCCTATTGGGAACCTTCTGAATTCACCATGATACTTAGATTCCGTTTGTTAAAATGTTGCTATATCTTGAAAAGCACACTCATACAAGCATTTCCCATTGGGAACTTACTGAATTCCCCTAGAAATGTTGTTTCCGTTCGTGAAAATTTTTCTACATCCCGGACAGTCCACTTATTACTATTGCGGCATATTGGGAACTAACTGAATTCACCAAGTTACTTAGATTCGGCTCACGAAATTTTGATAAATCTCTAACAGTACACATATTACTTGAGCCTGATAATGGGAACTATTAGAATTCACAAAGAAATTGTGTTTTGGTTCGTTAAAATGTTGCTGTATCTTGAATAGTACCCTTATTGCATGCGAATCCTATTGGGAATCTACTGAATTCACCATGATACTTAGATTCTGTTCTTTAAAATGTTGGTATATCTTGAAGACTACACTCATACAAGAATGTCCCATTGGGAACTCACTGAATTCGTCTAGAAATTTTGATTCCATTCCTGAAAATTTTTCTATATCCCAAACAGTCTACTTGTTACTATTGCGGCCTATTGGGAACTAACTGAATTCACCAAGTTACTTAGATTCGGCTCACTAAATTTTGATAAATCTTTAAAAGTACACATATTACTAGAGCCTGCTAATGGGAACTACCTGAATTCACAACGAAACAGTGTTTCAGATCGTTACAATGTTGTTGTATGTTGAATAGTACCCTTATTACATGTGAATCCTATTGGGAATCTACTGAATTCACCATGATACTTAGATTCCGTTCGTGAAAATGTTGCTATATCTTGAAAATTACCCATAAAGCAAGCATGTATTTTGGCAACTAACTGATTTCGGAAGACACTGAGATCCCATTGTTGAAAATGTTGCTGAATCTTTAAAATACACTCATTACAAGAACGTAGTATTGGGAACTACCAAATGTGGGCAGAAACCGAGATTCTGTTCATGAAAATGTTGCTATGCATTCCAATGTACATTAATTCCGAGAGTGTCCAGCTGAGAATGAACTGAATTCTCCATGTGACTGAGATTCCCGTTGTGAAAATTTTGCTAAATCTTTCAAAGTACACTTATTACAAGTGCTCCTATTGAGAAGTAACTCAATTCTCGAAGAAACTAAGATTCCACTAGTGAAAATGGTGCTATATCTTGAAAAGTACACTGATACAAGCATGTCATATTGGAAACTCACTGAATTCACCTAGAAATTTTGATTCCATTTGTGAAAATTTTTCTATATCCCGAAAAGTCCACTTATTACTATCGCTGTCTATTGGGAATGAGAAATTAGAAATCTACAGAAAGAGCCACGCCCAGGAGATTAATGTAGGCCTTGTTCTGTCTGAGAACAGAACTTTGACTAGATGTTGACCCTTCACATCATTGTGTTGAACCTTGAGTGTCCTATTTACCCAGTCCATACCTCTCCTGTAATCTGCTTAAATCTGTGGCACTGCTCTGTGTAAGATGAAGCCATTATGGAGCAAGGCTAGTCCAGGATAAGGCATACCCTATCATTGGATGAGAAGGAAGGGCAGGTGGGGAAATGTCTAGGAAGGAGGGAGGAGAAAGAGAGGTGAGGAAAATCAAGATGGAACAACAGAGCAGGATGATCCAGGTCCAGGCGGATAATTTTTCAAAGCATTGTTTAAATTTGTCTTATGAGAAAGGAACAGATTTGTAGAGATAAGAGTACTTGTTTGGTTCACATGGTATAAAAGAAACCAGTATGTTTACTTCCCTTTGACTCATGACCCCAGTCCTCACTCTTTTGTGAGCTACATCTTAAAAGGACAAAGTTTTGTATTTTGCCATATATTCATAAGTGTATGTTCATCCAAATTACTGGAAGTATTTCATTATTATTGCCTAAGAAGATGTTGTCTGATTCCTGGCAGCTGTAGTATCTGGTGTTTACAGGATGCTGGGATTTGGACTGCAGGCCTCATGATTGCACAGCAAGTTCTTTCAACCTGGGAAGTATCTGTCTAATCACCAGAGCTATAGTTTATAAGGAGGCAAATATAGATTTAAACATGGACACTAAGTGAGGAGAAACACACATGAAAGCATGACAGGCATGAGAGAAGGGGAGGCAGATGTGGGGAGTTGAGCTGTGTAAAGCAAAGACAGAGTGAGCTGGGGCCAAGAACAGATAATTAGAAAAACTTTTAATTAATTAATTAACTCATTAACGTAATCTGTGTCCATATGTCTATACATGTTACTGTGTGTGTATGGAGACCAGAGGACAAATGAGTGGGGATGTCGTCCTCCTACCCCATGGATTGTAGTTATAGAACTTGGATCCTCATGGGTGATGACAAGTTCATTTACCCCCTTTTAAAAGTGACAATTTTTATTTTTCTGTGTTTGTGTGTATGGCAGGAGTTGTATGTGTGAATGTTGTAGAAATTGTTTAATCCTCACACAGGGTTTCTCCCCTTCCTCTGACTACTTAGTTCCTAGATAAAAGACACCCACAAGTTTATATTTACATTAATCAGCAAAGAAGCTGGGCAGATATGGATCCTCTTGATGGTATGTCTGTTTCACAGCCAATAATCCCACTATAAAATTAAATTTCCTATGTCTGGGCTTCTCTTAATTCCAATTAGCCAATCTACCTGACCCATGGAGGCTTCCTCCTCCCTTCACATTCTTTTCCCCTCATAGTTCTTCTCTGATGCCAGAAGTCCTGGAATGCTAAACCCTGTCTCTGTGTCTTCTGCCCAGCTGTTGACTGTTGGCATCTTTATTCACTTATCAGAAATAATTTGGGGAAAAGATCACATCTCATCACTTGGGTTACTTGTGGACTCTTGTCTCTGGTACAATCAGGCCTTGGGGGTCTGCAGTTAGCATTACAATGCAGAGCAACAGACCAAACCACAAAACAAGGAGGTCAGGAGCATCTGGTGGGGGTCAGGTTTCAGTGTAGGTCCCAGGTTACATCAGGCTTGGCGACACAAGAACCTTTACCCATTGAGCTATCTTATTGGCTCATGAAAAACCTTTTACAGGCTCCTTTGGCCTGGTGGCTCTGCATATGTGAGCTTGCATGTGTGGAGGCCAGCAGACAACTTTGGGTGTTACTCTTCAGGTGCCATAAATAGGACAGGTTGACTTGGCCATCTGGCTAGGGAGGATATGGAGTCTCTGTCTCCCCAGCACAAGTGTGTGCCACCAAACCAGGTTTCTTTTTTGTTGTTGTTATTATAATTTGTTTCTTGTGTTTGGAGTGAAGTTTATTTTCTGAGTTTCTGGTCCCATGGCTTTCTATGTGTGCAGGAGAGGACAAAAAATGTCTGTGATAGATGCGTGTATTGTATATGATTGTTCTTGAGTCTAGCATAAAACTGAACAGAATGTTCCTTTCTGGCTTAGTCTTGTTTGATCACACTCAAGGTTTAAGAGGAAATTCTTTGCTTTTTTTTTTTTTTAATTTTTTATTAGGTATATTTTTTATTTACATTTCCATGTTATTCCCCTTCCCGGTTTCCTGTCCATTCACTCTCCCACACTTCCAAGAGGGTCTTCTTGCAGGTTTAATTATAGGACAAGGGTTATATAATTCTCTAAACTCCATGATTCTTACATCTAAGACTACTAATTATGTACTTTGTTTCATTTTTTTCCGTTTGGCACAATCTCAATTATGTAGCTGAAATGTGGAATAAATTACTAATACTAAAATTATTAAGTGTTCTTAAGTTCACTAGGGCACAGGCCAAGAGATTGGAAAAGACTGGATCTGATGCAAGTACTGAGACTTTTCTATTGCCTGTGGTGGCCCAAAAGTAGGCAGCTAATCCACAGAGGGCAGCATTTCTCTGGCTATTAAGGACCACGGGTCACTCTGTCTGCCTAGCCATTCTCTACGGATTTCATTTGACACTATTTTAATCTACTGTAGAGAAATGACAGGAAGCAACTGCTCCTAGCTTGCCAGCTGCAGGGCACACTAGCATGGTTTGGTCACTCCAAGCATACTGAGATACCGAGGAGGCGCAGTTCCTTAAGCAGAGGATTCTGGTAACTCTTATTGCCAAGTAAGCTGCAAACCTGAGGACGTGGCCTTCATGTTCATTCTCTCATGAGAAAGTTACTTTGCTTATAGGTTAGTTAGACAACAGCACATCTAACAGATCGAAGAGTTGGACTGCTGACAAGTTTCTCAGTTTGCAAAGAGGTTTGCATCACTTCGATCCAAGATATGCTATTGGTAGGGAAGCAGCAGCTGGTGAGAACTATAAATTGTGGGAAACTTTTATCCTGCTTTGCCTTTAAAAGAAGTTGAAACTGAGTAAACTGGGCACTGGCTGACTGGGCTGTGAAGCCCCATATCCAGATTAATGCACACCTCCCTTGAGACCTCAATGTACTAGACTGTAGCATTGAATCCATTTTTCTGCTTTGGCTCCATAGTTAGTCATAGCACTGCTCAAGACTTCTCTGAATTAAACACACACGTGCCCAGACATGCATATGCACATGCGTGTGAGCGCGTGCGCACACACACACACACACACACACACACACACACACACACACACTCCCACTTACGCACATGCACGCACATCAGTTAATTTTGATATGCCTCGAGTAAGCCCAATGGCTGGACATTCCTAATCCTCCTGACATCTAGCATACATTTCCCTCTGGTATCCCAGGAGGGATCTATGATTAAATCTGTGTTTTATCTTTGTTGCTCTGTTACATTCTGGGAAAGTCTCCACTTTCCCTATGGGGTCCTATTCTCTTCCACCTATATTGTAGGCTGCTATCTCTCTTGCAGCTCTTAAATCTGATCCTTCTAAATATGGATCATGGTGATTCTCTTCATTCTCCCCTCTCTCAAACCCTTGCCCTGTCTTTCTGTCTTTCTACCCAGTCATTGCTTATATGGCAACTCTTTATTTTCAATTAAAGGACTCCAGGAGCCTCAGGCCTGGAAGTGAGGTTTTTTGGGGAGCCAAAATAAGACAATGCTCAACACCAGATGTTGACCCTTTACACATACATTCTTGATATTAAATTAAGCAACTTTCTTTAAAAATATTGGAATTTGATCCTTAGTACTAGGGAGGGTAAACATAAAGAAGGAAATGGCAGACATTTTGACTGTGGCCTCGGTTCATATGTTGCTGGCTAGAACTTAGTCACATGCACACTCTTGATTTGATAGTCACCTAGGAAATATAATTCATATTCCATACACTGTACCCTATTAAAGATATAGGAAATGTGAAAGGAAGATAGACATAACAGTACAGACTCTCTCAAAATTCTCTTAGACCTCTGGGTTTGTATTCCATTTATTTAAGCATTCCTGAATGCTCTGTATTCTTTTAGTGGCCATTCTCTGATCCACATTTTTATCTTCAGGCCATTAAATACAGCATTTAAAACTGTGGTGAAGTGCTAAAATGCTTAAAACATAAAAATGTAACATTTTGATGATCCTTTTTTAGTTATCGTTTTATGTGTAAAGGTATTTTTGCTTGCTTGTATGTCTCTAGACCACATTCTTGCCTGGTAACCACAGAGGCTAGAAGACAGCATTGGGTACTCCCAGTACTAGAGTTAAAGACAGCTGTGAATCACCATGTGGGTGCTGCCAGTGGAGCCCACCATAGTCCTCTGAGAGAGAAGCCATTGCCCTTGGCTGCTCAGCCATCTCTTTGGTCCCAACCATTTTTACATGGGTTGTTCAGTAACATTAATACAGTGTGCAACAGACATTACCACCATTCGTCAGTAAATCCCTTTCATCTTGACCTAAGATGCTCCTGTTATTACCCCAATCCCAAAACACACTCTCCTATTTTCAGTATCTCCTAAATACTTGAAGTATCTGGTCTGAGTGGGATGGTAGAGCAGTTTACCTTTACAAGATGCTTTTCTTAGCATCTTGTTTTCATGACTATGCTGTTGCACATCCTAAATTTCCTAAGTCTAAATAATATTTCATATGTGTATGTGGCATGTTTTGTTTTTTGATATTATATCAATGTATATTTGGGATTGCTTTCACCTTTTAGCTACTATGAATGCTGCTGTTGGGAATACAGGTGTACAGATAAATGTTTCATTGTGAGCAAGTGGACCATGACATCAGACAGAAGAACTCAGAAGGTTTAGTGATCTCAAACACCATGAATCTCAGAATTGATAATGGTAGGAATGAGGCCATTGCCTGCTCTAGAACATGTAACCAGGACACCACACTGAGAAGACCAGGACTATTAGTCACGTAGGAAAAAAAACCTGGAGTCCTTCCCCATGCAAATAGAGCATCACTAGCTTCTCAAACTGATCCAGTGGGAAGCATCTTCCCTTGGATCCCACTCTACTCCTCCAAAAGTATATTTCCTATTCACATTTAATAAAGTACAGAAGCTACGTAACGTAGAGTAATCTGAGAGTGTCTGTTTTACTGATCTGTAACTCTTGGGAAAGAGCTTTCTCTCCAGAAGCTGTCATCAGAAGCTTTCATCTGGACCTTGGCGCAGCCTCCTGCCATCAGCAAAGCCTACTGCTGCTAATGCCACCCTGGCACTGGCACTGGAACTGCCACAGTAGCAGAGGAGACACAGGACCCTGGCTACCTCTCCTGTATTGTCCTCCCAAACCTCCCCGCTTTCCTTGTGAGAGCTGTTAACACTCTGCCCATTTGCTGCCAGACCAGAGACCCCGGGAATCAACTCAATCCATTTTCACCAAGGGCCACATCTACTTTGAATTTGGGTCTATACTCAGAAGTGGACATAGATAATGTAGTGCTGTAGTAATGATTTGGATTTCTGCCATGCTTTTTCCCACAGTGGGAGCATCATTATATCCTCTCACCTATTTCCTCTCTTGGGAGATGAAAGTAAGAGGATCAGGAATTCTGGCTATTTGTGTTACATAGAGTCTGACTCAAGGGAAAAAAGGGCTGAGGAAAGAGTTAAGTGGTAGAGCACTTGCTTAGGGCACACATGACACTGGATTCAATACTTAGATTATGCCCAACACACTGAACCCCAGTACCCATCTGTTTGGGTGTGAGGAGGCCTCTCCTAGGGGTTTGTATGATTGGTGACTGAGAGCATATTTTCCTGTGCTTATTGGCCATCCATACATCAAACCTGTTAGATTACTTATTCAGTGATGATAAAATTAGTTTTAAGTAGCCTATATCTTTATCTCTTATTGCATATAATTTCACATACTTTCTTCCATTTCGTAAGTTGCCTTTTCACTGCTGTGTGATTTGATGCAGTTTTAACTTAAATATTTATTTTCTTAATGTGTATGAGTGTTGTGGATTAGTTGTAATGCTATTTGTGTTCATTTGGCTCCCAAAAGCACATGGGAACCACATGTCTGCCTGTAAGACTCTGAGGGTCCTTACCCCTAGTACCCTCTGATTGGTAATAAAGTTGCTGGTGACTTGGGCATCACCATTGCCAGGGAAAGAGAAGGTCCTGGCCTGAGAAATGTAGGACAGGGAGACAAAGACACAGAGACACTGACAACATGTAAGAGTTGGAGATCAATGCGCATGAGGGCTGCAGGCCTGGGTCTGTGGCTGCCAGTATTGAAAATAGGCTTCAGTAAAAAATAATTAAAGCATATGGGAGGGGAGACTGTTTTAGTTGCAGGGATGTTTGGATGGGTCCAGACATTTCGATGTTTAAAGTATATTAAATAGAACTCTCTGAGTGTGTGTGTGTGTGTGTGTGTGTGTGTCTGTGTCTGTGTCTGTGTCTGTGTGTGTTTCATTTGGCGGGCGGTGAGGATTGTGATTGTTTCCTGTTGTCACCGGCGGCAGCATTTCACTGCTGATATTTATTAATTCAACATACGAATATTTGACTACATGTTTGTATGCTTACAGCATACATGTAGAGGGCAGAAAATGTTGCATATCCTGAAACTGGAGTTACAGATGGTTCCAAGTTGCCTTGTGTGCGCTGGATACTAAACCTTAGTCCTGTGCAAGAGAAGCAAGTGTTCTCAAGTGCTGAACCATCTCTTCAGCTCCAGTTTTTCCTTTTTCTCCCCAAAAGTTTAATTAAGAGTTTTAGTTGGCACACAAAATCATGGGATTTATTCTTGTCATGGACCTCCTTCTGCTTTCATAGTATTACGTCTGAGTATTTTCTAGTTTATCTACTTTGTTGTGAGTATATGTTCATATCATATCCAAGAAATCATTAACAAATCCACTGTCAAAATATTTACCTATTTTCTTTTTCTTGAGTTCAGTAGTTTTGGTCTTATGTTTAAGTCCATTTTAAAATCTATTATGAATTAATATTCATATATAGTGTAAGCTAATGGTCCATCTTCTTTTGCATGTGATATCCCAGTTTCTCTAACTCTCTTCATTTAAAAGACTGTCCCATTGATTTTTTTACAGAGAAGCCCCTTTAAATACAGATGTCCCTGGATTGCACTATACCTTAAGGTCCTCAGTTGTAAGTAACTGCTAAGTAGGAAACTGATGGCTAATGTAAGGGGGAAAGGTACTGAGAAGAGAGATAAGTGTGGGCCCAAACCCAGCTTATCTCTCCTTGTCTAAGAGTGGCCCCAGGTTGCTTTCTCTACATTTGTGGCACATTATGTGTTATGACATACAACTAAAATGGGCACAACAGTGAACTCATTGTACATTTGTTTTAGTTAACAAATATTTCTTGTAACTATTAAGTGAGGGTAAGGTAGCACTTTGTATCTGTATATGACCACAGCAATGAGACTGAATAAAGTCACTCAAAGCAGTTGCACTTACTTGTTTTTGGTTATTGGATTGTTTGAGATAGGATCTAACTACATAGCTATCTAGCCTCTGTTGGCTTGAACTCAGAATGCTCTTGCCTTAGCTTCTTCCTGTGTTCTGGGATTACAGGTGTGACTTACTGTACCTGGCTTGTTCTTCTTATATCTCCTCCCCACAACACTGCCATTACCATTCCTAGGTAGCCCAAACCAGCTATAACTGTTCAGCCTCAGTCTTCTGAATGTTGAAATGACGGGGGGGGAGGGCAGGCAAGCTTCAGTTTCTTTCATTAATACTTCATATTTTTAGGAGTTACAAATGCCATTAGCTGTATTTGGGAGCATTTTGTCAGGGTGTGATAAATGAGCTCTTCATTATTTATTGTATAAGCAATTTTCTTAGTAAATATGTAAATGCCACTTTTGCAAAACCTGATTGTTCCTAGTGAAAGTTCCTTTGACAAATATTAAAATTAAGAATCAAATGTGGTAGTGTATGCCAAGACCCAGTCTGAGTCAGTAGGATAACTTTGAGTTCTAGGCCATCCTTGGCTATAGAGACCCTATGTCAGAAAAACCAAAAAGTAAGCATAATTAAGTAAAGCTTAACAATGCCCACATTCCTTCAAAGACAAATTCAAAATTTTCTAACCAAAAAGTCAAACAGTTCCTTTTACACAACTATCAAGTGGGCCCGGATGGTGAAAGTCAGCTACACCCCAAAACTGATAATGCTCCTAGACAGCAGGGAGCAGTTTAAGAGGTCAAAAGCCTCTATTTCCCATTTAGCATTGGCCTCCCCTGTTTCCCTTTTTTCTTCTCTCTAGGATAAGAAAAAGGGAGGTATGTTATCATCAGAAGTGATTTACAGCTAGCCTCTGAATCCAGCAATGACATCATCCTTAGGTAACAAAGACCTGCTTGCTTCTGTTGCCATGGAAACCGCCACACTCTCAAGGCACATGGCTCACTCACATTAAAATTACACACACACACACACACACACACACACACACACACACATATTCACACACACACACAAATGAGTATTTGCAAACAGATAAGTAAGATAGAGTACACTATTCTTTGTATTATTTTATACTGTCATATGTATTTATAACTATGCTCACATAAAGAAAAACTATTGTAAGTAACTAAACATCATTTAAAAGATGGTAAGAAGTAATACGTATCTATGTAAGCAATGGAAATGGAGAAAAGTACACAATTACAGTGAGAAATTATCTCTTTTTAAATTGTTTTTAATGAGTTTTTAAATAACCATACCACTAACTTTCATTTTAAATCCCCAGGAATTAAATTCCTAAAGCATATTGTACCATAACTAACATGGATAAATCCTACCTCATAGTAACTAGTACTTTTTTAAATAGGCAAAGACATATTTGTATCCATGAAAATACATTGTTTCAGGTAGCACAATTTAAATTTTCAATCTCCTCCGTCCTCTCCAGCCTGTCAACAGCCTTATTTTCAAATGTTTTCCTATTTCCCATCCTTTCCTTTTCACTTCCTCAGTCAGGTTCTTCCAATGAAATTTAGGTCTTATACACAGTATTCCTGCTTAGCATAATCTTCTGTGAATATGTAAGAGATATACTCCTTTCCATGGTCCTTCCTTTTATGTTCATTAATGGACCTGGTGAAATTCAATAAAAACACACTAAGAAGTGAAATAAATGGTATAGTGACTTGTTTTCATATAAATCAAGGATGTAAGTACAAAATATTAATTTTAAATTAATAGGCTAAATAACAGTTTTGTGCTACAACAAATAAAAGCAGTTTTTCAAAAAACAAAACAAAACAAACAAACAAAAAGCAAAGACAGGGTATGTTGCAAAACAAAGCAGATGAGCCCTAAACTATGACATTTAGGAAGCAGATTTCTTTCTGAAAATATTTCCGCCTATAGTAATGGAACCCAGTGACACCATCAATAATGATCCAAGACAAGGAAGGCATCCCACCGACCAGCAGAGCTGATATTCGCTGGCAAACATTTGGAGGATGGCCACACCCTGTTCAACTACAACATCCAGAAAGAGTCCTGGTGCTGCATCTGCACAGTGGCATCATCGAGTCATCCCTTTGTCACCTTGTCCAGAATTGCAATTGTGACAAGATGATCTGCCACAAGTGCTACTCATGCCTGCACACAGTGTAGTCAACTGCTACAAGAAGTTCGGCCACTCCAACAACCTTAGCCGCAAAGAAGAAGGTCAAATAAGGCTGGGGCCATACCTGGCCTGTGACCCTGTGACCAAATAAAATCCATTAACTGGGGCAAAGAGAGAGAGAGAGAGAGAGAGAGAGAGAGAGAGAGAGAGAGAGAGAGAGAGAGAGAGAGAATGAAAAGAAAAATATCAAGCTGGGCACAGGACAAACCCTAGCATTCAGAGACAGAGGGTAGGCACATCTCTGTAAATCTGAAGGCAGCCTGGTCTACAATGTGAGTTCCAGGACAGCCAGGGCTATACAGAAAACCCTGACTCAAAAACAAAACAAAATTTTGACAATTAGCTTTCCTGTGTGAAACCATTATACCTCTTTAGCATATCCAACAAAAATTCATGTATTGGTGGCAAGAAAATACACTGTTAACTATGAATACTCTATGCTGGTACAGCACACGAGACAAACCCACATTTGGAAAACAGCTGTGTAAGAAATATAGTAAGACACACATTTAAACAACTAACATTATTGGATTTTGTACTAAAAACTGAGATCTTACGAGTAAACTGTAGTGGTTTGGCTTGACGCTGCTTGTATATTATTGTTCATATTGGTTCCTCAAGAGGGGTTGACCCCACCCCACAAGCACAGCATCATGCACTTAGGTGATGCTATGTGAACCTTCTCTCCACTTTAATAGGTCAATAAAAGGTTAGAGCCTATGACTGGGTAGTGGATAGGAAAGGTGGGACTGAAGGCTCAGGAGGGGGTGGCAGGTAGAAGGAGAAAAAGAATGAAGGAATAGGAGAGAAGGAAGCCACTATGCACCAGAATCATGTGGCTGGGAGAAACCAGAAGTAATAAGGAGTCTTAGAATTGGGAAATAAGTTAGTATTGTATTAGATATGCCCAATCAAGGCATATAACTTATAATTAAAATATTTGGATTGTGTGTCTTTTACATGGGCTGTTAGGGTTGGAAGTTTTAGTAACAAATTGACAAACCCATGTCTGGCTTAGAACCAAAGTAACCCAATATGGAAATCCACCCCATCCACTGAATATTAACAACTAGGGCTTCACTCTAAAGCTGCTTCAGGGTGGAAATTAAGCATGAGTCTAAAAGGTGTACAGAGAGCTAACTGAGATGCTCCCTGCCCAAGCCCCAAGCAAACCTAGGCAACCAGAGGTACCACACCAGCCCTGAGCTGGGACACAAGGTGGCGCCAATGTCACAACATAGTTGGGGTTTCCTAAGTCTGAGAGAAAAAAAAGGAGGACAGGAAGTCAAGGTTGCCTGAGATGAGGCCTTAGCAACTGAAAATTAGCAACTGAAAACACAGCAGGTATCTTTCCAAAGCTTTCTCACAGATAACAATGAGCTGATCTAGGCAGCTCTCTCCCAAGTCAACCTTCCTGTGCACACTTTGATTTCCAACATCCCTCCACTTCTAAACAGGGCACAGGACACAGGTAGCAAGACCAGCTCTCTCAACTGCTTACACTGCAGGCTGTGTAAGATCAATACACAGGCTGAAGGCTATACAGGACAGTCAAAAGACCTAAAGGGCTCAAAACACAAAAGCCAAGGGTCTTTGTACAGTCAGCCCCTCACTACTAGTGAAAGAACCCGAAAGGACCTTAATGTCCTAAAACAAACACCAGAAGGAAACAAAGATAAAAGAAACCAGACCAAATATAAGAATTAAAATAGTACCACTGCACTCTTTTCCTCCTTCGCTTTTTCCTACATAAGGTGCGATAGAGAATTGAGGAATTTCTTAAGTAGTGAATATGAAAAGCAGTGATTTTGTTTTTAACATTCTTAGCATCTCAGAGTATATATGACCAAAGTCTAAGAAATTAAATTTGCCAAGGTATGTTGAAGAGAATTTTTGCATTTTCTACAGGCTAACACGAAAAGCTGTACCAGGATCAACTCTGACATAACACTTTACCAGGAAAACTTGTAATTATAAACAGTATGATCTGCTCTCCTTAAGCAAATATCTTGATTGATTAGTACTTAACGTTAACTCAACGAATAAATAAAATAGTTAGATTCAGTCATCACAGAGACAACAACAGTACAATTAATACAGTGATGAAAATGTAGCTTTACCTTGTGTCTATATAACAAGGAAATATAGTAAGGACTAAAGAGGGCTAATATTGAACATACCTTAAGAGGCATGGACCTGGGCAGGAGAGATAGCTCAGTGGATAAGAGGTCATGAGTTTAATTCCCAACAACCACATGGTGGCTCACAACCATTTGTAATGGGATCTGATGCCCTATCCTGATGTGTCTGAAGACAGCTACAATGTACTCATGTTAATTGATTAATTAATTAATTAATTAGCCATGGACCCAGAGAAACAAGGTGAAATCATCTAAACCAGTATGAAGACAACCAGGCAATCAAGCACATTCATATATGAAGAGATCTTAAATGACAAATATGTATCTGCCAACTGCACGGGTTAAAAAAAATGACACTGACATACATATTGACAGCAATTTGCTGTCAATTGTGGGCAAACATACACAACTATGACCATCAAGAAGACTCAAAATTAAGAAAAATTTGGGTAGTAATACTCAATAAAGAAAGACAAGTGCTAAAATGATCAGAAAGGAATAAATCTATATTGGGTAAATGAAAACTCAGAAAGAAATTATTTGTATTAAAAAAAATAAAATTAATTAAATAAATAAATAATTGGGGGCCAGAAACAGATGGAACAATCTCACTGGGCAAAAAAAGTAGGTGAATAGGTGTCTTACAGTTTTATTGCTGTGAAGAGACACTGTTACTGAGTCAACTTTGATAAGGAAAACTGACATTGGGCTGGCTTACACTCTCAGAACTTTAGTCCGTTATCGCCATGGTGGGAAGCACGGCAGCATTTAGGGAGGCATCGTGCTGGAGAAGGAGCTGAGAGTTCTACATCTTCATCTGAAGGCAGGAGCAGGAGACTGTGTCGACACTGGTCATAGCTTGAATATAAAGACCTCACAGCCCACTTTCCCAGTGACCCACTTCCTCCAACATGGCCACACATACTCCAACAAGGCCCCACCTCCTAATAGTGCCACTCCTTATACGACAAGCATTCAAGCATATGAGCCTATGGTGGTCATTCCTATTCAAATCATCACAGCAGATAAGTCTTCAGACAGGGAGTTCATAGCTAAAACCATATAAAAATTAAAATTTCAAACCCACAAGACAAACTACTCATTCATTCCAGAGACTAGACCCAGGAAGAGTAGATAGAGCTGGTAGAAGACGCAACCAATAAAAAGGAGTAACTAGGTGATACCCTTTCTAGACTGACAATTATGGCCCTTTCCTGACCTTCTTTGACAAATCTAAAAATGTTCTCTGCTATGTATATACCCTTTCTCAAGCAAGAATAAACAGATCATTCTCTAGGAAAACACAAGCATGCACCCCAAAGGACCTCAGGGCCAACCCTAATCCTGAGTTCCTACATGAAGACCCTGAGAGATGAAGTGAAACCTGTGATACTTGTATAGACTCCAAGGTGTTGGAAGCGCCAAAGCTGTGATTTCTGCCAGGGAGAGTTGCTTACATGGGATAGAATCAGCCTGGAAGAGATATATTTTACAGGCAGAAAGATGGAGGGATGGTGCCATCTAAGCCTCTGATATCAGATATTAAGCTAGAGCACTGGTTCTCAACCTTCCTAATGCTGTGACCCTTAAATGCAATTCCTTGTGTTGTGGAGAACCCCAACCATAAAATTATCTTTGTTGCTACTTCATAACTGTAATTTTGCTACTGTCATGAATCATAATGTAAATATATGTTTACAGATGGTCTTAGGGAGCCCCTGTAAATGGGCCATGACCCACAGGTGGGAAGTCTGACCTAGGGGACTTGATGTTTACATGCTACCTTATCAGTCTTTCTTCGTCCAGCGTTTTCTGTCTATGCCCCCATTCCTCCTTTTAGGAAATAGTACTATATATTTTTTCCATTGTATGTTGAAATTAATTCACTTTTCAAATTCACAGGGTTTTATTGAGACTGTGGGAGACCATGGGATCTTCTGAAGTAGGATTAAATATACTTCATATTATAACAATGGCCTGTGGAGCCTGGGAGGAAATGTGGTGGTTTGAATGAGAATATCACCCATAGGCTCAAATGTCTGAACCCTGTTGGTGACTTTACAGGCTATACCTTGCTAGGGGCTATCTCTGAGGCTAGTATATAGACTAGCCCCAATTCCTGTTCACTGTCTCTGCTTCATATTTGGGGTTTAACATGTGATCTCTCAGCGCCCTGCCATGATGGTCTCATGGAAGCCCAACAAAAATAAACTCTTCCAAAGACTGACTTTATCATGGTATTTTATTATAGCCACAGAAAAGCAAATAAGTCAGACTATAAGTAATTGAAGATTAAAACAATTTTTCTTAATCTTAAAAAGTTCATGATAAAATTGGGCACAAAACCAGTAAAAAGCACTCAACATCTCTAAGCATTAATATAGATAGCAATTCCTCTAAATATTGCAGTGTCACATCCTCCTGCTTAACAGAACAAACGGTTCCTGCAGCTTCTGGAACAAGGCAGCCAGGTGCTCATCCTACAACCAAGAAAAGACATTCCAATAAACAGTAGGTACAACTCCCTGCCACAAAAATAACTTTAAAGTCCCAGCACACTTACAAATAAAATTTCATGTTTTTTTACACTAGTTTGATTAGTTTGCCTTTTTTTCCTCCATCTTTATTAATTTGTGTATTTCTTATTTACATTTTAATTGTTATTCCCTCTCCTGGTTTCCAGAACAAAATCCCCCTAACCCCTCCCCCTCACCTTTTATATGGGTGTTCCCCTCCCCATCCTCCCCCCATTACGACCCTCCCCCCAACAATCACATTCACTGGGGTTCAGCCTTGGCAGGACTAAGGACTTCCCCTTCCACTGGTGCTCTTACTAGACTATTCATTGCTACCTATGCAGTTGGAGCACAGGGTCAGTCCATGTATATTCTTTGGGTACTGGCTTAGTCCCTGGAAGCTCTCGTTGGTTGGCACTGTTGTTCATATTGGATCTCAAGCCCCTTCAATCTTTTTAAGTCCTTTCTCAGATTCCTTCAATGGGAGTCCCATTCTCAGATCAGTGGTTTGCTGCTGGCATTCGCCTATGTATTTGCTGTATTCTGGGTTTGTCTCTCAGGAGAGATCTACATCCAGTTCCTGTCAGCCTGCACTTCTTTGCTTCAACCATCTTATCAAGTTTGGTGGCTGTATATGTATGGGCCACATGTGGGGCAGGCTCTGAATGGGTGTTTCTTCAGTTTCTATTCTCAACTTTGCCTCCCTATTCCCTCCCAAGGGTTGTCTTGTGCCCCTTTTAAGAAGGAGTGAAGCATTCGTATTTTGGTCATCCTTCTTGGGTTTCATGTGTTCTGTGCATCTAGAGTAATTCAAACATTTGGGTTAATATCCACTTATCAATGAGTACATACCATGTGTGTTTTTCTGTGATTGGCTTACCTCACTCAGGATGATATTTTCGAGTTCCATCCATTTGCCTATGAATTTCATAAAGTCATTGTTTTTGATAGCTGAGTAGTATTCCATTGGGTAGATGTACCACATTTTTTGTATCCATTCCTCTGTTGAAGGGCATCTGGGATCTTTCCAGCTTCTGGTTATTATAAATGAGGCTGCTTTAAACAGAGTGGAGGAAGTGTCTTTGTTATATGTTAGGGTCTCTTTTGGGTATCTGCCCACGAGAGGTATAGCTGGGTCCTAAGGTAGTTCAATGTCCAAGTTTCTGAGGAACCTCCAGACTGATTTCCAGAATGGTTGTACCAGTCTGTAATCCCACCAACAATGGAGGAGTGTTCCTCTTTCTCCACATCCTCACCAGCATTTGCTGTCACCTGAGTTTTTGATCTTAGCCAGTCACAGGTGTGAGGTGGAATCTCAGGGTTGTTTTGATATCATTTCCCTTATGACTAAAGATGTTGAACATTTCTTTAGGTGTTTCCCAGCCATTCAGCATTCCTCAGGTGTGAATTCTTTGTTTAGCTCTGAGCCCTATTTTTTAATATGGTTATTTGTCTCCCTGCAGTCTAATTTCATCAATTCTTTGTATATTTTGGATATAAGCCCTCTATTGGTTGTAGGATTAGTAAAGATCTTTTCCCAATCTGTTGGTTGCCATTTTGTCCTTACAACTTTGTCCTTCGCCTTACACAGGCTTTGCAGATTTATGAGATCCCATTTGTTGATTCTTGATCTTAGAGCATAAGCTATTGGTATTTTGTTCAGGAAATTTTCTCCAGTGCCCACATGTTCGAGGTATTTCCCCACTCCTTCTTCTATAAGTTTGAGTGTATCTGGTTTGATCCACTTGGACTTAAGCTTTGTACAGGGTGATAAGAATGGATAGATCTACATTCTTCTACATGATTACCTCCCTTTGAACCAGCATCATGTGCTGAAAATGCTATCTTTTTTCCTTGGCTCCTTTGTCAAAACTCAAGTGAGCATAGGTGTGTGGGTTCATTTCTGGATCTTCAATTCTATTCCACTGGTCTATCTGTCTGTCTCTATACCAATACCATACAGTTTTTATCACTATTACTCTCTAATACTGTTTGAGTTCAGGGATAATGATTTCCCCGGAAGGCTTTTTATTGTTGAGGATAGTTTTAGCTACCCTGGCTTTTTTGTTATTCCGGACGAATTTGTAAATTGTTCTGTCTAACTCAATGAAGAATTGGCTTGGAATTTTGATGGGGACTGCATTGAATCTGAAGCAGTCATTACAAGTCTCCCAACCAAAAAGAGCCCAGGTCCAGATTGGTTCAGTGCAGAATTCTATCAGACCTTCATAGAAGACCTCATACCAATACTATCCAAACTATTCCATGAAATTGAAACAGATGGAGCACTACCGAATTCCTTCTATGAAGCCACAATTACTCTTATACCTAAACCATACAATGACTCAACAAAAAAAGAGAACTTCAGACCAATTCCCCTTATGAATATCAACAGAAAATAATCAATAAAATTCTTGCTAACCGAATCCAGGAGCATATCAAAACAATCATCCATCATCATCAAGTAGGCTTCATTCCAGCGATTAAGGGATGGTTTAACACACAGAAAACCATCGACGTAATCCACTATATAAACAAACTGAAAGATAAAAACCACATGATTATTTCAGTAGAGGCTGAGAAAGACTTTGACAAAATACAACACCCCTTCATGATAAAGTTCCTGGAAAGAACAGGAATTCAAGGCCCATACCTAAAGATAGTAAAAGCCATATACAGCAAACCAGTAGCTAGTATTAAACTAAATGGAGAGCAACTTGAAGCAATCCCACTAAAATCAGGGACTAGACAAGGCTGCCCACTCTCTCCCTACTTATTCAATATAGTTCTTGAAGTTCTAGCCAGAGCAATCAGACAACAAAAGAGATCAAACGGATACAGATTGGAAAGGAAGAAGTCAAAATATTACGATTTGGAGACGATATGATTGTATACTTAAGTGATCCCAAACGTTCCACCAGAGAACTACTAAACCAGATAAACACCTTCAGCAAAGTGGCTGGGTATAAAATTAACTCAAACAAATCAGTAGCCTTCCTCTACACAAACGAAAAACAAGCAGAGAAAGAAATTAGGGAAATGACACCCTTCATAATTGTCCCAAATAATATAAAATACCTCGGTGTGACTTTAACCATGCAAGAGAAAGACCTATATGATACGAACTTCAAGCCTCTGAAGAAAGAAATTGAAGAAGATCTCAGAAGATGGAAAGATCTCCCAAGTTCATGGATTGGCAAGATTAATACAGTAAAGATTAGTTTGCCTTTAAAGTGAAGCTATAGGTGACAACTCGTGGTATACTTTGTCCAAACTGCAAACAACTTACTTTTACTAATTAGTAAATTTTTTTATATTCTTTGTATTTTTCAAAAATTAGAAACATAAAAAGAAAATGTTTTGCTATATACAGATGATTAACTAACTTTAAAGGTTAGAATTTTTGAGCAGTGAAAATATATTCTACCTGAAGCCATATTATAAACTAAAATGAACAAAAATTATCTGGATATGTAAATACCTTTATTCATTAAAACATAGCCTTTTTCCCAGCCATGATTTTCAGATTTCATCCTCCAACAACACCTCCTCATGGTAGGCAGAGATTCTGTATGGAGAGAAAAAAAATAAGTCAGTTTTATACCATAACCTACTCTTCATTGATAGTTTATCAAGGGAAATGGGAAAATTGAAAACTCAAATGTCCAATTAACAAAAGACAAAAGTATAATCCCAAGTAAACCTTATCAAAATGTGTTATTTTCAGGTTGCTTTATCAGTGCAGTCTGTCCAGAGAACATCCTCCCTACACTTTTAGTCTCATATTTAAACACTTTCCAACTTTCTACTTGTAAGAGGGGTCAATGGGGAATCTATGTGCTCCTGAATAACACTTAATATCCTCTTTGCATAAAACTTCAATAAATCCAACTGTCACTTACTCGTTACCATTAATTAGTTAAACAATCTATTAAAATATTTCCTTCATCATCTGACCTAAAATGACTCTTAAAGTGTGTCATACAAACAACTCAAGAAAACACACATAGTATCTACTAAGCAAAATGCACCCCCAAGAACTTCATTAAAAGATCTACATAAGGGACTTCTTAGTGTGATAACAAATTTAATACATGAGGTTGAAACAAAATACATTAAGGGAGTATTACTTACTGCAGACCCATGCCAAGATGTGCTCTTGAGAAATGATTACATGCAAGAGATCAGGGGTAAGAAGGTGTGTGGGGGGGTGAGGGCCTGGAGACTGGGTAGAATCAGGCAGACAAGAGCAGAGCCATGAGGGCAGAGAAGGGAAGACAAGGTCAGAGGACAGAAAACACTGGCATTCTTAATGCAACACTTAACTGTACTATACAACACCAAGATTACCAGATCCTGGCATGTCTCAAGCTTCCAGCCAGGGACTAACTAGTTAAGTCATTGTTGGATCACAAGAGGCACAAAGTTAAATTTTCCAGGTACAAGTTAGGCCACCACTGTATTAACTTTCATAAATTAATGCAATATTTACATTGCTTTCTGTAATTCTCTAAGATTATATCAAAGACTATTATATGAAGCCTTCACTATCAAATCAAACTAGCTTTGGTAAGATTTGTAAGAATCTTTAATCTTAAAACATATTTTTCCACCCACATGATTCTTAGTTTTTGAAATGCCTTTTGATTTGGTTTCTCTTTCTGACATTTGTATTAACGACATATTATATACATGAAAAATGGCTAAAGACACACGGACGTTTTCAGCTAAGTCCCTAGAGTGAGAAAGACAATTTAAATGTTTTAGGGGCCTATGTAAAAGGCCCTGAAAATAAATTTCTAATTCTGTGGACTTTGCTCTTAAATTTGCTCTAGGCTGGTACCAGGGTGTCCCATGGTGTGTTCCATATCAAGCCCAGAATTGCAAGATGTATCTCATAAATTCTCCTTAAGAGGTTTATTTGCTAGTCTTCATCCCTTAAGAGCCAAAGAAATTCCTATTGCATAATGACTGGTTCAAAGAAACTCTGAATCTATACACATACTTTTAACAGCAAATGATTTGAACATTCTGCAAATGTGTATGTGGCAGTCATTAAATGTAACAACATGTAGTCATATGCATGAGAATGTCCTCACAGACTCTGATATTTAGACACCTAGCTGGTGGTGCTGTTTGGAAGGGATTAAGAGGTATGGCCTTGCTGGAAGAAGCATGTCCCAGGAGGGAAGCTTTAAGAGGTAAAGAATGTTGTATATCCAGTTTGCTCTCTCTGCTTCTGCTCACCACCATGCTTCCCATCAAGATGTCTATTAAACTATAAACAAAGTTACTTTCTCATGGGAAAAGCAACAAGAAGGTCTCTTCCTCAGGTTTGCAGCTTAATTGGCAGAGCACCAGGATTCTCTGCTTGAGAAAGTTGGCTTCCTTGGTCTCAGTTTGCTTAGAATGAGAAACACCCTAGGTTGCCTGCAAGCTGGCAAGCTGGGAACAGTGTCCTCTTGCCATTTCTCTACAAATAATAAAATATATCTTCAAACTTAAAGCCAGGTATGGTGTATTACACCTTTAATTTCAGTGTCTGGGAGGTACAATGAGGAGAATCAGAAGTTCAAGGCCAGCCCTATCTATATAATGAACTCAGGACCAGCCTCAACTACAGAAGCCTAGTCTCAGTTCTTTAAAAAAAATGAACAAATAAAAGAAAAATAAATGAGAAATAAAAATAATAACAATTCATTTGATTATTCATTTAAGAGCACAGTATGCGCACTAAAATTTCTGCTGTGAAAAGCCAGTGAGAAAATCATTATTGATGGTGTAACAAGGAGGGTACCAAGTCTGACACTGAGAAAGATATGGATATGCATCAGGGGTGCAGCACTCGCCTGTCATTGAAGAGGCTGTCAGTTTGGTGTCAATAATTAAGGAAAAACAGAAAACCAAGCAAGCCCCACAAGAAACTAAAACTGTGTAGAAAACATTGTCCCAAGGCAAAGTCACTTCCCAAGTAGTGGAAATTAGTGAAATAAATATCTGAAGAGAACAACATTTACAAATACCTGCTACTTCTCCCCAATGGGATTCTTTCCTCTCTGAGAATAATCTGTCAACTCCAGAGGAGTGGCTGAAGAGCAGCCATAATTTTAGCAAACCCCACACGAACGGAATGAGAACTGGAGTTGAAGAATCTTCCAAATATACTGATCTCTATATTACCAATAAGAACTGAGGCTGGAGAGAAGTCTCAGTGGGTAAGAGCCCTGACTGCTCTTCCAGAGGTCCTGAGTTCAATTCCCAGCAACCACATGGTAGCTCAGATCAGCTCTGTACTGAGATCTGATGCCCTCTTCTGCTGTGTCTGAAGAGAGTGACAGTGTACTCATATAAATAAGATAAATAAATTGATTTTAAAAAAAGAAATAAGAACAAACTAGAAGTAAACAAATCAAGTTTTCCGCAAATTAAACCCCCGACAACTTCTACTAAAAGGCCAAATACAAGGCAAGTGATACATTTCTCCACACTTGCATTGATACTCATTGCCCTAGTTAGGGTTATTATCACTGTGATGAAACACTGAAGCAAGTTGCAGAGGAAAGAGTGTATTTGCCTTACACTTCCACTTGGCAATCCATCACTGAAGGAACTTGGGACAGGAACCCAAACATGGTAACAACCTAGAAGCAGGAACTGGTACAGTGGTCAACCAGTGGTGCTGCTTACTGGCTTCCTCAGCTTGCTTTCTTATACAGCCCAGCACCAACAGGCCAGGGGTGGCCACACCCACAACAGCCTGAGCCATCTTGTATTAATCACTGAAATAACACCCTATAAGCTTGATTACAACCTGATCTTATGGGGAAGCATTTTCTCAATTGAGGTTCCCTCCTTTATGATGACTATAGCCTAGATTGAGCTGACATAAACATGGAGAGCATATTCATATGTACATGTTCATATTTCACTGAAACCAACAAGAATCTTGTTTCACATACTCAAATGCTATCATGAAAATATATTAAATTGCCATTAACTGTACATGTGATTGGGTAGCAAAGAGTGTTTCAGTCCAGCTAGGACTACATAATGTTGGGGTAGAAATCTCATTTCACGTCCAGAGAAACCACAATGGGACAACAAGGTTCCATGTGGAAATGTTTAATGAGAGAAGAGTAGAAGAGGAGAGGAGTAAAGACCGGCCATGAGCATGTGGAGGGACGGGGGAAGGATAATGGGGAGAGAAGGGACAAAGGGGAAGAGGGGAAGCATGGCAAGAACAAGAAGCAAGAAAGGAAGAAAGTAAGGGAATGAGGAGGGGACAAGCATCCCCTTTTACAGTGCCAGGCATACCTGGCTGTTACCAAGTAACTGTGGGAGTGGAGCTTAGACAGAAAATTAACATATAGTGAGAACCTGTTTCCAAGAAAAAAAAACAAAAACAAAAAACAAACAAGGAAAATGAACAAAAAATTTTTTTCCAGGACTGAAGAGATGCTTCAGTAGAGAAGAGAATATAATACTCTAGCAGAGGATCAGAGATTGGCCAAAGCAAAAACATCTAGCAGCTCACAACCACCTGACTCAGCTCCAAGGGCTCAGACACACTCTCTGGATGCCAGCACCTTCATTCCCATGTGTGTATACCCACCATCACCACCAAGCAGCTACTACATACACATGCATATTATTAAAATAAAATAAAACATTTTTAATAGAAAAACTTCTGAAAATTCAGACTCAAACTCTGAACATATATATCACAAATTCTCTCCTAAAAGTAGTATATGGAAAAACTCCAGCATGTGAACCTAATTGATAGCAACAAGAACCATGTAGTATGTGGAAAATTACTACAAATCATTTATAGGATTATACTCTATGAGGTGTCATGGTATAAAAGCATAAATTTCTGCTAATCCATAACGATCACCAGAAAAGAAATAGTTTATCGATGTCTCTGTGGTCTTATCTATAGAGAGGTTCCCCACTCCACAAGACTTGTCTGTTTATTTAAATAAGACTTTGTCTAAAGGGAAGAGGGCAATGGATTAGGATACAAATAACATGATGAGGCATAGTTCAAAAACTGAGGTTTTTCTTCCTGTTCCAAGCAACTTTTGCAATTACAATGTGTCCTCTTTACTATGTTGACTCATTAGGAAGCAGTGGTTCTGTATTGACAAGTCATCAATTATAAAGCTAGACTTGTAGGTAAAAACCACCTTGTTTGAGGTGATTGGGTTTCCAAAGCTAATTGTATGGTGTTTGCTCATCTCAGGTGAGCATCAGTGATAAACAGTGTCTAAAATACAATGCACAAAATAAATCAGCCCACAACTTCTCTATATTCTGCAACATTAACAGAGAAACTATCAATGATGATGTCAAAAACTTAAGTTTAAAAGTAAATTAGACATGAACTCATAAATCTACAACACATTATGCCCATCATTTGGGGAATGTCCTCAAAACACTTTAGTGATTTATCACAGGATTCTATCCTGCCAGTGCAGAGCAAAAAGCATATTGGAACAGACTTAGAATCCCTTTGAAAACTATACAAAACATAAAGTCACTTAAAGCCAACATCCAACCGCTACAGAGAGACACAACGGAAAGGATTTACTAATGAAAGACCTCAGCTCAGATCTTAGTCAAAGGACTACCACCTTAGCTATTATACAGGGTATATTCAAGACCTGTGAGCCTCAGATCTCTTCACCTATTAACAAGAAATGTGACTGACTAGTGATCAGAAAATCCCCATGTGGGCCATATGTGGATATTAGGTAGAGATGTGACCAGAGTAAAGAGAACTGAACGTAAATATGTCAAGCAAGGAGGGTTCCATTGTTTAATCCTGTCTTTAGAAGTCTTTTCCTTACCTAAGTTTTAGATTTAAGTTCTGAATAGAGTCTCCTCAAGGTTTAAAAGTAAAAGAGTTTTGAACAGATGAGACGGATTTAAACAAGTCAGATAAAAATAGTGTAAAATTCCTCAGTGTAGGGTTGCGTGAGTCCCATGTCCTTTCTGCCACAGGGCAAGGCTACAATAGGCGGGATGTGGGAGATGACTGCACTTACCCCATCGACCAGTGGTTGTATGGGAAGTCAAGGGACACTGCTCTGGGGATGATGAAATGTAGTCTGAGGCACAGGACCACTGGAGCTGCCTGAGGGATTGGGGAGGTTCCTTGGGCCTGCAACAAGGCAGAGGCTGTCTGGTTCTTATGCTCTTAGGCATCCAGGTGCCCCTGAATGCCACAGAAGAGTTGAGAATGGAGTTGGGGCCCATGGAACTGGATCTAGTCCCGGGCTGTAGGGGAAATAAGGGGGCCTCTAGCTGGTCCTTTGAGGAGAGGCTTTGGCTTGGTGAGGGGGTGCTTGGTTTGGCTTGGTTGTGGTGGTTGCTGTGGTTCGGAGAGCAGGGAAGCCTTCTGCAGGAGATTAGATGCTGGCTCTGTAGTCTAAGGCCTTCTCTGTGGCTCGCCATGGCGAATCCCAATAAAATGAGACAGTCCATGGTTTTACGATATTTATCGGCATGGTGAAAAGTGAATGATTAAAACCGTACCCCACTTCTTAGGGTGGACTTGCGATTAAGTACCTTTTGAAGGGTGAAATATCTACGAAGGAAAGGTTATTGGCTAAGCCTCCAGGCCTTTGGTAACTCATTAAAATGGAGATCTGCCTTGAGTCTATGAGACCACAGGCCATGTCCTCTACCTGTGGAGGGACTTGAAGCATTACCCTTCTGTGACTGATGGCCATGAATCTATGAAAGGCTGTGGGCTTGTGATCTGCCTAGTTTCCCAGGAGTCAGGCGAAATGCCTACTGTCTCTTCAGTGTCACCGGGATTTCTAGCCTTAGTTCAACCAGGAACCAGGCTCTCTTTCATGGTACCACACAGTTCTTACGTCTTGTTTTCATATGACTCTATGAAAGTTGCCCAAAGTGCCTCAACCACTGAAAGGTTCTGTAAGCTAAAACTGTAAAGAAATATTAAGGCAAAAATATTAAATGTCAGCCAATCAGTGACTATAAAGTATAACACTGCCCTGTTCCATTCAACATACCAGAACAGTCAGCCAGCTGGCTTCCCTTCAATGGAAGGGGAGTGGTAGAGCAGCATGGATTTAGAATGTTTACAATAGGCTTCTTGACTTACAGGATTACTAAAGCATGTGTCCTTCTTGATGGGCACAGCAATAAGCAGCTCATTCTGGACTTCCATGTACATGTTAAGAGGCCTCTCACACCCCATCAAAAAACTTCCTTTTGTCTCCTTACGTGGGCATTGGTAAGCTTTACTTAATTTTGCTTATTTTTTGGTTTTTCTGACATAGGGTCTCTATAGCCAAGGATGGCCTAGAACTCAAAGTTATCCTACTGACTCAGACTAGGTCTTGGCATACACTACCATATTTGATTCTTAATTTTAATATTTGTCAAAGGAACTATCTTCATTAGGAACAATCAGGTTTTGCAAAAGTGGCATTTTACATATTTACTAAGAAAATTACTTATCCAATAAATAATAAAGAGCTCATTTATCACACCCTGACAAAATGCTCCCAAATACAGCTAATGGCATTTGTAACTCCTAAAGATATGAAGTATTAATGAAAGAAACTGAAGCTTGCCTGCCCGCCCCCCACACCCCGTAATTTCAACATTCAGAAGACTGAGGCTGAACAGTTATGGCTGGTTTGGGCTACCTAGGAGTGGTAATGGCGGTGTTGTGGGGAGGAGACATAAGAAGAGCAAGCCAGGTACAGTAAGTCACACCTGTAATCCCAAAACACAGGAGGAAGCTAAGGCAAGAGCATTCTGAGTTCAAGCCAACAGAGGCTAGATAGCTATGTAGTTAGATCCTATCTCAAAAAAACCAATAACCAAAACAAGTAAGTGCAGCTGCTTTGAGTGACCTTATTCAGTCTCATTGCTGTGGTCATATACAGATACAAAGTGCTAACTTACCTTCACTTAATAGTTACAAGAAATATTTGTTAACTAAAACAAATGTACAATGAGTTCACTGTTGTGCCCATTTTAGTTGTATGACATAACACATAATGTGCCACAAATGTAGAGAAAGCAACCTGGGGCCACTCTTAGACAAGGAGAGATAAGCTGGGTTTGGGCCCACACTTATCTCTCTTCTCAGTACCTTTCCCCCTTACCTTAGCCATCAGTTTCCTACTTAGCAGTTACTTACAACTGAGGACCTTAAGATATAGTGCAATCCAGGGACATCTGTATTTAAAGGGGCTTCTCTGTAAGAAATCAATTGGACAGTCTTTTAAATGAAGAGAGTTAGTGAAACTGGGATATCACATGCAAAAGAAGATGGACCATTAGCTTACACTATATATGAATATTAATTCACAATAGATTTTAAAATGGACTTAAACATAACACCAAAACTACTGAACTCAAGAAAAAGAAAATAGGTAAATATTTTGACAATGGATTTGTTAATGATTCCTTGGATATGATATGAGCATATACTCACAACAAAGTAGATAAACTAGAAAATAGATGTAATACTATGAAAGCAGAAGGGGGTCCATGACAAGAATAAATCCCATGATTTTGTGTGCCAACTAAAACTCTTAATTAAACTTTTGGGGAGAAAAAGGAAAAACTGGAGCTGAAGAGATGGTTCAGTACTTGAGAACACTTGCTTCTCTTGCACAGGACTAAGGTTTAGTATCCAGTGCACACAAGGCAACGTGGAACCATCTGTAACTCCAGTTTCAGGATATGCAACATTTTCTGGCCTCTACAAAACATGTAGTCAAATATTCGTATGTTGAATTAATAAATACCAGCACTCAAATGCTGCCGCCGGTGGCAACAGCACACAATCACAATCCTCACCGCCCGCCAAAATGCTCTGGATTCTCGAATGAAACACACACAGACAGACACAGACACAGACACAGACACAGACACACACACACACACACACACACACAAACACACACACACACATACTCAGAGCCTTCTATTTAATATACTTTAAACATCGAAATGTCTGGACCCATCCAAACATCCCTGCAACTAAAACAGTCTCCCCTCCCATATGCTTTAATTATTTTTTACTGAAGCTTATTTTCAATACTGGCAGCCACAGTCCCAAACCTGCAGCCCTCATGCGCCTTGATCTCCAACTCTTACATGTTGTCAGTGTCTCTGTGTCTTTGTCTCCCTGTCCTACATTTCTCAGGCCAGGACCTTCTCTTTCCCTGGCAATGGTGATTCCTAAGTCCCGCCTCTGTCTCCCTGCCTAGCCATTGGCCACCAGCAACTTTATTACCAATCAGAGACTACTAGGGGTAAGGACCCTCAAAGTCTTACAGGCAGACATGTGGTTCCCATGTGCTTTTGGGAGCCAAATGAACACAAATAGCATTACAACCAATCCACAACACTCATACACATTAAGAAAATAAATATTTAAGTTAAAACTGCATCAAATCACACAGCAGTGAAAAGGCAACTTATGAAATGGACGAAAGTATGTGAAATTATATGCAATAAGAGATAAAGATATAGGCTACTTAAAACTAATTTTATCATCACTCAAAAAGTAATCTAACAGATTTGATGTATGGATGGCCAATAAGCACAGGAAAATATGTTCCCAGTCACCAATCATACAAAACCCCTAGGAGAGGCCTCCTCACACCCAAATGGATACAGGGGTTCAGGGTGTTGGCATAATCTAAGTATTGAATCCAGTGTCATGTGTGCCCTAAGCAAGTGTTCTACCACTTAACTCTATCCTCAGCCCTTTTTTCCCTTGAGTCAGACTCTATGTAACCCAAATAGCCAGAATTCCTGATCCTCTTACTTTCATCTCCCAAGAGAGGAAATAGGTGAGAGGATATAATGATGCTCCCACTGTGGGAAAAAGCATGGCAGAAATCCAAATCATTATTACAGCACTACATCATCTATGTGCACTTCTGAGTATAGACCCAAACTCAAAGTAGATGTGGCCCTTGGTGAAAATGGATTGAGTTGATTCCCGGGGTCTCTGGTCTGGCAGCAAATGGGCAGAGTGTTAACAGCTCTCACAAGGAAAGCGGGGAGGTTTGGGAGGACAATACAGGAGAGGTAGCCAGGGTCCTGTGTCTCCTCTGCTACTGTGGCAGTGCCAGTGCCAGTGCCAGGGTGGCATTAGCAGCAGTAGGCTTTGCTGATGGCAGGAGGCTGCACCAAGGTCCAGATGAAAGCTTCTGATGACAGCTTCTGGAGAGAAAGCTCTTTCCCAAGAGTTACAGATCAGTAAAACAGACACTCTCAGATTACTCTAGGTAACATAGCTTCTGTACTTTATTAAATGTGAATAGGAAATATACTTTTGGAGGAGTAGAATGGGATCCAAGGGAAGATGCTTCCCACTGGATCAGTTTGAGAAGCTAGTGATGCTCTATTTGCATGGGGAAGGACTCCAGGTTTTTTTTCCTACGTGACTAATAGTCCTGGTCTTCTCAGTGTGGTGTCCTGGTTACATGTTCTAGAGCAGGCAATGGCCTCATTCCTACCATTATCAATTCTGAGATTCATGGTGTTTGAGATCACTAAACCTTCTGAGTTCTTCTGTCTGATGTCATGGTCCACTTGCTCATAATGAAACATTTATCTGTACACCTGTATTCCCAACAGCAGCATTCATAGTAGCTAAAAGGTGAAAGCAATCCCAAATATACATTGATATAATATCAAAAAACAAAACATGCCACATACACATATGAAATATTATTTAGACTTAGGAAATTTAGGATGTGCAACAGCATAGTCATGAAAACAAGATGCTAAGAAAAGCATCTTGTAAAGGTAAACTGCTCTACCATCCCACTCAGACCAGATACTTCAAGTATTTAGGAGATACTGAAAATAGGAGAGTGTGTTTTGGGATTGGGATAATAACAGGAGCATCTTAGGTCAAGATGAAAGGGATTTACTGACGAATGGTGGTAATGTCTGTTGCACACTGTATTAATGTTACTGAACAACCCATGTAAAAATGGTTGGGACCAAAGAGATGGCTGAGCAGCCAAGGGCAATGGCTTCTCTCTCAGAGGACTATGGTGGGCTCCACTGGCAGCACCCACATGGTGATTCACAGCTGTCTTTAACTCTAGTACTGGGAGTACCCAATGCTGTCTTCTAGCCTCTGTGGTTACCAGGCAAGAATGTGGTCTAGAGACATACAAGCAAGCAAAAATACCTTTACACATAAAACGATAACTAAAAAAGGATCATCAAAATGTTACATTTTTATGTTTTAAGCATTTTAGCACTTCACCACAGTTTTAAATGCTGTATTTAATGGCCTGAAGATAAAAATGTGGATCAGAGAATGGCCACTAAAAGAATACAGAGCATTCAGGAATGCTTAAATAAATGGAATACAAACCCAGAGGTCTAAGAGAATTTTGAGAGAGTCTGTACTGTTATGTCTATCTTCCTTTCACATTTCCTATATCTTTAATAGGGTACAGAGTATGGAACTATGAATTATATTTCCTAGGTGACTATCAAATCAAGAGTGTGCATGTGACTAAGTTCTAGCCAGCAACATATGAACCGAGGCCACAGTCAAAATGTCTGCCATTTCTTTCTTTATGTTTACCCTCCCTAGTACTAAGGATCAAATTCCAATATTTTTAAAGAAAGTTGCTTAATTTAATATCAAGAATGTATGTGTGAAGAGTCAACATCTGGTGTTGAGCATTGTCTTATTTTGGCTCCCCAAAATACCACACTTCCAGGCCTGAGGCTCCTGGAGTCCTTTAATTGAAAATAAAGAGTTGCCATATAAGCAATGACTGGGTAGAAAGACAGAAAGACAGGGCAAGGGTTTGAGAGAGGGGAGAATAAAGAGAATCACCATGATCCATATTTAGAAGGATCAGATTTAAGAGCTGCAAGAGAGATAGCAGCCTACAATATAGGTGGAAGAGAATAGGACCCCATAGGGAAAGTGGAGACTTTCCCAGAATGTAACAGAGCAACAAAGATAAAACACAGATTTAATCATAGATCCCTCCTGGGATACCAGAGGGAAATGTATGCTAGATGTCAGGAGGATTAGAAATGTCCAGCCATTGGGCTTACTCGAGGCATATCAAAATTAACTGATGTGCGTGCATGTGCGTAAGTGTGAGTGTGTGTGTGTGTGTGTGTGTGCGCGCGCGCGCGCACGCGCATGTGCATATGCATGTCTGGGCACGTGTGTGCTTAATTCAGAGAAGTCTTGAGCAGTGCTATGACTAACTATGGAGCCAAAGCAGAAAAATGGATTCAATGCTACAGTCTAGTACATTGAGGTCTCAAGGGAGGTGTGCATTAATCTGGATATGGGGCTTCACAGCCCAGTCAGCCACTGCACAGTTTACTCAGTTTCAACTTCTTTTAAAGGCAAAGCAGGATAAAAGTTTCCCACAATTTATAGTTCTCACCAGCTGCTGCTTCCCTACCAATAGCATATCTTGGATCAAAGTGATGCAAACCTCTTTGCAAACTGAGAAACTTGTCAGCAGTCCAACTCTTCGATCTGTTAGATGTGCTGTTGTCTAACTAACCTATAAATAAAGTAACTTTCTCACGAGAGAATGAACATGAAGGCCACGTCCTCAGGTTTGCAGCTTACTTGGCAGTAAGAGTTACCAGAATCCTCTGCTTAAGGAACTGTGCCTCCTCGGTATCTCAGTATGCTTGGAGTGACCAAACCATGCTAGTGTGCCCTGCAGCTGGCAAGCTAGGAGCAGTTGCTTCCTGTCATTTCTCTACAGTAGACTAAAATAGTGTCAAATGAAATCCCGTAGAGAATGGCTAGGCAGACAGAGTGACCCGTGGTCCTTAATAGCCAGAGAAATGCTGCCCTCTGTGGATTAGCTGCCTACCTTTGGGCCAGCACAGGCAATAGAAAAGTCTCAGTACTTGCATCAGATCCAGTTTTTCCAATCTCTTGGCCTGTGCCGTAGTGAACTTAAGAACACTTAGTAATTTTAGTATTAGTAATTTATTCCACATTTCAGCTACAAAATTGAGATTGTGCCAAACGGGAAAAAATGAAACAAAGTACATAATTAGTAGTCTTAGGTGTAAGAATCATGGAGTTAAGAGAATTATATAACCCTTGTCCTATAATTAAACCTGCAAGAAGACCCTCTTGGAAGTGTGGGAGAGTGAATGGACAGGAAACCGGGAAGGGGAATAACATGGAAATGTAAATAAAAAATATACCTAATAAAAAACTAAAAAAAAAAAAAAGAAGTTCCTCTTAAACTTGAGTGTGATCAAACAAGACTAAGCCAGAAAGGAACATTCTGTTCAGTTTTATGCTAGACTCAAGAACAATCATATACAATACACGCATCTATCACAGACATTTTTTGTCCTCTCCTGCACACATAGAAAGCCATGGGACCAGAAACTCAGAAAATAAACTTCACTCCAAACACAAGAAACAAATTAAAATAACAACAACAAAAAAGAAACCTGGTTTGGTGGCACACACTTGTGCTGGGGAGACAGAGACTCCATATCCTCCCTAGCCAGATGGCCAAGTCGACCTGTCCTATTTATGGCACCTGAAGAGTAACACCCAAAGTTGTCCGCTGGCCTCCAGACATGCAAGCTCACATATGCAGAGCCACCAGGCCAAAGGAGCCTGTAAAAGGTTTTTCATGAGCCAATAAGATAGCTCAATGGGTAAAGGTTCTTGTGTCGCCAAGCCTGATGTAACCTGGGACCTACACTGAAACCTGACCCCCACCAGATGCTCCTGACCTCCTTGTTTTGTGGTTTGGTCTGTTGCTCTGCATTGTAATGCTAACTGCAGACCCCCAAGGCCTGATTGTACCAGAGACAAGAGTCCACAAGTAACCCAAGTGATGAGATGTGATCTTTTCCCCAAATTATTTCTGATAAGTGAATAAAGATGCCAACAGTCAACAACTGGGCAGAAGACACAGAGTCAGGGTTTAGCATTCCAGGACTTCTGGCATCAGAGAAGAACCATGAGGGGAAAAGAATGTGAAGGGAGGAGGAAGCCTCCATGGGTCAGGTAGGTTGGCTAATTGGAGTTAAGAGAAGCCCAGACATAGGAAATTTAATTTTATAGTGGGATTATTGGCTGTGAAACAGACATACCATCAAGAGGATCCATATCTGCCCAGCTCCTTTGCTGATTAATGTAAATATAAAGCTTGTGGGTGTCTTTTATCTAGGAACTAAGTAGTCAGAGGAAGGGGAGAAACCCTGTGTGAGGATTAAACAATTTCTACAACATTCACACATACAAATCCTGCCACACACACACACACACACACACACACACACACACACACACACACAAATAAAAATAAAAATTGTCACTTTTAAAAGGGGGTAAAGGAACTTGTCATCACCCATGAGGATCCAAGTTCTATAACTACAGTCCATGGGGTAGGAGGATGACATCCCCACTCATTTGTCCTCTGGTCTCCATACACACACAGTAACATGTATAGACATATGGACACAGAATACGTTAATGAGTTAATTAATTAATTAATTAAAAGTTTTTCTAATTATCTGCTCTTGGCCACAGCTCACTCTGTCTTTGCTTTACACAGCTCAACTCCCCACATCTGCCTCCCCTTCTCTCATGCCTGTCATGCTTTCATGTGTGTTTCTCCTCCCTTAGTGTCCATGTTTAAATCTATATTCGCCTTCTAATAAACTATAGCTCTGGTGATTAGACAGATACTTCCCAGGTTGAAAGAACTTGCTGTGCGATCATGAGGCCTTCAGTCCAAATCCCAGCATCCTGCAAACACCAGTCACTACAGCTGCCAGGAATCAGACAACATCTTCTTAGGCAAAAATAATGAAATACTGCCAGTAATTTGGATGAACATACACTTATGAATATATGGCAAAATGCAAAACTTTGTCCTTTTAAGATGTAGCCCACAAAAAGAGTGAGTCAAAGGGAAGTAAACATACTGGTTTCTTTTATACCATGTGAACCAAACAAGTACTCTTATCTCTACAAATCTGTTCCTTTCTCATAAGCCAAATTTAAACAATGCTTTGGAAAACTATCCACCTGGACCTGGATCATCCTGCTCTGTTGTCTCCATCTTGATTTTCCTCACCTCTCTTTCTCCTCCATCCTTCCTAGAGATTTCCCCACCTGCCCTTCCTTCTCATCCAATGATAGGGTATGCCTTATCCCGGACTAGCCTTGCTCCATAATGGCATCACCTTACACAGAGCAGTGCCACAGATTTCAGCAGAATACAGGAGAGGGATGGACTGTCGAAATAGGATGCTCAATGTTCAACACAATGATGTGAAGGGTCAACATCTAGTCGAAATTCTGTTCTCAGACAGAACAAGGCCTACATTAAACTCCTGGGCTTGGCTATTTCTGTAGATTTCTAATTTCTCAAAGCCTAGCTGAGGAGCCACCCATTTAGTTGAATGCTACCTTGTTCAATCAATGTTTAGGAGGGTTTTTTTACCCTTTTACATCAATATGGGAAAGTTCGCCAACAGTAATAATAGTCTTGAATATAAGATCTGTTTGTCAAGTCCATTTTCCTCATGAAGAACTAGTATAAAAATTGAGGACCAGCATGAAGGCTCAGCAAAAGGCTTTTGCCACAAAGCTTGATGATTTGAATTCAATACCTGGATCACATATGGTAGAAGGAGCTACCACCCACAAGTTGGCCTCTGACCTCCACACCCATACATGTATATACATACATACACACAAAAATGCGATGAAAATTAAAAACGGAAAGCCTAACAAAATTAATTATAATTCAGCCAAGGTACCTTTAGTGCAATCCAAGTTGCTTTATCTTCTGCTGACTTAACAATACAGAGGGGGAATGGAAAGAAATGGCCTATTGTTTTGACTGTGCCTAAAACCTCAAGCATGCCCAAGAGAAGGCAAGCCTGTAGGATGGGCAAGGTCCTAGAGGGATAGTACCAAAATATCATGACACAGTAGAGAACACATGTAGTCAGAAACTACTTAAACAGAATGTGTAAGTCCTCAATACACAGGACACAGTTGATGGTGCTTGGGGTGCAATTCTTCGGGGCCCTGCAGCGTGTAAAATACATGACACTTGTGTTATATAACTGTCTGGGATTCAGTGAATCTATATGCTTCAGTTCTAGCTTTGGATAACCTCAGCGGACCTTTGTGGAGTTTTTTATCAGTAGAGTAGCTCTTTACCTCCTCATAACCTTATTATGCTTTAGGCTTTTATTGTTTTATTTTTCCCTCCCACTATTTAAAGTTGACCAGAAGAAAAGGGTTGTGTTGAGGCTAAGTTGGTTGGTCTGGTTTTCTTCTTGGAGGTAGGCTTCTGAACATCGAAATATCTGAATGGACCACCTCACCTCTAGATCCCAATGAGGGCTTTTCAATAGAACCCAACTGAAATTGTCTGATTGTTTCTTCTCATAGATCAGGAAAAAACAACAGTGCCATTTCAGGCCTCTTATAGAGGGAGGGGCATGTGGCTGCCTCAGTATTCTGTTGCTCGTGATTTTTGTAAGAACCGAATTTTTAAAGTCTGTTAATGTTTCACAAAGAAGAAAGCACAGTTTGTGGTATCCTATAATTTTACAGCTTTACATTGTGTGTTTCTTTTAGGAGAAACCCTACCCAGTACAAGCCATCACATGCACAGAATGTCCAATGAGTGGGTTGGTTCTCCACAGTCCTTGGTGTAGTATTTAGTTTAGTCATTTACATTCTTTTGTATATGAACCCCAATAGGCTTATATGTTTGAATACTCAGTCATCAGGGAGTTGAATTATTTGAGAAGGATTAGGAGGTGTGGCCTTTGGGAATAGGTATGGCCTTATTGGTGGAGGCATGTTATTGCAGGCGTGGGTTTAGAGGTTGCAAAGTCCAGTGTATCATTCTTGGATATATTAGGATGTACAGCTCTCAGTTACTGCCCCAGCACCTTCTTATTTGCTTCTGGCCATGATAACGTGTACTGATTTTCTAAAACTGTAAGCAAGCCCCCAATTAAATGTTTTCTTTTACAAGAGTTGCTTTAGTCATGGTATCTCCTCATAGCAATAGAATAGTGACAAACACAGAGTTTATTTGACTTACAATTTCAAGTAACAGTCCATTATTTCAGGAAAATCATAGGAATTGCAGGAATTTGAGGCAGATGGCTGACAAATATTCACAGTCAAGAGTAAAGAGAGCATATCTGCACGGATAGTTACTTAGAAGCTTTTTTTCACCTCTATATATAGTTCAGGGCCCAACCTAGGGAATGGTGCTGCCCATAGTGAACTAGGACTTCTTACTACCTATTCAAACATATGAACCTTTGGCAGCCATTCTCATTCAAGCCACCATAATCCCTTGTTCCCTAAGTTGATTCTTGCCGGGATATGTAATGACAGACAAATAAGACTAGAACAAAAATTGGTACCAAGAGTAAGATAGTCGTTGGGTGCTGAGATTAAAAAAAAAAAATTCAAGATATCTACCACCACCACCACCACAACCACCAAAACGTGCCTATAGTCCAACATGATCGAAACAATTCCTAAGTAAGACTCTCTTCCCAGGTGATTCTAGATTGTGTAAAAATGACAGTTAAAAATAGCCAACACAATGACCAAAACAAAGAGGAAAAGCAGCCTTAGAATATAGCCCCTTTTTCCATCACTGAGAAAGTGAGAACTCACTACTGCCCAGGATAATCTTGACAATAGTATTTCAGTAGGAAGAGACATGCAGTGTGTGACATGACATTCTACTACCAGTAAACGATACCATCTCAGTGGAACCCACTCTTCATTTAGTATTTTATGTTGTGGTATAATGTGTGATGCTCATTCTCCGAAGAATTCTGAGAACTTTGCAGTAATTCTGTATGGCTTACAATCCCTGTTCCTGCTGCTGGATTAATGAAGCATAGCTATATTTATGGGTGAGGTTGCTTTTCAGGCCATTCAGATTTTCATTTAGCTACTGTTATCTGTTGGAGCATGAGTAAGCTACTTAAAATTTCAAAATCTCAATTTTTTTATCTCATACGATGTGATGAAGATTGCAAATCCATTGCAATGTCTATTATGTAATAAATTTTCAATAAATTATGAGAACATCATCAACAAATCTAGACTGTAAGCTTTTAAAGGGCATTGTGTCATATTTTTTCAGTCTAAAGAATTCAGATATTTAAAGTCCTCTAATTTTATGAGGTATGTCCAGTTGAGCACATATAATTCTAGCTTCATGAAAATCTGGAACACAAGAACTGGCTGGCAGAATTAGAGATTCAGCTGTTGCCCATGTTTTGAGGGAGGTCAGAGGTCAGATAGCGTGGGCTTGAAGTTTGGTTTTCACTCTTGCTGAGTGGGTTCTTGGTTAAGGCAGGTAATCCCTCTACACTCCATTTCTGTATCTGAAAATGAGGCACGATTACCGGATAAACAAAACAGTGGAAAGAGTGCCCAGGCCAAGCCCTGTACGTTATAGATGGCTCAGTTAAGGCTTGCTATTGTTATCATTGACTTCAGGAACATCGTTCTGGCTCAAATACCAAGTTCTAGAGGACGTGCTGGTGGCCAGCAGGTCACATGTAACAATAACAGGTGATTTGATTTGGGGAAAAGCACAGCATATCTAGGCAAACAGCACAAAGAAAGCCAAAGACAACTGGAAACATGGCTGCTTTCACTACCCAGTGGAGACAGCTCACACTGATGTTTTATTTGGGCAGCCATGAGCTCTTTCTGCATCATCAGAAGTACACCAGCATTTATTTACAGAACACTGTGTTAGGGCAACTGGGAAAGTCTTAAAGGAAATGAAAAGTAGAACCTAAGAGAAAGAGAGTCTGGGGAGGGGAAGACTTCTGTGTGGAGGACATAGAGACTGATAGAATATACTTAAGTATAATTTGTGTGTGGGTTTGCTTCTTGTTTTTCTTTGTTTTTTAACTCAAGTCTCATGTATTCCTAGTAACAATCAAGAATGCAGCAAGAATGCAAAGGATCAGGGAGTGGATTATACAGGAGAAAGTGTGGGAGTTAGGAAAGCCATTCTAGTAGTATTTTTTCCTATTCATGTCAGCAAGGGTTTACTGAACATCCCTGTGTAGCACGTCTGTGCTGTGAAAAATAAGATAAAGAGATACTATGCATCTCTGACCACATTCCAATGACTATGCAAAGCCAGCCAGGAATACATTTGTAAAGCTATCTCTTGTCCTGTGATCAGAGAAACAAGCATTCTTAAGTGACTACATAAGGTAGATAAGAGAGGACAGAGACAGAGACAGACAGAGTGGGTCAAAGATATACCATGACAGGAAACTACAGTTCACACCCTGGGGCCTTTGGGAATGACAGACCTAACTAGAGTACTGGAGAGTTTAGATGAAAGGCTGAGAAACATATGCCCAAGTATTAGGCATGCAGAAAGAGCAGGTTCTTTGGAACATCTGCAGGTGGGAATGGCAAGGAGCAGCATCCGCTGAGGTATACCAGGATCCAGCTGTTTTTGCAGATGGGGTACTGGAGAGAAACAGTTCAGTATTCTGATGATGTAAGGCTGGAAAGAACAGGATATATCAGAGGAGATACAGAACAGCATTAGCTTTCCAGGAAGGTGGGGAAGCTCCACCCAAGCATGTCAGACAGAGATATACCATAGATTTGTTTAAATTTTATGGACAGTGCAGAGTTAAGTGTAGAGTGTATTAATAAGGCATAGGAATGCCTACACATAAGAAAATCTTATGCCAGCAGCGGTGTGTTTTCTCTCACAGTGAAGGGGTGGTGACAGGAGGGCAGTGACTGATTCAGGTACTCTGCTCTCTGCAGTTTGGCTTTGTCATGCTTTGCTCTCCTAGAGGCCATTCTGCCATAAGAAGATGATTGGTTGAGCACAGGACCTTGCAATTGTGTTTAATAATACAAGAGTGGGATATAAGCCAACAGTTACTTTATCATCCATCATAAAGGCCCTTCCAGAGACCAACAGCCTCAGTAGATTTCTGCAAGTCAGGTACATACCATCTCCAATGGCCACCTTTGGTTGTAAGAAAAGCTAAGCAAGCAGTAATTCTCCTTGTATAAAAGGTCTTGGTATGGGAAACTGGGAATAAACAACGAATAAGTTAAGCTACCATTTCTTCTACCATAGGGAGCAGGTGAGATACAATGAGGACCTGCAGCAGGCTAATGGTAACAATACATGCCTTTAGAAGAAACGTGGAATTTAGAAATTCTTCTAGTTCTTGATTTGGAGTCTCAGGGGAAACTCAGAAAAAGGCTGGATATAAGTTTAAAAGCCAAAGGCTCAGGGCTGGGTCTGAGACTCTAGCTGTGATGAGGGGCCATTAGAAGAGTCCAGACACTCCAGGATGGCATGGAGCAGAAAGAGAATCAGGTCTCAGAAATGACATGCTTTTAGAGCAGAGGCATAAAACAAAGACCTTAAGGAAGAATATAAGGAGATGCTCAGAGAGGAGAGCCGGGCAGAGAATTTCTAGAAAGAGACTCCAGAAGGGCGAGAAATACCAAAGAGGTCTAAAGGTAAAAGGCTGGAAATTGCATAGAGAATTTTGTCATATGATTTCATAGCTGGTCTCGATCTGAGCCATCTATTGGTGGAAATGGAACAGTCCATTTCCCTGTATTGTAAAGGAAGGCAGCTGGCTAGTGTAAATTCCTTCTCAGCAGAGACTCTAAAAATGCAGAGGAAGGAAATCAATGCAGTAGGAAGTAGAGAAAAACATTAATGGCTTGACTGGGGTATAGTTAGGGATTAGGAGAAAGGCCAATAGAAAGGGAATGGTAGAAGACACAGGAGACACTTGTAGGAATGAGAAAAGGCATTCAGGCATCACCCTTTATCCATGGGTTTGTATTTTATTGCCTTAGTTATTCATGGCCAACTACCTGCAGCCCCCAAACTTCCAGAAATAAATAATGCATAGGTCTTTTTCAGTAAGTCTTATTAAAGCATCTTGTTCCATTCTGTTTTTAAATGCCTCTATGGCTTACTTTTATTATGATTTTTAACTACGTGTAGGTATGTGTTTCTGCATGTCTCTGGTTTCCACATTCCCTAGAGTATGAGACAGTCCTGAGTTGCATGAAGTAGGTGCTCAGTACCAAACTCAGGGGCTCCATGAGAGCAGCAAATTCTTTTAACTGCTGAGCAGTCTCCTGCCCCTTCAGCTGCACCCAATTAACAACTCAATGCTGTCCTAGGGGTACATAGAAAAAGCCCTAACACACAGTTTCAGACATCCAAGGGATGTGTTCTGCAATGGAAGAGGTAGCAACTGTAATCATGACTGCAGGACCAATTTTAGTTGTCTGTCAGAATGGGGGCCACCATTCCTAGCTTTGCTGCATTTAGAATCTGAACAGTATGAAGCTTTTGAGTCCAAAGAAAAGAAGAGGAAGGCTGTTGGGAAAGAATCTGAATGCCCCCCATACCATCTCTGTATTTAAAATTGTAGGAAACCTACATGCTCAGTAACACAGACGACAAGACTGCAAGACTCACAGTCGTTATACACTGTACATCTTACATCAAATACTATCTTGCGCGTGGTATTTCTTAGGCACAACATAATTCCCCGTGAGCCTCAGTCTGAGAAGACGTGCTAATTTGCCCTATTCTATTTTTTCACAGGCCATCACACCAACCTTGGAATATAGTTGGATAGCAAAGTTATGCAAAGAGTCCCTGAGTACTACAAGAGCTGGTCTACACAGAGAGTGTGCTCCTCTGACTTTGCATGGGGCATGCTTGTCTGACAGTCCATGGAGCATATACTTCTGGCCTGTCCTTGGAGCATGCTCGTCTGACTCACCATGGAGCATGCTCCCCCGCGTATGCATGGAACGAGCTCTTGAGAACTTGCATTTATCTGCACACAGAGAACAGATGTGCTTTCATTTTCCTAAGCAAAATAACAGGAAGTATCATCATTCTTGAGGTCACAGTATTCATAACAGGAATGTGTGGAGAGTCACGTGAGATCTATTGGGAAGCAGGGTGTCTGGTTCAGTCCCTATCTTGAGGGGGATAGAATAATCTCAGTTCTCAAATGGTGTCAGTCACCGTAAGGACCCAATCCAAGAGGACTAAACACTTCTGTAGTCCCTTATAATCTGAGCTTGAAAGGGGCCTCTGCCTCTTCAGCCAGCTGGGCAGCTCACAGAAATTCTATCCTTGCAAACGGAGATATAGGTACCAGAGAAGCAGCTCTTCCCTCTGATTAGTGGAACAGCTATGACAGAAATTGCCTTTTCCCAAAGACACAAAGTGACATATTAAAGGAGAAGCCTCTCTTTTGGTGCCATGGAGTCATTTAAAAATAAATGTAGAAACTCCAAAGAATGTCTGTTTAAGCACAGCTGTAATTCAGGGACACAAGACAATTCACTTCAGCCAACTCTGCCGGATTCACTTCTTGATCCTCAGATTATGTAGGAATCAAATCCAGTACTATCTTTACTTTCAAAGTCAGTTTGCCTGTTTTGCTGGTGACTACATGGTATGTTAGAGCCTTGTACTTATGCTTCAGTTTCCAAACCTGATTGTGATCATGGGCCGGTAAGGTTGAGGACCAGGTCATGAAAGCCCTCATAGCTTACCCACCTGGGTAAGCTTGCAGGAATATTGCCAAATGAATGAGAGACTGATGAAAACTGGAGTACAGTAGTGGGTGGGTTGCTAAGCAGCCTGGTAAAGAGGATTACAAATTAGGTCCCATTAGTAGAAAAGGTGGGGTGGACAGTGAGAAAGACCGCTGTTCTGGGCCAGCAAAACTGGGTCCTAGTCCCAGGACGGCTTGCTTGGCTTTACTCACTCAACAAATACTCCTCGAATTTCTAGGCATTTGACAGGCTCAGAATAAGACAACATTTCTTCTCCCAAAACATACTGAAGGTGTCTAATTGGATCACAAGAGAGATATGGGAAGACATTCCACCTTGCTAAGTAAACGTGGGGTATGTGCTGAGCAAGAGGCTTCTAAATCAAGTTGTTGTCCAGGAAAGCATTCTGAAGACTATTGCTTCATGCCTTGAGGGATACAAAGGGTCATTTGTAGACTGGTGGAAAAATTTGCCCACCACAGGGAACAGGACTAGTGTTCTACATCATGAAATGTAGGAGGTGGCATTTGACAGCTGGTAGCATAGCCAGAGGTGAATCTAACCTAAGTTACGTTGGAAAGTAAAAATGCCATTGAGTCAGTACAATTTGCAGTTGAAGGTAGAAGTCTAGAGACAAGACAAAACTGGGTTTAAAGATAAACTTTGACATACACCAGTCACGTGACAGTAATCACTTATAAAACAAACAAACAAACAAACCAAAAAAAAAAAATACTCCTCAAGTTTAGTTTCCTTAGGAGAGTGTTCTCCTGATTTGGTTATCTATTGATGTCCAGCAACTCCTCTCAAATGAAATGCCTTAAGACAACACATATTTAGTACTTCTCAGGGTCATTATGAATTAAGAATGTGTTATGGCTTAAATGAGGCCCTTGCTTCAAGGGTCTATCACATGGCTGCAACCAAAGTCAACCATGGTTGTGGTGCTATCTCAAGACTCCGGAAGCTCATTTACAGATCTCTTGGCAGAGTTTGGTTCTTGCTGGCTGGTGACCAGAGGCTCTCTGGAGTTCTTTACTATGTGTTGCCCTCCTAAGGCAGTATATAGCTTCCTCAGAACCAGTGGAGATATGGTGTTGACTGGCAAGACAGAAAGGCCATTGAAGTGAATTCTGATCACTATGGCCCCATTCTGTTGGTCAGAATTCACAAGCTAGCCTACCCTTCTCAGGTTGGCAGGGGTGGGTTGTTGGAGAGTAGGAGTGCATGGGAGGATGGGCATTTATACAAGAAAGAGAACACTAGGAAATCAAGCTGTGGGGATTCCATCTTTGATTTTGGTTTGCCTCTAATTTGTAGGCTAGACCTCCAGTCAATGTTAGAGCTATTGTTATGCTGAATGGAGGGATGCTGAGCCAGAGGAGAAATGTTGAGCCAGAGGCAGAATGTAAGGTGGGTGGAAGAGTAAATAAGGTTAAATAAATAACTAAGAGTAAATAAGAGTAAATAATTTGGACAAGTCAAATGGCCTCCTGCCTCTGAGACACCATTTTGTCCTCAGCAAAATGTAAATACTTGGTCACAGGGGGGCAAATGAGGCAAAAAAAGTGCAAGCTTCAGTTTGTTTTCTGAGGGAGAAAACAGCTCTCTCCAGCTTGCAGGGACAAACTGCTCTGGGCCTTTTCTGTTGTGTTGATTAGGAGTCTGTCAGTCTGGTATCTTCAAGGATTTTAGTATTTGGCCCCTTGGAGCCAAATATTAAAGAAATATATTAAATAATATATAAATAATTAAGAATTACATGGCTGGGAAAAACACAACGAGAAAGCTGGTTTTGGGAGTCCTTTAAAGTATGTCTAAGGCTTTTTTAAAAACTACCTTTGCTTCTAAGGAGCCCGTGGCGGGTGGGCCTAGCTGAGAGAAAATTGGCTATACGTGGGAAATTTCACGCTCCTGATAATAAAATGGTAATAAAATCTCATCCAGCTCCCGAGGCTTAGAGCAGAGGGGATGTTTATGGTTGAGGGGGTTCCCCAACACAGGTGCACCTCACAGGTTGTGAGGTTTCCAGCCCTACAGGGCAGCTGGGGTTATGGACTCTGTGGCCTCCTGCTAGGGCAGTTCCTTCACTTTGGGAGAAAACACTCAGTTGTCCCGCCCTGGCGCCCGGCAGCTTCACTCCAGGCTCCAATTGAATGGTGTCACACAAAGTGGGATTCACAGTCTGCGCTGGGGTGGTTTGCCCCAGGGAAGTAAACACCTGGGGAGGACAATTCAGAGGGTGGCAGTGTCCTCCCAAAGGTTAGCCAGTGATTGGGGATAGAACTTGGGAGTCAGCCTTTCACAAAGGCAAGCTTCTCAGCAGGAAATGTGGGTGGGGCGGAGCAGTCCCGGGATAGAGACAAAGCTTCTTTGAATCTTTATCAGATGGCCTGGCCTCTTGCGAGAGGGGTACCTGGGACGCCAGGGCAGGGAGAAAACTCCAGTGTGTAATCTCATTACCCTCCCTCGCTCTGCCAACCTAGAGCGCACAGTCGCTTACAGCCTACAGCTGCCCGCGCACCGAGTGTCCCTCCAGCCCAGGAGATCACCTCCTGCAGCGTCATTACCCATACTGGAGAATCGTGGGTAGCCCAGGAGTACTTGGGACAGCCCAGACCAGATCTGGCCAACAGTCTCACCTTCCCAGGCTGGCTGCTCCACCAAACTACAGCAGTCTTAGGAAACCTAATGAGAACCAGTTGTAGTGGCCCCTGGCATACTTTCTCAGAGTCGCTGATTGGTCAGTGGCTGAGAGCTGTAGCCAATCAGCGCGGTTTTTGGGCCCGCATTGCGGACCAAAGGTCCCAGTGGGCATCTGGCAGGCACAGTGGCCTGCAGGACTCGAGGTGTGGAGGGCAGAGCCAGGGAGGAATGAGCATGTCTTGGGACCCCACAGCCAGGCGCCATCACCGCCTATCGCTGCTCCTGGTGCTCGTGCTGCTGTCACGAGCTGGGGGTCTGCGTCCTGTGGAGCTCTTTCCTTATGGGGAGTTGTGGGGAGATCGGCTGCCACAGGAGGGCAACGTTGAAAGCTCCCCGGCTGTGAAGCTAGCAGTACCTCTCTGCTTCTACAGTGACCAGTTCAGCAACCTCTATGTAAGTTCAGCTCCCAGAGGTGCATGGCTTGGTGTGGGGTTGTAGTTTCTTCCCAGGGTGTGGAGCAACTAACCTCAACGTTTAACTGTCATCGCCGCTGGGGACCGGGCTTAGCAGTGGCGCTGCAGCTTCTTGATCCCTACTGTGGAGGAATAAGGATCATTTCAAGGGAGAGCTGGAACCGTCCCCCTCTACTTCGACTTCCCAGGCAGGAAGATGAAGTTGAGGCTGCTAGTGCAGTTTGTGTTTAGGGGCGGTGGGAGGCTGTGCACGCAGGCATAGCAATCTAATTAAGGACACGGCGCCCAAGGTGTGCAGTGGTGGAGAAAGATGAGTGGGTTCAAGAGTGGCCGCACCTGTGGGTCGCAGTGCACTTGAGCACTGTCGCCAAAGTTGAGTTTGTTACCCTGAATGTGTCTCTACCTGCAAAGAGGAGGGGGTCTTCTTGACCCGAGTAGAACTCAGACCTTAGGTGCATTCGACTGGTGGTTGCTCACCACCAGTTTGAGCGACCACCGTTTTGCCCTTTAAAAATGTTTATGTGGGGCGGGATTCACGTGCCACTTCATGCAGAGCAGAGAACAACCAGTTTTTTTTTTTTTTTTTATCCCACCCTCTGTCGGGTCCTAAAACTCAAGTCATCAGGTTTGACAGCAGAGTGCCCTTACCTGCTGAACTGTCTCACCGCCCTGTGGTCTTATTGTAGGTGGGCACCAATGGCATCATCACCACCCAGGACTTACCCAGGGAGACTTAATATGTCATTGATGATTTACCTACTGACTTACCAACCATCGCCCCATTCCTGGCTGACATCCACTCGAGTCACAGCAGTGGCTGGATCCTGTATGGAGGACACCTCCTGGGCTGTGCTGTGTCTGGCTGCTTGCTACCTGTGCACAGGCTTCCCATTGACCGGGTCCAGCTTCCCCACTACCCACTTCTTCCTGGCCACCTGGGAGCAAGTGGGCGCCTAGGAGGAGGACAGGCTTGGGGCTGCATGGTCTGGAGAGGTAAGTGAGGGGTACCCTGCAGCTGAATAAACAGAAGGGTTGGGCTTGAACAGGAAACTAAGACATTGGCTAAGAGGCATTCCCTTGATTCTGCTCCTCAACAATAAGAAAATCGCTTAGTAAAATGAGGGACTAAGGTGCAGATACCAAAGACTCTGAGGGAACTTAAGGCCCTTTACAGGTTTTTTTTTTCTTTTTTCTTTTTTCTTTTTTTCTGGAATAACCTTTTGTTGTGGTAATATGGTAGACTCTCCAGCTAGAGCTTCCTCCTGACCCATCTTGATTCAGGGATTCCATTTGGGTAGGTTTCAGTGAGCAAGCGATTTCTCCAGGATAGAAGGCAGAGCATGTATCAGCCTGTGCGCTGGAGGTTAATGTACTAGGGGCATGGCAGGCACAGTGTCTTTCAGAAGAGCAGGGTTCTGGGATCTGATGCAGGAGCACTCAAGGGTAGAGAAGTTGTCCCCTCTGAGGACTGCAATTGGTTCCTGGAAGTAGGCAGCCTTGAACGATTTGAAGTGGGGAGTCTGACGTTTATGTTGTTCCTTTTGTTTTGCTTTTGATCACCCCCCCCCCATGCATCTCAGGTTGGCCTCAAACCTCATAATGGAGGATGATCTTGAATCTCTGATCCTTTTGACCTGACTGACCTGTGCTGAGATAGTGGGTGTGCAGCATCACACCCTACCCATTTGATGGGAACTGAACTGAGAGTGCAGGCTGACCAGGCACTCTACTAGCTCAGCCACAGTCTTTCTGGTGACCTTAGTTAGTAAGGGTCGAAGGGCAAACTACTTAGACAACTGTTAAATAGTCTGTTTGTTTACACCATCAGACTTCTCTTTAAATTTTTAAAATTGTGTTTATGCACATGTGTCATATGCCTACAAACCGTTGTATGCAGTGCCCATGGAATACCCTGGACCGGATTACCTGCAGTTGTGAGCTGTCATGTGAGTGCTGGGAAATGAACATGGGTCCTCTGGAGGAAGAGCCAATGATCTCAACCAGGGAGCCATCCCTCTGCTCCCCTCTCCTTACCTACTTTCAGGAGTGTTTTATACTGTCTTCTCGACACAGTCCCACAGGATAAGTACAGTAATAACTGTTTATATCACAGAAGAGAAAATAATTTCCAAATCTGCCTTAAGTGAGGCAAAGTCACCTTAGAAGACATACTTTTCCCCTTTCTTACACTTTTCATGCAAGACCCATTTTCTGTACACGAATCATATAAGTAGTTACAGTAACAATCGCTGCGCTTTTTCTGAAGACATCTAATAAATAAGGTTAGTGTTTTAGTGTTCATTGTGGCTTTGGTGCTGGGACAGTTCTTGGAGCCATATTCAGAGGAAGTGTGAACTGGAGTGAAGTTGCTGTGAAGGATGCTTCTGATGATAACCTCACTATGAAATTACTGTTCTGCTGCTCCCAAGGAAAATTCAGCTGAATTAGCTAGCCACTGGCAACAGAAAAAACAAACAAACAAACAAACAAAAATTAGAGCAAGAAGCATTTGCACTGAGGCTCCGGGGTCTTGAGGCTGCGGTGGGTCCCAAGTGTTTTAGTGTTTATTTGACGTGAAGGTTACAGCCCCAGAGAGATGAGTTTACTACTTAGGATTCGCATTTCATTAGCAACATTTCATTAGAAACAGTCTTTGACAGTTTCCTTTTGGTGTCCGTGCATGCGGTACCTGTGTCTCTGTGTGTGCCTGCGCATGTGTGCGCATGTGCAGGCACACACAGACATTCATGCATGGCTCACATTTGTGTGGAGATGCATGTGTGTGCAGACCAGAGAAGAACTTTGAGTGTCATTCCTTAGGCACTATCCACCTTTTCAAAATTATTTATTTGTTCTGCATATGTGTGCATGCTTTGACACTGTGGTAGTCACAGCACAACTTCAGAGTCAGCTCTCTGCTAATCCCCCTTGATGGGGTCTGGGAATTGAGCTCTGGTCATCAGGCTTCGGAGGTAAGTGCCTTTAACCTGCTGAGCACTCTATCCAGCTCCCTTTCAAATCATTTTCAGGCACACCTCCCCCTGACCCAGTACTCAGCAGCTAAGCCAGGATTGATTGCTGGGTGACGAGGCTCGAGGAGTTGCCTTCCTTCTTATGGGACTACAGATCTGGGACTGACAGACACCATGACTGTTTTTGTTCAGTGTGTATTCTAGGGATCAAACTCAGGTGCTTATGCTTGAATAGCAACTCCTCACACTGAACCATATTCCCAGCTCTTCCTTCAATTTTGCAGTTCTGGGAGTTGAACACAAGTCCTCATGAAGGTTAGCTAAGTAAGTCCTTCATGAATGAGCAACATCCATAGGCACAGTAATTCTTTCATTACACCTTCCAGGTACTTGTGTAGTCAGGAACAAGGCAGAAAACACTTGCAGCAGTGGTCTTGGAAGACACAAGCCCTCGGTCTTCATTTTCTAAGCTGCAGATTGTGGTAGTGCTGACTTTTTAGGGTTGTCATGAGAATTAACCAAGGCGATGTGTTGTTCCTGCCATGTAACGATCTTGTGGTAGAACTCCTTTATGTAAGGACTTGGTTGCTTTATTTCATTTTATTCTCTCTCTGTGTGTGCATGTATGTGTACGTATATGTTTACATGCTACATGTGAATATGTATGTCTATGTATGGTGTGTGTGTATGTAAATAATCTATGTTTATGCTGTATATGAAATTGTGTGTCTGCATGTTCATGATGTGTATGTATGTCTGCATTTGCACATTATGTGTGTGTTTGTATATGTTTGTGTGTGATGTGTGTGTTTGTGTATGGTATGTGTGTACGATGTGTGTATGTGCATGATGTGTGTGCTTGTGTGTGTCTGTATGGTGTGTTTATATGCATATGGTGTATGCATGTTGTGTGTGACTATGTGGTGTTTGTATGGTATGTGAATACTGCATTGAGGCCACTTGTGTGTGCATGATATTTATGTGGGGTGTGTGTATGGTATGTGTGTAGGACATGTATGGTATGTGTTTTTGTATGATTTATGTGTGCACGTAGCAGGGTGCACATGCAGAGATTGGGAGGAGATCCTCCCAGTACCAGTTCTCTCCTTTTACATGGGTTCCTGAAACTGAACTCGGATTTCAAGGCAAGGTATTTATTTACCTTTCGAGCCTTCTCTGGACCTCTTTATAAGTACTTTTTAAATGGAGGGTTTTCCAAATTACTGTTTTGGGTTTTTTCCCCTTTGTTTTTCTTATCTTTTTCTAGGGGAATTTGGTGGGGAAAATTCTGTAGCTTTCTTGTTTTTTAACTTTTCCAAACATCCATATTGTTCTTCATATATTGCCATAGGCTGAATGGGCTTCAGGACTTGTTCCATTCGATGAGGTTTTGAGCACAAGATGTGTTTTCAATTACTCCTGTGGAAGGCTCTTCTGAATACTTTGAAGACCCTGGGATTGAACTCTTGCTTTGATAGATTTTTTTTTTTATTTCTGAGGTAGATTTTGGCACACACGAATCTCCTTTGCCTGGATGATTCTGTGATCTCTACATAGTTTTCTTACATCTGTTATAGTAATATTAATATTAGTCACTGGAAATGATATCAGAGGAATAATATCTTTACAGTGTGAAATATTTCTGCTTTCTTCATTCCCTCCAGGATGTTCACACTGGGTGTGACAGAGTGTTCTACCTGGCATGCAAGAATGGCATGGTGCAACTGCATTACTAAAATGAACAAATGTACATTTAGTTAATCTGAGATTTTTAAACTGTCACTTCATAGAGCAAAGAGGTTATGGCCGGAAGATCTGAGTAATGATGGGTACCATTTTTTGTTGTTGTTGCTGTTGTTAGGGTTGTTGTTGTCCTCATCGTGGTCGTTGTTGCTCTGTGTGTTTTTGGTGTCAGGGGAAGGCTGTTGTGTTCTCACTGGGGAGGAGGGTGTTATCTATAACTGAGTTAGATAGTATGTCGAAGGTTTTTGTTGATGAGGAATTTCCTCTGGGTTGGAAGGACCACAGGAATGGAAAGTGAGTGTGAGTGGTAGGAGAGCTTGCCCTAGTCTGGGCTGCATCCTGGGAGAGGGATGGGAGCGTGGAAGTTGCTTCAGAAAAGGATGGAAACATTGTATCTGTAGTCAGGAAGCAGAGAAAGATGGGTGTTGCTTCTAAGCTTTCTTTCTTCTTTGTATGCAGTGCAAGCCTGAGCCCAGGGAATGGTGGTGTCTATATTTAGGGTGGGTCTTCCCTCCTTAATTAATCTAATCAAGATACTTTATCAGAGACATGCCTGGTGACTGTTTCCTGGATGGTTATAGAGAGCATCACAGCTGGTCCCTGGATGCTTTAACATGGAATGGTGTGTGTTGATTTGGTGCAGAGGTGACAGTTGTTGATCAAGAACTTTGGATTTAGCTGGAGCTTTTAATTTATGGAGCTAGAGTCCACAGGAACAGTACGTGTGTAATTTACCACATGTCAGTGAAGACAGCGAGGATAGAGAATAAGTAGATATATGAAAATGGGTTGAAGAAAACTGTTTAGGTGTCCTTGAAGACTACATATGAAGGAGGATACACTATGCCATCGTGAAAGCATTAGGCGTTCTCTTAACTCTGCAGTACAGGGGTGAATTTGGAATACCCCAAGCACATCAGTGTCCCCATGGGAATGGGGAAAAAGTAACATACAACCAAAAATCGGAGGCCAGAATCAGTGGCCTTACACTTTCAGAGAATGTGTCCTTAAGGAAGACTGAGCATTGAACTTTGTCCCCCCAGGAAGGAATCACCTCATTTCTTATTTTGTTATCATTTTGGTAAGGCTGAATAGTCAAATCCCTTGTTGTAAAGATATCATTCTGCTGGTTGATGTTTTACCCTTGTTGGATGGTATGTTTGAGAAGCCTTCTGGTTTTCTGTCTGAACAGGAAACTGGAGACCTTGCAGCTGGGCAACACTGACCTGATCCTCTTTGTACTGCTCCCCAACCTGTGGAGAGATCCTCTCCTAGCTGGCACTCTCTCTTTCTCTTTGGGGAGGTTGGGAGGCCATGACTCTTGTACAGGTTTTGGCAGTGCAACTGAGGGCTTACCTTCAGAACCAGTGTGGAGGACTCTTGGAAAACTTGTCTCTGGGAATGTGAGGGCCTTTCCCTTTGGAAAAGAGTCAGACAGAGGGGATCTCTAAGGAGAGGCTCTTCAGGGCCTATGAAGTGGCCTCTTAGTAATTCTGTAGCCCTGACAAGGGGTTCATGTGTGGCAGATTTCAAGCAGCTCAACTCTTCCGGAATGTACTTTGGGATCATAAACTATATTAAAAGGAAGTTTTTGTCGTTTTCTCCCCTGTTATTTGCCTCTTTTAGTGGGGATGAGGAAATTAAAAACTCTCCATCTGAAGTGAGTGCTTCGCCAAAAGGTGACACAGAAAAGACATAGAGCAAGTAAGGCACTACATGTGCAGATCTCCAGGTTAAAAGTCAGGATCTCCCATCACAGCCTCCTCACTTCTCCCCAGACCTCCTCCCCACTGCCTTCTGATCTCCACATGTAGACATCCCTTATCATATGGAATTTCTCTATATTTAGAGCCTTGGTTCTCCCTTATCTTGTGAAGCTGACTGTGGCCACCATACCAGGAGATTCCACAGTTGGTTATTTAAGGATTGGATTATTAGTTCGGCTTTTTATCTCCTACTTGAACTTTGTTGTGACTGAAATAAAGCTTTGGCAGCCTCTGGCCCTACCCTGACTGATGATGGATGACGCATGTTCTTCATGTACCTGAGTTGGAAACTTAGAGGTTTTGACCTTTCTGGGGAGGGTCAAGCCCCGCAGATGACATACTTGAGGACTACAGCTGCAACAAATGTAGAATGTGGGGACTGAATTCATGAACTTTTTTTTGAAAAACAAGGAAGGTAAGCAGACTCTTCCATTTAGAGAATACAGAGGAGCTACAGAGTTTTTTTTTCTTGAAACCATATTAATATCTGCATTTCTTTGTCTTATTACCCAAACCTCAAAGCTGTACTTTAGCATTACGTGTCAGAAAGGTAAAAGTAACATTTGAGATGTTCTAGAACAAGGCAGAAAAAAACACAAGGACACATTCGTTCCTTGTATTCAGTTTTGAGGTTCTTGCTGTGTCAGTTTGTCTTGTTTAGCAAAATGAAGAGGTAATGATACCAATAAGTGACTTCTTTTTCTTCTTGTCAACAACCTTCTTTATAAAGCGAGTATTCGTAAGAGAACTGTCTCCCCAGTTCCCTATTAAATTGTAAAGCATATATGATCTAGTGAGAGAAGCCAACTACAGCGTCTAAGCCAGTGGAGCATCCCTTAACTAATTCTTTGGTGGAAGAAGGTGGTAATGGCAGAAAAGGTCCCTTTGAAACTCGGTAAATGAAATATCAGGGAGTAATTCCACAGTCACCCTGGTGTTAATTCAGACTCCAACTCTCATCTAGGTCTGCTTTGGCTCCCACAGTGTTTATCTTCATTCATTGGCTGCCACTGTGATGCTACCCTACCCCACTCTGATGTCCTGGACACTCTCCTTTTTCTGTTGCCTCTGCCACCATGCCTGTCCCCAGTCACTCTCCTAAAATTCCAGTCCTGGCTGTTTCTCTCTCCTATAATTCAGGCTCTTGGGGCATAGTTTTTTGGCTCTGTCCTGACTGCAGCATCAAACATAATGTGGTTTAGAGGGTAGACAACCCCGATGAATTAATATTCAGATGGGTTAGTGAGTGGAGGCCAAAGCCAAACCAGACAACCAACAGGAGCCAAATACATACTGGAAAACCAACATAGTAGGTGCTGAAGGATGGAAGGGGTTCCGCAGGGAATCACAGTCCTCAACCCCCTAAAGGCAGTGCTTGCTGGTAAGGATTTTCTTGGGGCAGGGAAATATGGACACAGCATCAAAGCACTTAGTAGGAGTGGGGACCCTTAAACACTGTGTAGAGGGCTTAGTGGAGCTGAGCCTGGGAAAGGAGATTGGGTCAGAGCAGGTGTCCTGGAATGGCTTGTTTGGTAGAGTTTAGTTGACTGTCTATTGCAGGGTATGAGCTGTTGGGTCTGGCTGGCTTCCACCATTAATCATTGCCTGACCTTAAGCAAGCCCTTGGGTCTCTTTCTTCATCTGCAATGTGACAAGATAGTTCGGGTAGTAAAGAGATTGAAAAGGAAAGGGAGTTTGGCTGTGAAATCAGTAAGGATGCCTTTTGATCAGCTGCTTCCTTACTGAGTGTTGCCTGCAGTAGGCAATGGGTGGATGCATAGATGGATGGATGCATGTCTTGCTGGATGCACGAATGTTGGATTCATGGATGGATGGATGGATGCATTGCTGACTGGCTGGATGTATGCTGGATGAATGCATAGATGGATGGATAGATGCATGCTGGATGGATGCATAGATGGATGGATAGATGCATGCTGGATGGATGCACAGATGGATGGATGGATGGATGCATAGATGGATGGATGCATAGATGGATGGATGCATAGATGGATGGATGCATGGCTTGCTGGATGCATGCTGGATGGATGCATAGATGGATGGATGCATACATGGATGCATAGATGGATGGACGTATGGATGTTGGATGCATGGATGGATAGATGGATGCATGGATTGCTAGATGCATGGGTGGGTGCATGCATGGATGCTAATATGATATATGGATGCGAAAGCCATTCAGACACAAAATAAAACCTGAGGGTATAGGAATGAGCAAGTCAATTTTGGTCCTTGTCCAGAACTCTCAAAGAGTTTGGACTGGAGAAGCTTACAACCTTACCACTTTTAAATACACTGTTATAATGTTATTTGTTGAGAATTTCATACATTGATACAGTATATTTCAGTATATCCACTTGAATAATCCCTTGAATACAGAGAAGCCTACTCATGAGTGAGGGGCCACCACTGCAGTATGGTCCACTCACTAGGGACCATACCCCTAAAGAAAACCCTCCCCTAACAGTTCTCAAGTTACAGAATCTTCTCAGCTGCAGGCAGGGGCTTCAGTGCCCTACCACATCCGTGTGGGAATGTTGAGTGGTTTGCTCTTCTGCTGGACACCAACTGTACTGAGTTTGTAAGTTCAACGACCATATCATGAGAACATGTCATTGTTTTGATCCAACTCCTTCCAACCTTTGGCTCTTAAACTCTTTCCACCTCTTTTCTTTCCAATATTCCCTGAGCCTTGAGGTAACTTGATACGGTGGGAGCTTCTGTGGCTGAGCTCTCCACAGAGAGTTCATTCTCAATACTCAGACTAGTTACGAATGAGTATTAACTACCATCCACTGTATGAAGATGCTCCCCCAATGACCACCGAGAGCTGTGTTAATCTTTGAGCTTGTAACTGGTATAGTTTGATACTATATATCCATTTAAGAAAATAGTAGTTATGGTTCACTCCCAGGGCTTATGAGCCTCTCTGCCATGGTTTCCTGACCAGATTTACAATGCCAGGCAAAAGTTTCCTCTTGTAGTGCAGACCTTGAATCCACCCAGAAAATGATTGGTGATCCTCAATGCATTCCTGCCATTTATGGAGCACCCATGAGTACATCTTGCCAGGGCTTTTGTTATGTAGCCCTGAGTAGTCACAGTGGAGTGAGAATAGTCTGCATAACAACTTCTAGCATCATAAAGCTAGCAGGGGTGGAAGCTTCCTGCTTAAGTACTGTGCAGGCAGGTCTGTGTGATGTCTTCAAGTTCTTTGAACTACTTGTGTGGTGTTATCAACTATAGGATCTTACCATCACATTCTGATGGGTAGCCCTGAGCAATGAGAATTGACAACTCTGGTATCATCTCTGTGACATCCTCGACCAACAACTTGAGAGCAAGGTGTCCTACATCTAGCTCTGGACTTTTTGAGAACTTGTAGCCAATGGAAGGAGAATTAACCACCTTGTAACGTTCCTTGTAAGTTGGCAAGTAGCTTTTCATATGGCTTTTGTATTTTAATGTTCGTGGACCTTTTACCTACTTGTATGTCTGTGTGAGGCTGTCAGAAGTCCTGCAACTGAAGTTACAAGCAGGGGTGAGTTACCATGGGCGAGTAGGTGCTGGGAATTGAACCCAGGACCTCTTGAAGAGCAGCCTGTGCCCTTAACTGTCCGTCTCTCTGGCCCTTCATATGGCTTTTTCAAATATCCTTAGTGTTAGTTAGTTCTTCTTCATCCTCTTCCCTGCAATCTTAAATTTATGCATTATTTAACTATTGATCTAAATTGGTAGAAAAGATTTAAAAAAAAGCATGGTTTACAAAATTATATTTGTAATTTGAAGACAGAATTCTAAAGGCGATTATGTTCAAAACCAACATGGGAAAATCCTAAAAAGGATCTGGCCTCCGCCCCCTTGTTGGAACACCTTACCTGTGTTCTGATTTTCTTCTTTTGTTTATTTCTTTGTTTAAGGGTGTCTGCAATTCCTTTTTGTCCACAGCTGAACACTTTCCAGGCCGTTCTGGCATCCGATGAATGTGATTCCTATGCCCTCTTTCTCTATCCTCCCAATGGTCTTCAGTTTTTGGAACTCACCCCAAAGAATCCTACACTGTCCAGCCGCAGCTTCCTGCTAAGGTGGGATTCGGCCAAGGGGAAGCAGATGATGTGAAGAGAAAAGCCCTGTATTTCAGCCTGACTAACAGTGAGCAGTCGGTGAAGAATCTCTACCAGTGAGTAATGTGGAGTGTGTGACTGTGCTATGCACTGGAAGGACATTTAGGAGGGACACTATCTCTAGTGGCCAGAAACCATTTGATAATAACCTCTGGTGGCTTCTAAGAAAGTCGCTGGTTGAAAACCAAGAGCTAAGCTGGACCTCTGGAGCTTCAGGCTGTCCAATATTTAAAAGATTCCTTCTTTTTCCTGCACTATCTGTCAGGCATATAAACCAGAACCAGCAGTGATTATATGTTTTTGCAGAACTACTGGAGCTTGCTGTGAAAAACATTGTTCCTGGGGCTACATAAAAATATCCAGGCATAACTAACTGCCTCAGTGGGCACTTTTCAGGTTAATGATTTCTGGAGAGGAGGCATCATGATTCAGTCCTTCAAACAGGTATTGTTAAGGATTAAATTATGAGTAGTATAATGGGGCGGAGGTAGATGAGTCTTTTATTCATCTCAGGTTTCTTTTGGCACCATCACCAGAAATCATGCTGACTGGTTTACCCACAGCGTTGCCAGAGACAAATCCACTTCTTAGTCTCCCCAGTGGGTTATTCTGCTAGTGGTGCAATAGGTTATTCTGCAGGTGTCTGTCCAGTTGGTGCTCCTAAGAGACTATTGACTTCAGGTGGACACTTTTGTCTTTGTATTTTGCAATACTAGCTTAGCCCACAGTAGTTACGTTGTGGCTTCCCATAGTTGCTTCTCAGTCAAACTAGATCATGGGCAGATAGAGTGACAGAGCAAAAATTTGCCGATCACTTTATCTGCAGAGCATTGTGATAAAACCCTTGCAGATATTATCTTAATTAAAACTTTCTCAACTTGTAGGCGGTAAGTATAACTATCTTCCCAGTTTTACCAATAGTCTTACCGAAATTATGAAAGGTGCTTATGTCAGAAGTAAATGGCCGAGCCATAGTCAATACATCTCTGAAGTATGGATACAGGGGTGATCTCTTATGCAGAGTAGATAGGGTGTTTCTTTCTTGGATTTCACGTTATCTGGTTGTTTGTATTTTGGTTCATTTTATCAGTCACTCCGGTTACACTCACTCTGCCCCTCTCCTGCAATTTTGATATTTCTGGAAAGCATCAAAGGAGGCAGTGAAGAACCGGAGTGAATGGATGATAGTGTGTGTGTGTGTGTGGTGTGTGTGTGTGTGTGTGTGTGTGTGTGCAAGCGCGCTTGCACGTGCGTGCATGTGCATGCATGTGTGTGTGAGCAGGTGTATGAAGGCCTTTATGGCTCTAGTAGGGAAACACAACTTTCTCCTCACATGCTTTTTGCACACACACACACACAGGCACAGACACACGGGCACACACGTGCACACGCACAGCTTCTTATGGCTATGCAGGTACCAATTCTCATTGTAATACTCTGTGATTTTTGGTCCTTCCCAGATGCTGTTGGTGTCCAGGTGCTCTGCCTTTAAAAATCATAGTATTTCAAGCACTCAGCCCTATTTCCAAGGGCTCTACATACAAGTGTCCCCTCCTGTTCTGTGATCCGTACTGAGTCTTGGTTTCCATCTCACCTGCTCTGTAGTGTAGACTCTAGAACAGACTTAGCAGTTGGCCTCTATCCTTTCTCCTCTAACCTCTTACCCTCTAGCTTAAAGACTCTTTCTCCCCAGGTTGTACCTAGAGCCCCTTGGAAGGAGGGCTGAGTGCTTGAAATACTACAATTTTTAAGACACAGGCGTGCGCCAGAAAGGAGCAGCGTGAGACATGACCAGAGTGATTGACAGATTTGGTGTGCCTCACCCTTAATAAAATGAGACAAACTACAGACAATGGAATAACATAAAATGCAAGTCAGAATTATCCTACCACTACTCTGAGTGACAACTCTGCTACCTCCCCTTTCAGCGTGGGCTTTGCCTCCCATTCAGTGTTTCCATACTTAACACTGTCTCTTAGGCTTTTTTTCCTGTCAGTATCGTTGTCTTAAGGGTTGAAACATTGCATCACACATGCCCAGAGGACAACATTTGTAAACTAAAGTAGCTCAGGATCATGGTCCTAGCTCCCTCTGGATGCATTGCTGTGCCCCTCCAAGGAGAACATTTTCCTAGTCCTGGAATCTCTTCCTCCAACAGAGGTCATACATTATTCATGTTTGCAGGCCTCTTCTGAAACATATGCATATTCAGGTAGGGAAGAGAGTAGTTCCTGGGAAGGGATTAGTCACAGGCAGGCCAGCATGTCTGTTCTGTTTTGTGATACAGTTTTTCTTTCTAGGAGACAAATTCAATCTGTGAGCATTCATAAACGACCTCAGTGTGGAGGGTAAATTAACTGTTTAGATTCCCACCAGGCGATGTGGCAAATGCCAGGATATTGATTTATGTCTCATTAGAAGGCATTTATTTTGCTCCACTCTTCCATGTTTTGTATTTTCTTACTCTTTGAAGCTTTGAAGCTGTCCACTTCCAAACTCAAGAGGTTTCCCAGCTGCAATACCCTGCTGTGGGATGGGCTGGGGTTCCAGGGTCTCTTCTTACTGATTGGTTTCAGTTTTTAAAATTACATTACTGTGTGGGAGTTGGGGGTTGGAGCCAGCTGGTGGGGAGGTGTCTGGGTCGGAATCCAGTTTGTCAGAGTTTGTGCTCTCCCCCACCACGTGGATTCTGGGTATAGCTCTAAGCTCTTGTAGGTAAGTGGCTTTCCCTGCTAAGTCATTTTTTCAGCCTGGAGTTTTGTCTTCTGTGGTGTGTTTTATTTGCAACCCTAATTTCTATATGCACCAACTGAGGGCAAGAGTTGAAGCTCTGCTGGTAGAACATTGCCTTGAGGACACAAAGCCCAGAGTTTTGACCTTGGTGGCACACAAACAGGGTTTAGTATCATACCTGGTATCCCAGTGTTTGGGAGGTGCAGGCAGGAGGAATAGAAGCTCAAGGTTATCATCAGCTACATGAGACTGTGTCTCAAAAAATGAAAAGAAACCTTAGCAATTGAATATAACAAATCACAGAAGGGACGAACACTGACCTGATTGGGGAGGAGAGGGTTTATTTGGTTTACTGTCCTGGGTCACACAGTGCATTAGGGGAGCCAAGGCAGGAACTAAAGCAAGACAGGAACCTAGAAGGAGGCAGGAACTGGAGCAGAAGCCATGGAGGAACATTATTATTGGTTGGTTCCTCTGTCTTACTCAGCCTGATTTCTTACACAACCAGAGATGGTACCCTAGGGTGGTATCACCCATAGTGAACTGCTCTTCCTCCCACCAATCATTAACCAAGAAGACGCCCCTCCCCCAGACTTGCCTTCAGGCCTGTGTGATTGAGGCAATCTCTTCTCAGGTCTGCATCAGGGTAGCAGAATCCAGCCAGTACAGCAGAGTATCATGAATACACTTGGGTACAGGTAGTGGCTAGTGGACAGTGCACAGAATGAAAGAGAGGTAGAGAACTGAAGAAAACCTCAACTCTCTTCATTATTGCAGTAGAAACCTAGACTAGAATGATGAATACTTGCCCCAGTGAACAAAGATCTCGTTATATGATTCAGTGAATCTTAATACCTCTTTTTAGCCATTCCCTCTTATTCTTGATTGTTGACTTTTGAGGAAATTACATAGTCTGGAATAATTTGAGCTTTGGTATTTCGTGCAAACACAGGATTGATATCATTGGATAGGTCCCATTTTCCAGAGTCATTTTTTTCTCCATCTTTATTAAATTGGGTATTTTTTATTTACATTTCAATTGTTATTCCCTTTCCTGGTTTCTAGGCCAACATCCCCCTAACACCTTTCCCCTCCCACTCTATATGTGTGTTCCCCTCCCCATCCTCCCCCCATTACCACCCTCCCCACAACAATAACGATCACTGAAGGTACAGTCTTGGCAGGATGAAGGGCTTCCCCTTCCACTGGTGCCCTTACTAGGCTATTCATTGTTGCCTATGCGGTTGGAGCCCAGGGCCAGTCTTTGAGTAGTGACTTAGTCACCTGAAGCTCTGGTTGGTTGGCATTGTTGTTCATATGGGGTTTCAAGCCCCTTCAAGCTCTTTCAGTCCTTTCTCTGATTCCTTCAATGGGGTGGTCCCATTCTCAGTTCAGTGGTTTGCTGCTGGCCTTCACCTATGCATTTGCCATATTCTGGCTGTGTCACTCAGGAGAGATCTACATCCAGTTCCTGTCAGCCTGCACTTCTTTGTTTCATCCATCTTATCTAGTTCGGTGGGTGTGTATATATGGGCCACATGTGGGGAAGGCTCTGAATGGGCGTTCCTTCATCCTTCCAGAGCCTTCCTAACCCGAGCTTTTTCTTAGGGTTAGGAGTCATCTTACACATGGCTGTCCTCTTCACAGCAAGCGCACCATTGACACTGAGATAGTAGGTGACTGAGCTGGCAAGAGTAGTGCCACATCCCAGCAGAAGATCTTAAGTTTCAGGATAGCTGGGACTATCTGGTGAGACTCCTCTAAGAAAAGAGATTCTTGGGAACTAACAGGGTTTCATGGTCTACTCTACAGAGAAAATGAAGATCTGTTCCCAAATACTGAGCCTCATTTTGATTAATACATTTGTATCTTACCTATGTTGAACTTTTGCTCAAAAATTGTTTTAGACTTGGTCATTAAAAAGTACTGATAGATCTATCATCCTCTGTCATTAATAAATTAGGCCATGTGAATCAGAGTACACAGCGATGTTTGGAAGACAAAGTTTCATGTTACCATGAAATTCTTGCCGTGGCTTTGCCAACTTTTGGCTGTATGATCTGAAGATTAGCTAACCTCTCAAAACCAACTTTTTCCTCACTAAGAACTAGCACAGCTACCACCCCTATCTTGCAGAGCACAGTGAAGACTGATAAGCACTGGTGTAGGCTCGGCTTGTAGAAATCAGTACTATTTAAGTGTTTTAGGAATTTTAAGCTTAAGTAAGCTTGAGTCTGATTTAAGTTTTCATTCACGTCGAGAAAGCATAAAATATTCTTGCATTCCATGTTTGCTCTCAAGACAGCCAGGTTTTTGACAGAATATTTGATTTGGGCTTCTGGAGCAGACATGTAACCTGATGGCTTAGTGTTCCATACACAATGCCAGACAAAAGGCAGCTTATAACAAAGTTCCTGTACGGTATTTATCTCAGTTACTTAGAAGCTTTGCTTCTGTTTGACATAGCATGGAAAGTTTGACTTTGATCGTTAAAGTCTTTTGATTTCAATATGAATTCTGAAGGAGGATGAATGGACTGGTTACAATCCACTCTTTCCTCTGTTCTTAGACTAAGCAACCCTGGGATTCTTGGGGCGTGGGCTTTTCACATCAGCAGCAGGCTGGCCCTCGACAATGTCTGGCCAGTCACGGTCAGAGGTGACCATTCCACAGCCTGCTCCTCAGCGCTGGAGCACTCCTTCAACCATGCTGCAGCCCTGGAGATCTGTACTGAGGACAGTTGCAGTTATCACAAGGAGAATGGAGAGGATGTAGAATACCCACCAATTGAACCGGGGAAGGCCCTGGAAGACCACAGCAGAATCGATGTATTGATGTGTCTTTCAAATCAAAGGATAATTCGAGCTTTGTGGATGTTGGCACCACGTCTCCAGATTCTGATCATGCTTCTCCTTTGCCACACCCAGCACCTGGTAACTGGGCATCCTACCGGGAAACAGAATTGGCTTCTTCAGTCTGTCAAATCAAACAGGGGCCACCTGTGGGAGAGGTAGAGGTCGTGGATTTCAAGGACCCAGCATTGGTTTTGGATCCAATGGGCACCAGAACCCCAGCTCCTCCACAGGCAGATGCAGGCTTTCCTAACTCTCTTGGGAACAGAAACACCAGGTTCTATCCAGAGGCATGGCCAGTGCTTTCACAGCCAGATGTTCCTGTCACTCCTTTGGAAGGTGAAATCCTTCCTAATTACCCCGATTCTGGTACATGCCACCCCTGAGTGGAGGGAGGTATGTGGTAGGACTGGATGACCACGTGAGTTCTAAAGCTCAAGGCAAGTGCATTGAAAAACTGGGCATTTGAGGTTTTGTTTAAAGAAAATATAGCAGAGTTGACAAACTAGATATGGTCATTCACCTGGGCCCATCCCTGTACCGGGCAGGCTGGAACAGGCTGGGGCAGGCTAGGGCAGGCAAGGGCAGGCTGAGACAGAAAGATTGTGTAGGTTCAAGAGTAGCCTGGGCCATATAGAGAATTCTAGGCCAGCCTGGATTATACAGCCAGCTCTCCTCCCAAGTGTAATAAAAATTTTGGTTTGCAAGTTCAGAGAAGGTGAGCCATGTCGAGGCTTCATAGGCATTGCAGGATGGAGGGTACAGCCATTTAGCTTTGTCTGTGGTAGTTAGCTGTGCAGGCTTAGGGAAACATGCTGAAGAGCCTTAGGGAGAGAACATGGTATAGACACCTGTGTCTGCTATTAGTTCTGGTTCTTGTCCCCATTGCTGTGGCCTTCACCTCCCCTGAACCACCTTAACCTGGTTCTGTGACTCACTAGCACTAAAGGTAGCAGGAAGAAGGCAGGGGAATGCCCAGAGGGAACAACTTTTCATCCACCCTGATGGACTGGGAAACTGGTCCTAGATTCATCCTCCCCCACACCTATCTCCCGCTCTCCCTGCTCAATGATCTCTGCCAGGAGGACATGTCAGTGGTCACACCTCTCTCCACAGCACTTCAACTTCACAGTTTTTCTGTCCGTTTATTGACCAAAACATTAACCTAGCAAAGAGGACCTTCTGTTCTGCTGGGACATTTTCTGCAGGTTCAGGAGTTGTTTAGAGAAATAGTTCAGGAGGGAAGAAAACACTTTGTGTTTAACAGAGTATAGAGTAATAGTTAGGGTAGGACCGTTGTTGTCAAGTTTGAAGCTTGTCCATGCTAAGGCAACTTATTTCACCCTCAGGTCTCTGATTTTCATTTACAAACGTATTGCCAGGATTTGTTGTTAGTATATGTTATGTTTTGAGTGCCTGCATTAGTCTGTTCCTCAGAAGACAGTTAAGAGCATCATTATTAATCTTTAGAGGATTTAAAACATAGCAAACTGGAGGATGGGGGTGGGGGAGTGAACAGCTGGGCTGGAAAACAGAGAAACTGAAAACAGAAAGTCTCATTAAAAAGCTTTTGCCTCCTGTCTCCTTTTCTGCTTGATGAAGTTTGATGAGTATTTGTTTTTGTTAAAGCCAAAGGCATGGATTTCTTTTAAACGTTAGAACTTTCAAATTCTTCTAACAATCTCCTAAAATATTCAGTGTGAGTTCTTTCTATCTAGAGAGATTTAAAGGTACGAATCAAAAGTTTCCTCAAAGGGATTTTGTGTTACAGATGTGCTTTTGAGTGGCCTTTTGTTGGGGGTTGTATTTTCCTGGCCCAGGAAGAGCACACAGTTGTTGGAAAGTGGGTGTATGTACAGTTGTCTGAAACCTGAGGAGCGGGCTATGGCCCAGCACAAAACTGTAAACTGATCTAAAACCTTCAGAGAGTTTTCTTTTGCAATCGGTCATGGTTCTTGAAGCGTGAACTTCGTAGATGATAATGTGTCACAGTGTCAAAGGTTGTGCGTGGTTGTTTAAGAAAGGCCTGAAATGGAACCAGTCACTGGGAACTGAGGGTAACAGCATAACCCAGGAGGGACATGATCTGTGGTGTTTAATCAGCTGCCAAATGTAGTCAGTGCTGACATCTAAATGCTAGAATGTTTATGAAAAAGACATTCAGGGGGAGATTTTCCAACTGGAAGCTTTTAAGTCTTAGAGGAGAAAAATACTTTTAAATTTTATGTAAAAAAATATTTATGTGTGTTCATGTGTACAAGTTCATGTTTGGGAAAGCCTAGCCCTTAAGAAAGAATGTTTGGTGAGCTGTGTGAAGCATAGAAACATGTAATTGTTATTATTTATGTTCAGAGGAAACACTGCTGTCCCAGAGGTTTATCCAGCAGCTGTGGGCTTACTCTGGGCAGCTGTTGACATGGGGCTGAGACCTTCTAATACCAGCTCAAGGTAGGAAATGCACAGCTTCTGGTAGTGGATGGACTTGATTTCCCCCACAGCTCTGTTGTGTAGTTTGAAGACAGATGCTGTTTGAACCTTATTTTCTGAACAGAGAGCACCCTTCTGAGGAAGTTTTAACTTCCCCTTTAAGCATATAGGATTTGGTTTGCTGAGTCAGGGAATTAGGATTTTGTTAAAGGCTCAGAAAATTTCTCTTCTTTTTAGTGTTGTTTTCATTAGGGTGTGTGTGTGTGTGTGTGTGTGTGTGTGTGTGTGTGTGTGTGTGTGTGTGTGTGTGTTTGTGTGTGTGTCTGTGCCTGCCTGCCTGCCTGCCTGCCTGTGCATATGTATATGTGTTGTATCTGCCCCATAGGAATAGGAATAGGAGAGGTGCTCTGAAGTGGCCCCAGGGCAGCTTATGCAGCATGATGGTATAGACAGGTTCCATGCTGCCACCCTGAGCAGTGTTTCTTTGTCCTGAGAGCTGGCTGCAGCCCTGCTCATATTGGGAGCTTTCAATTCCAGGCTGCAGTAGGTTTTTGGTTGTCACAGCAGAGAGTATCTGCATTCTCACCGCCAGGAAGTAGGACTCCATTTGCAGAGAGAGAGATTCATGGGGAAAGACTGCAGCGCACTTGTTAGTCTCAGTAGACTGAGCAGCTGTGAACTTTCCCTTCACTAAGGCCATCCCTAACTCAAGCTTTGGGAACTGTTCCCTACAGCTTTTACTCTGGACTGAGCTCACCCTCCCTGTTGCCTGCCCTGATCCTCAGCTTCTACCTGGTTCCAGGCAGCTACACAAACAGACCAGTTCTTTTAGTCTGGGGCAGGGATTTTGTTGCAGCTTTCAACCTGGAGTAGCAAGCACTGCTGAGGTGCTGGGGTCCTCACAGCTGGGAGAACTGAAGTAGAGGAGGAAGGTGTGGCCCAAGGTCTCAAGCTCTGGGCCAGGGTGTGGTGGTCTCACAGGTGGCCATTTCTGAGCACCATCTCCACTGCTGTTTCTCACCCCTGGCTTCTGATACTTGCAGGCCGCTTCTGACATTCCCATAGCAATGCAGGATGGGGAGGGTTCTGTGGGCAACAAGTAGACACACCACCCAATCTGGATCAGGTGACCCAAGGGTGTCTGTTAGCCCCGCCTCTGCCCTCTCCCCCATGTCCCACCCCCAGACTGCTGCCAAGCTGTTCAAGTTGTTCTGGCTGTTGGTGGGGTCCTGCAGCTGTGATAGGCTCCTCCTCTCCGGCCCCTCCTCCCCAACCATCTCTCAGGCCCTCCTTGGATAGCTGTCCTCCTCTGGGGCCCTGCACTTGCTCCCAGCCATGGTGGCTAGGCTCACTGCTCTCCTACTTTACCTCGTTTTCTCCTTGGCCATCCTGGTCCAGACAGGTAAGGTGAGTGAGGGCTGGGGCACCGGGGCACCCCACCCTGGTGCCTGGGGGTCGCTCTGGGCATGAGCGACTTTGTCTCTACCTGGCTGCCTGAGGTATGGCGTCAGGGTAGGAACAGGGAGACCTGGCTGCTCTGGGCCTAGGGGTAGGGTCTAAGATTTTCTGGAACTGAACCAACTCTGAATTGAAGATGAGGGATAGGACCTTCTTAGGGCTGGTATGAAAACACTAGGATGTTAAAATCCTAGCCATGTATTAGTGATAACAGCTGTCCCCAGTAGTGTACCTTGGGAAAAACCTTGGAAAAAGCAGTCATTTTGAAAATTGACCTTGAGGACACCTGCAGCAAAAGCATCTGGAGAGCTTCCCAGGAGACTCTCTGGCCACTTTCATCAGGAACTCGGAGGGTTAGTAGAGAGACAAAGGGAAATTAGGGTGGGGGCGACTTGTACCTCTTAACAGCATCCTGCGTGCTTTTGGTGTCTGTCCCTACACTTCTAGAGACTCTGGTCATATTTTGTGGAGGAGGTGGACACAGAAATTGTGCTGAATCAAGGGAACACGTTGCTTTCACCTTGTGAAACTCAATTTGTATACCAGGCCTGAGTGGCTTTTGCAGTTCTCTAGTGGAACTTTTGGGATCACTTAAGTATACAATCATATTGTCTGCAAATCATGATATTTTGACTTCTTCCTTTCCAATCTGTATCCCTTTGATCTCCTTTTGTTGTCTGATTGCTCTGGAACTATATTGAACTCTGAAGAACTATATTGAATAGGTAGAGAGAGAGTGGGCAGCCTTGTCTAGTCCCCGATTTTAGTGGGATTGCTTCAAGTTGCTCTCCATTTAGTTTAATACTAGCTACTGGTTTGCTTTTACTATCTTTAGGTATGGGCCTTGAATTTCTGTTCTTTCCAGGAACTTTATCACGAAGGGGTGTTGTATTTTGTCAAAGACTTTCTCAGCCTCTACTGAAATGATCATGTGGTTTTTATCTTTCAGTTTGTTTATATAGTGGATTACGTTGATGGTTTTCTGTGTGTTAAACCATCCCTGCATCCCTGGGATGAAGCCTACTTGATGATGATGGGTGATTGTTTTGTTATGCTCCTGGATTCGGTTTGCAAGAATTTTATTGAGTATTTTCTGTTGATATTCATAAGGGAAATTGGTCTGAAGTTCTCTTTCTTTGTTGGGTCTTTGTATGGTTTAGGAATAAGAGTAATTATGGCTTCATAGAAGGAATTCGGTAGTGCTCCACCTATTTCAATTTCATGGAATAGTTTAGAGAGTATTGGTATGAGGTCTTCTATGAAGGTCTGATAGAATTCTGCACTGAACCAATCTGGACCTGGGCTCTTTTTGGTTGGGAGACTTTTAATGACTGCTTCAGATTCAATGCAATCCCCATCAAAATTCCAAGCCAATTCTTCATAGAGTTAGACAGAACAACTTGCAAATTCGTCCGGAATAACAAAAAAGCCCAGGGTAGCTAAAACTATCCTCAACAATAAAAAGACTTCCGGGGAAATCACTATCCCTGAACTCAAGCAGTGTTACAGAGCAATAGTGATAAAAACTGTATGGTATTGGTGTAGAGACAGACAGATAGACCAGTGGAATAGAATTGAAGACCCAGAAATGAACCCACACAGCTATGGTCACTTATGTTTTGACAAAGGAGCCAAGGAAAAAAGATAGCATTTTCAGAAAATGGTGCTGGTTCAAATGGAGGTAAGCATGTAGAAGAATGCAGATCTGTCCATTCTTATCAACCTGTACAAAGCTTAAGTCCAAGTGCATCAAGGGCCGCCGCATCAAACCAGATACACTCCAACTTATAGAAGAAGAAGTGGGGAAAAACCTCGAACACATAGGCACTGGAGAAAATTTCCTGAAGAAAATACCAATAGCTTATGCTCTAAGATCAAGAATCAACAAATGGGATCTCATAAATCTGCAAAGCTTCTATAAGGCAAAGAACACAGTTGTAAGGACAAAATGGCAACCAACAGATTGGGAAAAGATCTTTACTAATCCTACAACCAATAGAGGGCTTATATCCAAAATATACAAAGAACTCATGAAATTAGACTGCAGGGAGACAAATAACGGTATTAAAAAATAGGGCTCAGACGTAAACAAAGAATTCACAACTGAGGAATGCCGAATGACTGAGAAACACCTAAAGAAATGTTCAACATCTTTAGTCATAAGGGAAATGAAATCAAAACAACCCTGAGATTCCACCTCACACCAGTGACTGGCTAAGATCAAAAACTCAGGTGACTCAGATGCTGGCGAGAATGTGGAGAAAGAGGAACACTCCTCCAATGTCGGTGGGATTGCAGACTGGTACAACCATTCTGGAAATCAGTCTGGAGGTTCCTCCTCATAAAATTAGACATTGAACTACCTGTGGACCCAGCTCTACCTCTCTTAGGCAGATACCCAAAAGATACCCTAATATATAACAAAGACACTTGCTCCACTCTGTTCAAAGCAGCCTTATTTATAATAGCCAGAAGCTGGAAAGAACCCAGATGCCCTTCAACAGAGGAATGGATACAAAAAAAGTGGTACATCTACACAATGGAATATTACTCAGCTATCAAAAACAATGACTTTATGAAATTCATAGGCAAATGGATGGAACTGGAAAATATCATCCTGAGTGAGGTAAGCCAATCACAGAAAAACACACATGGTAGGCACTCATTGATAAGTGGACATTAGCCCAAATGCTTGAATTACCCTAGATGCACAGAACACAAGAAACCCAAGAAGGATGACCAAAATACGAATGCATCATTCCTTCTTAAAAGGGGAATAAGAATACCCTTGGGAGGGAATAGGGAGGCAAAATTTAGAACAGAGGCAGAAGGAACACCCATTCAAAGCCTGCCCCACATGTGGCCCATACATATACAGCCACCAAACTAGATAAGATGGATGAAGCAAAGAAGTGCAAGCTGACAGGAACCGAATGTAGATCTCTGCTGAGAGACAAACCCAGAATACAGCAAATACATAGGCGAATGCCAGCAGCAAACCACTGAACTGAGAATGGAATCCCCATTGAAGGAATCTTAGAAAAGACTTAAAAAGCTTGAAGGGGCTTGAGATCCCATATGAACAACAATGCCAACCAACCAGAGCTTCCAGGGACTAAGCCAGTACCCAAAGAGTATACATGGACTGACCTTGTGCTCCAACTGCATAGGTAGCACCAGTGGAAGGGGAAGCCCTTGGTCCTGACAAGGCTGAATCCCCAGTGAATGTGATTGTTGGGGGGAGGGTCGTAATGGGGGGAGGATGGGGAGGGAAACACCCATAATGAAAGTGAGGGGGAGGGGTTAGGGGGATTTTGTCCTGGAAACTGGGAAAGGGAATAACAATTGAAATGTAATAAGAAATACCCAAGTTAATAAAGATGGAGAAAAAGAAGCAAACTAATCAAAACAGTGTAAAATACATGAAATTGTATTTGTAAGTGTATTGGTATTTTAAAGTTATTTTTGTGGCAGGGAGCTGTACCTGCTGTTTATTGTAATGTCTTTTCTTGGTTGTAGGATGAGCACCTGGCTGCCTTGTTCCAGAAGCTGGAGGAATCTGCTTGTTCTGGTAAGCAGGAGGATGGGACCCTGCAATATTTAGGGGAATTGCTATCTGTATTAATGGTTAGAGATGTTGAGTGCTTTTTACTGGTTTTGTGCCCAATTATCATGAACTTTTTAAGATTAAGAAAAAATTGTTTTAATCTTCAATTACTTATAGCCTGACTTATTTGCTTTTCTGTTGCTATAATGAAATACCATGACCAAGTCAGTTTATGGAAGAGTTTATTTTGGTTGGGCTTCCATGAGACCATCATGGCAGGGCGCTGAGAGATCACATGTTAAACCCCAAATATGAAGCAGAGAGAGTGAACAGGAATTGGGGCTAGTCAATATATACTAGCCTCAGAGCTAGCCCCTAGCAAGGTATAGCCTGTAAAGTCACCACCAGGGTTCAGACATTTGAGCCTATGGGAGATATTCTCATTCAAACCACCACATTTCCCTCCCAGGCTCCAAAGGCCATTGTTATAATACAAAGTATTTTTAATCCTACTTCAGAAGTCCCCATGGTCTCCCACAGTCTCGATAAAACCCTGTGAATTTGAAAAGTGAATTAATTTCAACATACAATGGAAAAGATATATATTACTATTTCCTAAAAGGAGGAATGGGGGCATAGTCAGAAAATGCTGGACCAAGCAAGACTGGTAAGGCAGCATGTAAACATCAAGTCCCCTAGGTCAGACTTCCCACCTGTGGGTCATGGCCCATTTACAGTGGCTCCCTAAGTCCATCTGTAAACATATGTTTACATTATGATTCATGACAGTAGCAAAATTACAGTTATGAAGTAGCAACAAATATAATTTTATGGTTGGGGTTCACCACAACACAAGGAATTTTATTGAAGGGTCACAGCATTAGGAAGGTTGAGATCCAGTGCTCTAGCTTAATATCTGATATCAGAGGCTTAGATGGCACCATCCCTCCATCTTTCTGCTTATAAAATATATCTCTTCCAGGCTGGTTCTATCCCATGTAAGCAACTCTCCCTGGCAGAAATCACAGCTTTGGCGCTTCCAACACCTTGGAGTCTGTACAAGTATCCCAGGCTTCACTACATCTCTCAGGGTCTTCATGCAGGAACTCAGGATTAGGGTTGGCCCTGAGGTCCTTTGGGGTGCATGCTTGTGTTTTCCTAGAGAAAGATCTGTTTTTCTTGCTTGTGAAAGGGTACATTCATAGCAGAGAATATTTTTAGATTTGTAAAAGAAGGTCAGGAAAGGGCCATAATTGTCAGTCTAGAAAGGGTATCACCGAGTTACTCCTTTGTGTTGGTTGCCTCTTCTACCAGCTCTATCTGGGTCTAGTCTCTGGAATGAATGAGTAGTTTGCCCTGTGGGTTGGTGAAGATATCTGGAAATTTTAATTTTTATATAGTTTTAGCTATGAACTCCCTGTCTGAAGACTTATCTGCTGTGGTGATTTGAATAGGAATGACCACCATAGGCTCATATGCTTGAATGCTTGTCGTATAAGGAGTGGCACTATTAGGAGGTGGGGCCTTGTTGGAGTATGTGTGGCCATGTTGGAGGAAGTGGGTCAATGGGAAAGTGGGCTGTGAAGTCTTTATATTCAAGCTATGACCAGTGTCGACACAGTCTCCTGCTCCTGCCTTCAGATGAAGATGTAGAACTCTCAGCTCCTTATCCAGCACGATGCCTCCCTAAATGCTGCTGTGCTTCCCGCCATGGTCATAATGGACTAAACTTCTGAGAGTGTAAGCCAGCCAATGTCAGTTTTCCTTATCAAAGTTGACTCAGTAACAGTGTCTCTTCACAGCAATAAAACTGTAAGACACCTACTCACCTACTTTTTTTTGCCCAGTGAGATTGTTCCATTAGTTTCTGGCCACCAATTATTTATTTATTAATTTATTTTTATTTTCTTTTTTTTTATTCCAAATACTTTCTTTCTGAGCTTTCATTTACCCAATCTAGATTTATTCCTTTCTGATCATTTTAGCACTTGTCTTTCTTTATTGAGTGTTACTACCCAAATTTTTCTTAATTTTGAGTCTTCTTGATGGTCATAGTTGTGTATGTTTGCCCACAATTGACAGCAAATTGCTGTCAATATGTATGTCAGTGTCATTTTTTTTAACCCGTGCAGTTGACAGATACATATTTGTCATTTGAGATCTCTTCATATATCACTGTGCTTGATTGCCTGGTTGTCTTCATACTGGTTTAGATGATTTCACCTTGTTTCTCTGGGTCCATGGCTAATTAATTAATTAATTAGTTAATTAATCAATTAACATGAGTACACTGTAGCTGTCTTCAGACACATCAGGATAGGGCATCAGATCCCATTACAGATGGTTGTGAGCCACCGTGTGGTTGTTGGGAATTGAACTCAGGACCTCTTATCCACTGAGCTCTCTCTCCTGCCCAGATCCATGCCTCTTAAGGTATGTGCAATATTAGCCCTCTTTAGTCCTTATTATAGTTCCTTGTTATATAGACATAAGGTAGAGTTACATTTTCATTACTGTATTAATTGTACTGTTGTTGTCTCTGTGATGACTGAATCTAACTATTTTATCTTTTCGTTGAGTTAAAGTTAAGTACTAATAAATCAATATATTTGCTTAACGAGAGCAGATCACACTGTTTATAATTACAAGTTTTGCTGGTAAAGTGTTACGTCAGAGTGGATTCTGGTACAGCTTTTAGTGTTAGCCTGTTGAAAATGCAAAAATTTTCTTCAACATACCTTGGCAAATTTAATTTCTTAGACTTTGGTCATACATACTCTGAGAAGCTAAGAATGTTAAAAACAAAATCACTGCTTTTTATATTCACTACTTAAGAAACTCCTCAATTCTCTATCGCACCTTATGTAGGAAAAAGCGAAGGAGGAAAAGAGTGTAGTGGTACTATTTTAATTCTTATATTTGGTCTGAAGTTTCTTTTATCTTTGTTTCCTTCTGGTGTTTGATTTAGGACATTAAGGTCCTTTAAGGTTCTTTCACTAGTAGTGAGGGGCTGACTGTACAAAGACCCTTGGCTTTTGTGTTTTGAGCCCTTTAGGTCTTTTGACTGTTCTGTATAGCCTTCAGCCTGTGTATTGATCTTACACAGCCTGCAGTGTAAGCAGTTGAGATAGCTGGTCTTGCTACCTGTGTCCTGTGCCCTGTTTAGAAGTGGAGGGATGTTGGAAATTCAAAGTGTGCATGGGAAGGTTGACTTGGGAGAGAGATCCCTAGATCAGCCCATTGTTATCTGTGAGAAAGCTTTGGAAAGATACCTGCTGTGTTTTCAGTTGCTAATTTTCAGTTGTGAAGGCCTCATCTCAGGCAACCTTGACTTCCTGCCTTTTTTTTTCTCTCAGATTCAGGAAACCCCAACTATGTTGTGGCATTGGCGCCACCTTGTGTCCCAGCTCAGGGCTGTTGTGTCACCTCTGGTTGCCTAGGTTTGCTTGGGGCTTGGGCAGGGAGCATCTCAGTTAGCTCTCTGTACACCCTTTAGATTCATGCTTAATTTCCACCCTGAAGCCGCTTTAGAGTGAAGCCCTAGTTGTTAATATTCAGTGGTTGGGGGTGGATTTCCGTATCGGGTTACGTTGGTTCTAAACCAGACATGGCTTTGTCAATTTGTTACTAAAATTTCCAACCCTAATAGCCCATGTAAAGGACACACAATCCAAATATTTTAATAATAAGTTATATGCCTAGATTGGGCATATCTAATACAATACTAACTTATTTCCCAATTCTAAGACTCCTTATTACTTCTGGTTTCTCCCAGCCACAGGATTCTGGTGCATAGTGGCTTCCTTCACTCCTCTTCCTTCATTCTTTTTCTCCTTCTACCTGCCACCCCCTCCTGAGCCTACAGTCCCACCTTTCGTATCCACTACCCAATCATAGGCTCTAACCATTTATTGACCTATTAAAGTGGAGAGAAGGTTCACATAGCATCACCTAAGTACATGATGCTCTGCTTGTGGGGTGGGAGCAACCTCTCTTGAGGAACCAATATGAACAATAATATACAAGCAGCATCAAGCCAAACCACTACAGTTTACTCGTAAGATCTCAGTTTTTAGTACAAAATCCAATAATGTTAGTTGTTTAAATGTGTGTCTTACTATATTTCTTACACAGCTGTTTTCCAAATGTGGGTTTGTCTGGTGTTCTGTACCAGCATAGAGTATTCATCATTAACAGTGTATTTTCTTGCCACCAATACATGATTTTTTGTTGGATATGCTAAATAGTCATAATGGTTTTACACAGGAAAGCTAATTGTCAGGATTTTGTTTTGTTTTTGAGTCAGGGTTTTCTGTATAGCCCTGGCTGTCCTGGAACTCACTTTGTAGACCAGGCTGCCTTCAGACTTACAGAGATGTGCCTGCCCTCTGTCTCTGAATGCTAGGGTTTAAGTCCTGTGCCCAGCTTGATATTTTTCTTTGTCATTCTCTCTCTCCCTCTCTCTCTCTCTCTCTTTTTCTTTGCCCAAGTCAATGGATTTTATTTGGTCACAGGGTCACAGGCCAGGTATGGCCCCAGCCTTATTTGACCTTCTTTGGGGCTCAGGTTGTTGCAGTGGCCGAACTTCTTGTAGCAGTTGACTACACTGTGTGCAGGCATGAGTAGCACTTGTGGCAGATCATCTTGTCACAATTGTAATTCTGGACAAGGTGACAAAGGGATGACTCGATGATGCCACTGTGCAGACGCAGCACCAGGTAGAAGGTAGACTCTTTCTGGATGTTGTAGTTGGACAGGGTGTGGCCATCCTCCAAATGTTTGCCAGCGAATATCAGCTCTGCTGGTCGGTGGGATGCCTTCCTTGTCTTGGATCATTATTGATGGTGTCACTGGGCTCAATCTCAAGAGTAATAGTCTTGCCCATTAGGGTCTTCATGAAGATCTGCATGCTGGCATCTCCTACTTGGCCTCCTTGTTGAAGAGAAAGAGTGGTTTGGGGCTTTTGGGTTTTTTTGTTTGTTTGTTTTGTTTTTTCTTTTTAATACTTAGATCATTTTGTTGACTTCTCGGTGTTTGTTGAGGGCTGGTATGATTTGCATTTTAAATATATTTACCTGGATCTTCACTGCTTGCTCTGTCTTAACAGGCAGGTGTACTTTGATTTGGGACTGAATAGACTTTTTTTTAATTGTTTCCAGTCTGTGTTCTTCTTTCACTGGCCTTTTATGAGTCAGTTTTTCACAGAATTGGCTGTCACAGTGCACGAAAGATTCGGCCAGAGCTTGAGACAGGTAGAAATGAGTGGCAGTTTTAGGACCTGTACCATCATATTTTGGAACACCAGGGGGATTATTAGAAGTAATGTTATTATAAAGTAGTCTTATCCTAATAATCCTTATTAACAATCTCTAGTTATTGTAAGTCAGTAATTTTCCTGATGAGATAATATTTACTTTCATCTCCATAAATATAATTGTCATGGGGCACAAATAGTAACAGCTAATAATGAAAGAACAATTCCCTGTGTATATAGACTTTGTTTTTTTGTGAACTACTTTTTGAAATATGTCAAATTATAACAGCAGTATTGTTGGTATCAGGAATTGCCTTGAGCAGCAACACTATTTGGTAACTGTTGACATGGAAACAGCCCTACTTTCCCAGTATTCCTTTGGTCCAAATCCCAACTCCACGTGGGAGTAGTTATGTCATATTCCAAATGAAAGGCAGACTTCTTCTGCCCTCATGCTCTCTCTTCTCTTCATTCTTTTCTCTTCTTTCTCTCGCCCCTTTCCCTTGTCTTGTTCTCCCATTAAATCTCACTAAGTGGAACTGTTTTAGTTTTGTGTGCTCTATTTTGATGGGTGTGGTGGGTACTTTATTACAAAGAGATTTCAATAACAACAAGTATGATAATTTAAGAGCTTGGAAATCAGACTGACTGGAAATAAATTCCAATTTGGGCACTCACCAGCTGTTGAACTTATATTACTAATATAAAAGTTGTGGGTGATAGTAATTTTTCCCTATAGTGTTGTGAGAATTAATCTAACTCCTTGTAATCCTCTTGTGTTTTATTACTTATCAACAACATTGGGTAGTAGTAGCCATTGTAATTGTTTCATTAAATAAAATTTGTAGAGTTGTGCAGAATGGAGTTTATCAAAGCTAAATAGGTGAAACTACACATAACTAAATTGTATAATAAGATTTATCTTATAAAATTATAATCTTAAAGGAAGAAGGGTAGAATGTAGAATAGGAAATAATGCTATGCTATTGTTAGAAATGATTTAACATTCTATCAGAAAACTGAAGAAATGGAAATTCATCTATTAAGGTGGTGTACAGTCCATAATATATTCTACATTATGTTAACATTATTCTTAAATGTGATTTTTTAAAATTGACTAAATATGTTTTTAATGAGAAGAATTAGTTTGAGTTTGAATGCTCTTTTTTCCGTTTAGGCAATATGTCAGTATTGAGGGCACCCAGACATCAGAGCTCTGGAAGGCATGTTGATACTGTTTTCTTCTTTGTCTCCTGGGTGTAAGAAGTATAACAGATCTTAAAGATCTGTATTCTTGTTTGTTTAAAAAATTGATACATAAGAGAGAGAGAGTGTGTGTGTGTGTGTGTATGTGTCTGTATGTGTGTGTCTGTGTGTCTGTGTGTGTATCTGAAATGATAACAATATATTCTTTGGAAAGTATTTTGTTTTTTCTCAATTAAATTTATTCATTTGTTCTAATTGGCTACCCTTTATTATCACAGGTATAGGGAAATTAGAACACTACTACTTTAGTGTACGTTGAAATATACAGAGAAGAGTATGTTAAATTGAGGACTCTGTTATCTCACATAGATGAGAGTTTCTGGATATTTTCTATATCTTTTTATTGCTCATTAAGGGGAATTTTCTGCTATACTGTGTCTTCATACTTTCTCTTCTGTTCAAATAACTCTCCTCCCTTAATGTAGGTAAACATACTAACTTCTGGGTTTTGGATAATTCTGTATCGTTGAGTTGAGTCAACTGGGCAGTCTGTTTTGCAAATGAAATTTCAGGTTTATGTGTGTACTACTTACTAGTATTAGAAGCACTTATTTAGCATTTTTCTTTAGTTCTTTCTGGACAAGATAGCTACATTTGCACTTTCGTTTGAAAGTCAGTTTTTCTCTTATGTGAAAATACTAGAAAATTCTAGATTCCCAACAAGCCTTTATTTTTGTTCTAGGTAGTTTTGACTCAGCTCTGAAAGGGATTTTTTTGAATGCAAAGGAATTGATTTTAGGCTAGGGACACTTACCTTCTGGTCTATTGTTCTTTTGTCTGGCTTATGTAGTGAGGCAGGAGAGCTTGTGTGTTATATGTCTCTTTGTTCTGAGCCCCCTGCTCTCTAAATCTATTCATACCTACTTATACCAGAATTACAAAAGTCTGATTGTAGTTTTTTGTCTCATTTTCTTCTCCTACCATCTGAACCTGGTATCCGATTTGCCTGTTTTTCATTGTAATAAATCAAAGGCTACAGAATACTGACTCTGCTGCTGTTAAATTGAGTCAGTTCATCAGAGCCATGTTTGGTGGAGCAAGCTTTTAATCATAGCAGGTGCACCTCTATGAGTTCCCGGACAGCCTGTTCTACATACAACACCTTTTCATCCTGATGCTAACACCCTGCTGGAGTGGCATTATTACCAGAATAAACTGAAAGGAAAAGCAGGTGCACATAAGTTCTTTAAAGCAATAGTCCTCCCCTGGATGGTCTCTGAATGTTGGTGCTGCTGTTGGTGCGTTAGAAGTAAAAGTAGAATTGGAATAATTAGCTCTTCGAAGGCTTTAAGAATGCTAGTGACTGTAGAGAGAGTATCTTGGGTATTTGTATGCATATATCACCTTTCAGTTAAAAAAAATTATGGCCTATAGGAAAGGATAGAATAGAAGGTGGGACATCCGGGAGGCAGAAAGAATTCTGGGATAGAGCCAGGTCGGAGAGATTTGCCCTGGAAAATGTGACCAGACAGACTCGTGGTTCCTGAGCACAGGTAATGAGCCACATGGCGGAATGTAGATTTGAGTAAGTGGGTTAGAATTTGTCAGAGAAGAGTCTAGCTCTATGGCCAAGATATTTGTTAATATATTTTGAGTCTCCGTCTTATTTCTGGGAGCATGGGGCTGGGAGGAAGAACCAGGTCCAAACTTCTACAAGTGACAACATGAATCCAAACAAAATCTAAATCTGAGCAATGACCAGTGTATAGTTTTGATTTCTGGAACTGGAGGATGATGTTCACCTGGAACTCAGTCCCAACTTAGGTTGGGAGTGATAGCATGATGTTTTCATATTAACTAGATGAGCTATTAGCGATGTGGCTTATGTCACCGTGCAGACACTGAAGTTTATGTTTTTCAGTATTTTTTAGAACTTAAAAGCAGACACCATGGTACCTAACCTCGGCTTTCAGGAGATGACACCAAGAGAACAGAACTTTCAAGGGAAGGCTGCAGAGCAGGGAACCCCGACTCAAGGAAGGACACAACCACTATTGTAACCACAGTCTAAATGCCTCATTTGAGTGAGTTGGTTTCTTAATAAAAATATTTCCATAACCGTCTTGGAAAATTAGTCTCTTTACAATCACAAGATCTTCATTTGTTTTACTACACTGCATTACAGTTCCAAAGAAATTGGCAAGTCTTTCCCATTTGTTTCCTTGTAGAATAAATTGTAAAACCACAATATTAAAAAAAAAATCATTGTTTTAGGAACACATTAACGAGGAGAAAGACATATAGCACAGTAGAAAGGGTCTAGATTTTGGTTTTATCCCAGTTACTTCTGTTTCCTGTTTTGTCAGATTTAAAAAAAACAATGGTTATTTTAGAAATGACCCTGTTGAGGCAAAACAGAATCTGGCCATCTGGATTTCTTTTCAGGAATTAGGCTTTCTTAGTTGCCATCATCTGCTTACACGGAGCAATGGGAAGGGTGATTGTAGACACACATTTAAAATTTATATGAGTATCAGTTTTTCAAGTTTTCTAGGGCTCTTATTAGCTGTTAAATGTTTTCAGAAAATTTTGAGATTAGTGATTTGTGTCAGTAGATCTTGGGATAACTTCCTGAGCTTGTTGAGTCTTTGTTTCATTGCTTGTGGTCAGTTTCTTCAGCATACTTGTGTACCATGTTGCTTTTTCTTTCTGAATTTCCTTCTTCATATTATTAAATAGATAAAAATTTAAGTTCTAGAAAGCAAGGGATGTGTAACTGAAGGAAGTACACAGTACGTGTCCCATGCTGAACACTAAGAAAATACTGAGTGAACATCTGTCAAAATGAGGGAAAAAAAACTGTTGTGCATGTTTGGTGGTGTTTCTAAGTTCCTTTGTTGCTCAGTCTGGTGGGTAGACTCCAAGTCAGCTGCTTGTTTTAGTAGTCTGCATCTAGATTTTGACCTGGGTAGGTGCTTGTTCTTTGAAAATTGCAGGAAACTAATCTTTTGTCTTGCTTTCCATCACTGGCTGGCCAAGCATGGTTTTGCAGCAGAATATTTTCCTTGCTTACTTAATTAGCTGCATCTTATTAGCCACTGGATTTTTAAAATATTTAGCATCCTTTTATAATTCATATCTTTTTCATTTCTTTTGGATGGGCCACCAGAAGTCAAATATTAGAGGAAACGTTTAAGTTCCACAAAATGAAATATTCCTTTCCTTTAAAAAAGTGGTCATAATACCTTGATACTATATTCTTGTTTTAACTTTATAACATTCATTTTTGTATCTTAAGGTCTTTGACCCATTTGGAGCCTGTAAAAGTATTTGCTAGATATAGAAGGACTAGATTGTCTTTTACTAAATTGACAGCCAAACCTGTGCCTAAAACTGCTTTTCCAATGCCTTTCTTCTACTTTTTTTCCAATATCACATTCTCTGAGTCATTATTAGACATTGCACAAAAATTAAATGTACTAAGAGTCATTTTAGAAGTTAGTATCTTTGACTTCTACACATTAGCTCTATAAAAATTAGGTCTAATATTGACTTGCATTGTTAGATGAAGCATCTTTCGTGTTTTTTGGAAACTGATTTCTTGTTCCTTATATTAAGAAATTAGGTCAATGTAACCAGAGCATTTGATCCATCTGTGACTTCCTTTGTGTGCTGTTTCCTGAATCATCTCTTTGATGATTCTGTTTAGAGCTATTTAATCTCTGCACATGTTTGGGGCCTTTTACAAACCCCTCCTGGATTCCGAGGATGCAGATGTTTTCTACCCTGTTAGCAACTTTACTTTTCATTCTACAGGAGCAACAATTTAAATTCTATTAGTCACAGACTGACTCTCAGTGATTACTCTTTCACAATTTTGTGTCCTGGTCTCTGATTTCTCCAACTATTCCTCCACATCCTTTCTCCATGTGCTTGTCTAGTTTGCCCTCCAGAGAGGACCGTGTATCCTTGCATTTCCACGAATCTCACAAAAAGTAGCTTACTCTGCGTGTGGAGAGACCCATGCACTCTGCTGCACTGTGGAGCAGGTCAGGTAGCCCAGTGAAGAGGAACACTCTGGTGTTGCCTCTCAGGCCATGACAGTGGGGGTGCATGACCCACACTCAGTGGTCAAAGATGAACTTTGCATAATTTCCAAGTGAGATTCTTATTTTAAAAGTCTTTAAAATATAAAGGTTATGTAACTTCCTTTTAAAGCTTAATTCATGGTTGTAACTTTGGAATATAATATATCATGGCTGTTGTCTTTGTTTAGTGGTATTTTCTGTTGGTTTGTTATTGATGACCCTTAAATTCTTGCAGATTAAATAGTGGACTGTTGTGAAAACACTGGATAATCTGATCAGTTTGTCTTGAGTTTGTAAGAATGTGACACGTACTTACATTTTACCAGAAGCCATAGCTATGGGTGCTAGGATCTGAAAATATCTGTATGGGCTGAGTATTAGGTAAAGATGCTGATGGTTATTGGGCAGATAAGGAAAAGTTATTGGTGGGGTTGGCGTGGTGCTGCTTGTATTTAAATGCTCCCTACCCACTGGCTCCCAAGATCTGGAAGCCCTGAGGAGCAGATCCTCAAGTACCCCAAGTGATGCTTCGTAAACTTTGCTTCTTAGATTAACTCATGAAAAATGGATAGAGTCTGTGATTAGGCAATAGAAGAAGAAAGGTGGGACTTGAGGATGGAGTGGAGGGTCTCAAGAGAGAGGAGAAGGGGGAACAAGAGAGGAGACCAAGGGAGGAGGAAGCCACCATGTGAGGAGATGGACCCTGAGCATATGGCCTGGAAAAACAGCAAGTAACAAGGGACATTATGGCATGGAAATAGGTTAGTATAGCTGTAAACCTGCCTAATTAGGCTTATGACTTGTAAATAAAGTACCTGGATTGTGTGTCTTTTATTTGGACTAGTTAGAGTGTTTAATTCCTTTTGTAATTGGTGCCCTTGACCCTGAGATTAAGTCTCATGCTCTACTGAAATGAAGTTAGATATTGTACTGTGTATTTCTGGTGGTGCAATAACTTTGCTGTTTTTCATAGAGCATTGAGGTATTTCAATATGTGTGAAAAAGAGGCAGTGAGTAGTTTTTTAAACTCTGTGCTACTGCAGTGTACACAGAATAGCTTTGTTTGGAATTAGCTAAAGTGATAGATTTGGGTCTTGCTTTACTAACAGCGTTGTTTGCAGCAGAAAAAGTTGTATAAAAGCACATATCATGCTTAACCTAATAGTACTATCCACAGCAATGATCAATTTCTTTACTCATCCATTATTAATTGACTTCTTTATGGTTCAGGTGCGGGGCACATTTATACATCTGAGTGAGATTGCAAATTTGGTTTGCATATTACAAATGCTGGTAAGCTGTTTTTCTATCGATACTGGAATTATGATCTGTAAAGCAGCTACTACTGACAAAAATTGAGCTCAGGTTTTTTAGTTGAAGGTGCACTTGTTTCATGACAAGTAGAAAATAATGCTGTTAGACTGTTTTTACCTGTGCGTAAAAGAAAAACTTTAATGTTTAAGATAAAGTGTCATTATAGTATATAAAAATGTTTATATAATGTGCATATCTTTGTGTGTGTGTGTGTGTGTGTGTGTGTGTCTGCGTGTGTGCACACATGTGGGTATGGATGTAGTGTATAGATGAGATCATCAAGCTACACTGACTTAGTTTCTGGATATGGGAAACAGGAAACCAAACTTTCTAAAAATGATTAGTACGTTTTTGTTTAATCAAATGGCTGGCAGAAACTTGAAATTTCTTTAACATATTTGTTGTAAGTGCTATAGAAAGTTCTTTTAGGAAAGAAAAAATAACCATTCCAAGAAACTTCTTTTCTGTTTTTCCTGTTATAGTGAACTGCATAGTTCTCCTAAGCAAGGAGGTGGACTTCATCCTCCTTACCACTTTCACCCTTGCCTACCCCAGGGACTGTCTGACAAGGTAACAGAATGGATTACATTTATTAAAACATGATACCGTGAGTTTATTGTGACGCGTTTTTGTCTGAACACTGCTGAAAAATAAAAAATCAATTTTAATAGTTTTTGTACTAAGTATAGAAATAACGGCCATTCGTGCAGGTGTTTGGAACCTAAATATTTGCACCTGAAAATAAAAGAAACCATATTTCCTAAATAAAATTTAAGGAAAAGATATTGTAACATAATGATTAAATCTTATTTTAATGCAGACCTAATATCAGATTCATCAGTGAGTAAGAATCCCGATTCTACGCAAAGAAATTGAATTGATTCTGTTTTTTTCAAGAGATGAAATTGCTTCTTGTGGCTATTAAGGCAGGTATGGAGAAGCTAAGTGAGTTCTATTTCTTAATGGATAGTTGATTTTTTTTATATTTTTAGAAAGATTAAGCCTAGAAGGTCAGTTCTACAATTTCCACATATGAAATATGTATTACAAAGGAAATATTTTAGTCTGAGTCCTTCATCTATACTACCATGTAAAGAATTTTAAATAACATAATAGTCCCTAGTGATCCTCTAGTGAAAAACAAAATAATAATAATAATAATAATAATAATAATAATAATAATAATAATAGGCATTGTCATGTTTAACTTCTGTGAGGTATAAAATGATAAGAAATTGAAAGCTACATTTTTCTTTTTCTTTTTCTTTGTCTTTTTTTATTTGAATGGCATTGGCGGGGCCTTATTTGTCAGTCTTTACAAATAAGAAAAACTCGCCTCACAACTATTCATAACTGCCCTTCTGGTCAGTCCGTCTGTTCACGGACACAGTTACATACATTCAAGAAAACACACAGAAAATTAAGCTGAAACTCGATTTCCTTCTAAATTAAAAGTAAATTATTTTCTACCATTGCTGATGACCAATGTTGGCATCTGTGTGGTGGGTAAAATGAAGCAGGCAGCCTTCCGATGGGTTCAGTGCTTAAAGCTATTGATGGGGGCGGATCCAGACACCTATGGGGATGCTGCCACAGGCAGCCAGCGACTAGAGATGTTACTCAACAGACAGTTTTCTGAGGGAGCAAAGCTTAAGTTACTGGGGGGTTTGCACTCTCTATGATCAGCGAAAAACCTATGAACTCTTAACTCCTTGGGGTCAGTGAGAAAGACCAGGGAAGCAAGAAAATTCACAAACACACAGACACACAGACACACAGACACACAGACACACAGACACACAGACACACACACACACAGAGTTGATGGTAGAAGGAACAGTGTTCCAGCTCATCATACACAAGCTTTAACAGATACACATAGTTGATGGATGCCCTAACCCTTGTGCTTTATTCTTTGTTCCATCACTTATATATCCCAGCCAAATCTTTCAAGCATCATTAAATTGCAATGTAATTGTTTTAGTTTTCTTCTAGACAAAGACAGGAGTAATTATTTCATTATTTATCCTTAAAAAGTATTCTTAAAAGACTCACAGATCTAACCACTTATATAAAAATCAGTCATATCTACTTTAAATCCTCAGAATGAGTATCTACTCAAGAGCAATTCTTAATAAATCTCATCAGGAAGCTGAGGGCAAAAATGTGTATAAGGAATCAATTGTTAATGCCAGATATGTTGGCCAGTGAGTGATTTGAGGTACCTTAGAATTTTCCCATAATTCTTAGATTATGAGGAACATGCTGGCAGTGAACAGAGCAGAACTCCATAACAGCACAACAGCATCAAGTCCTCAGGACACATAGCTCTCAGGACACATAGTCCTTGGAGCTGTCACACTGAGTCACACCCACACGACTGTGGTAATCGGGGTGGGGGGGGTACATACTAGATCCTATCTCCATTTTAAACTTGATATGTTTTATTTTATTTACATGAAAAATGCATGAAGCTTGGGATTTGCTTCTCAATAACTTAAGAGGTTTCTTATTTGTTTGTGGTTCTCTGTGGTGATGTGAATGTTAGGAAAATCCCAGAAGCCACTGAGTACTAACAGAGTATTATTTATTCTTCTGCTCTTAGCAAGAGGGCAAGAAACACCTGTAGCTGTTTCTTAAGCAGGAATATGTTCAGTGAATTTCGTTAGTGTTTTACAGTTTTCATGGCACGCATTCCTTTGTCATATTAATTTCAAGTATTTTGTTGTTGTTTTGTTTTGTTTTAGTTTCTTGAGAATAGTATTGTCCCTTGCTTTCTGTGTTTGTTTTTTGTATATTAAAAAGGATACTGATTCCTGTGCTTTAACTCTGTGTTTTTCAAATTTATCCATATTTATCAGCCCTAGGAGTTTTTTCTTATGATTTAGTTTTTATGTATAGAATCTTAAAACCTGAAAATAAACATATATTGATTTCTTCCCTTCTCATTTGTATTTGCTTCATTACCTTGACTTGTTTAATTACTTGACCTAACACTGTAAGCAGTATGTTGAGAAGTGAGAAGAGTGAACATCCTTGTCTTGGTCCTGATTCCAACACAAGTACTTTGAATTATTCTCTCTTTTGGATGACTTTTGCTGTATATTGCCTTTATCAAGTTGAGATAAATCCCTTGTATCCCTATTCTCTGCAAGACTTTCCTCACAAATGGAGGCTGTATTTTATCAAAGGTCTTTTATGTATGCCATAGGGTGGTACTTGTACTTATGTGGTAGATTATGTTAATTCTCATGTATTGACGCTTTCCTCCATCTCTGGGATGAAGTTGCCTTAAACCTGATGAGAAATCTGTTTGTGTTACTGCATTTGGTTTACATGTATTTTATTAATGCCTTGTGCACCTATGGTCATCAGAGATGTTGGTGTATGACTTTCTTTTCCGGTTGTTTAGATTCAGCATCAGGATTAGACTCCCAGTAAATGTTTTCTACCTGTTTTTGGAATATCTTACCTTTTCAGCTTTGAGAATGTGGTGGCCGCCATTTTCATACTTTCCTTCCTCTACCTTTATATCGGCTAAAATAGGATTCTGGAAGTAATATTGATTTATTGTCAATACAGATTATAATACTGTGCACACTCAAAAGGTATACTTCTTGGTTCTGAACCATGTATGATCTTGGTTCCATTACTATAGGCAGAAATATTGTCAGAACAAAATCTGCTTCCTAAATGTCATAGTTTAGGGCTCACCTGCTTTGTTTTGCAACATACCCTATTTTTGCTTTTTGTTTGTTTGTTTAGTTTTGTTTTTTGAAAAATTGCTTTTATTTGTTGTAGCACAAAACTGTTATTTAGCCTATTAATTTAAAATTAATATTTTGTACTTACATCCTTGATTTATATGAAAACAAGTCACTATACCATTTATTTCACTTCTTAGTGTGTTTTTGTTTAATTTCACCAGGTCCATTAATGAACATAAGAGGAAGGACCATGGAAAGGAGTATATCTCTTACATATTCACAGAAGATTATGCCAAGCAGGAATACTGCGTATAAGACCTAAATTTCATTGGAAGAACCTGACTGAGGAAGTGAAAAGGAAAGGATGGGAAATAGGAAAACATTTGAAAATAAGGCTGTTGACAGGCTGGAGAAGAAGGAGGAGATTGAAAATTTAAATTGTGCTACCTGAAACTGTGTATTTTCATGGATACAAATATGTCTTTGCCTATTTAAAAACTACTAGTTACTATGAAGTAGGATTTATCCATGTCAGTTATGGTACAATATGCTTTAGGGATTTAATTCCTGGGGACTTAAATTGAATGTTAGTGGTATGGTTATTTAAAAACTCATTAAAAACAATTTAAAGAGATAATTTCACACTGTAATTGTGCACTTTTCTCCATTTCCATTGCTTATATAGATATGTATTATGTCTTACCATCTTTTAAATGATGTTTAGTTACTTATAATAGTTTTTCTTTATGTGAGCATAGTCACAAATACATATGATAGTCTAAAATAATACAAAGAATAGTGTACTCTAACTTACTTATCTGTTTGTAAATACTCATTTGTGTGTGTGTATGTGTTTATGTATATATGTGTATATATATGTATATATATGTATGAGTATATATGTATACTAGATAAGATGGATGAAGTTATAAAATGCATCTTGAAAGGAACCGGATATAGATCTCTCCTGAGAGACACATCCAGAGCATGTCCAATACAGAAGTCAATGCTATCAGCAAACCACTGATCTGAGAACAACACCCTTGGAGGGAATTAGAAAAAATATTGAAACAGTTGAAGGAGGATGCAACCCCATCAAAACAACAATGCCAACCAAACAGAGCTTCCAGGGCCTAAACCACTTCCGAAAGACTATACATGGAATAATCCAGGACTCCAACCGCATATATAGCAGAGAATAGACTTGTTGGGGCACCAGGGGAAGGGGAAGCCCCTGGTCTTGCCAAGGTTTGACCACCAGTGCAGGGGAATATGGGGGAGGGGGGATAAACTGGATGTATAGGGGGAATACCTGTATAGGGGAGGGGGATGGGAGGGAATGGGGGCTTATATACAGGAAATTGGGAAGGGGAATAATGTTTGAAATGTAAGTAAAGAAATATATCTAATAAAAAATTTTAAAAATTAAAATTTAGGAACCAAGAAGATATCAATGCCAGTTCTAGCTATAATGTTTAGGTCCTGAGATGGAGAAGGGGAGTTAACAAAAGTGAAGACACTGACCACCTTTTGATTTTCAGGCAAGTGGCCACAAATAACTTGAGCCTTCTATATTTATACAATGACAATTGTGCTTACCCAAGCAGTGATATCATTGCTTACATTATTAAAAGAAATCATAATATCCACATTTCAAAAGCTCTATCTTTACACAAATCCCCCAATAGTTCCCCTTCCTCCTTCTCCCATTCCTTGAATCAGTCACCACCTAAACTTATTTTGCATTAAAAAGCACAATTTCAGCAAGACAAAAGAGATGTCTGGCCAGGCTTGTCCTGTAAACATGAAGACATACCAGTCTGGTAGCAAACATGGTTACATAGTTATGCATGGTGAGAGGCCTAATTGAACATTTGTTGGTAAACTATACCTAGTTATATCCTATCATAATTCCCTTTTAATTGCAGACAGACAAGTTCATTTTACAAAGCACATCTTCTAGACATCTTTCTAATATATAGATCTTTGTAAGATGTAATCATTCTAAGAGCCATTTTCAAGTCTCTATCAATCCAACATAATCTCTGCATTTTCCATGTCTCTACTGATCAGATATAGCTTCTTAAAAACAGTTTTGTAAGCAGGACCTACCTCTCTCCACAACTGACACAGACTTGCTCAGTGTGACTGGGTACTTCTCTAAAGATATGATTATAAGTCTCAAATTCCCAGGATTTATGGTAACATCTGGAGGATTGATAGATACAAAAAAAGGTGGCGAACATTTTATCCCTTGAAAGAGTTTTCAGAAAAATGTAGAATCATCCACAGTGTAAGTCAGTGTGACTCCAGATGGCCTTGTCCATGACTGATGAAGTGATACAATTTTGATAATGACTATATGCAGTACAATGAAGAAATGGAGAGCTTGTAGGGCATGCAAACTTGGTACTAAATATAAAGGCCACCAAATTTACCTTGTCAACTGAGAAGTGGTTTCTATGGAATTGCCACAGTAGAATCCTGTCACTGAAGCACTCATATGCTATTCCTTGCAGCAGCTACATGGCCACTGCCAGAAAGAGGTAGCAACTCTGCTAAATTATTTCTGATACATGCATGAGGATCTGAGTGCAGTCTCCAGAGAACATGTAAAAAGTCATGGGACTGTGTTCCAAGCTAATCATCCTGGTGCCTGTGAAATGGAGAAGAAAGAAACCCTGTGGCTTGACAGAGCCCCAGTCTAGCTATATTGGTAATTCCATGGTCAGCTTGAGACCATGTCAGAAAATCAATACAGTAGAGAGTGACTGAGAATGATATCCATTGACCTTTGACCTCCTTATTCACACCTGTGGACATGCACCTGCAGACATATGTACCCCCACATAAACATGTACACACAAAGTACTGCGACCTTATAAGCAGACTCAAGCCTCTTTAGAAAGTTTCATGCCATTTTTTACCCTGCAACATCTCTCATACAGCACACTGTTCCTTATTGTTTGCACTTTATCTTTTTTTAGTTTTAGATATATTATGCCCATTGTCTATCATAATGAATTTCATCTTTAAAAATAACCTCAGAATCATTATATTCATTCAGCCTCCTTGTCTTTAGGCAACAGAAATCATTTTTTTAACTTATTTTTACAGGAGACTGGAGAGATGACGGAGAAGGTAAGAACATGTACTACTTTTGAAGAAGACCCATGTTAGATTCAAAGAACAAGATGACTCATAATCACTGGTAATTTCAGTTTCAGGGACCTAATACTCTTCCTTTTCTAGTCTCCACAGGCAACCCTAGACATGCAAATACTCACACATAATTTAATAAAGACACAGCCCCCACATACACACGTTTACAATTTAATTCATTTTCTGGCCTTATTTTTTTTACTAGGACAAAGAGGGTAAAATTATACAATCTACTTCAAATTTCTGAAGGGGAACATTTTGCCTTCTCGATAGGAGACAAACCCCTCCAGATTTAGAGGCATCTAAATCCAAGTTGACACAAGTGTCCATCATATACATTAATGTGCCTTTTGCATTGTCTTTTACTTTTCCATAATGGGTATTGCTTACAATTGTGTTGCTGCAGATTTGGTTTTACCACAGGCTTCTTTGATGCTCTGAGCTGCTTTGATTTTAATTTCTGCTCCTCTCTCAATTAGCTTCTCACCCTACATTGTTATTCTATCTTATCACTCATTTTATAAAATCCATGCTCCAAAAATTTGAAGAAGATAACAATGGCTGCTTAAAGTGTACCTCTTTTCCTTATAGTCACTCTATTGAAAAACATAGACTTTTGCCTTTAATTGTTGTTTTGTTTCTTTGACACAGGCTTTTTCCTTGAGTACAATAATATTGTTTTACTCTTTTAAATTTATCCTTTCCAAGTAAGACAATAGAAAACTTGTGGGGGTGCTTTGTAAATGAATATGAGGATGATCCCTCTTGTCTATATTTTGATGTCTTCTACATTTGAAAAATGAGTGCTGATTCAGCAACTAAATCCTACACAGGCAACCACTGTGGAGAGTCCAGTGGAAGTATTCCAGGACTCCTGATGGATGTCAGCTCCCCTTGGACTCATACACTTGACATTTTTAACTAATATATTACCCTAAACCCAGGTTTTGGGGTATTTTCTTTCATCCTCTACCTCATATCTCAGAAAGAATGAAGAATATCATATTGGAACAAGGTCACTTGATTCTATTTCACGATGTGACTAAGAAACCTGGAATCTCCTAGTAGTATTCCTGGTTTGGTTATAAAGGAGAACATTTTGTTTTATTTCTCTAGTTACATATAGTACATTTCAGTGTAGATGCCTATTCCTCCACCATGCAAGGAAAGGTCCCTATAAATCTAAGTGATACAAATACAAGTGCTATTGTCTGGTCACCCTGGTTACACAATACCACTGTGGAAAAGTCTCTGGAATCTACATGCCCCATATTTAAGTTTTTTGATTCATCAATCTGAGTAATACATGTTCATGAGTCTGAACTTATAGTATCCAGGAGTTGTTTAGCTTATCTCTGCAAGACCAAGTTGCCTTCATATGAACTATATATGTATTCTTTTTTTTTTAATTTTTTTTTATTAACTTGAGTATTTCTTATATACATTTAAGTGTTATTCCCTTTCCCGGTTTCCGGGCAAACATCCTCCTCCCCCCTCCCCTTCCTTATGAGTGTTCCCCTCCCAACCCTCCCCACATTGCCGCCCTCCCCCCATAGTCTAGTTCACTGGGGGTTCAGTCTTAGCAGGACCCAGGGCTTCCCCTTCCACTGGTGCTCTTACTAGGATATTCATTGCTACCTATGGGGTCAGAGTCCAGGGTCAGTCCATGTATAGTATTTAGGTAGTGGCTTAGTCCCTGGAAGCTCTGGTTGCTTGACATTGTTGTACTTTTGGGGTCTCGAGCCCCTTCAAGCTCTTCCAGTTCTTTCTCTGATTCCTTCAACGGGGGACCTATTCTCAGTTCAGTGGTTTGCTGCTGGCATTCGCCTCTGTATTTGCTGTATTCTGGCTGTGTCTCTCAGGAGCGATCTACATCCGGCTCCTGTCGGTCTGCACTTCTTTGCTTCATCCATCTTGTCTAATTGGGTGGCTGTATATGTATGGGCCACATGTGGAGCAGGCTCCGAATGGGTGTTCCTTCAGTCTCTGTTTTAATCTTTGCCTCTCCCTTCCCTGCCAAGGGTATTCTTTTTCCTCATTTAAAGAAGGAGTGAAGCATTCACATTTTGATCATCCATCTTGAGTTTCGTTTGTTCTAGGGATCTAGGGTAATTCAAGCATTTGGGCTAAAAGCCACTTATCAATGAGTGCATACCATGTATGTCTTTCTGTGATTGGGTTAGCTCACTCAGGATGATATTTTCCAGTTCCAACAATTTGCCTACGAATTTCATACTCGTTGTTTTTGATAGCTGAGTAATATTCCATTGTGTAGATGTACCACATTTTCTGTATCCATTCCTCTGTTGAAGGGCATCTGGGTTCTTTCCATTTTCTGGCTATTATAAATAAGGCTGCGATGAACATAGTGGAGCACGTGTCTCTTTTATATGTTGAGGCATCTTTTGGGTATATGCCCAAGAGAGGTATAGCTGGATCCTCAGGCAGTTCAATGTCCAATTTTCTGAGGAACCTCCAGACTGATTTCCAGAATGGTTTTACCAGTCTGCAATCCCACCAACAATGGAGGAGTGTTCCTCTTTCTCCACATCCTCGCCAGCATCTGCTGTCACCTGAGTTTTTGATCTTAGCCATTCTCACTGGTGTGAGGTGAAATCTCAGGGTTGTTTTGATTTGCATTTCCCTTATGACTAAAGATGTTGAACATTTCTTTAGGTGTTTCTCAGCCATTCGGCATTCCTCAGCTGTGAATTCTTTGTTTAGCTCTGAGCCCCATTTTTAATAGGGTTATTTGTTTCCCTGCGGTCTAACTTCTTGAGTTCTTTGTATATTTTGGATATAAGGCCTCTATCTGTTGTAGGATTGGTAAAGATCTTTTCCCAATCTGTTGGTTGCCGTTTTGTCCTAACCACCGTGTCCTTTGCCTTACAGAAGCTTTGTAGTTTTATGAGATCCCATTTGTCGATTCTTGATCTTAGAGCATAAGCCATTGGTGTTTTGTTCAGGAAATTTTTTCCAGTGCCCATGTGTTCCAGATGCTTCCCTAGTTTTTCTTCTATTAGTTTGAGTGTGTCTGGTTTGATGTGGACTAAATATCTTCAACAAAATCATAGAAGAAAACTTTCCTAGTCTAAAAAAAGAGATACCGATAGGCATACAAGAAGCCTACAGAACTCCAAATAGATTGGACCAGAAAAGAAACACCTCCCGTCACATAATTGTCAAAACACCAAACGCACAAAATAAAGAAAGAATATTAAAAGCAGTAAGGGAAAAAGGTCAAGTAACATATAAAGGCAGACCTATCAGAATCACACCAGACTTCTCACCAGAAACTATGAAGGCCAGAAGATCCTGGACTGATGTCATACAGACCCTAAGAGAACACAAATGCCAGCCCAGGTTACTGTATCCTGCAAAACTCTCAATTAACATAGATGGAGAAACCAAGATATTCCATGACAAACCCAAATTTACACAATATCTTTCTACAAATCCAGCACTACAAAGGATAATAAATGGTAAAGCCCAACATAAGGAGGCAAGCTATAACTTAGAAGAAGCAAGAAACTAATCGTCTTGGCAACAAAACAAAGAGAATGAAAGCACACAAACATAACGTCACATCCAAATATGAATATAACGGGAAGCAATAATCACTATTCCTTAATATCTCTCAACATCAATGGCCTCAACTCCCCAATAAAAAGACATAGATTAACAAACTGGATACGCAACGAGGACCCTGCATTCTGCTGCCTACAGGAAACACACGTCAGAGACAAAGACAGACATTACCTCAGAGTGAAAGGCTGGAAAACAATTTTCCAAGCAAATGGTCAGAAGAAGCAAGCTGGAGTAGCCATTCTAATATCAAATAAAATCAATTTTCAATTAAAAGTCATCAAAAAAGATAAGGAAGGACACTTCATATTCATCAAAGGAAAAATCCACCAAGATGAACTCTCAATCCTAAATATCTATGCCCCAAATACAAGGGCACCTACATATGTAAAAGAAACCTTACTAAAGCTCAAAACACACATTGCACCTCACACAATAATAGTGGGAGATTTCAACACCCCACTCTCATCAATGGACAGATCATGGAAACAGAAATTGAACAGAGATGTAGACAGACTAAGAGAAGTCATGAGCCAAATGGACTTAACAGATATTTATAGAACATTCTATCCTAAAGCAAAAGGATATACCTTCTTCTCAGGTCCTCATGGTACTTTCTCCAAAATTGACCATATAATTGGTCAAAAAACAGGCCCCAACAGGTACAGAAAGATAGAAATAATCCCATGCGTGCTATCGGACCACCACGGCCAAAACTGGTCTTCAATAACAATCAAGGAAGAATGCCCACATACACTTGGAAATTGAACAATGCTCTACTCAATGATAACCTGGTCAAGGAAGAAATAAAGAAAGAAATTAAAAACTTTTTAGAATTTAATGAAAATGTAGGTACAACATACCCAAACTTATGGGACACCATGAAAGCTGTGCTAAGAGGAAAACTCATAGCGCTGAGTGCCTGCAGAAAGAAACAGGAAAGAGCATATGTCAGCAGCTTGACAGCACACCTAAAAGCTCTAGAACAAAAAGAAGCACATACACCCAGGAGGAGTAGAAGGCAGGAAATAATCAAACTCAGAGCTGAAATCAACCAAGTAGAAACAAAAAGGACCATAGAAAGAATCAACAGAACCAAAAGTTGGTTCTTTGAGAAAATCAACAAGATAGATAAACCCTTAGCCAGACTAACGAGAGGACACAGAGAGTGCGTCCAAATTAACAAAATCAGAAATGAAAAGGGAGACATAACAACAGATTCAGAGGAAATTCAAAAAATCATCAGATCTTACTACAAAAACCTATATTCAACAAAACTTGAAAATCTTCAGGAAATGGATAATTTCCTAGACAGATACCAGGTACCGAAGTTAAATCAGGAACAGATAAACCAGTTAAACAACCCCATAACTCCTAAGGAAATAGAAGCAGTCATTAAAGGTCTCCCAACCAAAAAGAGCCCAGGTCCAGACGGGTTTAGTGCAGAATTCTATCAAACCTTCATAGAAGACCTCATACCAATATTATCCAAACTATTCCACAAAATTGAAACAGATGGATCACTACCGAATACCTTCTACGAAGCCACAATTACTCTTATACCTAAACCACAGAAAGACACAACCAAAAAAGAGAACTTCAGACCAATTTCCCTTATGAATATCGATGCAAAAATACTCAACAAAATTCTGGCAAACCGAATCCAAGAGCACATCAAAACAATCATCCACCATGACCAAGTAGGCTTCATCCCAGGCATGCAGGGATGGTTTAATATAAGGAAAACCATCAACGTGATCCATTATATAAACAAACTGAAAGAACAAAACCACATGATTATTTCATTAGACGCTGAGAAAGCATTTGACAAAATTCAACACCCCTTCATGATAAAAGTCCTGGAGAGAATAGGAATTCAAGGCCCATACCTGAACATAGTAAAAGCCATATACAGCAAACCAGTTGCTAACATTAAACTAAATGGAGAGAAACTCGAAGCAATCCCACTAAAATCAGGGACTAGACAAGGCTGCCCACTCTCTCCCTACTTATTCAATATAGTTCTTGAAGTTCTAGCCAGAGCAATCAGACAACAAAAGGAGGTCAAGGGGATACAGATCGGAAAAGAAGAAGTCAAAATATCACTGTTTGCAGATGATATGATAGTGTATTTAAGTGATCCCAAAAGTTCCACCAGAGAACTACTAAAGCTGATAAACAACTTCAGCAAAGTGGCTGGGTGTAAAATTAACTCAAATAAATCAGTAGCCTTCCTCTACACAAAAGAGAAACAAGCCGGGAAAGAAAATAGGGAAACGACACCCTTCATAATAGACCCAAATAATATAAAGTACCTCGGTGTGACTTTAACCAAGCAAGTAAAAGATCTGTACAATAAGAACTACAAGACACTGAAGATGGAAATTGAAGAAGACCTCAGAAGATGGAAAGATCTCCCATGCTCATGGATTGGCAGGATTAATATAGTAAAAATGGACATTTTACCAAAAGCAATCTACAGATTCAATGCAATCCCCATCAAAATACCAATCCAATTCTTCAAAGAGTTAGACAGAACAATTTGCAAATTCATCTGGAATAACAAAAAACCCAGGATAACTAAAGCTATCCTCAACAATAAAAGGACTTCAGGGGGAATCACTATCCCTGAACTCAAGCAGTATTACAGAGCAATAGTGATAAAAACTGCATGGTATTGGTACAGAGACAGACAGATAGACCAATGGAATAGAATTGAAGACCCAGAAATGAACCCACACACCTATGGTCACTTGATTTTTGACAAAGGAGCCAAAACCATCCAATGGAAAAAAGATAGCATTTTCAGCAAATGGTGCTGGTTCAACTGGAGGTCAACATGTAGAAGAATGCAGATCGATCCATGCTTATCACCCTGTACAAAGCTTAAGTCCAAGTGGATCAAGGACCTCCACATCAAACCAGACACACTCAAACTAATAGAAGAAAAACTAGGGAAGCATCTGGAGCACATAGGCACTGGAACAAATTTCCTAAACAAAACACCAATGGCTTACGCTCTAAGATCAAGAATCGACAAATGGGATCTCATAAAACTACAAAGCTTCTGTAAGGCAAAGGACACGGTGGTTAGGACAAAACGGCAACCAAATGATTGGGAAAAGATCTTTACCAATCCTACAACAGATAGAGGCCTTATATCCAAAATATACAAAGAACTCAAGAAGTTAGACCGCAGGGAAACAAATAACCCTATTAAAAAATGGGGTTCAGAGCTAAACAAAGAATTCACAGCTGAGGAATGCCGAATGGCTGAGAAACACCTAAAGAAATGTTCAACATCTTTAGTCATAAGGGAAATGCAAATCAAAACAACCCTGAGATTTCACCTCACACCAGTGAGAATGGCTAAGATCAAAAACTCAGGGGACAACAGATGCTGGCGAGGATGTGGAGGAAGAGGAACACTCCTCCATTGTTGGTGGGATTGCAAACTGGTACAACCATTCTGGAAATCAGTCTGGAGAATCCTCAGAAAATTAGACATTGAACTGCCTGAGGATCCAGCTATACCTCTCTTGGGCATATACCCAAAAGATGCCCCGACATATAAAAAAGACACGTGCTCCACTATGTTCATTGCAGCCTTATTTATAATAGCCAGAAGCTGGAAAGAACCCAGATGCCCTTCAACAGAGGAATGGATACAGAAAATGTGGTACATCTACACAATGGAATATTACTCAGCTATCAAAAACAACGACTTTATGAAATTCGTAGGCAAATGGTTGGAACTGGAAAACATCATCCTGAGTGAGCTAACCCAATCACAGAAAGACATACATGGTATGCACTCATTGATAAGTGGCTATTAGCCCAAATGCTTGAATTACCCTAGATGCCTAGAGCAAATGAAACTCAAGACAGATGATCAAAATGTGAATGCTTCACTCCTTCTTTAAAAGGGGAACAAGAATACCCTTGGCAGGGAAGAGAGAGGCAAAGATTAAAACAGAGACTGAAGGAACACCCATTCAGAGTCTGCCCCACATGTGGCCCATACATATATAGCCACCCAATTAGACAAGATGGATGAAGCAAGACGTGCAGACCGACAGGAGCTGGATGTAGATCGCTCCTAAGAGACACAGCCAGAATACAGCAAATACAGAGGCGAATGCCAGCAGCAAACCACTGAACTGAGAATAGGACCCTTGTTGAAGGAATCAGAGAAAGAACTGGAAGAGCTTGAAGGGGCTCGAGACCCCATATGTACAACAATGCCAAGCAACCAGAGCTTCCAGGGACTAAGCCACTACCCAAAGACTATACATGGACTGACCCTGGACTCTGACCTCATAGGTAGCAATGAATATCCTAGTAAGAGCACCAGTGGAAGGGGAAGCCCAGGGTCCTGCTAAGACTGAACCCCCAGTGAACTAGACTGTTGGGGGGAGGGCGGCAATGGGGGGAGGGTTGGGAGGGGAACACCCATAACGAAGGGGAGGGGGAAGGGGGATATTTTCCCGGAAACCGGGAAAGGGAATAACACTCGAAATGTATATAAGAAATACTCAAGTTAATAAAAAAAGAAGAAGTTTAAAGAAAAAAAAGAAATAGTGATTATTGCTTCCTGTTATTTTCATATTTCAATGTGAGATTATGTTTGTGTGCTTTTCTTCTCTTTGTTTTGTTGCCAAGATGATTAATTTCTTGCTTTTCCTAGGGTGTAGCTTGCCTCCTTATGTTGGGCTTTACCATTTATTATCCTTTGTAAGGCTGGATTTGGAGAAAGATATTGTGTAAATTTGGTTTTGTCATGGAATATCTTGGTTTCTCCATCTATGTTAATTGAGAATTTTGCTGGATACAGTAACCTGGGCTGGCATTTGGGTTTTCTTAGGGTCTGTATGACATCTGTCCAGGATCTTCTTGCTTTCATAGTCTCTGGTGAGAAATCTGGTGTGATACTGATAGGTCTGCCTTTATATGTTACTTGACCTTTTTCCCTTACTGCTTTTAATATTCTTTCTTTATTTTGTGCGTTTGGTGTTTTGACTACTATGTGACAGGAGGATTTCTTTTCTGGTCCAATCTATTTGGAGTTCTGTAGGCTTCTTGTATGTTTATGGGCATCTGTTTCTATAGGTTAGGGAAGTTTTCTTCTATGATTTTGTTGAAGATATTTGCTGATCCTTTGAACTGGGAGTCTTCACTCTCTTCTATACCTATTATCCTTAGGTTTGATCTTCTCGTTGAGTCCTGGATTTCCTGTATGTTTTGGACCAGTAGATTTTTCTCTTTTACATTATCTTTGACAGTTGTGTCGATGATTTCTATGGAATCTTCTGCTCCTGAGATTCGCTCTTCTATCTCTTGTATTCTGTTGGTGATGCTTGTATCTATGGCTCCTTGTCTCTTCCTTTGGTTTTCTATATCCAGGGTTGTTTCTCTTTTTGCTTTCTTTATTGCTTCTATTTCCATTTTTAATTCCTTCACCTGTTTGATTGTCTTTTCCTGGCATTCTTTTGGGGATTTTTGTGACTCCTCTCTATAGGCGTCTACTTGTTTGTTTATGTTTTCCTGTGTTTCTCTAAGGGAGTTCTTTATGCCTTTCTTGAAGTCCTCCAGCATCATGATCAAATGTGATTTTAAATCTAGATCTTGCTTTTCTGGTGTGTTTGGATATTCAGTGTTTGCTTTGGTGGGAGAATTGGGCTCCGATGATGCCATGTAGTCTTGGTTTCTGTTGCTTGAGTTCCTGAGCTTGCCTCTCACCATCAGGTTGTCTCTGGAATTACCTTGTTCTTCTATTTCTTACAGTGGCTATACCGTCCTAAAGGCCTGTGTGTCACGAGTGCTGTAGACCTGTTTTCTTTCAGCCAGTTATGGGAACAGAATGTTCTGCTTTCGGGCCTGTAGTCTCTCCTGTCTACAGGTCTTCAGCTGTTCCTGTGGGCCTGTGGCCTGAGTTCACCAGGCAGGTCGCTTGGAGCAGAACAGTTGGTCTTACCTGTGGTCCTGTGGATGAAGTTGCTCATGGGTGGTTGCCTTTGAGCTCTCCGTGACAGCAGCAAGCATGAGGGCCTGTGCTGCCTTTTCCAGGAGGCCCCCTGCACCAGGGTCCCAGATGGCATTTAGGTGTTTTCCTCTGGAGTAAGAAATGTGGGCAGAGTGCACACACGTCTGGCTTCCCAGGCATGTCTGCCCCTCTGAAGGTTTAGCTCTCCCTCCCACGGGATTTGGGTGCAGAGAACTGTTGGCCGGGTCCCTTCAGGTCAGGGTGGTGTCTGGCCTGCAGGGGACCTGCCACTCGAGTGCGAGAGGCATTCCTTTTTAAAACAATTTTTTTTTAAAGTGTGAATGGCAAAATAATATCGACAAGTTGAAAATAAAATGTCAGAAATAAAAATCAATAATGTTTCGTATCTGTATGAACACATTATATGGGATATAATGTAAATTATTGAGATTTAACAACCTACATAGCTAACACATCTGGAAAAAATAAGAATAGAAGATTTGACCCAAATTTCAAGACTTTATAATTTTGTCTTGCTAAGTAAAGCTTATAATACTTATGATTAATGACTAATGACTTAATCCATATCTAAGGAAGTAGATGAGGCAGATGACCAGCCTGCTCCCTGTCATGTCCCACAAATTTCCCAGGAATTCTGCCCTAGCCAGTGATACAGGAAGGTTGCTCTAACCAGGAACACAGGATGCTTGCACTATCCAAGTTCAAAGGAGCCCCTCCCCTTCATTGAGAGACAGCACTTCTTGACTTCCAGGAGGCCTGCTCTAACCCATGTCACAGAGCTTTCCAGCTCCCAAGGAGGCCATCTCTAGTCACAGACACCCAGCCCAGTTAACACCAGAGGTGACCAGGTGGCAAGCAACAGAAGCCAATGTAATTTGGCAAGAATGAAACCCAGCTCTCTCACCACAGCAATCCTTAAATACCCTAACATAGGTGAAAGGCAGTATACTGACATAAAATTCCATTCCATTATATTGATAGAGGCCTTCAAGAAGAATACAAATAATATCCTTAAAGAAATATAGGACACACAGGCATAGAGGTAGAAAATGCCTACCAATGAAACAGTCCTCTGCTGCCGGGGGGATTGAAAACTGGTACAAACTCTCTGGCAATCAATCTGGTGATTCTTGAGAAAACTGGAAATGGTTCTTCCTGAAGAGCCAGCTATACTACTCCTGTTTATATACCCAAAAGATGCTACACCATATTTCATGGACATGTACTCCATTATGTTCATGGCCTTTGTTCACCTTATTTATAATAGCCAGAAACTGGAAACTTACAGATGTCCCTCAACTGAAGAATATGTACAGAAAATGTGACTCATTTGCATAATGGAACACTATTCAGCTAATAAAAACAAGGATATCATGAATTTGCAGGCAAATGGATGGAACTAGAAAATATCATCCTGATTAACGTAACCCAGAACAAAAAAAAATGGGTATATACTCACTGATAAGTGAAAATTAAACAAAAAGTACAGGATATCCAGGATACGACCCATAGACACTAAAAGTTTAACAAAAAAAAAAGGGAGGTGAAAGGGGACAGGATCAGGTTTGGGGAGAGGGGAGAAAGAGAAAATCCCAGAGGACCAGGAGAATAAATGAAAATATCCTGTTTCTGGCATTTGAAGGTTTGGGGTGGCTGCTTCTAGAAAGTTCCAGAGACCTGGCATATGAGAGACTCCTGGGATTAAATGTGAGTGATCTTAGTCAAAATATGCAACAGTGTGGAGAGGGAACTCAAAGAGTCAACCTCCAGTAGATAGAATGGGTCCCAAGTGAAGGGAACTTGTTACCAACCCACAGTCAAAATTTCTGATCCAGAATTATTCCTATCTAAAAGAATTACAAGGACAAAAATTTAGAAGAGACTGAAGGAAAGGCTGTAAAGTGATCAGCCCAAGTTGGAATCCATCTTGTATTGGGCTTGGGGGGCAGCAAGGCCTGAGACAATTACTGATCTTACAGACAGGAGTCTAGCATGGCATCCTCTGAAAGGCATTACCAGAGGCTGACTGAGAGAGATTCAGACACCCAACCATTGGACAGAAGTCAGGGACTCCTATGGAGGTATTAAGGGAAGGAGTGAAGGAGCTGAAGGAGAGGGCAACCCCATAGGAAGACCAGTAGGTCAACTAACCCAGACCCTTGGGAACACTCAGGGACTGAGCCACCAACCAGGAGCATACACAAGCTGGACAATGGCCTCCAGCACATACATAAGACTGTCTAATCTTGTCTTAGTGAGAGAGGATGCACCTAATTCTGGAGAGACTTGAGGCCCCAGGGAAAGGAGATATCTGGGAGGTGGGGAGGACACTCTTAGAGGCAAGGGAGAGGGAGAATGTGATGAGGAACTGGGGAAGGTGGGACTGGGAGGAGAGGGTAATAAATGGACTGTAAATAAATGAAATATTAAATAAAGATGAATGTGATTTGCTGTTTGATGTGTATGAAAAACAATCCATGTGTTTCTTGTTATCAATTAAGTTTTATTGTTTAATATGTGTACAATGCTGTTAGGAGGTACAGGATGATATTTCTATACATGTTCAAACTGTGTAATTAAATAACTATCCAATTTTCTTATCTGACAGTGTAAGGAAGTGGAATAAGATGGCTTTCCTGGTAAAGGCATTTACCACTAACCTGATGACCTGAGATTGATCTCTGGACCCGACACTTTAGAGGGAGAGGAATGAATGCTGCAAGTTGTCCTCTGACCTCTACATTCTCATGGTTGCATTTGTGTACCTACCTCCACAAAACACAATAAACACATAAGATGTTTAAGATGGAGATCATACTTCTGTGTTATAAAGCAGAATTCCTAAAACACTGCTTAGTATATGACAATCTCTGATCCTTGGCAATACCTCTCCTTTAGGAATGTCTTCTGCTATATCTCCACACAGGAAAAGCAAAAGAATGTGATGAAGATGTGAAAAAATAAATCAAATCTGTCTCTGTGACTCGGCTGCTCTCTAATTCTCAACATGGTATAAAACAGCTCTTCTCATTTCATAATGTTTTTAATTCATGTTGAAATTATGCTAGTAAAATTTGAGATATACAAATACTGAAGGATGATAATGTATTCATTAATATTAATTGTCAGTATGACAGGATCTAGATTCACTTAGGAAACAAATCCCAGCAATGACTCTAAGGGAGAATTATGACTGTCCTAACTAAGGTGAGAATACTCTGAATGTGGACTGCACCAGTCAATGGGCTGCAGTCATGAATAGAATAAAAAGGAGAAAGTTGAGCCGAGCACAGCATCCATTTCTCTGCTTGTAATGCAATGTTAAGATGAGTATCACACAGTTTGTAGTCATGTCCTCCCTGTTAAATAGATAATGTCTTCAAAGTGAGAGGCAAAATAAACCTTTTATTCATCAAGTTTTATAAAAGGCTATGATTTGGGAAGAATACCCCAGACTCAAATAATATGCAACAGGAGATTGTGTTTATTTTGTAGATAACCTGCCAGCAGGGAGGGGGGTCTACCATTCATCAAGATGGAAGACAAAGGTGTGGAAATTTCAGGGTTAATTTTAAGTATCTTAGTGTAGGAATGGGTGACTTTTAACTTTCATTCCTATTACTGATTAGCTCTATCTCCAGGAGTATGGCTGCCTTTGTGATTGGTTAAAGCACTGAGGGATTTGGGGACTTTTGCTACTTAATTATACTTCTCTCAGGCTAGCTGGTGGGTCAGCTTTTACAGCTTCTGATTGGTTGCCCATGAGGTTGGCTCAGAATAGGTGGTAAGGCATCTTCCTGATTGGCTGCCAGCAAGTGGTATTTTTTCCTGGAATTGACTGTGTTCAGTCTTTTCCAGTTCTTGGAAACATACATTTAGGGCTATTCTCCCAAACTGTTGGTTTTCAGCCTGTCATGGAGTCAGCCTGAGTCTGGCTCACTCAGTCCTCTCAGCTTCTTTCATCGGATATTTTCTTACATCAATAAAAAAATAACTAATATTGGTAGTAATTAGGTTTACTCATTTCTACATTGAGAATGTCTTAAAGGTTAATATGAAGATGGACAAGAGTACAACTACTAATACTGGGCTGGAATGAGGGAAGAGAAAAGGTGATAATAAAAAAGATCCAAGAAATGTTCATAAAGACAATTCATTTTATATTCCTGGGTTTTGCCTTTTTATCTGCAGCTTGAGATGTCTCCTACTAGAGAACATATAGACTTCAGCCTAGTATTCCTATAGATCTAATATTTCACTATAGAAGAAACTTGTTTAAAAACTGAGAGATGACTTGGTAAAGTGTACTGTGAAAATGTAAGAACCTGAGTTCTTATCTTTATCACCCATATGAAAAAGCTAAACTTGTGGTTTTGTTTTTCTATTTTATGAGAGACAGGGTTGAGAAGACACACAAACAGGATACCTGAATCTTGCTGGTTAGCCAGTATAGCAGATTTAGTTAAGCTCCAGAATGTCCCCCGAGAGACAAATTCAAAACAATAAGGTAGACAGCTGGAAAGATTACCAGGTAAAAGGTCAGTTGTTAGACAGACAGATGACAGAAGAGAACCAACTCATGCTAGTTGTTCCCAGACTTTCACATGTGCTTTGTAGAATTTGCACGCATGAGAACACACACACACACACACACACACACACACTTACTCACAAAAGTCTACACAGACAATATATGAACAGAATTTCAAAAATTAATAGAACCTACAAAGTATTGAAAAACATAAGCTGGAGAAATAATTGAAGAAGAAAACTGACATGAACCTTTGTCCTCTGCAAGTACACATTTGGTAGATTGAACCTGCATACAGAAGTGTATATGCCTGTACACAATATACATACACACAAACACTCTCAAATAAACACACCACAATCCATTCTTGACTATATTAGTGTCACTATGCATCTATTATCCCATTGGCTCTCCTCCTGCTTACTCTTCTGTGTCATAGCTGGCAAGGACTAAATCTACCTGCCTCCTCTGTATTTCTTTCCTTACCAATCCTTTTTACTCTCATTTTCCATTTGTCTTCTCTTTTCTCCTTTTGTTCTGTCATTTGCAGAAACGTACTGAATGTTTTCTTATAGAAACTTAAAGGAAAACTCTTATTGCTCTATTGAGCTTTCTGCCACATTTCAAATTCTAGCAATGAGATTCTTTTAGGATTTGTAAACTTTCTATTGACATATTCATATTTGAAGCATACATTATTACTTATTTTTTCATGTGTCATTTCTTTGCTGGATGATTTGAAGTAGGATGAAATAAAAGTCATATATAATAAAGCTAATGCAACTGGAATGTATTTTAAAATTTCAGAATCAGATATATCTAATGACAAATAAAGAATGTTTAGGAATCCACATATAGTTACCAGTGCTCCCTGGCACTCACATGTTGTTACATTCAAGTTTCTCATCATAGAAAATACAGCAGTCAACCAAGCAAAAATGATGGCATTCTAGTCTGGAAGTGTATTGAATATAAGTTTGTTGTATAAAAACACTGATAGGGAGTTTTGCAGATGATAATAACACAATGATAACCTATTTTTGACCTAATGTGTAATTGGTTTCCAGTTATTGAAATTTTAGTGCTTAAAGTTTTTCAAAAATATATTCTGCTGAAGATATGTCTGTCAATATCAAGATATATTGCCCATATCTTATAGTGGATTTTCAGATCTTGAGGCTGAAAAACACATGCTTTTGATATGAATCTTGAAACATAGTCCCCATGAAAAGCTTAGTCAGAGAAAGGTGGTACATGACTTTAATCCCAGGAGAGAGAGGAAATCAGATCTCTGATCAAGGTCAGCCTGAGACAGATCAAGTTTCAAATAAAGAACACCATAGATCCAGATGTTGTGGTACACACTTTAATCTGGGAAAGATTTTCTGCTGGAGGCATACATAAGGTCAGTGAAAGAAGGAAAGTTTCCTTTTTCTATGCAACTGCTTGCAGTTACTTGCTAGCATTCTCTCCAAACTTCTTGCCCAGCAGAATTTAGGGTTGCAGAGACAACATTTAGTGGGCTACTAGGAGTGGTAGTGAATGCGCTTTTCCACCTCTTGATTCCTGGACCCATAGATCCTGTCTGTGGGAAAAACTGCACCATATCTAGGATGCTGATTCAAAGCATACACTCCCTTGTGAAGAAACTTGCCCCAGATTTCCATGCTGTTTCCATCTAATTGGAGTACAAAGAAGCTGTGTTCCAGAGATGTTCAAGGTTGTATCTCCTGCTGCAGCTGGACTTGTAATGTGTAAGAATCACCAAGGTAGTATTGGCTTTAAAGGTATGAAGGGGTCATAAGATCACATGAGGCTTGGCACTGTGAGAGTGTAGGGATGGCCACTGTTGAAGGAAAAGCCTTAGTAACAGTTGAGGTCTCAGGAATGAAGGGACCATGAAAAGAAGTTGAGGCTTAGCATCATGAAGAGAGTCTATGAGAGACTACTGGTGAAACCTGATTGTAGGTGAAGACCCCAGCATATTGGAGATTCCAGAACCATGGGATGATCACCAAGAAAAGCATCAGGGAATTAGAGTCAATAAGAGCTTAGACTGCTACAGAGGACAGAGCTAGAGAAGTGGCAAAACCCTTTGGAGGAGCCCAGAAAATCATGTGTGGATCCTAGACATTCAAACAAGATGCTATAAAGGTTAAGTTGTCTTGGATGCCACAAGATGTTAGAGATACCAGAGTTGTAGGCAAACTGCTGAAGAAAGTTTGCAACAGGGAATGGAAGAACAGAGAATGAAGAAGTTTCTTGCTGTTAAATGCAGGATCTGGCAATGGAAGTGAACAAGGATGGAAAGACTCAGAAATCTGACGAATGCTTTGGCTTTGACACCAGACATGGAGATGCAGATTTTGGAGTTTGCTCAGGTTGATTTTCATCTTGTTTCATCCAGTGTTTTCTTACCATGACATTTTGGAATGATAATGTATATCCTGCATGATATTGGGGGTAAGTGGTCTTCTTTTTGTTTTTGATTTTTAAGGTATTACATTTTAGAGATTACCTAATCTCAGAAGAAACATTGAACTTTGAACTCCTAACATTGGAGAAACTCTTATAGACTATGGGAACTGTAAAGTTGGAATAATGTATTTTGCATTGTGCTGTGCCTAGGTATAACCTCTCTAGAGTCATGTATTTGAACTGTCCAATTGTAACCAGGGAGTAGAATGTGGTTTGAATATATTTGGCAAATTGGAAGTGGTACTATCATGAGATGTGGCCTTGTTGGAGGAAATGTGTCACTGTGGGCATGGGCTTTGAGACACTCTCTCTAGCCAGGTAGGAACCAGTCATCTCCTGCTTGCCTTTGAAATAAGATACCACAATTTCAACTCCTCCAGGACCATGATTTCTGCTTTGATGATAATGGATTGAACCCCTGAACCTGTAAAGCAAGCCCCAATTAAATGCTGTCCTTTAAAATATTCACCTAGGTCATAGTGTCTCTTCACAGTAATGAAAATCCTAACTAAGACAATGGTGTAGTAAGTGCTGCTTTCACAAAGATTAGTTCTCAAAATGGAGCAACATGTCCCATTGGAGGCCTTCAGAGGTTTGTAGTTCAAGACATTGGAACTACTCGTGGGTTTGTTGAGCAGAAACGGATAGGAAAAAAAAAAACATGACGCATACTGCTATCCCTGGAATTTCAAAACTCTCTCACACATGTGACTTCATATGATTGAAGCTAAGATGGATATTGGCATTTCACTAACTTCAGTACTAAGTATAGGGTCTGAAACAGACCTGAAGAAGACCCTTTTAATATCTTGTTTTACAGGGAACAAGTACAAAATATTAAAAAGTACCCAAGAATCAAGTATGGAGAAAGTCTGGTAACAACAGATCCAGGAGACATGGGCTAAATGTTTCTTTATCTCTTTAACTCTTCATAAAAACAGTTCACTATGAGCTGTTGGCTCCTGGAGAAGACTGGCAAGGATAGTCAGCAAAACTGACTCTATTGGATGCTTTACCATAGAACATGGGGACTTCAGTTCAATAAATGATTTATGCCATTAATGTAGTTCTCTGTGTTTTCCTTTACACAAAAGAGATATTAATAAAATAGTATGATTTAGGCATGGAAAAGTAGTTCAGTATGGAAAAGTTCTTGTTGTGTCAGCAAAAAGATCTGATTTAATCCCTAGCAACAATATAAAAAGCCAAGCATGAGAGTTGGGGCACAGACAAAAGAGGATCACTGGCCTTGCTAACTGCCAGCTTAGCTCCAAGTTCAATGAGTGACATTATCTCAAGGAAATAAGGTGGCAAGTAACACAGCTGGATGCATGATGTCAACATCTGTGTTCCATGTAAACCCCTGTCCAAAGGCATAGTATATGCAGATTCTGAAAAAAGGCAAAATTGGAAAATTTGTTATTTCTACAAAACTACCACTTGAGGCACTCTGAGGAAAAAAATTCATCATGGAAAATAGTTGATAATGAATAAAATGAGTGTCTGGGCTCATATTTCCAATTACAGCAGTAGAATGATTGAGGGGACAAAGCTCCAGAAAGAGACATTTGTGAGCACTCCCCAATCAAATAGGAGCCTGAGAAACAAGGCTACAGATCTGCTCCAGACAGCCATTTATCCCTATTAACTCAGACTATTAATATTAATATATTCTGGAATAGAAAGCCAGGGGCCCACTCTTTTATCTTGCTGTGCAGAAACTGAATATTGAATGACCTTGAATAAATGGAGTGTTATTGATGCCATATTTGTCTCAAAAGAAGGAAAACCAGGGAGCTATCCCTAATCTCTCTTTTTTGTTTGGTTTGAGTTTTAGTCTTAAAGAAACCTAAGCAAAAACTCAAAGTACCAGGCTATAAAGACAAGTGTAATTTTAGATAGTGTGGCCTGTGAAGAGCTCATATTTTCTGTATCTGTTAGCAAGACTAGACTCTCTGAACTCGACAAAGAAGGAGCATATTCCCTTTCACTGCCAACTGAAGATGATTTAAGAATGAGAAGACCCCACCCGAAGGTTTGTGCTCTCTTAGGAAAATTAGGTACATAATGAGAAAAGACTGCCAGGATTCATTAGTGGTGCAGTTCCACATTTTATTAAGTGCTGTGAGCCTGGTTTATTTCATGAAAAGGTCTGAGTGCATGAAGGACAAGATATTAAAGACAATAAAGAAAAGCAGTTTCACTACATAAAGGTGCTGTGTGTCTAAAGCATACAAACTCCGCAGCAATCACAATCATGAGGTTAGAAAATGGCTAACACCATCTTTAGTATTTGTTGTTTTATATTTTGTTTTAATGATTTTTTTCTTCATTTGGAGATGTTTTAAAGCATCTTATTATTAATAAGCTTATTCTTTGACAATTATTTACATAAACATAATGCTCTTTGATTACCCTCTCTCTTCCTGTGAGGCTAAAACAGGAACAATATACATTACAAGTTAATGAGAAAACAAAACAATAAAAATATACCTTGCAGGTTGAGGGGGTTTTTTTTGTAGTGAAGATTAAGTTCCAGTTTTTACAATGTTAAATCTGTGAAATACTTACAGAATAAGTTTGTTTGTCCTGTATTAAGTCTTTGCAAGTTAAGATTTCTATTTGTAATTAAGAATACATTTATTTCTATTCTGACGTAAAATGCAAAATCTGTTTTGAGGTATTTACTCATTTACTTATTTATTTATTTGTACTTTTTTTTCAAGACTGGGTATAACTAGCTCCGGCTGCCCTGGAAATAGCCCTGTATTTTTAATTGATGATCTTATAGCATAGAGTATTGCTGTTCTGTTCAGAATGTTGTCTCATATGCCAAAGTGTTTAAGGCTATTTTCTAATTTCTCCTCTATCAAGTTCAGTGTTTCTGGTTTTATGGTAAGGTCATTGATCTACTTGTACTTGAGATTTGAGCATGATAATAAATATGGCATCATTTGCATTCTTCCACCTGGAGACACCCACTTTGACAAAATCTATTTTTTGAAGATTTTTCTTTACAGATGATAATTTCTGGCTTCCCTGTCCTTAGGTGTGAATTTATCTCTGGGCCTACAATTCAATTCTGTTTGTTGTTGTATCTGTTTTTATGCCAATACCTTGTGGGTTTTATCACTGTAGCTTTAAAGTATGACTTGAAAATCAGTGAAAGTAATACCTCCAACATTTTTTGTTGTTCTTTTTGTTGTTCTATTTTGTTTTGTTTTTCATATTCAGGATTGTTCTAGATATCCTGGGTTCTTGGATTTTGGTTTTCTCTATGAAGTTGAGAATTGTCATTTCCTGGTCTGTAAAGAATTGTGTTGGAATTCTGATGGGGATTGCATTCAGTTGTTAGACTTTTTTGATAAAAACGACCATTTTTACTGTTAATCCTACCAATCCCCGAGGATCGAGATCTTTTCATTTTCTGGTATCTTCTTCAATTTTTCCTTCAAATATTATAAGCTTATAAGCATAGAAATCTTTCATTGACTTGGATAGACATTATCTATATCTTGAGGCTCATGTGAAGAGTGATTGTTTCCTCATTTTCTTCCTCAGTCTGTTTATCATTTCTATATAGAAAGGCTACTGAGTACTTACTGTTAATCTTGTATGCAACTACTGTGCTAAAAGTGTTTATCAACTCTGGGAGATACCTAGAATAATTTTTAAGGTCACTAATGTACTCTCATTTCATCCAAAGTTAATGATACTTTCAATTCTTCCTTTCCAATTTGTGTCCCCTTGATCTCATTTGGCTGTCTTATTGCTATAGATAAAACTTCAAGTGCTATGTTGAATAGTATGAACAGAGTAGAATGTCTTGTTCCTTATTTTAGTGGAATTAGTTTCCATTTCAATCCATTCAATTTGGTGTTAGCTATCGACTTGAAGTAAATCGAGATGTGTTCCTTTTCCACGAATCTTGTGAATAGTTTTACCATGAACGGGTGGTGGAATTTATTAAAGACTTTTCACATATCACTATCTGCAGATGATATGATGGCATATTTAAGTGATCCCTAAAGCTCCACCAGGGAACTACTAAACCTGATAAACACCTTCAGCAAAGTGGCTGGGTATAAAATTAACTCAAATAAATCAGTAGCCTTCCTCTACACAAAAGAGAAACAAGTCTAGAAAGAAATTAGGGAAACGACACCCTTCATAATAGTCCCAAATAGTATAAAATACCTCAGTGTGACTTTAACCAAGCAAGTGAAAGATCTGTATGATAAGAACTTCAAGCCTCTGAAGAAAGAATTTGAAGAAGATCTCAGAAGATGGAAAGATCTCCCATGTTCAAGGATTGGCAGTATTAATGTATTAAAAATGGCCATTTTACCAAAAGCGATCTACAGATTCAATACAATCCCCATCAAAATACCAATCCAATTCTTCAGAGGGTTAGACAGAACAATTTGCAAATTCATCTGGAATAACAAAAAACCCAAGATAGCTAAAACTATCCTCAACAATAAAAGGACTTCTGAGGGAATCACTATCCCTGAAGCCAAGCAGTGTTACAGAGCAATAGTGATAAAAACTGCATGATATCAGTACAGAGACAGACGGATAGACCAGTGGAATACAATCGACGACCTAGAAATGAATTCACATACCTATGGTTGATTTTTGACAAAAGAGCCTAAACCATCCAATGGAAAAAAGAGCATTTTCAGCAAATGGTGCTGGTTCAACTGGAGGTCAACATGTAGAAGAATGCAGATCGATCCATGCTTATCACCCTGTACAGAGCTTAAGTCCAAGTGGATCAAGGACCTCCACATCAAACCAGATACACTCAAACTAATAGAAGAAAAAGTGGGGAGACATCTCGAACACATGGGCACTGAAGAAAATTTCCTGAATAAAACACCAATGGCTTATGCTCTAAGATCAAGAATCGACAAAGGGGATCTCATAAAACTGCAAAGCTTCTTTCAGGCAAAGAACACTGTTGTTAGGACAAAACGGCAACCAAATGATTGGGAAAAGATCTTTGCCAATCCTACAACTGATAGAGGCCTTATATCCAAAATATACAAAGAACTCAAGAAGTTAGACCCCAGGGAGACAAATAACCCTATTAAAAATGGGGTTCAGAGCTAAACAAAGAATTCCCAGCTGAGGAATACCAAATGGCTGAGAAACGCCTAAGTCATAAGGGAAATGGGAATCAAAACAACCCTGAGATTTCACCTCACACCAGTGAGAATGGCTAAGATCAAATACTCAGGTGACAGCAGATGCTGGCAAGTATGTGGAGGAAGAGGAACACTCCTCCATTGTTGGTGGGATTGCAGACAGGTACAACAATTCTGGAAATCTCTCTGGAGGTTCCTCTGAAAATTGGACATTGAACTACCTGAGGACCCAGCTATACCTCTCTTGGGCATATACCCAAAAGATGTCCCAACGTATAACAAAGACACATGCTCCACTATGTTCATAGCAGTCTTATTTATAATAGCCAGGAGCTGGAAAAAACCCAGGTGCCCTTCAGCAGAGGAATGGATACAGAAAATGTGGTACATCTACACAATGGAATATTACTCAGCTATCAATAGCAATGACTTTATGAAATTCATAGGCAAATGGATGGAACTGGAAAGTATCATCCTGAGTGAGGTAACACACTCACAGAAAAACACACATGGTATGCACTCATTGATAAGTGGTCATTAGCCCAAATGCTTGATTTACCCTAGATGCACAGAACACATGAAGCTCAAGAAGGATGACCAAAATGCAAATGCTTCACTCCTTCTTCAAAAGGGGACAAGAATACCCTTGGGAGGGAATAGGGAGGCAAAGTTTAGAACAGAGGCAGAAGGAACACCCATTCAGAGCCTGCCCGACATGTGGCCCATACATATACAGCCACACAATTAGACAAGATGGATGAAGCAAAGAAATGCAGGCCGACAGGAATCGGATGTAGATCTCTCCTGAGAGACACAACCAGAATATAGCAAATACAAAGGCGAATGCCAGCAGCAGACCACTGAACTGAAAATAGGACCCCAGTTGAAGGAATCAGAGAAAGGACTGGAAGAGACTGAAGGCACTCGAGACAGCATATGAACAGCAATGCCAACCAATTAGAGCTTCCAGGGACTAATCCACTACCCAAAGACTATATATGGACTGACCCTGTGCTCCAACCGCATAGGTAGCAATGAATAGCCTAGTAAGAGCACCAGTGGAAGGGGAAGCCCTTGTTCTTGCCAAGACTGAACCCCCAGTGAACGTGATGGTTGGGGGCAGGGTGGTAATGGGGGGAGGATGGGGAGGGGAACACCTATAGAGAAGGGGAAGGGGAGGGGTTAGGGGGATGTTGGCCAGGAAACCGGGCAGGGGAATAACAATCGAAATGTAAATAAGAAATACTCAAGTTAATAAAGATGAAAAAAATTAAAAAAAAGACTTTTCACTATCTAATGAAATGATCCTTAGATTTTTTTTTCTTTATTTTCATAATGCATTACTTTACTGTTTTTCTTATGTTCAACAATCCTTACATCTCTGGGATGAAGCCTCCCTGTTCATGGTGAGTGATCTCTTGGATGTATTCTTGCATTTGATTGGCAAAAATTTTATTGAGTATTTTTCATCTGTGTTCCCAAGGTAAACTGTTCGGTTTTCTCTTCCTGTTTGCTCATTATGTAGTTTTTACATCAACTACAAATACGTAATGTGTGTCCTCATAAAATCAACACTTATCTATATGTGCTACTTCAGCATAATCCTCCAGCTTCCCGTGCTATATTCCTTCCATGCTTCCCTAGATGATGAACTATAACCTGGATGTATGAGATGGAATCCACACGTTCCTCATGAAGTTGGTTTTGGTAGAAATGATCACATTCTCGTTGTAGAATGTCAGATTCCCCAAACTTGAACATGCACTGTAGGAGGGAAGAAATATCACATATCTTGAAAGGTGGAAACTTGACTGAGTCTAGACACTCCCCACCCCACAAGCTTTAGGGAAGCTAAGAGGGAGGCAATGATGACCAAGAAGCAGTGACAGGAGATAAATCTTTGGACTTGTAGAGTTTCATTCAACTTGTGTTGTTTTTGTGAGTCACCTTCTATGTTGAAGTGTGGTATTTTGGTAAGGCAGCTGCTTTTGTGTCAGCAATGCTCTAAAGTACTCTCCAGTCAAACCCCTGTTTCTCATCCCCCCCAAAACTCATTGCATCACCAAGTTGGACTTTGATACAGTTGTCACTTTGGTTTGACATGGCTTTTTTCATAAGTCATCTAGTCCTTTCTTCTCTCTTCTCTCATTTCACTCTATCCTTCACTCTTCTGTATGTGTGTACTTATTGCATGTCCCCAAGAAAAGACCTTTACAAAATAAGTAGGAATAATTTGTATATGCAGTATTCGTGTTACTTAAGGATTAGAACTATATATTTTATTAAATTTCATTTACTCAAAAACCCAACAAAATGTAAGGGTGTTTTTGGCCTAAATTAAAATGATAATGTCCAAAATTATACACAAAACTGCTACTAGATCTTCTGCTTTTGTTCTATTGATATCATTATATATCAAAATAAATTGGGTAGACACATGTGCATACATGCACACACCAGCACTTAAAGAGAGTTTTTTCCTATTTTCCTTTTTTTTGTTGGTTATTTTCTTTATTTACATTTCAAATGTTATCCCCTTTCCTTCTTTCCCTCCAAAGAACCCCTATCTTATCCTCCATCCCCCTCCTCCAATTAGGGTGCCCCCCACCTACCCATCTGCTCCCTCCTGCCTCCCCTCCCTGGCATCCCCCAATACTGGGGCATCAAGCCTTCAGAATACCTAGGGCCTCTTCTCCCATTGATGCTTGACAAGGCCATTCTTTGCTACAGATGTGGCTGGAGCCAGGAGTCACTCCATGGGTACTCTTTGATTGGTGGTTTTGTCCATGGGAGCTCTGGGATGTCTGGTTAGTTGATATTTTTATTCTTCCCATGGGGTTGCAAACATCTTGAGCTCCTTCAGTCCTTTCTCTAACTCCTCCCTTAGGTATCCCAGCGCTCAGTCTGATGATTAGTTGCAAGCATCTTAATTTGTATCAGAGCCTCTCAGAGGACAGCTGTAGCAGGCTCCTGTCAGCATGCACTTCTTGGCATCCACAATAGTGTCTGATTTTGGTGACTGTATATGGGATGGATCCCCAGGTGGGGCAGACTCTGAATGGCCTTTCTTTCAGTCTCTGTTCCACATTTTGTCTTCTCACTTCCTCCTGTGAGTATTTTGTTTCCCCTTCTAAGAAGGATAGAAGCATTCACACGTTGGTCTTCCTTTATGTTGAGCTTCATGTGGTCTGTGGATTATATCGTGGGTATTCTGAGCTTTTGTGCTAATATCCACTTATCAGTAAGTGCATACCGTGTGTGTTATTTTGTGATTAGGTTACCTCACTCAGGATGACATTTTCTAGTTCTATCTATTGGCCTAAGAATTTCATGAAGTCATTTAAGTACTTAAATAGCCCTATAAATCACAATGCTAGGAATCTTAGCCCCAGTCTGAAAATAGACTATGTAACTAAAAGCAAAATCCAGTCTTGGGGCATTCCGCTCATGATTTTTCCTCAAAGTCTGTAAGACCATGCTAGAAATGTCATTCAATGTACAGTGTGACTTTTCACTGTTTATGGATATCTTTCCTTGGCTAATCTCCTGCATGTAGCAACTAACTAAACATGAAGCCACTCCATGTCAGAAATATTATAACCCAGGGGACTTGTAAAATTCTTATGATTATTTTAAGATCTATTACTTACATAGGGACAGAAGTATTTGTAGCATTTTGCATTCAGCAAGACATGCATCATTAAGAAAATATTTGCAAATATTAGAAACAAAGAGGTTATAATTAAATAACTGAGTAGCAGTGAACTTCAGGTGCTCAAGATACAGACATATAAGAATAAAAGAGAGGAATCATATATAGCAACTCTGAATTTGGGAGAACACTAATTATACCAGTTAACTTTTCCAATTTTTGTGACAAAACATATAACAGAAGCAACTAAAGAAAGTATTGTTTATTTTGATTCACATTTTGATGATCCAGTGCATCTCCTCAGGGATATCTGTCACAGTTGCCCACACATGATGCTGCTATGTTACTCTGCATCCACGGTCAGGAAGCAGAGAGATGAATGCTGGTCCTTAGCCCACTTTCTCATTTTCACTTACGTGAGATGTCAGTCCAGGAATTGTCTTTTCAAAATTCAGGTTGGGTGTTCCTTGCTCACCCAACCATCCTTGAAATACCCTCACAAACCAAGGTGTGCAACCACCATGATCTGTAACTCATTAAGTTTTCACTGGAGATTAAGCATCACAGAAAGAAAGATTTAATCAAACCACTGCAGTACCCAATGAAGGCATGAGAAACTGTAAAGTCATATACTCTAACATTTATCCTATTAAGGCAAAAAATTAAGACATGTTAAAAATATACTAAAATTTTATTTTTGTTCTTTTCTTCTACATCTCATCAACTTCTTTCTCTTCCCTACATAGCACTTTCTCCTTGTCCCTTTCCTAGATACCTTATGATAAATGTGATAAAAGTATCCTGAACAAATAGCTTAGGGGAGAAAAAGTTCATTTTGTCCATTATTTCAGAAAGATATGATATATCAAACTGGGAACTGCCTGGCAGCAGACATAGAAGAGAATTCAGCAAGAGTAAGAAGTAGTTGGTCACGGGGTTGGGGATTTGGCTCAGTGGTAGAGCACTTGCCTAGGAAGCACAAGGTCCTGGGTTCGATCCCCAGCCCCGAAAAAAAAAGAAAAAAGAAAAAAAAAAGAAGTAGTTGGTCACAATGTATCTATATTCAGGAATCCAAGAACAAAAAATGAAAATTAAGCCTGATTACAAAGCCTCGAGGCCCTTTCCTAGTGACCCACTTCCAACAATGCTCCACCTCCTAGCAATTCCACAAGCATCCGTATAGCATCAGTAGTTGTGGTCCATATGTTCAAATAGGTAAGACTATGAGGGAGTTACCATTTAAACCACACAACCTGTTTGCTCCTTTTCCACCCTATCTCTAGAGCTGATAGGGACTTTATGAGTTCAACCCTGCCAATTGTCAATGCTGTCTCTCACTGGTTCATCCACTCATCCTGTCAAGTCACACTCCTTTTCACTTCCCAATGAACTTTTGAATCTCTGATAATTATTTCAAAGCAAACAAAAGGCCACACCAAATGAACCATTTCTTTTTGCCTTTTTAATTTCCTAAATGACTTGTTTCATACTATTAACACACTTTAGACATATCCTCCCTTCTGTAGATATCTGTATGTCCCAGCTCAAGTAAGTGTTCCCTCCTACTGTCCATAGTCAAATGCTCTGTTCTATTTTGCAACACATGTGTTGGGTTAAGTGGATATACGTGTAATAATTATGAAGAATCTTGCTACTGTGCTCTTAAAATATTGCTTGACTTTTATCATTGTGTCCAGTTCAGTTCCCTCTGTATACTCTTGTATCTTCGGTTCTCCAAAGTACAAAAGTGGAGCATCCTCTCTCAAGTTGGCAGACATTTTCTTATCATCTCCATTACACTTTTTCTGTAGCTTTATCCATCAACTTGACATTAGCATGTAGGTTATTTGCTATGTACTTACAATCATGAAGATACTTTACAGACTGGATTTCAGAAACGACTTACTTTACTGGTTTGCCCATACTTGTGTCATCAATACTCACGGAAGTCAAGGCAGTCTTTCAGTTAACACAGAAATGAGAATGGAATATACATAGTTTACTCAACAGATACTGAAGTATAATAAAGCACAAGATGTGTCCAAGCAAGGCCTTACATGGCCATCACTGGAAACCAAATTCACAAGTGTGAACAGAAAGTGGGCTGAGTATGTCAAGTAGTAGCACCAATATCACATCAAACTTCTTACAAAAAACTGGAGGGTGATCTACAGTAGGGAAACACTTCTTTGTCCCTAATGATCACATATAAATCATAATCATGTAAACCAATAGATACAATATAGCTAAGATAGGAGATGCATTTGAAAGATGGTAGGAGAGAAATCAACATGATTTAGTGTCATGAAAAATATTGGGAATTCTACTATAGCACGTCTCATTGATCACATGGGATGATAAGTCAATAGTACAGACAAGACCATCAGTCATCAGTCTTAGAATAGTGAATGTCATAAGTTATAATCCTTCAAGAAATTGAAATTAACCACAAGAGATCAAAGCTGCTTTCTGACCATGGTGCTTTCTAGCACCATGTATAGAAGTGGAGATAGGAACATGGACTATAAATGAGAGTCTTATCTCTGACAGTTGAAAATGGAAAAAACAACTGCCCTAGAATATTTTTAAAGATTTTTATTATTATGTATTGAGTCAAACAATAATAGATTTCATCCTCTTACATTTCATACATGCTAATAATTTGATCCCATCCATTCCCCTTCCTCTCCATTCTTCCTGTCACACTCTTTCTCTCTCTCCACCTTTCCTTTTATTCCACCTCTACTTTTCTGTCATTTTCTGGGGGGGGTTAATTATTTTAATTAGGGTTTCTCACAGGAACATGTGCAACTTACCTGTAGCAAACCATTGAGGAAAATCTCACCCTCCTCTAGCCACTATAATTGCCTATAGACTACTCTCAGAGAGAGCGAGAAAACAGAATTATTATTTAAAAATCATCAGATCAGACATGGGTGAAATGATCATTTTGGGCAATCCACTACGGAGACTAAAAACATAGGAAGAAACTTCAACTTCTGATATGTAATGGGACACGGCATACAATGGATGCTCTGTAGTTGCCAGTCCAGTAACTTCTGAGATCATGACAAACTCTTTTGGTTATCCCATGGACAGAGAATGCTGACAACTGACCTAGTGATGTTACTTTTAATCCATGCTTTGTTGTTGTTGTTGTTGTTGTTGTTGTTGTTGTTGTGGCATCATCATCCTCTTCCTCCTCTCCCTCCTCCTTCTCTTCCTCCTCCTCCTCACCCTCCTCTTCCTCCTCCTCCTCACCCTCCTCTTCCTCCTCCTCCTCCTCTCGTTTGGATATTTCTGAGATGTAAGAGTGCAAAGAGGATGATTTAGTCTTTAAACAATCTCATTCACTCATAAAGGGCGATGGAAGATATTCAGAACAAAAAGAGAAGAGTCTCATGAGCCTAGGCCTCTTCCGTGGGGTTGATAGGCAGCTAACAATTCCTAGATGTAGAAAAACTCATGAGGCCCATCATTGTCTGTGGGTTATGGGTTTGGGAATTTCAGTGATATCTCCCCTGGAATGATCATTGTTTCTTTTTCTGAAATGAAATCCCCCAAAGTTCAGAATCTCCAGCAACTTGAAAATGAGAGAAAAATCTTCCATAGGTATCTGTTATTCCACGGGAATGTTTGCAGTGATAAGAATGGATCGATTTGCATTCATCTACATGCTGACCTCCAGTTGAAGCAGAAAGATTCATTGAAAATGCTATCTTTTTTCCACTGGATGGAAAATACCCTTTGTCAAATATCAAGTGACAATAGGTGTGTGGGTTCATTTCTGGTTCTTCAATTCTATTCTATTGATCTACCTGCCTGTCTCTGTACCAATATTATACTTTTTTTTATTAATATTGCTCTATAATACAGCTTTAGATTAGGGATGCTCATTCCTCCAGAAGGTCTTTTATTATTGAGGATAGTTTTCGCTATCCTGGGTTTTTTCTTATTCCAAATGATTTGCAAATTGCTCTTTCAAATTCCATAAAGAATTGAGTTGGAATTTTGATGTGTATTTCATTGCCTCTGTAGATAGATTTTGGCAAAATGGAAATTTTAAAATATTAATCCTGTCAATCCATGAGCATTGGGAGGTCTTTCCATCTCCTGAGATCTTCAATTTCTTCTTCAGAGACTTGAAATTTTTATCAAATAAATAATTCACTTGCTTAGTTAGAGTCACACTGAAATATTTTATTTTATTTGTGACTATTCTGAATGGTGTCATTTCTGTAATTTCTTTCCCAGATTTTGAATAGAGTAAGGCTACTGATTTTGTTTGAGTTAGTTTTATACACACCCACATTGCTGAATTTCTTTATCAGGCTTAGCAGTTCTCTGGTGGCACTTTTGGGGTCACTTAAGTATACTATCATATCATCTGCAAATAGAGATATTTTTACTTCTCCTTTCTAATTTGGATTCCTTTGACCATCTTTTGTTTTCTGATTGCTCTGGCTAAAACTTTGAATACTACATTGAATAAGTAAGGAGAGAGTATGCAGCCTTGTCTAGTCCCTGATTTTAGAGGGATTGCTTCAAGTTTTTCTCCATCTAGTTTGATGGGGCTACTGGTTTCTTGTATATTGCTTTTATTATATTGAGGCATGGGTTCTGAACTTTTTTAAGACTTTTAACATGAAGGAGTTTCAAATTTTGTCAAATTGTTTCTCAGCATCTAATGAGATTATCCGGTTCTTTATGTTTGTTTGGTTTTTTTTGGGAGGGGTTGTTTTTGTTTTTGCTTTTATCTATTTGGTTGATTTTAGCCCTGAGTTTGATTATTTTCTGCCGTCTATCCTTCTTGGGGTTATTTGCTTTTTTTTTTTTTTTTGTTCTAGAACTTTTAGGTGTGCTGTCAAGCTGCTAATATATGTTCTGTGCAGTTTCTTTTTGGAGGCACTCAGAGCTGTGAGTTTTCCTCTTAGCACTGCTTTCATTGTGTCCCATAAGATTGGGTGTGCTCTGCCCTCATTTTCATTAAATTCTAAAAAGTCTTTAATTTCTTTCTTCACTTTTTCCTTGGTCAAGTTATCATTGAGTAGAACATTGTTGAACTTCCATGTGTATGTGGACTTTCTGTCATACTTTTTCTTTTTTTGTTATTGAAGACCAGCCTTATTTCGTGGTGATATGATAGGATGCATGAGGATTATTTCAACTTTCCTCTATCTGCTGAGGTCTCTTTTGGAAAAGTTACCATAAGCGTTGAGAAGAAGGTATTTTTTTAGGATCAAATGTTCTATAAATATCTGTTAAATTGATTTGGTTCATAACTTCTGTTAGTTTCTCTATGTCTCTGTTTAGTTTCTCTTTCCATGATCTGTCCATTGATGAGAATGGGGTGTTGAAATCTTCCACTATTATTGTGGGAGGTTCAATGTGTGCTTTGAGCTTCAGAAAGGTTTTTTTTTTATGAATGTAGGTTCCCTTGCACCTGGAGCATAGATATTCAGGATTGAGAGTTCACCTTGGTCTATTTTTCTTTGATGAATATGAATTGTCCTTGCTTAACACTTTCAAAAACTTTTGGTTGGTAGTCAATTTTATTGGATATTGGAATATATACTCCAGCTTGTTTCTTGGGACCATTTGCTTGGGAAATTGTTTTCAGGCTTTTACTCTGAGGTAATCTTTTTCTTTTTTACTGACCTCTATTTCCTGTGTGCAGCAAAATGCTGGGTCCCCTTTACGTATCCAGTCTGTTAGTCTATGGCTTTTTATTGGGGAATTGAGTCCAATGATATTAAGAGATATTAAGCAGTAGTGATTATTGTTTCCTTTTATTTTTGTTTTGAGAGGAGTAATTACATTTGTTTGGCTCTATTCTTTCAGGTTTATAGCAAGAACATTACTTTCTTGCGTTTTTTAGGATGCAGTTTCTCTCCTTGTGTTGGAGTTTTCCATCTATTATCTTTTGTAGGGCTGAATTTGGGGGAAGATATTGTATAAATTTGTCTTTGTCATAGAATATCTTGGTTTCTCCATTTATGTTAATTGAGAGTTTTGCTGGATATAGCAGCCTGGGCTGGCATTTGTGATCTCTGAAGGTCTATATGATATCTACCCAGTATCATCTGGTTTCTGTTGCTTAGGTTTCTGCTCTTGCCTCTCACCATCAGGTTGTCTCTGGTTTAAGCTGGCCTTGCTATCTCTGACAGTGGCTTGACCCTCCTATAAGCCTGTGTGTCCCACACAGACCTGTTTTCTCCCAGCGGGATCTGGGTACAGAGAACCGTAGGTCCTGGTCAGGTCTGGGTTCAGGCAGAAACTGGCAGATCCTTTCCCAGACTCTTCCTCGATTCCTCTGTCCTGAGGGTTCCAGGCGTGTCTCTTGGAGCAGAAGTGGTGGTCTTACCTTTGCTCTCAAGTGGGTCAGCATGCTTGGTGACTGGCTTTCAGCTCTAGGTGCAGGCAAAGCCAGGAAGGATCCTGTCCCTGGCTGCTCATACCTTCCTGTGTCTAGAGGGCTCTAGACAGGTTCCTCTTGTCCAGATTATGAGCAGAAGTGGTGGTCTCCCCTGACCTCTCAGGACTGTCTGCCTTTCTGAGAGTCCAGCTCTCTCCCCTATGGAATCTGGGTACAGAGAACTGTGGGACAGAATCATCTCTGGTGGTATGCAGAAACTGGAAGCAGTGTTTAATACTTTAATTATATAAATCAAATAGAAATAAGAGAGACTGAGTTTGAAGTCTCCTGGAGAAACTATTACTATTACATCCCCCAAAACTTTCTATTATACCTTGGAACATACTCTGGAGTGTGCATATGCACGTTTCCTTTTCTGTAGGGATGTTTGCATTCCTCTGCTCCTGGGAGCGTCTTTACATAGTTATTGCCATTGCGTCTTGTAAGTATACATTTTAATCAACCAGAATATATATTCAACATCTTTTAAATTTTTTATTAGTTATATTTCTTTACTTAAATTTCAAACCTTATTCCCCTTCCCGGTTTCCTGTCCATAAGCCCTCATTCCCTCCCCTCCCCCTCCCCCGTACAGCTATTCCCCTATACATCTCCCCTTATTGCCTTATTGCCCCCCCATATTCCCCTGCGCTGGGGGTCCAACCTTGGCAGGATCAAGGTCTTCCCGATCCCCTGGTGCCCCAACAAGGCTCTACTACATATGCAGTTGGACCCTTGGTCAGTCCATGTGTAGTCTTTCCGTCATTTCAACATTTTAATCAAAACTTGCTATAGATCTACAGAGTCAAGACATATCCATTCATCATAATTTGATAATATAATGAAAATTCTGTACAATTTTTTCACAAAATAAGGTATTTGAAAGCTCAGAGAGACCTAATAATATACCCAATGAAAGAATTTGTGCTATATCACCTATACTTTTGTTTTTGTAATAAAATATTTGAATTTGCTCTGTTTAAAATAAAGTTTTAACAAAGATTTTTTAACAAGGTTTTTAAAATTCTTTTTTAAGTTTTTCCTTCTGTACATTTTTTTTCAGGTGCTCACAGATCTAAAACAGGCCTCAGATTTTTGGGGAAGTGGGCTGTGTACAGCTAGGAACCACCATAGCTGGTGAACTAACTCTGAGCTTTTTTAACACAAGTGCTTTTTAGTGCTGAGACACATCACCAGTTCTGAAAAAAAAATGTGTTTAAACAAACTTAAGGGCAGGAGTGGAGATAGCACGATGGAGAACAATGATTTTAAAAGAAAATTATGTATTAGTATATAAAGTATCAAATAAGGCCATGGGAAATTAATTTAAAAGGGAAAAGAAAAAAAATTGTCTTAAAGGAATTCCTTAGAAAAGCAAAACACAAAATGCAATAGTGTAGGTAATACAGGTAGAAATTCAAGGCACAGGGGCAGACTGTCCTCTGCCTGTGCTAGAGCTCAGTGGGAATTCAAGGAGCTGACAGGATTAGAAGAAACACTCTGTTGCCATCCCCATCCCCTCAACAATTATCCTGAACTTGGAAGATGATAGTGTATAGGGTATTTGGAGAGAAGTGGAGCTGTTCACTCCCCTGTGCTTGCTTTACAGCTGACAGGGGCTCCATTCAATTTCACACTTTTATTTTAAAAATTAAAACAGAGAGATTCCTTGATAAAGATCTAATTATACTTTTAAAATTTACAAGAAGGAGTTGCCAGTTTGTTTTTTGGTTTTGTTTATACGTTCATTAAATGCCTATATTTGTCAACTCAAAGGATGACTCAGCAGTTAAGAGCACTGCTGCAGGAATCATTCCACTTCTTTAGCCTCTGGAGACATCTGTACTCATTTGGCAGACTCAAATACACATATGTACAAGCAGTCACACACAAAAAAATAAAAATAAGTCTTTTATTTTTAACTCTGCATTTGTCATTTTCACTTAAAACTTTATTCCAAATGCCTGGTGGAGAACTTCTTTACATTTATGAAATATTAATATAAGTTAATTTAATTAAAAAGTTCAGCACCATTTTTGGTACTACATGTAGAAGGTGATAGTGAGAAGACTAAAAACCTAGGGAATAAACATGTTCAATTCCCCAAAAAGTATACTGGGTTCCTTAGAGAGGGACACTGACAATAGGTCTTTAGTCTGTGACAGCCCTGACTTAGGCAGCGTAACTCTGGAGCTGTGTCAGCTCCTGGGACACCTAGCTAGAAGAGATGACAAGGCCAAAACTTAGCTGGTTTCTAAAATTCTTCAAGGTCCCACCAAATAAAATGAAACTAACATAGCAGCCACTCAAAATTGTACTAGTGTGACTACTTTGTCCTTACCAATTATATTAGAAGTTATCTAACCCTTATGGAAAATTCCCTAACGCTGCATTAAAAAGGTTCTTACACGTCAGTCAAGTTCTTGTCATTTTGAATGGTTAACCCAATATGCTGCTCATTTCTGCAGAAATGCTAAATCCAGGAGCATCAGACATCTTTCTCTTTTATGTGCCCATTCCACACACATATAAAGAAGTCAAAATGAAAATTTGAGATTCATGAAAGTTCCTTCTCTGTGATAATGCTCTGGTAGTCATGTTGTGAAGAAGCTTGCAAACACTTTAGTCACAGGGCTAGAAAGAGACTGAGGTGAGTTCAGAGTCAAAATCTGCCTAACAATATCTCCCTTTAATCCTCTTTGATTCTGGAACTATGTCAGACCAGTCCCTGTAATTGGACAGAGGCTTGCCAGTGACAAAATCAAATAAGACTTTCTGTTTACTGAAAGAATAAAAAATACAGGCAAAAAGTCAGAAGTTTAGAAATGCTATCTCACCCCTAAGAATCCCTAAATACCTCAAATTCCAGACCCTGCTCTCCACCTGTAATAGGTAGAAGGTCACATTTCTTGAGCATGCCTCTCCCAGAACCTAGATAAAATGGCTGAAAGATAAGGCCCTTAGATCCTGACCTAGTAAAGGTCTCCTTACTTGAGTGAGGGTCTCCCCACTCTGGGGGTCTTTCGTACTCAGTGGCTGACAATTCGATTGTCTCTGTCAGAGCTGACTCTCCAACTCAATTAAGCTAGTACCACATGATTTGTTTGTTTAAAAACCCATTCTCTCAGTCCAGTGTTCATGATTGCCACATTTGAAATTTTAAAATCAATCAACATTCTTGATCTGGTAAATTGTATAGACAACATTTCTTCATATGAATTAGTTTTCAGAATTTTAAGTCTCACAAAGTTAAGGTTAGAAAGAGAAGGCCATCTTAAAATGTCAAGGTTTAAACAATTAAAATAAATTTAGAAGTTTTTAAAGTACATGAACACTTTGAATTTCACCTGGAGCCTTAGATTTTTTGAAATGTAACAGTAATAAGAGCCTACATTCACTAGAAGTTAAATCAAACAAAATTTCTTTGTTTATATTAACAAGGAATTGATTTTGTGTTAATCCATTTCTAAGTTCTTATCTATCTAATTTGTCATAATAAAGTATATCAAAACATTTAAAAAAGAATGTTATGACTATTCTATCTCCTGCAATAAATTTTTATGTTCAAATACAAGTTCTTAAATGTTGTAGGATTCATTTTCTTTTCTGTGGTGGCCCAAACATCTATGGTACAGTGTATAGGGATCAGTTAACTAACTCATTCATTCCCATCAAGATGCTCACCAACAATAGCTAATTTCTTTTCATCTATTTCTAGTTTTACTGTATTTTCTTATTTTATTAGATCTGCCCTTTTCTTTCTTCTTAAAAGTATTCGTGTGTGTGTGTGTGTGTGTGTGTGTGTGTGTGTGTGTGTGTGTGTATTTCTGTTGTATGGGAGACCCTCACTCAAGTCTCGGGATGACACAATTCCCCAAGAACTAACACAAGACTGTCTTTGCTTTAATCACAAGAGGCTTATCAATAGGAACCAATGCACTGGGGTCGAGACTCATATCCCACGCAGGGGCACAGGAGTTCAACCCCCAGTAGCTGGGAGAAGGGTTATTTGAAGGAAGAAGTCACAACCCAAGGGGGCAGGGATGGTGTCATTGGAAAATGTGGAGAATACCAGTGAAAAATCACGAGGAGAAGCTTCCCATCTCTCAAGATTGCTTTTGAGATTGTAGTCTAACTTTATTTTCAGCTGGTTCCTGGAAGAAGCCTCCTCTTCTCTTAGATAGGATCACCTATCTAAGGGCCTTAAGCCCTTTTATCTGGATCCTGGGAGAGCAGGCTCAAGAAATGTGACCTCTTACTTACAGGCAGAGAGCTGGAATTTGAGGTATTTATGGCTCCTTAGGGGTGAGGTAGCATTTTTAAGCTTCTGACTTTTTGGCTGCATTTTTTATTCTTTCACATGCATGCAAGTGTACGTGTTGAGATAACAGAATGACCTCAGATGTGGACACTGATTTCTTTGGTATTTGAGGCAGATTTGCTACAGGCCAGCTAACCAGTAAACTTGAAATTAGATTCTCTTCTCTCTACCTCCTATTTATCTTAGCATTATTGTTATAGGCATGAGTATGATGGTGTCTGATTTAATGTAGGCTTTGAACTCAAGTTTTCATCTTGTCTAGTAAAGAAACACAGGACACCTGCCCCCATCTCTGCTCATCAAATCCTGTACTCTCCTGTCCCTGAACAGAGTCAAAGCAGTTAGTATTCTCTTCCTCCACCCCATGACCCCCTGTGTGGAGCCAGAGCAATGCCTCTGCTTTTGAAGAGGGCAGACAAAAGGAAGCCTATCTTAATTACTGTGAGGAACTGTCCGAGGAGCTGTCCTCACAGATGTGAGGAGCTGTCCGAGGAGCTGTCCTCACATATGTGAGGAGCTGTCCTCACATACTCCATTACAAGATGGCACCGGCATCCGGCAGAACGCACCTAGTAAAAAGGGCAATACGCAGGCGCCTGGTAACTTCCCTACTCAAAGGGACACGTACATTTTGGTATGTCATCTGGCATAATTGGCAGCGACCAGTCAGAGAGTGACATGTCCTAGGCGAGGATAGTTTCCTATATAAGGGACGGTTATTCCTCACTCAGCGTCTCCGCATTGTAAGCTTATGCTCTCCCTCTCAAGACGCATTAAAGCTTTTCTGCAGTAGGATCCTGTGTGTGCCGCGTTGTTCCTGCTGGCTAGACGTAGCGTGGGACATCTGGTGCCAAAAACCCGGGAAAGACCTCGCCATCGTCAGCACCTTCGGATATCCCTTGGCGACAAGGAGGATTCAGAACTGGAGATAGATACATTCAGAGAGGCAGCCCTCTCTTGGACTTTGGTCTGGGGTTGTCACCGCCTTGGGAAGGATTTGTTGAGGCTATAGTATTTGTCCTGGGAGCCACCCTACTCTTTATGTTCTGTTTTCACCGTTTTCGCTGTTAAAAGGACGATCACGAGAGAGCCCTTGGGCAGCACCCTGCCAGCAAACTTGAGCCTCGGGACCACAGGTAAGACCAACTTGTCTGCTGCAAGAGAGCTGCCTGGTGAGATCGGGACACACAGAGGCAGAGTTCATCTAGGACCGGGCACGTCCTGTGTTTGCCAGAGGTCCCACGCCCGCGGATCCCAGCCCGCAGCAGCTCTCTGCTCCCAGACCCTGTGGGAAAGAGACCTCACCGCCTGATTAGGTGGGCACTCCTGAGGCTGCAGAGCGGAAGAGACCACCAACACTGCCCACCCCTGCCCACATCCCTGGCCTAAGAGGAAACTGTATAAGGCCTCTGGGCTCCCGTGGGGGAGGGCCCAGGAGCGGCAGGACCCCTGCCTGAGACACCGCCGGAACCTGAGGGAAATAGACCGGATAAACAGTTCTTTGCACCCAAATCCCGTGGGAGGGAGAGCTGAACCTTCAGAGAGGCAGACAAGCCTGGGAAACCAGAAGAGACTGCTCTCTGTACATACATCTCGGACGCCTGAGGAAAACACCAAAGGCCATCTGGAACCCTGGTGCACTGAAGCTCCCGGAATGGGCGGCACAGGTCTTCCTGGTTGCTGCCGCTGCAGAGAGCCCCTGGGCAGCACCCCACGAGCGAACTTGAGCCTCGGGACCACAGGTAAGACCAACTTTTCTGCTGCAAGAAAGCTGCCTGGTGAACTCAAGACACAGGCCCACAGGAACAGCTGAAGACCTGTAGAGAGGAAAAACTACACGCCCGAAAGCAGAACACTCTGTCCCCATAACTGACTGAAAGAGAGGAAAACAGGTCTACAGCACTCCGGACACACAGGCTTATAGGACAGTCTAGCCACTGTCAGAAATAGCAGAACAAAGTAACACTAGAGATAATCTGATGGCGAGAGGCAAGCGCAGGAACCCAAGCAACAGAAACCAAGACTACATGCCACCATCGGAGCCCAATTCTCCCACCAAAACAAACATGGAATATCCAAACACACCAGAAAAGCAAGATCTAGTTTCAAAATCATACTTGACCATGATGCTGGAGGACTTCAAGAAAGACATGAACACACTTAGGGAAACACAGGAAAACACTAATAAACAAGTAGAAGCCTACAGAGAGGAATCGCAAAAATCCCTGAAAGAATTCCAGGAAAACACAATCAAACAGTTGAAGGAATTAAAAATGGAAATAGAAGCAATCAAGAAAGAACACATGGAAACAACCCTGGATATAGAAAACCAAAAGAAGAGACAAGGAGCTGTAGATACAAGCCTCACCAACAGAATTCAAGAGATGGAAGAGAGAATCTCAGGAGCAGAAGATTCCATAGAAATCATTGACTCAACTGTCAAAGATAATGTAAAGCGGAAAAAGCTACTGGTCCAAAATCTACAGGAAATCCAGGACTCAATGAGAAGATCAAACCTAAGGATAATAGGTATGAAAGAGAGTGAAGACTCCCAGCTCAAAGGACCAGTAAATATCTTCAAAAAATCATAGAAGAAAACTTCCCTAACCTAAAAAAAGAGATACCCATAGGCATACAAGATGCCTACAGAACTCCAAATAGATTGGACCAGAAAAGAAACACCTCCCGTCATATAATAGTCAAAACACCAAATGCACAAAATAAAGAAAGAATATTAAAAGCAGTAAGGGAAAAAGGTCAAGTAACATATAAAGGCAGACCTATCAGAATCATACCAGACTTCTTGCCAGAAACTATGAAGGCCAAAGATCCTGGACTGATGTCATACAGACCCTAAGAGAACACAAATGCCAGCCCAGGTTACTGTATCCTGCAAAACTCTCAATTAACATAGATGGAGAAACCAAGATATTCCATGACAAAACCAAATTTACACAATATCTTTCTACAAATCCAGCACTACAAAGGATAATAAATGGTAAAGCCCAACATAAGGAGGCAAGCTATACCCTAGAAGAAGCAAAAAACTAATCGTCTTGGCAACAAAACAAAGAGAATGAAAGCACACAAACATAACCTCACATCCAAATATGAATATAACGGGAAGCAATAACCAATATTCCTTAATATCTCTCAACATCAATGGCCTCAACTCCCCAATAAAAAGAAATAGATTAACAAACTGGATACGCAACGAGGACCCTGCATTCTGCTGCCTACAGGAAACACACCTCAGAGACAAAGACAGACACTACCTCAGAGTGAAAGACTGGAAAACAACTTTCCAAGCAAATGGTCAGAAGAAGCAAGCTGGAGTAGCCATTCTAATATCAAATAAAATCAATTTTCAACTAAAAGTCATCAAAAAAGATAAGGAAGGACACTTCATATTCATCAAAGGAAAAATCCACCAAGATGGACTCTCAATCCTAAATATCTATGCCCCAAATACAAGGGCACCTACATATGTAAAAGAAACCTTACTAAATCTCAAAACACACATTGGACCTCACACAATAATAGTGGGAGATTTCAACACCCCACTCTCATCAATGGACAGATCATGGAAACAGAAATTAAACAGAGATGTAGACAGGCTAAGAGAAGTCATGAGCCAAATGGACCTAACGGATATTTATAGAACATTCTATCCTAAAGCAAAAGGATATACCTTCTTCTCAGGTCCTCATGGTACTTTCTCCAAAATTGACCATATAATTGGTCAAAAAACGGGCCTCAACAGGTACAGAAAGATAGAAATAATCCCATGCGTGCTATCGGACCACCACGGCCTAAAACTGGTCTTCAATAACAATCAAGGAAGAATGTACACATATACTTGGAAATTGAACAATGCTCTACTCAATGATAACCTGGTCAAGGAAGAAATAAAGAAAGAAATTAAAAACTTTTTAGAATTTAATGAAAATGAAGGTACAACATACCCAAACTTATGGGACATAATGAAAGCTGTGCTAGGAGGAAAACTCATAGCGCTGAGTGCCTGCAGAAAGAAACAGGAAAGAGCATATGTCAGCAGCTTGACAGCACACCTGAAAGATCTAGAACAAAAAGAAGCAAATACACCCAGGAGGAGTAGAAGGCAGGAAATAATCAAACTCAGAGCTGAAATCAACCAAGTAGAAACAAAAAGGACCATAGAAAGAATCAACAGAACCAAACGTTGGTTCTTTGAGAAAATCAACAAGATAGATAAACCCTTAGCCAGACTAACGAGAGGACACAGAGAGTGCGTCCAAATTAACAAAATCAGAAATGAAAAGGGAGACATAACAACAGATTCAGAGGAAATTCAAAAAATCATCAGATCTTACTATAAAAACCTATATTCAACAAAACTTGAAAATCTTCAGGAAATGGACAATTTCCTAGACAGATACCAGGTACTGAAGTTAAATCAGGAACAGATAAACCAGTTAAACAACCCCATAACTCCTAAGGAAATAGAAGCAGTCATTAAAGGTCTCCCAACCAAAAAGAGCCCAGGTCCAGACGGCTTTAGTGCAGAATTCTATCAAACCTTCCTAGAAGACATCATACCAATATTATCCAAACTATTCCACAAAATTGAAACAGATGGATCACTACCGAATACCTTCTACGAAGCCACAATTACTCTTATACCTAAACCACACAAAGACACAACAAAGAAAGAGAACTTCAGAGCAATTTCCCTTATGAATATCGACGCAAAAATAGTCAACAAAATTCTGGCAAACCGAATCCAAGAGCACATCAAAACAATCATCCACCATGATCAAGTAGGCTTCATCCCAGGCATGCAGGGATGGTTTAATATACGGAAAACCATCAACGTGATCCATTATATAAACAAACTGAAAGAACAAAACCACATGATCATTTCATTAGATGCTGAGAAAGCATTTGACAAAATTCAACACCCCTTCATGATAAAAGTCCTGGAAAGAATAGGAATTCAAGGCCCATACCTGAACATGGTAAAAGCCATATACAGCAAACCAGTTGCTAACATTAAACTAAATGGAGAGAAACTTGAAGCAATCCCACTAAAATCAGGGACTAGACAAGGCTGCCCACTCTCTCCTTACTTATTCAATATAGTTCTTGAAGTTCTATGAAGTTCTAGCCAGAGCAATCAGACAACAAAAGAATGTCAAGGGGATACAGATCGGAAAAGAAGAAGTCAAAATATCACTATTTGCAGATGATATGATAGTATATTTAAGTGATCCCAAAAGTTCCACCAGAGAACTACTAAAGCTGATAAACAACTTCAGCAAAGTGGCTGGGTATAAAATTAACTCAAATAAATCAGTTGCCATCCTCTATACAAAAGAGAAACAAGCCGAGAAAGAAATTAGGGAAACGACACCCTTCATAATAGACCCAAATAATATAAAGTACCTCGGAGTGACTTTAACCAAGCAAGTAAAAGATCTGTACAATAAGAATTCAAGACACTGAAGAAGGAAATTGAAGAAGACCTCAGAAGATGGAAAGATCTCCCATGCTCATGGATTGGCAGGATTAATATAGTAAAAATGGCCATTTTACCAAAAGCAATCTACAGATTCAATGCAATCCCCATCAAAATACCAATCCAATTCTTCAAAGAGTTAGACAGAACAATTTGCAAATTCATCTGGAATAACAAAAAACCCAGGATAGCTAAAGCTATCCTCAACAATGAAAGGACTTCAGGAGGAATCACTATCCCTGAACTCAAGCAGTATTACAGAGCAATAGTGATAAAAACTGCATGGTATTGGTACAGAGACAGACAGATAGACCAATGGAATAGAATTGAAGACCCAGAAATGAACCCACACACCTATGGTCACTTGATTTTTGACAAAGGAGCCAAAACCATCCAATGGAAAAAAGATAGCATTTTCAGCAAATGGTGCTGGTTCAACTGGAGGTCAACATGTAGAAGAATGCAGATCGATCCATGCTTATCACCCTGTACAAAGCTTAAGTCCAAGTGGATCAAGGACCTCCACATCAAACCAGACACACTCAAACTAATAGAAGAAAAGCTAGGGAAGCATCTGGAACACATGGGCACTGGAACAAATTTCCTGAACAAAACACCAATGGCTTACGCTCTAAGACCAAGAATTGACAAATGGGATCTCATAAAACTGCAAAGCTTCTGTAAGGCAAAGGACACTGTGGTTAGGACAAAACGGCAACCAACAGATTGGGAAAAGATCTTTACCAATCCTACAACAGATAGAGGCCTTATATCCAAAATATACAAAAAACTCAAGAAGTTAGACCACAGGGAAACAAATAACCCTATTAAAAAATGGGGCTCAGAGCTAAACAAAGAATTCACAGCTGAGGAATGCCGAATGGCGGAGAAACACCTAAAGAAATGTTCAACATCTTTAGTCATAAGGGAAATGCAAATCAAAACAACCCTGAGATTTCACCTCACACCAGTGAGAATGGCTAAGATCAAAAACTCAGGGGACAACAGATGCTGGCGAGGATGTGGAGAAAGAGGAACACTCCTCCATTGTTGGTGGGATTGCAAACTGGTACAACCATTCTGGAAATCAGTCTGGAGGATCCTCAGAAAATTGGAATTTGAACTGCCTGAGGATCCAGCTATTCCTCTCTTGGGCATATACCCAAAAGATGCCCCAACATATAAAAAAGACACGTGCTCCACTATGTTCATTGCAGCCTTATTTATAATAGCCAGAAGCTGGAAAGAACCCAGATGCCCTTCAACAGAGGAATGGATACAGAAAATGTGGTACATCTACATAATGGAATATTACTCAGCTATCAAAAACAACGACTTTATGAAATTCGTAGGCAAATGTCTGGAACTGGAAAATATCATCCTGAGTGAGCTAACCCAATCACAGAAAGACATACATGGTATGCACTCACTGACAAGTGGCTATTAGCCCAAATGCTTGAATTACCCTAAATGCCTAGAACAAATGAAACTCAAGACGGATGATCAAAATGTGAATGGTTCACTCCTTCTTTAAAAGGGGAACAAGAATACCCTTGGCAGGGAAGAGAGAGGCAAAGATTAAAACAGAGACTGAAGGAACACCCATTCAGAGTCTGCCCCACATGTGGCCCATGCATATACAGCCATCCAATTAGACAAGATGGATGAAGCAAAGAAGTGCAGATCGACAGGAGCCGGATGTAGGTCGCTCCTGAGAGACACAGCCAGAATACAGCAAATACAGAGGCGAATACCAGCAGCAAACCACTGAACTGAGAATAGGACCCCCGTTGAAGGAATCAGAGAAAGAACTGGAAGAGCTTGAAGGGGTTCGAGACCCCATATGTACAACAATGCCAAGCAACCATAGCTTCCAGGGACTAAGCCACTACCTAAATACTATACATGGACTGACCCTGGACTCTGACCTCATAGGTAGCAATGAATATCCTAGTAAGAGCACCAGTGGAAGGGGAAGCCCTGGGTCCTGCTATGACTGAACCCCCAGTGAACTAGACTGTTGGGGGGAGGGGGACAATGGGGGTAGGGTGGGGAGGGGAACACCGATAAGAAAGGGGAGGGGGGAGGGGGATGTTTGCCCGGAAACTGGGAAAGGGAATAACACTCGAAATGTATATAAGAAATACTCAAGTTAATAATAATAAAAAAAAAAGGACGATCACAGCAGCTGAAGGCGCGTCTCAGTCTCTCGTATATAAGTGAGCTTCGCGCAGCTCCCTTTTACCTTCGATTTTGACTGTTGAGGAACAAGGAGGCGATAAGGCCGACATAGATATGCGGCACCGTCCGGGGAGGCGCATGTAAGACTCCCGTACATAAGAGAGCAGCGTGTCCGTCTCTACACTTTCACCTCACGCCTTGTCAGACGGACTTAGATAAGCTGCCGGCATTCCTGGCCCATCATGGGATCCTCACAGTCTGTGGTCACGGCCTTGGAAACAGTGTTAAAGCAGAGAAACATCAAAATTGGAGGAAGAACACTTAAAAACTTTGTGAAGGAGGTGGAGAGGGTGGCGCCTTGGTTTGCCTGTTCAGGCTCGTTTACGATTGCCCCTTGGAACAAACTTGGAAAAGACCTTGACAGAAAATTGGCGGAAGAGGATCTGCGCCTAGGGACCAAAGCTATATGGAAGCTGGTTAAGAAGTGTTTAAAGGATGAAACGTGTAAGGCAGCAGTAGTAGAAGGACAGGGCACTCTCAAGGTAGTCCGGGAAACTCTGTCAGAAACCGAACGTAGTGAGAGGTTGGGTGCGCGCAAGAAAAAAGACATCCTAAGAAAGAAAAAGGGCCCTCCCGGTAAGTCCGCAGACAAGGGAGCGTTGAAATTTTCAGATTCCAGCACTTCCTCCTCTACTCATAAACCAGGAGGGGGAGCCAGCCTATACCCTGTGAAAGAGCTAGAAGCGCTGAACCTCGACAGTTCTGAAAGGTCTGAAAATAAAACCTTAGACTCGGAGGAGGAGGCCGAGCTAGTGCTGTTAGTATTCTTGAAACCGCCAGTATAATTAAAACCAGTAGTAAGGTGGCAGATATTTTCCGAAAAATCCAAATTACCCTATTGAATAGAAGATTCCCTGTGTACATTACTTATATACGGGCCCATTCTGGACTCCCTGGCCCAATGAGTTCAGAGAATGATTTGGCTGACAAAGCCACAAATATGATAGCTGTGGCCCTGGCCTCTCCTTTAGAGGCAGCTAAAGCCTTTCATGGCAATTTCCATGTCACCTCAGAAACTTTACGCCGCCTCTTCTCTATAACTAGAAAAGAGGCATGTGATATAGTCACCCAATGCCAACAGTGCTGCCAGTTCCTCCCAGTTCCTCACATCAGGGTCAACCCAAGAGGAATACAGCCATTGCAAATCTGGCAAATGGATGTTACTCATAATTCTACTTTTGGAAAATTACAGTATGTGCATGTATCTATAGACACATGTTCTGGCATTCTACATGCCACCCCACTTACAGGAGAAAAAACAACACATGTCATTCAGCACTGCCTTGAAGCATGGAGTGCTTGGGGAAAGCCAAAATGTGTAAAAACTGACAATGGCCCCGCCTACACATCTCAAAAATTCTGTCAGTTTTGTGCTCAGATGCAGGTTACCCACCTGACGGGCCTGCCCTACAACCCTCAAGGACAGGGAATCATAGAGCGTGCTCATCGGACGCTCAAATCATATTTAATAAAACAAAGAAGGGAAATTATGATAGAACTCCCCCCAACACCCCGAGTGGCCACTGCTCTGGCCCTTTTTACCTTAAATTTTTTAAATCTTGATGAAGCTGGACAAACAGCGGCTGAGCGACATTGCTCAGAGCCCAAGAGGACAAAAGAATTAGTCAAATGGAAGGATGTATTAACAAATGAATGGAAAGGCCCGGATCCTGTTTTAATAAGATCCAGGGGAGCTGTCTGTGTTTTTCCACAGGACAATGAAAATCCCATATGGATCCCAGGACGACTTACTCGGAGCATCACAGCAAGTGATCAAGAAGGGACTGGGACTCCTGCACCTCCTCACTATTCTTCCATGGATGCCAGCAACAGTGCATGGCGAGCTACGATGGGGAATAATGTCAACCTTTCCACTCCCGATGCCGGTGATGTACCACTAACAGGGATTTAGGGTTGGCCTATTTACCTACAGGTTGAACGACTAAAAGAAAATAGGACTATTCCCCTTAAGGGCAGCCTTTGTTTTGGCATATTCAACAAAACATCTTTTGATCTCCCTTGCATTATGTTATGTAATCAATCTTCTGCTTGGTTAAGGGAGGTCACATGGGGAACTGGTGAGGAGGACATTGTGGCTAACGCCACAGTTCTCTATGGTGGTGGCCTTACATTGCGTTAATGGTAGCTGCACTGATCTTACGCCCATGGCGATGCTACTTGGAGGAAAGGGCGAAAAGGGACGGTTGTCATTTTCCTGGATGGGGAACATCAAACCTGCTGCCTCTGTCTGGACAGCTACTCATATAAAATATCGCAGTAGTTACCCGCATGCCTCGCTTTATCCCGATCCCTGTTGATACCTCGGGGACCATGACCTTATTTAGAGGAAAAAGAGATTTTGGTACTTCTGCAATATTGCTGGCATTATTGCTACGACAGCAGTCGCTGCCTCGGTTACTGCCTCGGCATTGGCCTTGTCAAATACAGTACAACCCAAACTATCAATGATTTATCGGCCACCGTCTCTGTGGCTCGGGACAGACAGGCCTCGGCCAATACTCAGATATAGGGAGGCCTTATGCTTGTCAACCAATGTATAGACCTGGTCCGAGAGCAATTAGACATTCTATGGCAACTGGCCCAGCTTGGCTGTAAGCAAAAACTCCCAGGCCTTTGTGTCACCTCCATATAATATGACAAATTTACCCGAGCTGCTAATCTGTCTAAGAGTCTTTCACAGCATCTGTTACAGAATTGGACCTCGGAGTTTGAGCAGACACTTCGGGAGCTGAGAGCGACCATCATTCAAGTAAATTCTACCCGACTGGACCTGTCTTTGACGGAGGGATTGTCGTCCTGGATCACCTCAGCAGTCTCTTATTTCAAGGAATGGGTGGGAGTGGGACTTTTTGGAGTGATCCTCTGCTGTGGATTAGTATTACTCTTCTGGTTGCTTTGCAAATTGAGATCTCAAACAAGAAAGGACAAAGTAGTGATCGCCCAGGCGCTTGTAGCCCTTGTACAAGGAGCGTCAGCCGATATCTGGTTGACCATGCTCAAGCAACAGGTCGCCGGCTGGACAGCATTTGCACTCCTAGAACCTCGGTTCATTGCACAGGATTAGAGTGTCCGGCTTGAGCAGCCCATGAGGGGTGACGAGCTTAGCATCGCACAGGGAAGTTCTACCAAATACGCTCCCTGGAAGGCATGTCATATTACATGATGGTTTCTGCCCCAGTTTTCCCTCCCTCGAAAAATGGCAGTGCGACGGGTTGGGAGTGCCCTGGGTCCCAACAACAGCCTAAGGGTATCTCTCTTGTACAGGTTCGCCAACTTTGTACGAGGATATGACGTCTGTCTTCGCCCTCCTATATCTGGGTGTCCTGTTTGCTTAAAAAAAAAAAAAAACAGAAAAGGGGGAGATGTGAGGAGCTGTCCTCACATATGTGAGGAGCTGTCCTCACATACTACATTACAAGATGGAACCGCCCGGCCCGCAGCAGCTCTCTGCTCCCAGACCCCGTGGGAAAGAGACCTCACCGCCTGGTCAGGTGGGCACTCCTGAGGATGCAGAGTGGAAGAGACCACCAAAACTGCCCACCCCTGCCCACATCCCTGGCCCAAGAGGAAACTGTATAAGGCCTCTGGGCTCCCGTGGGGGAGGGCCCAGGAGCGGCAGGACACCTGCCTGAGACACCGCCAGAACCTGAAGGAAACAGACCGGATAAACAGTTCTCTGCACCCAAATCCCGTGGGAGGGAGAGCTAAACCTTCAGAGAGGCAGACAAGCCTGGGAAACCAGAAGAGACTGCTCTCTGTACATACATCTCAGACGCCAGAGGAAAACACCAAAGGCCATCTGGAACCATGGTGCACTGAAGCTCCCAGAAGGGGCAGCGCATATCTTCCTGGTTGCTGCCGCCACAGAGAGCCCGTGGGCAGCACCCCACGAGTGAACTTGAGCCTCGGGACCACAGGTAAGACCAACTTTTCTGCTGCAAGAAAGCTGCCTGGTGAACTCAAGACACAGGCCCACAGGAACAGCTGAAGACCTGTAGAGAGGAAAAACTACACGCCCGAAAGCAGAACACTCTGTCCCCATAACTGACTGAAAGAGAGGAAAACAGGTCTACAGCTCTCCTGACACACAGGCTTATAGGACAGTCTAGCCACTGTCAGAAATAGCAGAACAAAGTAACACTAGAGATAATCTGATGGCGAGAGGCAAGCGCAGGAACCCAAGCAACAGAAACCAAGACTACATGCCATCATCGGAGCCCAATTCTCCCACCAAAACAAACATGGAATATCCAAACACACCAGACAAGCAAGATCTAGTTTCAAAATCATATTTGATCATGATGCTGGAGGACTTCAAGAAAGACGTGAAGAACTCCCTTAGGGAAACACAGGAAAACATTAATAAACAAGTAGAAGCCTACAGAGAGGAATTGCAAAAATCCCTGAAAGAATCACAAAAATCCCTGAAAGAATTCCAGGAAAACACAATCAAACAGTTGAAGGAATTAAAAATGGAAATAGAAGCAATCAAGAAAGAACACATGGAAACAACCCTGGATATAGAAAACCAAAAGAAGAGACAAGGAGCTGTAGATACAAGCTTCACCAACAGAATACAAGAGATGGAAGAGAGAATCTCAGGAGCAGAAGATTCCATAGAAATCATTGACTCAACTGTCAAAGATAATGTAAAGCGGAAAAAGCTACTGGTCCAAAACATACAGGAAATCCAGGACTCAATGAGAAGATCAAACCTAAGGATAATAGGTATGGAAGAGAGTGAAGACTCCCAGCTCAAAGGACCAGTAAATATCTTCAAAAAATCATAGAAGAAAACTTCCCTAACCTAAAAAAAGAGATACCCATAGGCATACAAGAAGCCTACAGAACTCCAAATAGATTGGACCAGAAAAGAAACACCTCCCGTCACATAATAGTCAAAACACCAAACGCACAAAATAAAGAAAGAATATTAAAAGCAGTAAGGGAAAAAGGTCAAGTAACATATAAAGGCAGACCTATCAGAATCACACCAGACTTCTCGCCAGAAACTATGAAGGCCAGCAGATCCTGGACTGATGACATACAGACCCTAAGAGAACACAAATGCCAGCCCAGGTTACTGTATCCTGCAAAACTCTCAATTAACATAGATGGAGAAACCAAGATATTCCATGACAAAACCAAATTTACACAATATCTTTCTACAAATCCAGCACGACAAAGGATAATAAATGGTAAAGCCCAACATAAGGAGGCAAGCTATACCCTAGAAGAAGCAAAAAACTAATCGTCTTGGCAACAAAACAAAGAGAATGAAAGCACACAAACATAACCTCACATCCAAATATGAATATAACGGGAAGCAATAATCACTATTCCTTAATATCTCTCAACATCAATGGCCTCAACTCCCCAATAAAAAGAAATAGATTAACAAACTGGATACGCAACGAGGACCCTGCATTCTGCTGCCTACAGGAAGCACACCTCAGAGACAAAGACAGACATTACCTCTGAGTGAAAGGCTGGAAAACAATTTTCCAAGCAAATGGTCAGAAGAAGCAAGCTGGAGAAGCCATTCTAATATCAAATAAAATCAATTTTCAACTAAAAGTCATCAAAAAAGATAAGGAAGGACACTTCATATTCATCAAAGGAAAAATCCACCAAGATGAACTCTCAATCCTAAATATCTATGCCCCAAATACAAGGGCACCTACATACGTAAAAGAAACCTTACTAAAGCTCAAAACACACATTGCACCTCACACAATAATAGTAGGAGATTTCAACACCCCACTCTCATCAATGGACAGATCATGGAAACAGAAATTAAACAGAGATGTAGACAGACTAAGAGAAGTCATGAGCCAAATGGACTTAACAGATATTTATAGAACATTCTATCCTAAAGCAAAAGGATATACCTTCTTCTCAGGTCCTCATGGTACTTTCTCCAAAATTGACCATATAATTGGTCAAAAAACGGGCCTCAACAGGTACAGAAAGATAGAAATAATCCCATGCGTGCTATCGGACCACCACGGCCTAAAACTGGTCTTCAATAACAATCAAGGAAGAATGCCCACATATACTTGGAAATTGAACAATGCTCTACTCAATGATAACCTGGTCAAGGAAGAAATAAAAAAAGAAATTAAAAACTTTTTAGAATTTAATGAAAATGAAGGTACAACACACCCAAACTTATGGGACATAATGAAAGCTGTGCTAAGAGGAAATCTCATAGCGCTGAGTGCCTGCAGAAAGAAACAGGAAAGAGCATATGTCAGCAGCTTGACAGCACACCTAAAAGCTCTAGAACAAAAAGAAGCAAATACACCCAGGAGGAGTAGAAGGCAGGAAATAATCAAACTCAGAGCTGAAGTCAACCAAGTAGAAACAAAAAGGACCATAGAAAGAATCAACAGAACCAAAAGTTGGTTCTTTGAGAAAATCAACAAGATAGATAAACCCTTAGCCAGACTAACAAGAGGACACAGAGAGTGCGTCCAAATTAACAAAATCAGAAATGAAAAGGGAGACATAACTACAGATTCAGAGGAAATTCAAAAAATCATCAGATCTTACTATAAAAACCTATATTCAACAAAACTTGAAAATCTTCAGGAAATGGAAAATTTCCTAGACAGATACCAGGTACCGAAGTTAAATCAGGAACAGATAAACCAGTTAAACAACCCCATAACTCCTAAGGAAATAGAAGCAGTCATTAAAGGTCTCCCAACCAAAAAGAGCCCAGGTCCAGACGGGTTTAGTGCAGAATTCTATCAATCCTTCATAGAAGACCTCATACCAATATTATCCAAACTATTCCACAAAATTGAAACAGATGGATCACTACCGAATACCTTCTACGAAGCCACAATTACTCTTATACCTAAACCACACAAAGACACAACAAAGAAAGAGAACTTCAGACCAATTTCCCTTATGAATATCGACACAAAAATAGTCAACAAAATTCTGGGAAACCGAATCCAAGAGCACATCAAAACAGTCATCCACCATGATCAAGTAAGCTTCATCCCAGGCATGCAGGGATGGTTTAATATACAGAAAACCATCAACGTGATCCATTATATAAACAAACTGAAAGAACAAAACCACATGATCATTTCATTAGACGCTGAGAAAGCATTTGACAAAATTCAACACCCCTTTATGATAAAAGTCCTGGAAAGAATAGGAATTCAAGGCCCATACCTGAACATAGTAAAAGCCATATACAGCAAACCAGTTGCTAACATTAAACTAAATGGAGAGAAACTTGAAGCAATCCCACTAAACTCAGGGACTAGACAAGGCTGCCCACTCTCTGCCTACTTATTCAATATAGTTCTTGAAGTTCTAGCCAGAGCAATCAGACAACAAAAGAATGTCAAGGGGATACAGATCGGAAAAGAAGAAGTCAAAATATCACTATTTGCAGATGATATGATAGTATATTTAAGTGATCCCAAAAGTTCCACCAGAGAACTACTAAAGCTGATAAACAACTTCAGCAAAGTGGCTGGGTATAAAATTAACTCAAATAAATCAGTTGCCTTCCTCTATACAAAAGAGAAACAAGCTGAGAAAGAAATTAGGGAAACGACACCCTTCATAGTAGATCCAAATAATATAAAGTACCTCGGTGTTACTTTAAAAAAGCAAGTAAAAGATCTGTACAATACGAACTTCAAGACACTGAAGAAGGAAATTGAAGACGACCTCAGAAGATGGAAAGATCTCCCATGCTCATGGATTGGCAGGATTAATATAGTAAAAATGGCCATTTTACCAAAAGCAATCTACAGATTCAATGCAATCCCCATCAAAATACCAATCCAATTCTTCAAAGAGTTAGACAGAACAATTTGCAAATTCATCTGGAATAACAAAAAACCCAGGATAGCTAAAGCTATCCTCAACAATAAAAGGACTTCAGGGGGAATCACTATCCCTGAACTGAAGCAGTATTACAGAGCAATAGTGATAAAAACTGCGTGGTATTGGTACAGAGACAGACAGATAGACCAATGGAATAGAATTGAAGACCCAGAAATGAACCCAACACCTATGGTCACTTGATTTTTGACAAAGGAGCCAAAACCATCCAATGGAAAAAAGATAGCATTTTCAGCAAATGGTGCTGGTTCAACTGGAGGTGAACATGTAGAAGAATGCAGATCGATCCATGCTTATCACCCTGTACAAAGCTTAAGTCCAAGTGGATCAAAGACCTCCACATCAAAGCAGACACACTCAAACTAATAGAAGAAAAACTAGGGAAGCATCTGGAACACATGGACACTGGAACAAATTTCCTGAACAAAACACCAATGGCTTACGCTCTAAGATTAAGAATCGACAAATGGGATCTCATAAAACTGCAAAGCTTCTGTAAGGCAAAGGACACTGTGGTTAGGACAAAACGGCAACCAACAGATTGGGAAAAGATCTTTACCAATCCTACAACAGATAGAGGCCTTATATCCAAAATATACAAAGAACTCAAGAAGTTAGACCACAGGGAAACAAATAACCCTATTAAAAAATGGGGTTCAGAGCTAAACAAAGAATTCACAGCTGAGGTTTGCCGAATGGCTCAGAGACACCTAAAGAAATGTTCAACATCTTTAGTAACAAGCGAAATGCAAATCAAAACAACCCTGAGATTTCACCTCACACCAGTGAGAATGGCTAAGGTCAAAAACTTAGGGGACAACAGATGCTGGCGAGGATGTGGAGAAAGAGGAACACTCCTCCATTGTTGGTGGGATTGCAAACTGGTACAACCATTCTGGATATCAGTCTGGAGGATCCTCAGAAAATTGGACATTGAACTGCCTGAGGATCCAGCTATACCTCTCTTGGGCATATACCCAAAAGATGCCCCAACATATAAAAAAGACTCGTGCTCCACTATGTTCATTGCAGCCTTATTTATAATAGCCAGAAGCTGGAAAGAACCCAGATGCCCTTCAACAGAGGAATGGATACAGAAAATGTGGTACATCTACACAATGGAATATTACTCAGCTATCAAAAACAACGAGTTTATGAAATTTGTAGGCAAATGGTTGGAACTGGAAAACATAATCCTGAGTGAGCTAACCCAATCACAGAAAGACATACATGGTATGCACTCATTGATAAGTGGCTATTAGCCCAAATGCTTGAATTACCCTAAATGCCTAGAACAAATGTAACTCAAGACGGATGATCAAAATGTGAATGCTTCACTCCTTCTTTAAAAGGGGAACAAGAATACCCTTGGCAGGGAAGAGAGAGGCAAAGATTAAAACAGAGACTGAAGGAACACACATTCAGAGCCTGCCCCACATGTGGCCCATACATATACAGCCAAGATGGATGAAGCAAAGAAGTGCAGACTGACAGGAGCCGGATGTAGATCGCTCCTGAGAGGCACAGCCAGAATACAGCAAATACAGAGGCGAATGCCAGCAGCAAACCACTGAACTGAGAATAGGTCCTCCATTGAAGGAATCAGAGAAAGAACTGGAAGAGCTTGAAGGGGCTCGAGACCCCATATGTACAACAATGCCAAGCAACCATAGCTTCCAGGGACTAAGCCACTACCTAAAGACTATACATGGACTGACCCTGGACTCTGACCTCATAGGTAGCAATGAATATCCTAGTAAGAGCACCAGTGGAACGGGAAGCCCTGGGTCCTGCTAAGACTGAACCCCCCAGTGAACTAGACTGGTGGGGGGAGGGCGGCAATGGGGGGAGGGTTGGGAGGGGAACACCCATAAGGAAGGGGAGGGGGGAGGGGGATGTTTGCCCGGATACCGGGAAAGGGAATAACACTCGAAATGTATATAGGAAATACTCAAGTTAATAAAAAACAAAACAAAACAAAACAAAACAAAAAAAAAAAAAAAAGAAGATGGCACCGGCATCCAGCAGAACGCACCTAGTAAAAAGGGCAATACGCAGGCGCCTGGTAACTTCCCTACTCAAAGGGACATGTACGTTTTGGTATGTCATCTGGCATAATTGGCAGCGACCAGTCAGAGAGTGACATGTCCTAGGCGAGGATAGTTTCCTATATAAGGGACGGTTATTCCTCACTTGGCGTCTCCGCATTGTAAGCTTATGCTCTTCCCTCTTAAGACGCATTAAAGCTTTTCTGCAGTAGGATCCTGTGTGTGCCGCGTCCTTTCTGCTGGCGAGACGTAGCACGGGACAAATTACTATATAGTGACACTCAATTTATAGCAATTAGAACCCAAGCTTAAGGCAGGGGGTAGGATGAGGTTGGGGCAGGTTTCAGGTTAGCTGGAAAAGAAGCCTATTCTATTTAAAAAAGAAGTAAAAGTGGCCAAAGCCTGAGGGCACAATAGCTACAACTTCTCCCAGCAAGTTTGAAAACGTGCTGAAGAGAGTTTGTCCTGTAGCCATGAAGCCTAGGCAGATCAGAAACATAGAGGGTTGAAAAGGCTTGGCCGGGTCTGCCATTACAAAACTAGTGCTGGGATAAAAACAACACAATACACAAAATAAAAACCATAGGCAGCTAAACTTGTAGGGCATTAAACTTAAAATTGGTAAAACAAAGTCCTTTGAGAGATGTTTTGAGATTAAAAACAAAAAAATGTTTTCTATATTTGGGATGAGGGAAAGTGCAATGACACAGGGTATCTGGATTTCATATGATCTTGCTTTGTTTACAAGCATGCAAATGGCTATATTTCAATCATTATAGTTCTCTATGTCCTCCTTGGGAGAAATCAGAATAAGGAAGATGTGGGAGATTGAGAAATTAAATACTAGATTAAAGGTCATAAAACAGAGGTTGAAAGCATCTTTAAATCAAAACAGGAAACCCTCAGAAGAATACAATCTGTAATTTACTATAGTAAAATCAAAAAATGTAGTTCCAGTTAGAATGGTTCCACAGGAGCTTGAGAAATTAGGATGGCAGCTCATAGGCATATAATATATTGAAATAAGAATACAGATTCTGCTTATTTATCCTAAATAAAAGCAATGCCATACAATACGTTGTGTTTTAATTTTATTTGGAAAATTTGATACAGTGTAACATTGGTAAATGTTACAATGGCTTTCTGCCTTCAGTTCTGAGGAGGATAATGCTGAGATTACACATTTATTAGAAATGAAGGCTATCTTAGATACACCTTTACAGATTAAAACTGATGATGCTTAGCAATAGAGATTCATTAAAATACAATTTCATGGGCATTATGGCATGAAGCCTATTCCAGATAAAGTTTACAATCCTACAGGTTAAGCCTTTATAAAAAGGCCTAACAATGTTTCATTGTTGAAATAGGCTATAAATAGATGTCCTTCAAAAGTACCAAACACTCAGAGAATATGGCATTTAAACATAATTTTATTAATTTAAGAACTTTGTTGATATTGAAACTGAAAGATACCTGTTTGATATTAGTGTAGCCATTTCTTTTTTTTTTCTCTCCATCTTTATTAACTTGGGTATTTCTTATTTACATTTCAATTGTCATTCCCTTTCCTGGTTTCTGGGCCAACATCCCCCAACTCCTCCTAATTCCCTTCTATATGGGTGTTCCCCTCCCCATCTCCCAGCCTGTACCACCCCCCCAACAATCACTTTACCTGTGGGTTCTATCTTGGCAGGACCAAGGGCTTCCCCTTCCACTGGTGCTCTTACAAGTCTATTCATTGCTACCTATGCGGTTGGAGGCCAGGTTCAGTCCATGTATAGTCTTTGGGTAGTGGCTTAGTCCCTGGAAGCTCTGGTTGGTTGGCATTGTTGTTCATATGGGGTCACGAGCCCCTTCAAGCTCTTCCAGTCCTTTCTCTGATTCCTTCAATGGGGGTCCCGTTCTCAGTTCAGTGGTTTGCTGCTGACATTCGCCTATGTATTTGCCATACTATTGCTGTGTCCCTCAGGAGAGATGTACGTCCGGTTCCTGTCAGTCTGCACTTCTTTGCCTCATCCATCTTATCTAGTTTGGTGGCTGTATATGTATGGGCAACATGTGGGGCAGGCTCAGAATGGGTGTTCCTTCAGTCTCTATTCTAAACTTTGCCTGCCAAGGGTATTCTTGTTCCCCTTTTAAGGAGTGAAGTATTCGCATTTGGCCATCCTTCTTGAATTCATGTCTTCTGTGCATCTAGGGTAATTCGAGCATTTGGGCTGATATTGACTTATCAATGAGTACATACCATGTGTGTTTTTCTGTGAGTGGGGTACCTCACTCAGGATGATATTTTCCAGTTCCATCCGTTGCTATGAATTTCGTAAAGTCATTGTTTTTAATAGCTGAGTAGTATTCCATTGTGTAGATATCCCACATTTTCTATATCCATTCGTCTGCGGAAGGGCATCTGGGTTCTTTCCAGCTTCTGGTTATAATAAATAAGGCTGCTATGAATATAGTGGAGCACATGTCTTTGTTATATGTTGGGGCATCTTTTGGGTACATGCCCAAGAGAGGTATAGTTGGGTCCTCAGGTAGTTTCCAATTTTCTGAGGAACCTCCAGACTGATCTCCAAATGGTTGTACCAGTCTGCAATCCCACCAACAATGGAGGAGTGTTCCTCTTCCTCCACACCCTTTCCAGCATCTGCTCTCACTTGAGTTTTTGATCTTCGCCATTCTCACTGGTGTGAGGTGGAATCTCAGGGTTGTTTTGATTTGCATTTCCCTTATGACTAAAGATGTTGAACATTTCTTTAGGTGTTTCTCATTCATTCGGCATTCCTCAGCTGTGAATTCTTTGTTTAGCTCTGAACCCCATTTTTTAATAGGGTTATTTGTCTCCCTGCGGTCTAACTTCTTGAGTTCTTTGTATGTTTTGGATATAAGCCCTCTACCGGTTGTAGGATTGGTATACATATTTTCCCTTTGTGTTGGTTGAATTTTTGTCCTTACAACACTGTCCTTTGCCTTACAGAAGCCTTGCAGTTTTATTAGATCCCATTTTTCGATTCTTGATCTTAGAGCATAAGCCATTGGTGTTTTATTCAGGAAATCTTCTCCAGTGCCCATGTGTTCAAGATTTTTCCCCACTTTTTCTTCTATTAGTTTGAGTGTATCTGGTTTGATGTGGAGGTCCTTGATCCACTTGGACTTAAGCTTTGTACAGGGTGATAAGAAAGGATCAGGTGCAGCCATTTGTTAAGAATGAGAATCTTTAAAGCTGTACCTTGCTTAGACCCTAGATGTTAGACAATAGACCAGAAAGTACAGAAAGCACATTCCCACCCACTCTTTTGGAAGTTACCCAATCATAAAACAGATGGTATAGATCATATTTACTGCAGGGCAATTACAAGGCAAGAAACATCTCCGGGAAGCTGACTGACCACTATAGATTGTGCTGCAGGATGAAAAACATATAACAAGTTAGATGTCCTTGGTACTGACATAGTTGTGCTGACATAGCTATAGCCTTGTCCTGGGAACACCAGGTGAGAAACATCTGCCAAGTCAGATATCCTTGGTCTTTGTCCTGGGAACCGCAGGATGGAAAAACATATATCAAGTCAGACATCCTTGGTACTGAAATGGCTGTATTGATATGGTTGCATCCCTTTCTCAGAAACTCCAGAACCAGAACATCTGCCTAGTCAGATATCCTTGGCACCACAATAGCTGAGCTAATGAAACTGTGTAACCTTAAATGATTGTATAAGCTGTATATTTCTGCTGGTCTGGGCTCTTCACATTCCTCCTGTGTGAGGACCGTGTCAAGCCCCAGTGCACTGGTATCCCAAAGTAAACCTCTTGTTTTTCCATCAAGACTGAGTCCCACATGTTTGTGGGGTGGTGGGTATCCTCAGGATTGGAGCAAGAGTCTCCTCGGTCTGAGGGTCTTTCAAAACATATCAGATCCCAGCTATACCTCATTGAACTTAGAAGAAGAAGATGATGAGCTCCAAAGAAACTCCATTTAGAGCTGTCTTCATTTGTGGCAAGCTAGCCTCTGGGCAAAGAAAGTGCCCTAACTTAATCGGCAGACAGAATGCCATCCAGAAAAGAAAACAAAACAAAATGAAAACAAATGCATTGAACTTGATTGCCAAGCTTTGCCAATACAGGGTAAGCAAATCCTTAGTAATTCCTTCTCCACATAAGGTTTGTCAGATACTTTGAACAAGAGAGCTGAAGACAGTGCTCCAATGTCTTAGAATACTTTGAAGTAGTCTCGACAGCCAACTGTCTGCCATTTTTAAAACTTTGAAAGTGTTTGTCTGCACTTCCTACTTAATCAGGAAATATTTCTTCTTAGTTGTCTTTTGGGGTTGAATACAAGATAATCATAGTCTCAATAAAAGCTTAAGTTGTATATTTAAGAGGATTTATTAGACCTAAAAAGATGGTTTTAGGTTGTTAATGCAAGTTAGGATAAAATGTGATTTAGATCCAGAACTCTGAACTCACCAGGACAGGATAGATAGTAGGATATTTTTCTTAATTACCACATACTATGGACTTGACATTGTAAATATATATCACACCTTATAACTATTATAATTTTTATAATTTTATTCAATTTATATTTGAAAAAGAGACATTTATTGTATTTCAAAGGGGGATTATTGAGAGAATATCTAATATCGAAATGACTATGGCACTTGTTAATAATAAATCTGACGGCTTATTATTTAGGTGGTAAATAAGAAGTGGGAAATCTGGGAGAAATCATAATTCTGAGATAGAATGCGGCAGGAGATTCACCTTGGAAGACGTGAGGAGAGAGACACATAGTACCTGAACATGGTTAAGTGGGCATGTTACAGAATGTAGGTTAAAATAAGTCAGTTATTCTAAATTGTGATCTAGTTAGAGAAGAGCCTCACTATATAGTCAAGGTATTTGTAAATATATCTTGAGTCTGAGTCTTAGTTCTCGGAGCATGGCGCTGTGTGGAAGAACTGGATCAAACTGCTACACTATATTGTTCATGAGTTTTAAGCCAAGCTAAGTTTACAGGGTATATTGTCTAAGCACATACTCAAATAATAAATTATAGAGGCCATAAGTTGTCAAAAGTTATGATTTTTGTAGTAGAATCATCCCTCATATTTGAATTGAGGTCTTGTAGTTGATTTGGTAGACTAACCTGAAATTGATTAAATGAATGTATTTGAATTTAATTGATAAATTATTGATATTTATGTCCATGGAAATGGTTGAAGGGATAACTTTGTATGGTAAACTGTAGAAAAACACAGAATACATGTCATTACAGTGGATTTAAACTTTTTTTCCCAGATTTCAAGTTGTATTAAAAAGCTTACAGTAATAAAAAACAGCATATTATTGAAATAATAGACACATTGGTCAATGTATAGAATTGAAGACTCAGATCCAGATGTAATTCCATACAGGTAAAAACACCTTGTTTTTCACAAAGCAAACAAAATTACACACTTGGGAAAAGGTCAGCATCTTGACTGACAGATGGTGTGAATAGCAGCATACAGAGAAATGAAAATAGATCCATATCTCTCACCCTGAACACAACTCAACTCCAAATGGATCAAGGAACGCACTCAAATCACTGAAACCAAAAGCCCTGAACCTGACCTCTTTTTTTTCTTTTTTCCTTTTCCTTTTTTTTTTTTGACTCCGATTTGTGAATCCAAAATTCAGTTTAACAGACTGGATGTTTTCCTATCCTGAGTCTCACTGGTCACAGAGCTTCCCACAATGCCTTCTCCCACCACCTCCCACCAGCAGCTGCACAGATGTTGGCTGACCTGCTTCGTGGACACCAGGATACATCCTCAATTTTTCCCTCTGCACATCAAAATGTGAAAGTTCATGGCCTGTATCTTTCCTGCCATAGATGTCCAAGTGGAAAGACATTTCTCCCATTCTGTCAGGATGCTGGAGGAGTTGTGAGTGTCTATGCGGCTCATTTCTCCTGTCCTGTCAGGATGCTGGAGGTGTTGTGAGTGCCTATGCGGCTCATTTGTTTGTTTTCTGTGATTTTCCTTTGCATGTTTGCTTTCTGAGATAAGGTGTTACAAAGCTTAGCCTGGCCTCAAACACACTGATGTAGCCAAAGATGACCTTGAGCACTTTGCTCCTCCTGCTTCCACCCTCCAAGAGCTTGGAATATAAGAATCCCATGAATCCTTGCTCTTTGCTTTGGAGACTATGGAGATGGCCCAGATTGGGATCCTTCTCTCTCAAGTGTTCTTAGCTCACCTGCCCAGGGCTGGAGTTTGCCAGACAGTTGCTCCTGCAACCTCAGAGTCAGTCTGCTCACCAGGAGGCTGCATTAGATAACTTGATCACTTTTCTTTCATCAGGGATGTTATTAGTTCTTTAAAATCTGTTCGAGTCTCAGCCTGATTGTTCTCCTGTGAGCTGACTTTTTAAAACATCAAAAAACAAAAAGAAAACAATACAAATAAACAAAAATCTTAGAGTTTTACATTTCTCTGGGCCTTAAATGAGTATCCCCAAATACCAGCACTTTCGTAGCTCTTAATCTCATCAGAGTCCTCATGAGCTCTCACCTTTCTCTGCTATTGAAGGCAGACTGGAAGAAACAGGGAGTAGTCTGAATGAATGTCACAGAGTCACTGTATGCAATGCTCCCTACTCTGCAGAAGGTTAGCTGCCACTTCTAGGGAAATCATTGGAAGCACTGGGTGGCACATAAATAATTAAGGGGCGCCTTTTAATTAAGGCTTTGTAGTGAAAACGGCTTTGTGCAACATTAAGAGCTTTTGAATAACTTTGATGCTCTCTTTTCAACCTGAACTTGTCATCCCTGGAAACTGCACAAATAGTGACTTTTAACAGCTTTGGTCTTTTGATGATACCAGAGACTCACTTCTTTCTTGTGAATGAATGCTTTGTGAAAAGTTAGCAATCTGTTGAGGTGGCCAGCACTTCTCGTTTCAGGGAGATGATGGTATTCGTTATTCTTCTCATTGCTGTGACAACATATTCAACTAAATCAACTTATCCATGGTTTGTTTGTAGTGGCCAGTTAGGACACAGGACTCATGGAGGAGGGGAAGGCAGGGCAGTCAGAGCAGCTCTGACTATGGTGACAGGAGCCTGAGGCAGCTTACTTCTGGTTCTCTCTGTCTGCTCTGGATTTCTGTTACAAGATGTGATCTTGCAGCTTTTCGTCGTGCTTTGATACTTCCTAGCCATGATGAAGTCTTCTCCCTCTGGAACTAGATAAGACAAATTATCCTGTAATTATCCATCCCTTATAAGATATTCATAGCTACCTGTGGGCTATTTAATGCCACACAGAATCTGGATCATCTTTGTCTTCCTCCATCTTCCTTCCATCCTCTGTGAATTTAAACTTTACAATCAATGATTGCACTCAATGGTCTCAACACAACATTGGTTGAATGTATAAGGGAGGGAAACAGGGTGTGTCTGTGTTTGCGTGTGCGCACATGCATGGTGTTTAAGCTCTTTCTTGTGTTGTTTCTTTTCGGCTATTTTGGGGACTGTGTAAACGTTAATAACTTTTCTTACACAGTTTGTCAAAAACAAATTTAAGCAAAGATTCCTCTGGTAAGAAAGATGCTCATGCTATTTTCAGTGAAAGATTTAATAATGCCTCAGGTCATAATTGAAAGTATACTATATAAGAAGTGGAGAGATCACTTGGTAGTTGACAGTGCTTGCAGCTTTTCACTGGGCTCTAGTTCAGTTTGTAACAAACACACTTAGTGGATAGCAACAGTTTGTAACTTCAACTGTGAAAAATCCAATGCCTAATTTTGAACTTTTTCAGCAACGGCTCTCATCTGTCCACATCCATATATATGTATCCATAAATGTAAAAAAAATAAAACTTTTTAAAACTTGTTTCATACAAATATTAAATAAATTAAACTTATTTTTGTCTCTCGTACATATCCTGAGTACTCTGAAATCTCAAATATTATAATTGCTGAAATTGGCTTAATGATCATTAGCTCACTAACAACACTGATGTCAGATAGGATCTTCAGACTGTAACTTTATGAGTTTCAGGAAAACCAATTTATTTGACTGTGCTTATAAAATATAATAATCAGCTCTATATAATCCAGTGGTGTCTTCTTAGAGAAAAATCAGAACTTTGTCTCTTTATTATCAAGTCATGTGTGTGTGTGTGTGCGTGTGTGTGTGCGCGTGTGTGTGTGTGTGTGTGTGTGTGTGTGTGTGTGTGTGTGTGTGTTCAAATGCCATAATTCCCTTGTCTTGTGTTGGTTCTTCAGAAAATTGCTAATGATGAGATTTTCTAAGTAGGTTAACAGTTCTATAAAGTTATTCATAGTTTTCTTCTAAATTTATTAAACATGTATTCCTGAAAAATCCTACCATTTATAAAACAGATGAGTGTACATTCGTGGACATAGAGGAAGTATATGACCTCCCTAGCCTTGTCAATTTGACATGACCTAGATTCATCCAAAAAAGATATCTCAATGAAATAATCTGTCTTCAACATCCTGTCTGTAAGAGACTGCTTTGCTAATTGATTTAGAAAGACTCAGTCTATTATTGGTGACACCAATCCCTCTGAAGGTTCACTCATGATGTATTATAATGTTGTTAGGTATGAGCCTGAGCAAACCAGATTGAGTCCCCAAGCAGCCTGCCTCCATTGTTACTGTTTTAAGAGCCCACTTCAACCTTTCCCTAAATGATGGGGTTTGCCTTAAATGTGTAAGCTAAATATACTCTTTCTCTCCCAAGTTGCTTTTAGTTCTAATGTTTTTCATAGCACATAAAGAAAACTAGAAGAGAAATTGAGACCAAAAGTTGTTGTATGAACATTTTTTAATATGAATTTCTGTCAAGACATACCAAAACATGTAAAAGACATAGAAAAAAATGAATGCTCATCAAAACAAATAAATAATATATATTTTCCTTACTGGGATTATAGCTAGATTTGTTTTTTACACACTCTTTATAGTATAGCTGAGGTACACATGTTAAGCCAAATTTTGAAAAACCTTACTATGTCCATTGGACTATTCACACGCTTTGGATGTTATGAGTTATTATAGCCATGTAGCTTTAAAAATGAACCCATGCTAAAGTCAGCTATGTATTGGCATTGGCGGTGTCTGTTCCTATCCTGGTACAGAGTCTGAGATCCATGACTGTTTTTCCTAGCCAACGCCTCACTCACAAATGCCAGCTCTACCTCTCCTAATCACCAAGATCATTCTCTTGCCAATTCACCACCCCATAGTCAGTTCTGGGGACATTCTTGCCAGCCTGGGCTCTCCAGTGGTTTCCACTCCTCTGGATCTTGGACTTTTGTACAGTCTTTCCATTCAAAACCCTAGCTGAATGCCGCCTGGCTATGTACTTTCCCTCATGCTCATCTAGGTCACTTAGAATGGAAAACACCAGTACTCTTTGTTTAAAATAAACAGATGACACAACCACTAGGTGTGAAATCTATCCTTCTAAACTCACCAATTATTCTATGTTAGAAATTCTTGTGGTGGAGGCTGCTACCAGGGCTAACAGTTCCCAGTCTATATCCTTCCTCCTCTCCCTCTTGCCTCCCTGTTTAAAACCTGTTTCTTCTTCCTTAGTCCCCTTTTCCTTTCTAGGACCTGGAAGACTCACCTCCTCCTTCTCATTCAATGATTGGCTTCTTTTCAACTTTATTAGCCAATCAATTAATTAAGGGAAATTCCCGTACAAGCAATGTGTTCAAATTGAGTAGCTACGGAAAAAGATTTATTAATATGTCTGTAAAAGTTGGGACAGAGTATCCCTGTATCATGGGAAAAAGAAAGAATGGTAGAGATAGATGCATTATGTCTTCCTCTCCCCTCTGTCAGCAAACATACCCATACATTATCATGTATATCACACACACACACACACACACATACACACACACACACACACAGACACACACACACACACAAAATAAGAGCAGTATTTGTTCACTCCTTCTTTAAAAGGGGAACAAGAATACCCTTGGGAGGGAATAGGGAGGCAAAATTTAGAACAGAGGCAGAAGGAACACCCATTCAGAGCCTGCCCCACATGTGGCCCATACATATACAGCCACCCAATTAGATAAGATGGATGACGCAAAGAAGTGGAGGCTGACAGGAACCGGATGTAGATCTCTCCTGAGAGACACACCCAGATACAGCAAATACATAGGCGAATGCCAGCAGCAAACCACTGAACTGAGAACAGGACCCCCGTTGAAGGAATCAGAGAAAGGACAGGAAGAGCTTGAAGGGGCTCATGACCCCATATGAACAACAATGCCAACCAACCAGAGCTTCCAGGGACTAAGCCATTACCCTAAGACTATACATGAATTGACCCTGGGCTCCCACCTCATAGGTAGCAATGAATAGCCTTGTAAGAGCACCAGTGGAAGGGGAAGCCCTTGGTCCTGCCAAGACTGAACTCCCAGTGAACGTGATTGTGGGGGGAGGGTGGTCCTGGGGGGAGGATGGGGAGGGAAGCCCATATATAAGGGGTGGGGAGGGGTTAGGGGGATTTGGACCCAGAAACCGGCAAGGGGAATAACAATCGAAATGTAAATAAGAAGCACTCAAGTTAATAAAGATAAAAAGAGAAGAGCAGTATGTGCTAAAGCTAGGTTCTTCTATTTAAAGATTCTACCACATAAGGAGGAAACATATTCAGGCATACCCATGCCATACTTTACAGAGAAGATAAAACCAAGGGCAAGAAATAGATGTATGTAAACTTATGTTTGGGTCCAATATAGTTTTTAATATCAAATATAATCTAGAAATAGATTAAACATAGTTTTTACCTTATGGCCAAGGAATATTTGTTAGGACCAGATTGGGATTATCTAAGGATCCAGCTTGCCACTATCCTTGGACATGAGGACAAAGGACCACTTTTCTTTCTAACATCCTACCTGTATAATTATGACAAATTACACATGAAATATCTTTTTTCCTTTGCCTGTTCTTATGCCAAAATATCTGAAAAAGACTACTTACAAATAAATGGCTTATTTGAGATTAGAGTTCATGATACAGTGCACAGGAAAAGTAATAATACACAGCTAGTAACCCACCCTCTATTGTCAGCAAATAGAAAGAGGTGAATGCTGATGTTGCCTATACATAGGTGGAGTCTTTCCCCATTAATCAATTAAATTCAGAACCCACATTACAGATATTTCCTGAAGTTTGTCTCCTAGGTGATTTTAGATCCTGTCAAGTTGACAACAAAATTAATCACCGTGATGAGTATAAATAGCCATGAAAAGAATAAAATAAGAATTTGTTCTTCCAGTATAAAGACCATGCTGCAGATAGACGTGTTTCTTAAACTAAACTCTTTTCTAAAACCAAAAAAGGCCTGAAAAGTCAGACCTTTTATGCCTTCCAACTTTTCTAAAACATACAAGATTAAACTATCATATTTTTAAGTAAATTTTTATTGCAATACAATGATACTTTCTCCTTGTTACTTGATAAACCCTAATTTTTTTCTATTTTTGTGAGTGTAGTGTTTTTATTATCCACTGTTATTTATAGAAATTTAGTGTTTACTTAGTGTGCATTCCTTTTGGTATACGTGACTGTAGAAACTAGAGGTGGCCATCCAAAGTCTTCTTCATTTCTTTCCTACCTTATTTGTTATTTATCTATTTAAAGTTTTACTTCTTTAATTAAAAAATAAAATTACAGAAAATACATTTTGGTTATATTTTTCTTCTCATTGAAATCTACACAAATACTCCAAACCTATCTACAAATCCGTGTTTATGCTTTTTCTAGAACTCTCTTTCCCTTTCTTAAGAATATAAAGCCTACCCAAAAATCAATTAAAAATAAACACAAAAGTAATAAGACAAAATAATACCCAAACAAACAAAATAAGACAAGGTATACACAGTGACACATAAAGAATTGTAGAGGCAATAAGTGCTGCCCAACACTCCAGGGCATGGTTTTTTTTTTCCTTTCTAGTGAGTGAAGTTGGTATACCATCATACTCCTTTGGAGAAAATTGGTTTTCGCTTTGTCAGCAAGTTTCAATCACCAACAGCTTCTTGCCTGGGGATGAGACTTTGTATATATGTTTCCTTCTCAGTGCTAGCTTTTTAATCTGGTTTGAGCTTGCTCAGAACTTGTGCAAGCTGTCAGAGTTCCTATGACTTCATATGTGTATCTGTATGATTGTGTTTTGAAAATACGGTTTCTTTGAAGTCATCACCTACCTCTGGCTCTTTCATTCTTTCTGCCTCCTCTTCCATACAGATGCCTGATATTTTAGGTAAGGGGTATGATAAAAAAATCTCACTTATGATGGAGAGCTCAAAATTCCATCACTATCCGAACTCTATATTAGTTCCCTTCAACTGAAAGAAAGCTTCTCTTACGAAGGCAGAACATGGCACTGATCTACACCTATAACAACAGTACATTAGGAGGAGCCATTCATTTTATTGCTATGTTCCTTTAGAATAATGAAATTATTGCTTTTCTCTAAATGTATGTGAAAATACACACAGACAAACACACTCATATATATAAATATGTATATACACATATACATATACATATATATTATCAGGTTTGTGGCTACTTTATCAGTGTCAGATATGAATTCTGTCTCACAGAGTGGGGCTCAAATACAATGTAAAAGAAAAGAGGTTGTTTATTCACACATTTATACCACTATTAAGTGAGTACATTTTTTAACCAACTGACTGTTATAGATTATAGGGCTTATATCTAAATATTTTTTCCCTTCCAGCATCATAAACTCTAGTCAGTAGGAATGAAACATTTATCTGGGCTCTGGCTCTACTTCTCCATGTTTGACATTGTATGTTATCCTCAGCACTATACATTTATGATCATGTTATAGAGAGTAAATAATACCCAGAAGAATGGCCTGTGATGGGAGGGGTGATCTATGGTATCGTCTTTCATCAATGATTTCATCAATGCAAGGTATTTCTGGCCGAACGTTTTACATGGTGACATATAATATCTTTTTAGAACTTCATCTTGATGACTCCAATTATCTTCCTTTCATATAATGTGTGTGTGTGTGTGTGTGTGTGTGTGTGTGTGTAGCTTAGGAAGGTTCTACAGTGGTAGTGTCCCAAATGTATATTCAAGGGGTGTTTATAGTTACTTGTCTGTCACAGTAGTCCCTATAATAGCCTACCACCTCATCCCTGTCCCCCTTTAGTCCTCTTATTAAGGTTCCTCTTTATCTCCTTTAAATATCTTCTTCTTGAGATAAGTTTTCATAACAGAAGCTGTATCTTGAAAATTGGTTAACCTGACTATTCCTAGCACACAAGAGATATTTCTGCTTAACTTCCTTATTTTCTCACTGGTAGAATTAGAAATTTTTTAGTTGTCCTCCTTTTTACATTGCATACTGCTTGACTACTTTCTTTTGTCAACGTGAAACAAACTAGGGTCATTTGGGAAGAGGAATCTTCAACTGAAAAAAAAATGTGCCCAGTGCCAACTTTGGCAGGGTCTTCTTTCTTGTCAGTTTTTCATAAGGCACAGAAAGGAAAGAGCATCGGGAGAGGATACGACTGTTCCTTACAAGATACAGGGATAAGACTTTGTCTTATGACATTTTTAGGGTTGCTGTGTAATAATAAAAAAAATTTACTTATCTGAGACTAAATTACCTTGTTACTGTAGCTGAACTGCCTAGAAACTGCAAGTTTCTGGCACTTAACACCTCTTCCTAAAACAGCAAAGGATTAAGTAAGTAGACTTTGTGCTATCTCAGCAGGAACTGCACAGATAGAACTTTCCACCAGCTAGTCAGAAGTTACAGGAAAAGGGGGGTACTTTGAGAAGTGATTATAATATTTATTACTAAGTTGTAAAACATTTCTTATGAAAGCTATCTAAGGGGGAAAGCAGAAAGATCCTGAATGGGAAAAGGGAAAAATTCTCTTTCTCATCTTTTTGTCCTCAGTACATATACAATTTTCAGAATACATGATCACATGTTAAAAAGTTCACCACACATTCACACATAAAAGCAAATCATAAATGACATAGAAGTTTACAACTGAGAGTGTTTACATGCATAGCCATTAGGAGTAATTATCTAGTTAAACATCCACCACCTGTCACATCTTCACAGGTTCGTAGAGAGTTGAAAACCATAACTAAGCTATTAGTGAAGTTTTGTATAGATTAACCCAGACAATATTTTATCTTCTTTTACCTATAATAAATTGTTAGTTCCCTTTACGTGACCTTAGTTAATTGTTTTGACAATCTCTTGGAATGTGTTCTGAGTAATAGAAAGTATGGTTACTGTCTAAGAATCAATTACTTGATGACACATGGGAGACTGACAGAATTCTCATTGCAGTTTTGACTATCAGAAAGGGATCTACTAGCAGTACTACTATTAAGAGAGCTTAATAATCACTGATATTTCAGTAATTCTTGTAGGATCATCCTTAAGAATTAAGAAGTCATCTATTTGTCTATATAGCATCACTGCAAGAGAGTACATCTTCGTAGATCTGCAGCTATCTGCTCAAAAGGGGTGGGCTAGTACTTAATGATTGCTATATATGTTTAATAATAACAAGAAACATATATTAATATCAGGAATCTTTCCTAAAATGAATTCTCTTGGGCTTCGCCTATAAAGCAAAACTGTTGCAGACTATAATCTGAAGCATACCTCCTACTATGGATTCTGACAAAAATGTTTCCAAAAGACTGGTTCCTGGGCCTTTTCCTTGTAAAGAATGAGTATTGGAGTTAGGAATATTGTGGGGCCTCACCTTGGCAGTTTGTTTTGGGTTGGAGAAGATAGCAGGATGAGAATGACATGGATAACAAAGAATTAAGCAGTGTTTCTTCGTGGCAGCTTTGGTTTCTATCTTCAAGTTTCTGCCTTCACTTTCCCTTATGATGATCTAATCTTAAGACAAAGTGTTTCTGTATTAAGTTGTAATTGGTTATGATGTTTTATCCTAGTAATAGAAATCAAGCTGCAGCACATGGTTTCTGGTGCTCAAACTCAGGTCTTGATGTAGTATGGCAAGCCCTTTGTTGACTAAACCATCTTTTCAGCATCAACCCTTAATATTTCTATAAGATAGTATTTTCAGTGTAAACAAAGTGCAGCTTTCCATAAGGATATATCATAGGTCTGAAATTTTAATTAAAGGAACCTGGATATAGCAAAACAACACACACTTTAGCAAAATCTCTCCTGGTCAACTGCCATTACACTGAGTGTGCATTTGTGAATTTGCAAGACAAAACAGTTGTCAAGGAGGTGTGGTATAGTGATTAGCATGCCAAACAAATTAGAAAGGGAAGGAGCAAAATGCTTGACTGGTTTGTTAGCTAAAATTAATTTGCATGGGGATTTTGTACATGACATACAGTGTCTTTACCTGTGAAAATTGAACAAATAGACAGAGCTGTGATATGAATGTGTGCGCGTGCGTGCGTGCGTGTGTTTGTGTGTGTGTGTGTGTGTGTGTGTGTCTCAAATATCTTGAGTCACAGCTCCTCCTCCACATGTCTTGTACATTAGATGAATTGTTCATTATTATTTTTCTGGCAAGGAAGAAAGAAAAAACTCAGTGTGGCAGCACACAGCTGTACTTCCAGCATTCGAGAAGTAGGGACGCAAAGAACAGAAATTCAAGGTCATTTTCAATTACACAGTAAAATTAAAACCAACATAATGTTCATGAGATGCTGCCTCAACTATTTAAAGCTAGAAAATGTTGTGCTTTAGGAAGTGGATGGAGGCTGGAGATAAACTTCAGAACAATGCATCCCTAGCATGTACAAGGCACTGATATACATTCTTCTATAACTTTACCAGATATAATGACTTGAGCTGTTCATCCCAGGTATCAGGATAAGATTTTATCATACATAAGGATTTTGAGGCTTGCCTTACCCTAGATCTTATAAGAAAGGGCAAGTGTGTGTGTGTGTGTGTATGTGTGTGTGTGTGAGAGAGAGAGAGAGAGAGAGAGAGAGGGAGAGAGAGAGAGAGAGAGAGAAAGAGAGAGAGAGCAAGAAGAGGAGGAGGGGAGGAGGGTGGCGGAGGAAGAAGAAGAATGAATAAGGAGGAGGAGAAGAAAAAGAAGAAGAAGAGGAGGAAGAGGAAGAGGAAGAGTTAGAGGAAGAGGAAGAAGAAGAAGATGTGGAAGAGGAAGAGGAAGAAGGAGAAGAAGAGGAAAAGTCATGTGGTGTTTCATAGAATATGTATTCTATTAGGTTTTAGATAAGCAACTGTTTTCAGTAGAGCCATTCTTTTCAGTTATATTTTGAATACTAATTGATAACAGACTTGCTGTGAAAGAACAGCATCAAGAAGAGAGTCCACACCGGCGGATCCCGGCCCGCAGCAGCTCTCTGCTCCCAGACCTGGTGAGAGAGAGACCCAACCGCCTGGTCAGGTGGGCACTCCTGAGGCTGCAGAGCAGAAGAGACCACCAACACTGCTCACCCCTGCCCACATCCCTGGCCCAAGAGGAAACTGTATAAGGCCTCTGGGCTCCCGTGGGGGAGGGCCCAGGAGCGGCAGGACACCTGCCTGAGACACCACCGGAACCTGAAAGAAACAGACCGGATAAACAGTTCTCTGCACCCAAATCCCATGGGAGGGAGAGCTAAACCTTCAGAGAGGCAGACAAGCCTGGGAAACCAGAAGAGACTGCTCTCTGCACACACATCTCGGACGCCAGAGGAAAAAGCCAAAGACCATCTGGAACCCTGGTGCACTGAAGCTCCCGGAAGGGGCGGCACAGGTCTTCCTGGTTGCTGCCGCTGCAGAGAGCCCCTGGGCAGCACCCCACGAGCGAACTTGAGCCTCGGGACCACAGGTAAGACCAAATTTTCTGCTGCAAGAAAGCTGCCTGGTGAACTCAAGACACAGGCCCACAGGAACAGCTGAAGACCTGTAGAGAGGAAAAACTACACGCCCGAAAGCAGAACACTCTGTCCCCATAACTGACTGAAAGAGAGGAAAACAGGTCTACAGCACTCCTGACACACAGGCTTATAGGACAGTCTAGCCACTGTCAGAAATAGCAGAACAAAGTAACACTAGAGATAATCTGATGGCGAGAGGCAAGCGCAGGAACCCAAGCAACAGAAACCAAGACTACATGCCATCATCGGAGCCCAATTCTCCCACCAAAACAAACATGGAATATCCAAACACACCAGACAAGCAAGATCTAGTTTCAAAATCATACTTGACCATGATGCTGGAGGACTTCAAGAAAGACATGAACACACTTAGGGAAACACAGGAAAACATTAATAAACAAGTAGAAGCCTACAGAGAGGAATCGCAAAAATCCCTGAAAGAATTCCAGGAAAACACAATCAAACAGTTGAAGGAATTAAAAATGGAAATAGAAGCAATCAAGAAAGAACACATGGAAACAACCCTGGATATAGAAAACCAAAAGAAGAGACAAGGAGCTGTAGATACAAGCTTCACCAACAGAATACAAGAGATGGAAGAGAGAATCTCAGGAGCAGAAGATTCCATAGAAATCATTGACTCAACTGTCAAAGATAATGTAAAGCGGAAAAAGCTACTGGTCCAAAACATACAGGAAATCCAGGACTCAATGAGAAGATCAAACCTAAGGATAATAGGTATACAAGAGAGTGAAGACTCCCAGCTCAAAGGACCAGTAAATATCTTCAACAAAATCATAGAAGAAAACTTCCCTAACCTAAAAAAAGAGATACCCATAGACATACAAGAAGCCTACAGAACTCCAAATAGATTGGACCAGAAAAGAAACACCTCCCGTCACATAATTGTCAAAACACCAAACGCACAAAATAAAGAAAGAATATGAAAAGCAGTAAGGGAAAAAGGTCAAGTAACATATAAAGGCAGACCTATCAGAATCACACCAGACTTCTCGCCAGAAACTATGAAGGCCAGAAGATCCTGGACTGATGTCATACAGACCCTAAGAGAACACAAATGCCAGCCCAGGTTACTGTATCCAGCAAAACTCTCAATTAACATTGATGGAGAAACCAAGATATTCCATGACAAAACCAAATTTACACAATATCTTTCTACAAATCCAGCACTACAAAGGAAAATAAATGGTAAAGCCCAACATAAGGAGGCAAGCTATACCCTAGAAGAAGCAAGAAACTAATCGTCTTGGCAACAAAACAAAGAGAATGAAAGCACACAAACATAACCTCACACCCAAATATGAATATAACGGGAAGCAATAACCACTATTCCTTAATATCTCTCAATATCAATGGCCTCAACTCCCCAATAAAAAGACATAGATTAACAAACTGGATACGCAACGAGGACCCTGCATTCTGCTGCCTACAGGAAACACACCTCAGAGACAAAGACAGACACTACCTCAGAGTGAAAGGCTGGAAAACAACTTTCCAAGCAAATGGTCAGAAGAAGCAAGCTGGAGTAGCCATTCTAATATCAAATAAAATCAATTTCCAACTAAAAGTCATCAAAAAAGATAAGGAAGGACACTTCATATTCATCAAAGGAAAAATCCACCAAGATGAACTCTCAATCCTAAATATCTATGCCCCAAATACAAGGGCACCTACATACGTAAAAGAAACCTTACTAAAGGTCAAAACACACATTGCACCTCACACAATAATAGTGGGAGATTTCAACACCCCACTCTCATCAATGGACAGATCATGGAAACAGAAATTAAACAGTGATGTCGACAGACTAAGAGAAGTCATGAGCCAAATGGACTTAACGGATATTTATAGAACATTCTATCCTAAAGCAAAAGGATATACCTTCTTCTCAGCTCCTCATGGTACTTTCTCCAAAATTGACCATATAATTGGTCAAAAAACGGGCCTCAACTGGTACAGAAAGATAGAAATAATCCCATGCGTGCTATCGGACCACCACGGCCAAAACTGGACTTCAATAACAATGAGGGAAGAATACCCACATATACGTGGAAATTGAACAATGCTCTACTCAATGATAACCTGGTAAAGGAAGAAATAAAGAAAGAAATTAAAAACTTTTTAGAATTTAATGAAAATGAAGATAGAACATACTCAAACTTATGGGACACAATGAAAGCTGTGCTAAGAGGAAAACTCATAGCGCTGAGTGCCTGCAGAAAGAAACAGGAAAGAGCATATGTCAGCAGCTTGACAGCACACCTAAAAGCTCTAGAACAAAAAGAAGCAAATACACCCAGGAGGAGTAGAAGGCAGGAAATAATCAAACTCAGAGCTGAAATCAACCAAGTAGAAACAAAAAGGACCATAGAAAGAATCAACAGAACCAAAAGTTGGTTCTTTGAGAAAATCAACAAGATAGATAAACCCTTAGCCAGACTAACGAGAGGACACAGAGAGTGCGTCCAAATTAACAAAATCAGAAATGAAAAGGGAGACATAACTACAGATTCAGAGGAAATTCAAAAAATCATCACATCTTACTATAAAAACCTATATTCAACAAAATTTGAAAATCTTCAGGAAATGGACAATTTCCTAGACAGATACCAGGTATCGAAGTTAAATCAGGAACAGATAAACCAGTTAAACAACCCCATATCTCCTAAGGAAATAGAAGCAGTCATTAAAGGTCTCCCAACCAAAAAGAGCCCAGGTCCAGACGGGTTTAGTGCAGAATTCTATCAAACCTTCATAGAAGACCTCATACCAATATTATCCAAACTATTCCACAAAATTGAAACAGATGGAGCACTACCGAATTCCTTCTACGAAGCCACAATTACTCTTATACCTAAACCACACAAAGACACAACAAAGAAAGAGAACTTCAGACCAATTTCCCTTATGAATATCGACGCAAAAATACTCAATAAAATTCTGGCAAACCGAATTCAAGAGCACATCAAAACAATCATCCACCATGATCAAGTAGGCTTCATCCCAGGCATGCAGGGATGGTTTAATATACGGAAAACCATCAACGTGATCCATTATATAAACAAACTGAAAGAACAGAACCACATGATCATTTCATTAGATGCTGAGAAAGGATTTGACAAAATTCAACACCCCTTCATGATAAAAGTCCTGGAAAGACTAGGAATTCAAGGCCCATACCTAAACATAGTAAAAGCCATATACAGCAAACCAGTTGCTAACATTAAACTAAAAGGAGAGAAACTTGAAGCAATCTCACTAAAATCAGGGACTAGACAAGGCTGCCCACTCTCTCCCTACTTATTCAATATAGTTCTTGATGTTCTAGCCAGAGCAATCAGGCAACAAAAGGAGATCAAAGGGATACAGATCGGAAAAGAAGAGGTCAAAATATCACTATTTGCAGATGACATGATAGTATATTTAAGTGATCCCAAAAGTTCCACCAGAGAACTACTAAAGCTGATAAACAACTTCAGCAAAGTGGCTGGGTATAAAATTAACTCAAATAAATCAGTTGCCTTCCTCTATACAAAAGAGAAACAAGCCGAGAAAGAAATTAGGGAAACGAGACCCTTCATAATAGACCGAAATAATATAAAGTACCTCGGTGTGACTTTAACCAAGCAAGTAAAAGATCTGTACAATAAGAACTTCAAAACACTGAGGAAAGAAATTGAAGAAAACCTCAGAAGATGGAAAGATCTCCCATGCTCATGGATTGGCAGGATTAATATAGTAAAAATGGCCATTTTACCAAAAGCAATCTACAGATTCAATGCAATCCCCATCAAAATACCAATCCAATTCTTCAAAGAGTTAGACAGAACAATTTGCAAATTCATCTGGAATAACAAAAAACCCAGGATAGCTAAAGCTATCCTCAACAATAAAAGGACTTCAGGGGGAATCACTATCCCTGAACTGAAGCAGTATTACAGAGCAATAGTGATAAAAACTGCGTGGTATTGGTACAGAGACAGAGAGATAGACCAATGGAATAGAATTGAAGACCCAGAAATGAACCCACACACCTATGATCACTTGATTTTTGACAAAGGAGCCAAAACCATCCAATGGAAAAAAGATAGCATTTTCAGCAAATGGTGCTGGTTCAACTGGAGGGCAACATGTAGAAGAATGCAGATCGATCCATGCTTATCACCCTGTACAAAGCTTAAGTCCAAGTGGATCAAGGACCTCCACATCAAACCAGACACACTCAAACTAGTAGAAGAAAAACTAGGGAAGCATCTGGAACACATGGGCACTGGAAAAAATTTCCTGAACAAAACACCAATGGCTTATGCTCTAAGATCAAGAATCGACAAATGGGATCTCATAAAACTGCAAAGCTTCTGTAAGGCAAAGGACACTGTGGTTAGGACAAAACGGCAACCAACAGATTGGGAAAAGATCTTTACCAATCCTACAACAGATAGAGGCCTTATATCCAAAATATACAAAGAACTCAAGAAGTTAGACCGCAGGGAAACAAATAACCCTATTAAAAAATGGGGTTCAGAACTAAACAAAGAACTCACAGCTGAGGAATGCCGAATGGCTGAGAAACACCTATAGAAATGTTCAACATCTTTAGTCATAAGGGAAATGCAAATCAAAACAACCCTGAGATTTCGCCTCACACCAGTGCGATTGGCTAAGATCAAAAACTCAGGTGACAGCAGATGCTGGCGAGGATGTGGAGAAAGAGGAACACTCCTCCATTGTTGGTGGGATTGCAGACTGGTACAACCATTCTGGAAATCAGTCTGGAGGTTCCTCAGAAAATTGGACATTGAACTGCCTGAGCATCCAGCTATACCTCTCTTGGGCATATACGCAAAAGATGCCTCAACATATAAAAGAGACACGTGCTCCACTATGTTCATCACAGCCTTATTTATAATAGCCAGAAACTGGAAAGAACCCAGATGCCCTTCAACAGAGGAATGGATACAGAAAATGTGGTACATCTACACAATGGAATATTACTCAGCTATCAAAAACAACGAGTTTATGAAATTCGTAGGCAAATGGTTGGAACTGGAAAATATCATCCTGAGTGAGCTAACCCAAACACAGAAAGACATACATGGTATGCACTCATTGATAAGTGGCTATTAGCCCAAATGCTTGAATTACCCTAGATCCCTAGAACAAACGAAACTCAAGACGGATGATCAAAATGTGAATGCTTCACTCCTTCTTTAAATGAGGAAAAAGAATACCCTTGGCAGGGAAGGGAGAGGCAAAGATTAAAACAGAGACTTAAGGAACACACATTCAGAGCCTGCCCCACATGTGGCCCATACATATACAGCCACCCAATTAGACAAGATGGATGAAGCAAAGAAGTGCAGACCGACAGGAGCCGGATGTAGATCGCTCCTGAGAGACACAGCTAGAATACAGCAAATACAGAGGCGAATGCCAGCAGCAAACCACTGAACTGAGAATAGGTCCTCTATTGAAGGAATCAGAGAAAGAACTGGAAGAGCTTGAAGGGGCTCGAGACCCCAAAAGTACAACAATGCCAAGCAACCAGAGCTTCCAGGGACTAAGCCACTACCTAAATACTATACATGGACTGACCCTGGACTCTGACCCCATAGGTAGCAATGAATATCCTAGTAAGAGCACCAGTGGAAGGGGAAGCCCTGGGTCCTGCTAAGACTGAACCCCCAGTGAACTAGTCCATGGGGGGAGGGCAGCAATGGGGGGAGGGTTGGGAGGGGAACACCCATAAGGAAGGGGAGGGGGGAGGGGGATGTTTGCCCGGAAACCGGGAAAGGGAATAACACTCGAAATGTATATAAGAAATAATCAAGTTAATAAAAAAAAATAATAATAATATAAAGAAGAGAGTCCAAATAACAACTGCTATCATGTATGGTTATTAGTTTGACATAGTTCCCACTACAACTATTGCATGATAAATTTAATTTTCTCCTCACAATAAACAGAAGAGGAATGTTACATCTCTAAGAATAAGTAGATTTTCACAGTGTTATATCTTTTATACATCCACAGATGAAACACAGGTCTGTCAGGAACCAACTATGTTGATCACCATGTTACCTTGCAGCATTAGCTAGAGTATGCTTTGCTCAGTTTGGTCTTCTCCTTTTAGATATCATTTCCAGTTCTTTCTATACTGAAATGGCCAGTGAATGCAGTAATATTTCAAATCACCGCTTCAGTTAGATCAGGTATCTGGAATTAGTCAGATGGATCAAGAGAAAAGAGACAACATTGATTGCTGACACTGCAGTGCATAGGGAGGAAATCCTCAGTCTGACAGAGAAGATCAGTCATTTCAACTACTTGTACCCAGAGTGTTGAACTAGCAAAATTTCTGACTTTTTAGTTTATTTTTTCACAGGACACCTTTGTAAACATGTCAGTTAGAGAAATGCTTGTTGGCTGTTTAAGCCTTAGCTGTGTAGATACAGTATGTCTAAACTTTTATTTCTGCTTGAACTTACTATTTCCAGAAGCCCAAATCATGTCATGATACAAAAAAAAAGAAATGAATTAACAATTTGAAGTAACATTTTAAATCAGTTGGAAACATTCTAGATTATGATTATCAAAACATTGATTTCTGTTTAGGAGGAGACATTTGAAATTATGAAAAGTAAATAGAAATGGCCACATTCTAAAAGCTCTTAGTCGACATGGGGTAGGTTTTATTATCAGACCTTAGAAATTCCAAATCCTGACTGTAAATATAATTTACCAAGTTTACAGAGAGTGAAAACAGCAGTCTTCAGAATTACTCAGAAGTGATGATAAGAGATAACCTAGTGTGGGAAAGAATTTGCTGCAGAAAGAAGAGAATTCAAATTTCTGTGCCCATACTTTAAAACAGTCATGGTTGTATACAGCTATAACTCCAGTGCTATGATGACAGGGAAAGAATTTCTGGAGCTTGTGCACAGCAAGACAGCATCAGTATAAGTGAAAGGCTTTGAATTGAGAAAATTGTGTAGAAAGTTATAAAAGAGGTTGCTATTTATTTCTCTGTCTTCTGCTTGAACACATAGGCATGAAGGCATAGACAAACAGACAGACACACACACACACATGCACACCATATCACACACACTAATTCTTGGTGGTCATGTACTGAGGAATATTAAATTCAAAATTTATAACCTTGAACTCATGAAAATGTCCACTTGACCTTTATAATTGCCATTGATCATGAATACTATTTTGTGAACCATGAATCCACATATGTAAAATAAATCAGTTGTCAGAATAAAGAAAGGGCATGACATATTAATATTAGAAAATTTAAAAAAAACATTAGTTTATTATTTTTGGGGTGTGTGTGTGTGTGTGCTGCATGTGTGTGTGTTCATGTAGGTCTTCTGATTCCACAGCATGTTTATAGGCCAGATGGCCAATTTCTGTAATGGGTCATTATCTATGGATTCCTATGTTTAAAGTGAGGGTGTTAAGCTTGTTCTGCAAGTCCTTTTTCCCTCTTGCTGGCCCAACATAATAGTCAAAATTTAAATGAAATTCTTATAAGCAATTGATGAAGGTTATTTACTCATCATGAAGTTAGAAGTTCATATTGAAGCTCAGCAAGCCTCTGGAGTGACAATTCCATTTTATGTCAGCATAGGAGACTTGGATATCATTTGATAAGGGCTTATGACTAGTTATATTAATATTCATAGAATGACCAAATTGTTTGATCCTTGAAGAAGTCACCATTAAATTGGAAGACAAAGAACAAGAGCCAAATAAGTACAGCAGCTACTGAGATGCACTCACTGACTGAGCTGAGTCTGAGCAAACATCAAAGAAACAGTGAGCTGTACTGTAGCCTAAGTAATGATACAAGCAAAAGCACTAAAATTCCTTGAATGAGGCATATAGGTATGGGAAAAGCACTTCAACCTGGGTCTTCACTTGACTTAGGCTGCATAAAAATCTACCTTCCAGAAATATACCTAACAATGAAGTTGCTCACCTCATCTCACCTGCATGAAGCTGTATACGTATCAAACAATGGACTAAGACTCCCTGCACATAACATTGTTTATAAACTTCTCTTTCATGATCAACTTCCATTCAAAAGTATTCAAGAGCATATCCAGATACTGGAGGGAGAAATCTGTTTCAACTGGCCTGAGACAGTTTAGAATATATACTCAGTAAGTCGTATTGAATCCTCTGGAACAACTTTCAAGGGAAACATCCTGTTTAATGTCATATACCTAGTGATAATGAATATGCATTTGATTAAATCAAATGCATCATGGTAACTGATGTTCACAGTTAATTAAGGCTTGCCTAATCAAAAAAAAAAGCCAATCAAAACAGAAATATCGACACTGAACTCTGAGTAAACAATTCCTCCTTCTCAAGAGGTCCACAAATTAAAGCTACACTGAATACCAGTGTTTCTCACTTTGCTTTTGAATAAAGTTTCTTTGTCACCTTGCTCTCTGTGACTTCTTGTAATAAGATGAAAACATCCTGGAAACAACTCACCTAGACAGTAACCTCAGATAAAACTGATAAGCATCTTCTTCAAATAATGACACGAATTATGGAAGCTCCAAAAGAATTCTCCTGTTACTTTCTTGTAAGAACTTCTAAGAATGACACAAGCCATGTCTAATCCCATGCCTATTCAAAGAAATCAGAAGTTATAAAAAAATTCACCCTAGTGTTGTTTTTTGTACCAATTTCAACTTTAAGATATTAAGTACAATCACATTGGAATTCCTTTTTTCACAGAAGTTTTGATAATGTCACCTACAATTAAGCAAGAGGAGAATCCTTAATGAATTTCTCTAAAATACATTTGCATGATAGATAAAATATTAACTCTAGAATGAGAATATTAGAAAAATGGTTGTTTCTGTGTTACTGCATTGAAAATGTAATTTATACCCCTTTGTCATTTTCAAAATGCAGATGTTTATAGTATACATATTGGATTATGTGGACTATTAATAATAATAAAAGTTTCTAACAATAATTGAAGAACAGAGCCAGTACTTTGAGACAATAATGATTCTGTCACCTTTAATGTATAAAGTTTTTGCTATAGGTACACAATGATTCCTACATATGAAAGTCTAAATGCTCTACAGCTCATGCTTTCTGGTTTCAAGAAGTGAAAACTTGAGTAATAGCTTTTAATTTCAAAATCAAAATGAAAACAAAATGCATGAACAGAAAGAACAGAAGGAAAATAAAAGAAGGGAAGAAAGAAAGCATGGAAGGAAGGAAGGAAGGAAGGAAGGAAGGAAGGAAGGAAGGGAACAAGGAAGAAACAGGAAGAGATTTGGTAAGTTGCTCAATTGACAGGCTACATGCCAGTATGTAAGACACCCTTGGATGAGTTCCAAAACTGTACAAGATCAGGCATGGTTGTTCGTATCTACAATTTATTGGTGAATATCAGACATTCAAAGTCATCACTGGATATATAGTGAGCTTCAGGCAAGTCTGGGTTTTATGAGACCCTATGGTAAAAAGAGAGAGAGAGAGAGAGAGAGAGAGAGAGAGAGAGAGAGAGAGAGAGAGAGAGAAGGAGCTAGGGACATAGGGGTAGAGGAAGAAAGGAAGGACTGACTTCGAGCGATAGCAACGCAAGATGGCAGCCACCACAGGCTCGGGAGTAAAAGTCCTTCGAGATTTCTGACTGTTGGAAGAGCTGGAAGAAGGCCAGAAAGGAGTAGGCGACAGCACAGTTAGCTAGGGTCTGGAGGATGATGAGGACATGACACTCACAAGATAGACAGGCATGATAATTGGGCATCCACGAACAATTTATGAAAACCGAATATGCAGCCTTAAGATAGAGTGTGGGCCACTCTAGTATCCAGAAGCATCCCAGTCTGTGAGATTTGTAACAAGAGTCAATATGAACGGCGTGAGCAGTTCCAATGGAGTGGTGGATCCACAAGCCATGGCAGTGCTGGCAAAGTGACAGAATTCCCACAGCCTCAAAGTCATCCTGCAGGAACTGAGGCACTTGATGATGTCAAAAGAGAACATGAAGCTGCCACAGCCACCAGAAGGACAGTGTTACAGCCATTAGTCACCAAGGCCCCGGCCTCCCTTCCCCATCCAACCCAAGTCTTCATTTTCCATAGTAGTGAATTTTCTAGATCCATCTGTAGACCTCAAAGTACTGGAGAGGAAGCCCCATTTAGACTTCATTCTGAGACACTGCTCTGATACTAACTTCTTGTCCATTTGAAATACCTAAGTTGTGCTGTGTAACATCATCTGTCGAGTATAACTGCTGTCTGCTTGGTTGAACTTATGGGATCAATAAGGTGTGTTGAAATCGGTTTCCTTTGGGAGTGGTGGGCACAGCTAACGCAACTGTGGACAGACACGTCTCACACAATCACCTGCTGCTGGCACTTGGCCTGGGTATGCCTTTGCCCGCCCCGCCCTCTGCCACAACTGTGTGGTGGCCCATAGAATAGATGGGGAGGTTTCAGGTAGCAGCTGTGGGACTGATCACCACTAGGCTTGGGGTGCTCTGGCTGTACCCATGCTTTCTTAAGTCTTAAGTGATTGCCCCATCCAAGCCATGGCCCCACTCCTCCACTCCCACCCTTGGTCAAAGCTTAAATTGTAACCTCCCCTCCCCTGAAACTGGCTGCGGGTGAGGAATTCAGAGCTTCCAGTCTCCCCACCTTTATCAAGAGGTGCTGCTTTCCCCTCCTCAAGTCCCTTGTTGCCCATCACCACCCAACAATTGCTGTGGCCAGAAGCCATCAGATGAGGTTGAAAAAGCCTGGCCTCCCTCCCTTAGCTCTGGACCACACTTGTTCACCTGCCACCAGCCTGGGAAGGGAGCTCTGGGTCCGAGGCCCTGCCACCACCATCAGCTCTTGAGTTTTGAGCTCAGGTCTAGAGGTGAACAGAGCAGTCACAGGGCGACTCAGACGGGCCACCACTCAGGGTCCTTGGATATATGCCTAGAGAAAGGCCATGTGGAGAGTCCTCGGTGCACAGGTTCTGAGTTGGTTCCTTTTTTCATAATTGCTTTGTTTTTACACGATGAAGAGGTTTGAACAGGGCTCTCAGTCACCGTGACCACCCATCGGGTCTGGAGTGGAGTCTGACAGATGAAGCATGAGGCCCTGACTCTGCCAACTCGGGTTTCAGTGTTGCTCCTCAGACCCTGGGGAGGGACCCAGAGGAGCTCTGTGTCACCATGTTCACAGATCGTTTGCAGATAGGTGGGCCTGGCTCCTGGCTCATTGACAAGCTCCCCACTCTGTTCAGGACCACTAAATGTTGAAATGTGGATGCATACTGAAATAAAGGCAATTGGAGGTGTTGCAAAGGAAAAAAAAAAGACTGAGCAAATGAAACACTGGTGATTCTTTCTTAGTCCATTCAAGCCTCATTAAGTTTCAAATTTTTCAAACTAGCCATATGTACAGCAAAATTCAAAAAGACAATGATAATAACCACATGGCAGTCACCTGGGGAGGGAATTTGCTCACAGTGGTAGAATGTAAATGAGCTGAGTTGATAGTATAAGAATAACGCAAATCCTCAACTGATTGATTTGAAGTATCTTTTCCCACATATGAGCTTACTTTAATGAGAGGAATGGTGGACATGTCAACCTTTAATGAAGTACAATTTTTTAAGCCTTCTCTATTCCTATTTTCAGTCATGGTGACTTCATGCAGGATTTTCTGATAGTATATATCAGTATGATATCATCTTACTAAAATCAATAGGAAATACAGTCCAAATTTTTGAATCCCAATTAATTAAAGATGAATATTTACACAAAATTGTTTGTATCAAATTCGACAAAGTTGTTTTCGTGAATAAGAAAGGTACACAGAACTAAACCCTTAACAAAAATTAAAATCAGGACCTATAGAAAAGGCTCATGGGTTTTCCTTGGTCTCTAGTAGAGAACCTAAGTTCAGTGTCCAGTATCTATACTTGCTGGGTCATTACTACTTGTCAATTGAGCTCTGGAAATTGGGTACCCTCTCCTACATTTTGCAAGTACCTGTACTCATTTGTGCACACATGTACAGATGCATGAAGCAAATATTTAAAACCACTTTTAATATGAAAAACTAAAAAAAGTCAAAAAGAAAATGAAGGACAAAGAACAATGATTTGAATATAAGTCATGTTAATACTGTACATATCTATAAAAAAAAGTCATTTAACATAACCTTGAAACAGCATAATTCAGATAGTTAAAATGCAGTCCCACACTCCTACAGAGTATTTAATATCAAATTATTCTCTGTAGTTATTCAAATCAATATTCAAATCAATAATTTCTACAGGTGCATTTAATAGTCTTTGTTCATTAAACTAATCAAAATCTATGTTGTAGTTATTTGAAGAGAAAGAATTTTACGAATCACGTGATATCAACTGAATAACTATGAAAATTATGTATGCAAACTTTACAGAACTTAGTTTCAACACGAAAGTATAAATTTACAATTTAATAAACAAGGAACTAATTGATCAACCAAATGTTAATAACTAAAATTCATCTATGTATGCAATAGAAAATAATATTTGAGATATAAAATTAAACTTGTGTTAGTAAAATAATGCATAAGTTATTTTACTTAAAGTCTGACTTAATCATTTGCTGACTTAGTTGTTCCCCATGTACAACCACCTGTACCCCAGGACTGCAAATTATAAATATGATTCTACTATTTCTAATAAAGAGCAAATAAATTTCAAGCAATCATCACAAAAATGTTTACTAACAGCAATCACATTCAAATCAGACAAACAAAAAATAAATTGAACACCATGTGCTCCAGCTGTATATCCTGTGAACATAATCCCAAGACACCAAATTACTACAGAGGTACTTTTACAGTTTCACCCATTGTTGTTTAGTTCCCAGCAGGGAGGAAATGCAATTCATATGAATGAATCCTCTGACTGCTCTGCTTTTCCTATCAGTTATTTTGCTATGCTGCCACTATGCCATCCTCATCGTGCAATCCTAGATAGCACAGTGATCTATGACTCCAAGATATAATGTTTGACTATGTAATTGCAAATATTGGAAGAGAAATGAAGTCTTAAATACTGCTATATATTTATTTAAATGTCCCTGTTTGTTTTATTCCAGAGACTGTGCTGCAAAAGGTATATACACACTTCTCCCTCATTTCCTCTGCTGAAGGCTATGTGGCTCAGTTTTAATTCTCATGTGATAAAGTATCACATTCTCTATACTATTTCAAGACATGTATCTCTCTTATTCTTTTCTATTTAAAGAGTCTAAACTGTCCTTATATCAAACTATGCTGTTTATATAACAGGCAAACCTCAAAATATCAACTGTGCTTCACAAGGTAAGTATGCAAAATACGGTTTTATAGAATCCCTTGAAATGCATCTACTCCTATTTTTATTTTCTGCTCTATTCAGGTGTCTTTTATAATATCCACCTGCTTGTTACCTATGGAAAATTACAAACAAAAGCAAAAAAAGAAAACAATTCAGGTCTGTTATCATATCTTAAGCAAACATTCATCCCTCTAGGACTGGGAAATTGCTCAGAGGGTAGAAACATATGGACCTGGGTGTGAATATTCAGCATGTATACATAATGCCAGGCATAGGGGATAGCTACACATAACTATTACCTCTGAATCCTGAGGGCTCTCTGACCAGTTCTCCAATCCCACACTGAATTTCTAGTTCAACAAGAGAACTTATGTCAAGAACAGTGAACAGCACTAAAGAAGACGCTTGAAATCCTTCTCAGAACTCCAAAAACACATGCACAGATGGGTAAAGCCACACAGTTACAGGCATGCACCACACACTCACATCCACCAACATTCTTACAACACACAACACCACAGATACATAGAGAATGGTTAAGGGACTGCAGGATAATTCTTAATTTGCTGTTGTCACCCAGTATGTATCTTAGATACTGATAATAACCAAGAAAAGATTAAGCTGGAAGAGAGTTTATCCATAGTTTTAACTTTTGCTATAGTTAATTTAATTAAATGCTTTCGTAATTTTACACAAAATATTATATCCAGATTTATGGGATTGTAGAATCACCCAGAACAAAAACTTTTGAGCATGTCTGAGAGACATCAGACTGGAAGAGTTCTAGTGCAAAGGCCCTCCAGCCAGAAGCTGGAACCCAGATGCCCTTCAACAGAGGAATGGATACAGAAAATGTGGCATATTTACACCATGAAGTACTACTCAACTTTCCAAAACAATGACTTCATGAAATTCCTAGGCAAATGGATAGAACTAGGAAATACCATCCTGAGTGAATTAACACAGTTAGTAGATACTAGTCCAAAGCTTGGAATACCCAAGATACAATTCATAGACCATATGATGCTCAAGAAGGAGGAAGAACAAAATGTGTACACTTCAGTCCTTCCTAGAAGGGGGAACAAAATACTCAAGAGGGAGGGGAATATCGGGACACAGAGTGGAGCAGAGACTCAAGGAAAGGCCATCTAGATGCTGCCCCATCTGGGGATCTATCACATATGCAGCCACCAAACCTAGTCAGTATTGCTGATGCCAAGAATTCCTTATTGATGGGAGCTTGATGTGGATGTCTCCTTGCTGCCAGAACCTCACTGATATAGACAAGCATGCTTGAAGCTAACCATCGGACTCCATGGGGACTCCAATGAAGGAGTGAAGGAAGACTGAAATGGCTTGCAAACCCATAGGAAGAACAACAATATCAACCAACTAGACTCACCAGTGCTCCCAGGGATTAAACTACTAACCAAATAGTACTCATGAAAAAGCCTAATGCTTCAGTTGCATATGGAGCAGAGGATGGCATTGTCTGGCATCAATAGGAGGAGAAGCCCTTGGTCCTATGAATGTTCCTTTCTCCAGTGCAGGGGAATGGTATGCTATTGAGGTGCGAGTGGGTGGATGGGAGGAAAAGCATCCTCATGGAAGCAGGGGATGGGTTGTGGGAGAGTGGGTAACTGGGCAAGGGAATAACATTTGCAGTGTAAATATATAAAATATCAAGTTAAAAAATGTTACCACTGCTCTTAATAACCCTATATAAGTTTTTAAAATCCACTTGCCAAAATTCTTACTAATGCTGTTTTGTGTTCACACATGGACTATGATGGATTAACACCATATCTTCTCAATATTAGACATAACATCTGAATATGTGATTATTTATATCCATTTTTTGTTCAAGAAGAATCCGATGCCAAAGAAAATTTCCTCTTTTTCATTAGCATGGAAATTATATTCAAAATAAGCTAATAAAATAAAGGATACCTGAGTGTATACACATTCACATACATATTCATATATATGAATATGTGTGTATATATGTATACATGATGTAGGCCTCCTTCACAGGGCATCTAGGCCTTAACAGTTCCCTCAGGCCTACACATTGCATCTAGGCCTTCATGTTTTCCCTTGACCTTTAACAGACAGCAGCTTTGCCCTCTGAGCCATCAGTCTACCGAGGAATTCATAGAGAAACCCTGTCTGAAAAACTAGGGGAGGGAGACAAACAGATTAACAGATTGATTGCTCTCTCTCTCTCTCTCTCTCTCTCTCTCTCTCTCTCTCTCTGTGTGTGTGTGTGTGTGTGTGTGTGTGTGTGTGTGTGTGTGTATTCAACTGAGGAGGCACTGGCAAATAAATGTTTGCCCCTCCTCTGTAAGCCAGGCCACCCCAATACTGCTTTTCCTTTTCCTTAGTTTGTTTGGTTTATTCCAAGTTAATTGTATCTGTTTCTTTAATTTCCTCTTCATTTCTTTAGTTGAGTCAGGGGTCTTTGCACATAAGCCCTGGAAATCAGTACCTGGATCAGGTCTGCAGCCTGCTCACAGGGTTCTACCCACCTCCACCACTCAAGTGATGCAATAAAAGACATGCAGCACCGCACCTGGCTTCTTTTCACTGTACATTTACTTTAGTTCCAATGTTCATTCAGGTCTGAGAGAGGAGGGAGGGAAGGAGGGAAGAGAGACAGAGAGTGACAGAGAAACAGTGACAGAGAGGGAGAATTGTAGGTTATTGTTCCATCGCTTCAATCACTGTCTGTTGTTAGCCATCTTGGCAACCATGCCCCGAAACCCTACCTTGGGTAAGATCAAGCATAATGGCAGCAACCATATAACTCCTGCTTAGTCGCACTGAACACCCCAGTCATCACTACCTGTGGAGAATTGTAAGGGGGCTCCTCTGATCTAGAGAGTAGTACCATTGAATGAAATGAGAAGCACAACAAGCATTATTTGTTTTGAAATATAAGACGTGGAAAAAACTATATGTGTGGATTTACTGACAGAAAGACAGAGAGACAGAGAGACAGACAGACAGACAGACAGACAGACAGACAGGATGGACAAGACAGAACAGGACAGGACAGGAGAAAAAAAACAAAAACACAAACAAAAACTCAAACTGGAAGTCCGGTTCCAAATAGTCTCTGTCTGCACTGTCGCTCTAGAGTTGGTGGTCCAGCTTATAAAAGCTTATACATGGATGGTTTTGGGAAATGCTGCTGGGTGTTCGGTTTAGGTCCAAGAATATTGCGGGTAACTAGACAACAAAGAAAGCAGTTAGACTGACTTCTACAGTGTATGGTTTCTGAGTGTGTTATCACACAGAAGAACCTAACAGGATATGTAATGAATTCCGGCAGTAACAGCAGAAACAACTAATGAGAAAGTGTCCTTATAATATTAGTAACTGCAACAAAATGGCAGACTAGCTAGGTAACAGTTACCTAGCCATTAACTAATCTGAAATAGGCCTTCTTCACATTGCATCTAGATAGGCCTTCCTATCTTCCTCTCCAGTGCTGAGACCAAAGTGAGATCAAACTCATGCATCACCATGGGTGCCTTCCTTTTCATTTTTTTCTTTCATCCTAGGAAGTGTGTAGGTGTGTGTGTGTGTGTGTGTGTGTGTGTGTGTGTGTGTGTGTGCGTGTGTGTGTGTGTGTGTGTGTGTAGATAGAGAGAGAGAGAGGGAGAGGGAGAAGGAGAGGGAGAGGGGCAGAGGGAGAGAGAGTGCTCTAGAGAGAGAGAGAGAGAGAGAGAGAGAGAGAGAGTTTAAAATCAGCACTCAAGACTTTTTTTCTTCATATCCCTATCCAAATCCCCCCAAACCAGTAGTAAAGCCACCAGCACCAGAGACAGAGGAAGATGAAATCTCTAGTCTGAAAAACTAGAGGAGGGAGATAAACAGATCTCTCTCTCTCTCTCTCTCTCTCTCTCTCTCTCTCTCTCTCTCTCTCTCTCTCCTCTCTCTCTTCCTCATAATTTGTTAAAGTGTTCCCTTTGTGCTGTGTGGATTCTACTTTATTAAGCAAGTTTCACATCTTACTAGCTCCAAAGAGGAGTCAACAGTCTCTTGGCGTGCAGGCAGTTGTTGCCTTCTTTAAATATTTTTTGGCGTGTTTGTTTGTTTGTTTGTTTGTTTGTTTGTTTCAAAACCCAGGGCCTGCCTTTGTTCAACAGATCCAAACCCAGTTCTCCAAGGGAAAAATGGAGTCAAATCTGAAGTCACTGGCATTTAAGTCATCTGCCATTGACAGTCATAGGAGATGGGAATATTGTGCTTTCTCCAATGGAGATTCACCTGGGTATGCATCAACCACATATAAGGGCAGGCCTGGGGTAGAACAGGGTGGTGGATGGGGAGGAAGGATCTGGCAAGAGCTCTGCGATGGGAAACTATGATCAGAATGTCGCACAGAAAACAAAATTTGTACTTTAAAAAAAAAAAAAAAAAAAGCTCCCGATATCTATCCAAAAAGGAAAGGAAAAAAAACCGACAGCAGAACTTTACTAACTACAAATGTTCCATCTCCCTGTATCCAACCACTCCACTCCCAGATAGGTAGATGATAGTTTGCACTTCTGTCCCAATTGTGCTATCGAGATTAATAAAAGGGAAACCACCTCTGTGGTTATGTTTTACACACACGAAATAAAATAAAAGGAGTGGATAGACGTGCCTGGCATTTTTAAGATGCTCAATTTCTTTGCAAGCTTCATTTTGTTTCATTCTTTTAAAGGTTTATTTATTTATTTTCATTTATATGGGTATACTAAAGCCCTTTTCATATACACACGGCAGTAGAGTACATGGGATATCCCTTTGCAGAAGGTTGTGAGCCACTATATGGTTTCTGTGGAATGAAACTCAGGAACTCTGGAAGAACAGAGCAGTGAGTGCTCTTAACCTTGGAGCCATCTCTCCAGCCCTTCACAAGCTTTATTTAACTAAACATTAAACATGAATCAGAAATGCCAAATCTTGTAAATATGGTCCAGATTCAGCCTTACTTAGAAATCCAGAGCTGGCAGGGCGAGGCTGGGAGTGAGCAAAGGGAGTCTTCCTCTTTCCCTGAGGGTGTGCTATCAATTCCATTACCATTTCCAAACAGCTGGGTGTGAGTCTAAGTGGTTTTCTTCAGTCATTTGCCATGAGCCAGAGCACTGAAAGGACAGCGAGGGATCAGACATTCACACTGAAATCATCACTCACTGATTTCAGGCAGAAAACTTGCCCCCCCCTAAAGAGGCACCGCCTGGCTCAGCGCTGAAGCAAAGCATGCTAGGGCAGCAGCAGTATTTCCTGGACAGTCCTTCAGGGACATGCACATTCTCCAGCCCCACCCCACCCCACCCCCTCTCAGCTAGCTCCTGTCCACCCCTCCCCCTTCCCCCACATACAGGGAGGAGGCCTTGTGTGTGTGGAGGGGGGAGATGGAAGTATCTCTTGAGAGAGGGTTCGGGTCTCCCAAACAAATAAATAACTAGAATCTTCATTTATTTACTTCATTTCATCGAGCATACCGTGGAAGAGGGAAAAGGAACAGGGAAACTAGGCCAACTGGTAGAGCTCCTTTCATTTTGTTTCAAAAAGGAAAAGCCAAAGAAACAACACTCCCTGGTTTTCGTGAAAGGAACATAATGGGAAAAGTTGAAACTTAATACTTTGGCTTTTAATAAAAGGGCCAACAGATCTACCTCCTATTTGGTAAAAAAGAGGATAAAAAAACCACAGAAACGTTCTGTCAGCCAACTTCCCTTTAAACAGGAAGACTGTTTTTTTTAGACATCATTTTAAATACTTAAATATGTATTTGTGTGTGTGTGTGTGTGTGTGTGTGTGTGTGTGTGTGTGTGTGTCAGTCTGTCTGTCAGTGTCTTCTGTATGGAGAGGAGGTGCTGTAACACTCGGGACAGGGTGGTCTGGGGCCCCCAGGTGATACCGCGCCGCACCACCCTCCCCCCCAGTCACCTTCCCCGTAGGGCCTTCCCAGCGGTCCCTTAGCCGGTTTAGGCACACCGCCTTGGTGGAAGGGCGCCTGGCTGCGGCCCGTCGCCGAACATGGGGGGAGGGGCGGTCACCCACCAATCCCACCCCCCCCCCCCCCCGGCAGCACCTGCGCACCCGCGCCCGCCGCCTGAGCGCCCGCCGACCACCCTGTTGGGAGGAACGAGGACAGCGACGGCGGGACGCTTGGCGGGGGGGGGAGAAAAACGCGCAGGTGGAGGGGTCGGGAGGAACGGGAAGTGGGAAAGATCCGCCGGGATCACCCACACAGCCGAATGCCCGTCTCTGGGTTGAATCCTCTGGGCGGACTGCGCTGACCACACCTGTTTACCTCTTAACGGTTTCACGCCCTCTTGAACTCTCTTCAAAGTTTTTTTCAACTTTTCCTTACTGTACTTGTTGGCTTTCGGTCTCGTGCCGGTATTTGGCCTTAAATGGAGTTTACCACCCACTTTGGGCTGCATTCCCAAGCAACCCGACTCCAGGAAGATCTGGGCCCGGCAAACCTGGGCCCGCTACCGGCCTCACACCATCCAAGGGCTCGACCTTGATCAGATGGACTTGGGCCCCCACGAGCACTGCCGGGGAGTGGGTCTTCCATACGCCACATTTCACGCGCCACGGCACGCGACGGGGATTCGGCACTGGGCTCTTCCCTGTTCACTCGCTATTACTGAGGGAATCCTGGTTAGTTTCTTTTCCTCTGCTGAGTAATATGCTTAAATTCAGTGGGTCGCCACGTCTGATCTGAGGTCGCGGTTGAGAGGGGAAGGAGGAAAGGAGGGCGCGCGTGGCCGCGGGCGGACGGACGGAGAGGAGAGCATGAGGGTGCCGGGGTCCCAGGCCGGGGCCTGCGACCTCTCTACCCCGGCCAGCTCCCACATCCCGGGGACAAGTCCCGTCAGCGCACGGACGCCGCAGCGTCACGCCAGCTGGCGCCCGAGCGGACGGGCCCCACAAGAGGGAGGGGGGGAGGAGAGGTACCTGAGACCAGCCCCGGCGGGTGCGTTATCCCCCATCCCCAATCCGACTCTGGCAGGGCAATGGTGGGTGCGTGGCAGCGGCAAATGCACGGACCCAGTGGGCGGGGCCCGCCTCCCACCAGACAGGAGGCGGGATGACCGACCCGGGCAACATGGCCCCTCTCGCGCCCAGGCACCTGACCAGCCCCCGCTGATGTGTCCCCACGATGGGGAGAGCAGGCGAGGACGGGAGCGAGAGCGCCGGAATGAGCAGGAATGAGCCACGAGAAGGGTGGCCAGCCCGCGGCGCCGGTGGACAGGGAGATCTAGGCCCACGCAGACCCACCGGGCGTGGACGACCGCCGGACGCCACCCAGTCTGAACTTCAGGAGACGGAGGGCCGAGGGGAGAGGCCCTGCGAGCAGAGTCCCAGCCGCGCGACGCCCCCCACCAAGGCAACGAAACTACAGGGGGCGTGGCAGCGATTGATCCTCAAAGGCCTCTCAGACAGGTGTAGCCCCAGGAGGAACCCGGGGCCTCAAGTGCGTTCATAGTGTCCATGATCAACGTGTCCTGCAATTCACATTAATTCTCCCAGCTAGCTGCGTTCTTCATCGACGCATGGGCCAAGTGATCCACCGCTAAGAGTTGTATCGGTATCTGGGGTGTGAGCGGACTCGTATGGGTGCTAACAAGAGCACCAGCTCTCCCGCACCCCCTGCTGAACCGGAAGAGAGGGGCCAACGGCGAGGTGGCTCCACCTCAGGCCGGCCAGTGGGAAACTAAAGAATACATGTGAAAAAAAAAGACAGGGTCGGGAACGGAAAGGAGGGACACACGGGACAAGGGACGCCGTGAACCCAGCACCCGGCAGCGGCCAGCCAATGGGCGGACAAGTCGGGCTCTCGGGCCCGGACCCCACGGGCGCCCAGAGGGGGACCGCGACACGGCCCCCCGACCACCGCCTCTGGAAGGGCCGGCGGCTGGAGGGGGCCCGCTGAGTCTCAGGGAGCACCAGGTGGAGGGAGGAAACGGGAATCCCTCCTGCGGACTACCGATGGGCAGTAGGGCGACCCCCTCCCCTGGGGTCTTTAAACTTTCGCGCCGGAACAGGACAGCTAGGTACCCGGACAGGAGCGGGGCGGACACGCGAGGCCCAGAAGGCGGGGCGGGCTGCGAGAGCCCACCCGTGGCACAGGCACCCCCTGCATGGGACAGAGACACCCCGGCACTTTCAGAGCAGGAGAGCTGTGGCAGAGGTGGGGCAGGTGCCGTGAGGAGAGGGAGCGGGTCCCGGCCACCGTGTACTGCGCCCCCCACCCCCCCCACCCCCCACCCCCCGTGCACACGAGATGAGATCATGAGCCGGTTCAGAAAGAGGCAGAAATGACCTCGGTATGCCGAGGGCCTTGGCTGGCCAGCAGGCAAGGGAGGTGCCGGCGGCGGAGGCAGCAGTGGTGGAGGCAGAGGCAGGTGCAAGGAGGCAAGGACATAGGCAGAAGAGCAAGGGAGAGAGAGAGAATTGAGGAGGTCCCTCAACGGACCATACATGACACCCTCCCCGCACCTCTCCTTAACGACCCCCGGCTTTCCCGAAATGCTCACTTGGCCGGCGGCCACGGCACATGCCATGAATGCGACCGGGACCCGGGGACGCGTCTCCCGGTGAGAGGAGGGACTTACACAGGCCCGAGAAAGGACCAGACACCCCCTCGGCCTTCTCCATTAATGATCCTTCCACCGGTTCACCTACAGAAACCTTGTTATGATTTTTACTTCCTCTAGATAGTCAAGTTCGACCTTCTTCTCAGCCCTCCGACAGGGCCATGGGCTGATCAGGCCTCAATAAACCATTCAATCTGTAGTAGGGAAGGGTGGTGTGTACAAAGGGCAGGGCTTATGACCGGCACTTACTGGGAATTCCTCGTTCATGGAGAATAAATGCAATCCCCGATGTCCATCACGAATGAGGTTCAATGGGTTACCCGCGCCTGCCTTTGTAGGGTAGGCACACACTGAGCCAGTCAGTGTGGCGCTAATGCAGCCCCAGACATCTAAGGGCATCACAGACCTGTTATTGCTCAACCTCCGGTGGCTGAATGCCACTTGTCCCTCTAAGAAGTTGGGGGACGCCGACCTCTCAGGGGGTCGTGTAACTAGTTAGCATGCCAGAGTCTAGTTCGTTATTGGAATTAACCAGACATATCTATCGCTCCACCATCTAAGAATGGCCATGCACCACCACCCACAGAATCGAGAAAGAGCTATCAATCTGTCAATCCTGTCTGTGTCCAGGCCTGGTTAGGATTCCTGTGTTGAGTGAAATTAAGCTGCAGGCTCCACTCCTGGTCATGCCCTTCAGTCAATTCCGTTAAGTTTCAGCTTTGCAACCATACTCCCCCCGGAACCCAAAGACTTTGGTTTCCCAGAAGCTGCTTGACTATCTTGGGAATAACACCGCCGCATCACCAGTTGGCATCTGTTTAGTTATGTACCCCCATTTGTTTTTCGTTTTCTTTCTCCATTTCTCTTTCTTTTCCTTTCATTGGGGGAGGGGATTTTTTAATTCACATTTTAAATATGATTTTCCTGATTTGCCCTCTAGAAACCGGCTATTATGTCCCCTCATGCCTCCTGTTCTGAGGGCAGTTCCTCACTCACCCACTCACTCCTTCCAACCTGCCCATTCTGACAGTTCCCTACACTGGGGCATCAAGCCTTGGGCATTTGCTCCCATCGGTGCCTGAAAAGGATATCCTCTGCTTCATATGCAGATGGAGCCATAGGCTCATCCTTGTGTATTCTTTGGATGGTTGTTTAGTCCATGGAAGATCGAGGGCAGGGGTTTGGTTGGTTGATATTGTTCTTTTTATGGGGTGGCAAACCCCTTCAACTACTTCAGTTCTTTCTCTAACTCCACTTTTTGGAACCTTGTTCTCAGCTCAATGGTTGACTGCAAGCATTCTCCCTTCTTCCCTCCCTCTCTTCTCCCCTCTCTCCCCACACCGCTCTATGTTTGTATGTTTGTGTGTTTGTGTGTCTCTGTGTATGTGTGTGTGTCTGTCTGTCTGTCTCCGTCTCTGTCTGTATTCTTTCTAAGTGAATGTCACTTTTCTTTTCTTAGATAAAGTGATGAGATAAGAGTCTTACCCAAGCAATGCAAATACGTCCTTTAGGCTGAGGCCAGAGTATTTTTTCCCTCTGTTCAACTATTTATAGACCTAATAACTAGGACCTTCTAGCCTCCATGTAATCCAACCTTCCAAGCTGACTGATTCAATATGGTTTCTCTTGGCATCTTCATGAGTTGTTCTGCTTGGACTCACATTAACTTGGACAATGTGTTACAATCTTCTGGATCCTTCTAATTCTCCAGCTTTTTCTGTTTTCCCCAGTGAATAGTTTGTTCTCTCAGAACCTGAATCTGTAAAATCATGTCCAGAAAGCTTCCGTAAACACATGCCACACAGCACAACTTCTCTTTCTTGCTCTACTTTTCTCTGTCTTTCTTTTGTCTATTTTTTCTCTCTTTCTCTACTCTTGTGTATTCTCTGATTCCTAAGCTGTTCTCATGTGAATTGGGCATATTTTATCTGTGATACATTCTGTCACTTTTTTCTTTGAATTACTACTTTATCAGGCCCTCAATTATATGACACTTTCAAACATGGCTACTTCCTTATATAAACTAACCTTACAATGTACAATCATTTTGCTAATATTTATCTACCTAGTTCTTACCTGGACCTATTGGTTGTAAAGAATTAACCTTTTAGGATGCCTATATTTATGGCAGAAACTTTCTGACCTGTCATATATGATGTCCTGTGTCTCAAAGATGAGGGTATTAGAATAAAATTATTGTACACATTTTCTAGAAGGTTGAAAGATTCAACTTGAGTCTTATTTTATGATCCCATTAGCAGCCATCAGTCCAAAACACAAAATCACTAAAACAAATCCTAGTTGCATCAGGTAGGGTGGGAAGATATCCCAGTGATTAAGCAGGCAGGAAATGTTAGAGAGACATGGGAAGAAGATTGTTTATTGGTCTATATTTATGGCTTGCTCAGCCTGTGTTTTTATAAAAGCTAGAACAATAAGCCCAGGAGTGGGACAACCTACAGTGAGCTGGGCCCTCCAACAAAATTATTGATCAAGAAAGTGCCCACAGGCTTTTTTATTGGACAATCTTATGAAGAGTTTTTTCTCAGTTAAGATTTCTTCTTCCAAGTTATCTCTAGTTTTATATCACGTTGATAAAAAACCTTCTTATATAGTTTGTAGGTGAGAGTTTGTGGGTGTATATCTCTAAGCTTATGTATTGTAGTGATATCATTAAAAATTTTACAAAAGAATGGCTAATAATAACCTGTGTGTGTGTGTTTCTTTAATCCCGCAGGTTTTCACCCGATTATCGGTACCGTGTCGGTGCTGGCATTGGGCACCGACAGTGTATGTCAGTGAAATTATGTGTGTATATGTGTTTCTGCATACCCACAGATATTATATGTATCATAATAGGGTATTAAGAGGACAATGTCGTAATCTAAAGAAATGTTTTAGATTGTAGCACACACCAGTATGAAAACATTCCTTTTTTGGCATGGGATAGCAATTCGGCTTGGAACAATAAATTATGAACATACTAGGAAGAGTGAAATAGCTCAGTAGGTAAAGATATTTGTTGCCAGGGCAGTTAACCTTGGTTTGGTCCTTGGGACATACACAATGGAAGGAGGAAATGAATGCCATTAATTGGACTCCGTCATCCACATGTGTGCAATCACATGCAGAAACAAGCAAATACTCAACTAAAAGAATCAGAAAATTAGAATTCTATAAATATAGGACTTAAAATATATGCATAAATTAAAGTAAGGAAATAGGTTGACATGAGATATGGTAAGAATTCTGTAAAGCTGATACATACTCAGACTTAGAGAAAGTATCCCTATACATATGTGTGTTCTGTTTCACCCCTTTCTGAAGCAAGAAAAAAATTACATACATGGAATTTCTGCATAGTATTACACAGCAACAGAACATACTATTGAGAATTAAAAGAAGAATACATATATAGTTCCTATGAAGGCAACTTGGTCTTGCAGAGATAAGCTAAACAACTCCTGGATACTATAAGTTCAGACTCATGAACATGTATTACTCAGATTGATGAATCAAAAAACTTAAATATGGGGCATGTAGATTCCAGAGACTTTTCCACAGTGGTATTGTGTAACCAGGGTGACCAGACAATAGCACTTGTATTTGTATCACTTAGATTTATAGGGACCTTTCCTTGCATGGTGGAGGAATAGGCATCTACACTGAAATGTACTATATGTAACTAGAGAAATAAAACAAAATGTTCTCCTTTATAACCAAACCAGGAATACTACTAGGAGATTCCAGGTTTCTTAGTCACATCGTGAAATAGAATCAAGTGACCTTGTTCCAATATGATATTCTTCATTCTTTCTGAGATATGAGGTAGAGGATGAAAGAAAATACCCCAAAACCTGGGTTTAGGGTAATATATTAGTTAAAAATGTCAAGTGTATGAGTCCAAGGGGAGCTGACATCCATCAGGAGTCCTGGAATACTTCCACTGGACTCTCCACAGTGGTTGCCTATGTAGGATTTAGTTGCTGAATCAGCACTCATTTTTCAAATGTAGAAGACATCAAAATATAGACAAGAGGGATCATCCTCATATTCATTTACAAAGCACCCCCACAAGTTTTCTATTGTCTTACTTGGAAAGGATAAATTTAAAAGAGTAAAACAATATTATTGTACTCAAGGAAAAAGCCTGTGTCAAAGAAACAAAACAACAATTAAAGGCAAAAGTCTATGTTTTTCAATAGAGTGACTATAAGGAAAAGAGGTACACTTTAAGCAGCCATTGTTATCTTCTTCAAATTTTTGGAGCATGGATTTTATAAAATGAGTGATAAGATAGAATAACAATGTAGGGTGAGAAGCTAATTGAGAGAGGAGCAGAAATTAAAATCAAAGCAGCTCAGAGCATCAAAGAAGCCTGTGGTAAAACCAAATCTGCAGCAACACAATTGTAAGCAATACCCATTATGGAAAAGTAAAAGACAATGCAAAAGGCACATTAATGTATATGATGGACACTTGTGTCAACTTGGATTTAGATGCCTCTAAATCTGGAGGGGTTTGTCTCCTATCGAGAAGGCAAAATGTTCCCCTTCAGAAATTTGAAGTAGATTGTATAATTTTACCCTCTTTGTCCTAGTAAAAAAAAAAATAAGGCCAGAAAATGAATTAAATTGTAAACGTGTGTATGTGGGGGCTGTGTCTTTATTAAATTATGTGTGAGTATTTGCATGTCTAGGGTTGCCTGTGGAGACTAGAAAAGGAAGAGTATTAGGTCCCTGAAACTGAAATTACCAGTGATTATGAGTCATCTTGTTCTTTGAATCTAACATGGGTCTTCTTCAAAAGTAGTACATGTTCTTACCTTCTCCGTCATCTCTCCAGTCTCCTGTAAAAATAAGTTAAAAAAATGATTTCTGTTGCCTAAAGACAAGGAGGCTGAATGAATATAATGATTCTGAGGTTATTTTTAAAGATGAAATTCATTATGATAGACAATGGGCATAATATATCTAAAACTAAAAAAAGATAAAGTGCAAACAATAAGGAACAGTGTGCTGTATGAGAGATGTTGCAGGGTAAAAAATGGCATGAAACTTTCTAAAGAGGCTTGAGTCTGCTTATAAGGTCGCAGTACTTTGTGTGTACATGTTTATGTGGGGGTACATATGTCTGCAGGTGCATGTCCACAGGTGTGAATAAGGAGGTCAAAGGTCAATGGATATCATTCTCAGTCACTCTCTACTGTATTGATTTTCTGACATGGTCTCAAGCTGACCATGGAATTACCAATATAGCTAGACTGGGGCTCTGTCAAGCCACAGGGTTTCTTTCTTCTCCATTTCACAGGCACCAGGATGATTAGCTTGGAACACAGTCCCATGACTTTTTACATGTTCTCTGGAGACTGCACTCAGATCCTCATGCATGTATCAGAAATAATTTAGCAGAGTTGCTACCTCTTTCTGGCAGTGGCCATGTAGCTGCTGCAAGGAATAGCATATGAGTGCTTCAGTGACAGGATTCTACTGTGGCAATTCCATAGAAACCACTTCTCAGTTGACAAGGTAAATTTGGTGGCCTTTATATTTAGTACCAAGTTTGCATGCCCTACAAGCTCTCCATTTCTTCATTGTACTGCATATAGTCATTATCAAAATTGTATCACTTCATCAGTCATGGACAAGGCCATCTGGAGTCACACTGACTTACACTGTGGATGATTCTACATTTTTCTGAAAACTCTTTCAAGGGATAAAATGTTCGCCACCTTTTTTTGTATCTATCAATCCTCCAGATGTTACCATAAATCCTGGGAATTTGAGACTTATAATCATATCTTTAGAGAAGTACCCAGTCACACTGAGCAAGTCTGTGTCAGTTGTGGAGAGAGGTAGGTCCTGCTTACAAAACTGTTTTTAAGAAGCTATATCTGATCAGTAGAGACATGGAAAATGCAGAGATTATGTTGGATTGATAGAGACTTGAAAATGGCTCTTAGAATGATTACATCTTACAAAGATCTATATATTAGAAAGATGTCTAGAAGATGTGCTTTGTAAAATGAACTTGTCTGTCTGCAATTAAAAGGGAATTATGATAGGATATAACTAGGTATAGTTTACCAACAAATGTTCAATTAGGCCTCTCACCATGCATAACTATGTAACCATGTTTGCTACCAGACTGGTATGTCTTCATGTTTACAGGACAAGCCTGGCCAGACATCTCTTTTGTCTTGCTGAAATTGTGCTTTTTAATGCAAAATAAGTTTAGGTGGTGACTGATTCAAGGAATGGGAGAAGGAGGAAGGGGAACTATTGGGGGATTTGTGTAAAGATAGAGCTTTTGAAATGTGGATATTATGATTTCTTTTAATAATGTAAGCAATGATATCACTGCTTGGGTAAGCACAATTGTCATTGTATAAATATAGAAGGCTCAAGTTATTTGTGGCCACTTGCCTGAAAATCAAAAGGTGGTCAGTGTCTTCACTTTTGTTAACTCCCCTTCTCCATCTCAGGACCTAAACATTATAGCTAGAACTGGCATTGATATCTTCTTGGTTCCTAAATTTTAATTTTTAAAATTTTTTATTAGATATATTTCTTTACTTACATTTCAAACATTATTCCCCTTCCCAATTTCCTGTATATAAGCCCCCATTCCCTCCCATCCCCCTCCCCTATACAGGTATTCCCCCTATACATCCAGTTTATCCCCCCTCCCCCATATTCCCCTGCACTGGTGGTCAAACCTTGGCAAGACCAGGGGCTTCCCCTTCCCCTGGTGCCCCAACAAGTCTATTCTCTGCTATATATGCGGTTGGAGTCCTGGATTATTCCATGTATAGTCTTTCGGAAGTGGTTTAGGCCCTGGAAGCTCTGTTTGGTTGGCATTGTTGTTTTGATGGGGTTGCATCCTCCTTCAACTGTTTCAATATTTTTTCTAATTCCCTCCAAGGGTGTTGTTCTCAGATCAGTGGTTTGCTGATAGCATTGACTTCTGTATTGGACATGCTCTGGATGTGTCTCTCAGGAGAGATCTATATCCGGTTCCTTTCAAGATGCATTTTATAACTTCATCCATCTTATCTAGTATACATATATACTCATACATATACATATATATACATATATATACACATATATACATAAACACATACACACACAAATGAGTATTTACAAACAGATAAGTAAGTTAGAGTACACTATTCTTTGTATTATTTTAGACTATCATATGTATTTGTGACTATGCTCACATAAAGAAAAACTATTATAAGTAACTAAACATCATTTAAAAGATGGTAAGACATAATACATATCTATATAAGCAATGGAAATGGAGAAAAGTGCACAATTACAGTGTGAAATTATCTCTTTAAATTGTTTTTAATGAGTTTTTAAATAACCATACCACTAACATTCAATTTAAGTCCCCAGGAATTAAATCCCTAAAGCATATTGTACCAAAACTGACATGGATAAATCCTACTTCATAGTAACTAGTAGTTTTTAAATAGGCAAAGACATATTTGTATCCATGAAAATACACAGTTTCAGGTAGCACAATTTAAATTTTCAATCTCCTCCTTCTTCTCCAGCCTGTCAACAGCCTTATTTTCAAATGTTTTCCTATTTCCCATCCTTTCCTTTTCACTTCCTCAGTCAGGTTCTTCCAATGAAATTTAGGTCTTATACGCAGTATTCCTGCTTGGCATAATCTTCTGTGAATATGTAAGAGATATACTCCTTTCCATGGTCCTTCCTCTTATGTTCATTAATGGACCTGGTGAAATTAAACAAAAACACACTAAGAAGTGAAATAAATGGTATAGTGACTTGTTTTCATATAAATCAAGGATGTAAGTACAAAATATTAATTTTAAATTAATAGGCTAAATAACAGTTTTGTGCTACAACAAATAAAAGCAATTTTTCAAAAAACAAAACTAAACAAACAAACAAAAAGCAAAAATAGGGTATGTTGCAAAACAAAGCAGGTGAGCCCTAAACTATGACATTTAGGAAGCAGATTTTGTTCTGACAATATTTCTGCCTATAGTAATGGAACCAAGATCATACATGGTTCAGAACCAAGAAGTATACCTTTTGAGTGTGCACAGTATTATAATCTGTATTGACAATAAATCAATATTACTTCCAGAATCCTATTTTAGCCGATATAAAGGTAGAGGAAGGAAAGTATGAAAATGGCGGCCACCACATTCTCAAAGCTGAAAAGGTAAGATATTCCAAAAACAGGTAGAAAACATTTACTGGGAGTCTAATCCTGATGCTGAATCTAAACAACCGGAAAAGAAAGTCATACACCAACATCTCTGATGACCATAGGTGCACAAGGCATTAATAAAATACATGTAAACCAAATGCAGTAACACAAACAGATTTCTCATCAGGTTTAAGGCAACTTCATCCCAGAGATGGAGGAAAGCGTCAATACATGAGAATTAACATAATCTACCACATAAGTACAAGTACCACCCTATGGCATACATAAAAGACCTTTGATAAAATACAGCCTCCATTTGTGAGGAAAGTCTTGCAGAGAATAGGGATACAAGGGATTTATCTCAACTTGATAAAGGCAATATACAGCAAAAGTCATCGAAAAGAGAGAATAATTCAAAGTACTTGTGTTGGAATCAGGACCAAGACAAGGATGTTCACTCTTCTCACTTCTCAACATACTGCTTACAGTGTTAGGTCAAGTAATTAAACAAGTCAAGGTAATGAAGCAAATACAAATGAGAAGGGAAGAAATCAATATATGTTTATTTTCAGGTTTTAAGATTCTATACATAAAAACTAAATCATAAGAAAAAACTCCTAGGGCTGATAAATATGGATAAATTTGAAAAACACAGAGTTAAAGCACAGGAATCAGTATCCTTTTTAATATACAAAAGACAAACACAGAAAGCAAGGGACAATACTATTCTCAAGAAACTAAAACAAAACAAAACAACAAAATACTTGAAATTAATATGACAAAGGAATGTGTGCCATGAAAACTGTAAAACACTAACGAAATTCACTGAACATATTCCTGCTTAAGAAACAGCTACAGGTGTTTCTTGCCCTCTTGCTAAGAGCAGAAGAATAAATAATACTCTGTTAGTACTCAGTGGCTTCTGGGATTTTCCTAACATTCACATCACCACAGAGAACCACAAACAAATAAGAAACCTCTTAAGTTATTGAGAAGCAAATCCCAAGCTTCATGCATTTTTCATGTAAATAAAATAAAACATATCAAGTTTAAAATGGAGATAGGATCTAGTATGTACCCCCCCCACCCCGATTACCACAGTCGTGTGGGTGTGACTCAGTGTGACAGCTCCAAGGACTATGTGTCCTGAGAGCTATGTGTCCTGAGGACTTGATGCTGTTGTGCTGTTATGGAGTTCTGCTCTGTTCACTGCCAGCATGTTCCTCATAATCTAAGAATTATGGGAAAATTCTAAGGTACCTCAAATCACTCACTGGCCAACATATCTGGCATTAACAATTGATTCCTTATACACATTTTTGCCCTCAGCTTCCTGATGAGATTTATTAAGAATTGCTCTTGAGTAGATACTCATTCTGAGGATTTAAAGTAGATATGACTGATTTTTATATAAGTGGTTAGATCTGTGAGTCTTTTAAGAATACTTTTTAAGGATAAATAATGAAATAATTACTCCTGTCTTTGTCTAGAAGAAAACTAAAACAATTACATTGCAATTTAATGATGCTTGAAAGATTTGGCTGGGATATATAAGTGATGGAACAAAGAATAAAGCACAAGGGTTAGGGCATCCATCAACTATGTGTATCTGTTAAGGCTTGTGTATGATGAGCTGGAACACTGTTCCTTCTACCATCAACTCTGTGTGTGTGTGTGTGTGTGTGTGTGTGTGTGTGTGTGTGTGTGTGTGTGCGTGTGTGTGTCTGTGTGTCTGTGTGTCTGTGTGTCTCTGTGTGTGTGTGTGTTTGTGAATTTTCTCTCTTCCCTGGTCTTTCTCACTGACCCCAAGGAGTTAAGAGTTCATAGGTTTTTCGCTGATCATAGAGAGTGCAAACCCCCCAGTAACTTAAGCTTTGCTCCCTCAGAAAACTGTCTGTTGAGTAACATCTCTAGTCGCTGGCTGCCTGTGGCAGCATCCCCATAGGGGTCTGGATCCGCCCCCATCAATAGCTTTAAGCACTGAACCCATCGGAAGGCTGCCTGCTTCATTTTACCCACCACACAGATGCCAACATTGGTCATCAGCAATGGTAGAAAATAATTTACTTTTAATTTAGAAGGAAATCGAGTTTCAGCTTAATTTTCTGTGTGTTTTCTTGAATGTATGTAACTGTGTCCGTGAACAGACGGACTGACCAGAAGGGCAGGTATGAATAGTTGTGAGGCGAGTTTTTCTTATTTGTAAAGACTGACAAATAAGGCCCCGCCAATGCCATTCAAATAAAAAAAGACAAAGAAAAAGAAAAAGAAAATGTAGCTTTCAATTTCTTATCATTTTATACCTCACAGAAGTTAAACATGACAATGCCTATTATTATTATTATTATTATTATTTTGTTTTTCACTAGAGGATCACTAGGGACTATTATGTTATTTAAAATTCTTTACATGGTAGTATAGATGAAGGACTCAGACTAAAATATTTCCTTTGTAATACATATTTCATATGTGGAAATTGTAGAACTGACCTTCTAGGCTTAATCTTTCTAAAAATATAAAAAAAATCAACTATCCATTAAGAAATAGAACTCACTTAGCTTCTCCATACCTGCCTTAATAGCCACAAGAAGCAATTTCATCTCTTGAAAAAAACAGAATCAATTCAATTTCTTTGCGTAGAATCGGGATTCTTACTCACTGATGAATCTGATATTAGGTCTGCATTAAAATAAGATTTAATCATTATGTTACAATATCTTTTCCTTAAATTTTATTTAGGAAATATGGTTTCATTTATTTTCAGGTGCAAATATTTAGGTTCCAAACACCTGCACGAATGGCCGTTATTTCTATACTTAGTACAAAAACTATTAAAATTGATTTTTTATTTTTCAGCAGTGTTCAGACAAAAACGCGTCACAATAAACTCACGGTATCATGTTTTAATAAATGTAATCCATTCTGTTACCTTGTCAGACAGTCCCTGGGGTAGGCAAGGGTGAAAGTGGTAAGGAGGATGAAGTCCACCTCCTTGCTTAGGAGAACTATGCAGTTCACTATAACAGGAAAAACAGAAAAGAAGTTTCTTGGAATGGTTATTTTTTCTTTCCTAAAAGAACTTTCTATAGCACTTACAACAAATATGTTAAAGAAATTTCAAGTTTCTGCCAGCCATTTGATTAAACAAAAACGTACTAATCATTTTTAGAAAGTTTGGTTTCCTGTTTCCCATATCCAGAAACTAAGTCAGTGTAGCTTGATGATCTCATCTATACACTACATCCATACCCACATGTGTGCACACACGCAGACACACACACACACACACACACACACACACACAAAGATATGCACATTATATAAACATTTTTATATACTATAATGACACTTTATCTTAAACATTAAAGTTTTTCTTTTACGCACAGGTAAAAACAGTCTAACAGCATTATTTTCTACTTGTCATGAAACAAGTGCACCTTCAACTAAAAAACCTGAGCTCAATTTTTGTCAGTAGTAGCTGCTTTACAGATCATAATTCCAGTATCGATAGAAAAACAGCTTACCAGCATTTGTAATATGCAAACCAAATTTGCAATCTCACTCAGATGTATAAATGTGCCCCGCACCTGAACCATAAAGAAGTCAATTAATAATGGATGAGTAAAGAAATTGATCATTGCTGTGGATAGTACTATGAGGTTAAGCATGATATGTGCTTTTATAGAACTTTTTCTGCTGCAAACAACGCTGTTAGTAAAGCAAGACCCAAATCTATCACTTTAGCTAATTCCAAACAAAGCTATTCTGTGTACACTGCAGTAGCACAGAGTTTAAAAAACTACTCACTGCCTCTTTTCCACACATATTGAAATACCTCAATGCTCTATGAAAAACAGCAAAGTTATTCCACCACCAGAAATACACAGTACAATATCTAACTTCATTTCAGTAGAGCATGAGACTTAATCTCAGGGTCAAGGGCACCAATTACAAAAGGAATTAAACACTCTAACTAGTCCAAATAAAAGACACACAATCCAGGTACTTTATTTACAAGTCATAAGCCTAATTGGGCAGGTTTACAGGTATACTAACCTATTTCCATGCCATAATGTCCCTTGTTACTTGCTGTTTTTCCAGGCCATATGCTCAGGGTCCATCTCCTCACATGGTGGCTTCCTCCTCCCTTGGTCTCCTCTCTTGTTCCCCCTTCTCCTCTCTCTTGAGACCCTCCACTCCATCCTCAAGTCCCACCTTTCTTCTTCTATTGCCTAATCACAGACTCTATCCATTTTTCATGAGTTAATCTAAGAAGCAAAGTTTACGAAGCATCACTTGGGGTACTTGAGGATCTGCTCCTCAGGGCTTCCAGATCTTGGGAGCCAGTGGGTAGGGAGCATTTAAATACAAGCAGCACCACGCCAACCCCACCAATAACTTTTCCTTATCTGCCCAATAACCATCAGCATCTTTACCTAATACTCAGCCCATACAGATATTTTCAGATCCTAGCACCCATAGCTATGGCTTCTGGTAAAATGTAAGTACGTGTCACATTCTTACAAACTCAAGACAAACTGATCAGATTATCCAGTGTTTTCACAACAGTCCACTATTTAATCTGCAAGAATTTAAGGGTCATCAATAACAAACCAACAGAAAATACCACTAAACAAAGACAACAGCCATGATATATTATATTCCAAAGTTACAACCATGAATTAAGCTTTAAAAGGAAGTTACATAACCTTTATATTTTAAAGACTTTTAAAATAAGAATCTCACTTGGAAATTATGCAAAGTTCATCTTTGACCACTGAGTGTGGGTCATGCACCCCCACTGTCATGGCCTGAGAGGCAACACCAGAGTGTTCCTCTTCACTGGGCTAGCTGACCTGCTCCACAGTGCAGCAGAGTGCATGGGTCTTTCCACACGCAGAGTAAGCTACTTTTTGTGAGATTCGTGGAAATGCAAGGATACACGGTCCTCTCTGGAGGGCAAACTAGACAAGCACATGGAGAAAGGATGTGGAGGAATAGTTGGAGAAATCAGAGACCAGGACACAAAATTGTGAAAGAGTAATCACTGAGAGTCAGTCTGTGACTAATAGAATTTAAATTGTTGCTCCTGTAGAATGAAAAGTAAAGTTGCTAACAGGGTAGAAAACATCTGCATCCTCGGAATCCAGGAGGGGTTTGTAAAAGGCCCCAAACATGTGCAGAGATTAAATAGCTCTAAACAGAATCATCAAAGAGATGATTCAGGAAACAGCACACAAAGGAAGTCACAGATGGATCAAATGCTCTGGTTACATTGACCTAATTTCTTAATATAAGGAACAAGAAATCAGTTTCCAAAAAACACGAAAGATGCTTCATCTAACAATGCAAGTCAATATTAGACCTAATTTTTATAGAGCTAATGTGTAGAAGTCAAAGATACTAACTTCTAAAATGACTCTTAGTACATTTAATTTTTGTGCAATGTCTAATAATGACTCAGAGAATGTGATATTGGAAAAAAAGTAGAAGAAAGGCATTGGAAAAGCAGTTTTAGGCACAGGTTTGGCTGTCAATTTAGTAAAAGACAATCTAGTCCTTCTATATCTAGCAAATACTTTTACAGGCTCCAAATGGGTCAAAGACCTTAAGATACAAAAATGAATGTCATAAAGTTAAAACAAGAATATAGTATCAAGGTATTATGACCACTTTTTTAAAGGAAAGGAATATTTCATTTTGTGGAACTTAAACATTTCCTCTAATATTTGACTTCTGGTGGCCCATCCAAAAGAAATGAAAAAGATATGAATTATAAAAGGATGCTAAATATTTTAAAAATCCAGTGGCTAATAAGATGCAGCTAATTAAGTAAGCAAAGAAAATATTCTGCTGCAAAACCATGCTTGGCCAGCCAGTGATGGAAAGCAAGACAAAAGATTAGTTTCCTGCAATTTTCAAAGAACAAGCACCTACCCAGGTCAAAATCTAAATATAGACTACTAAAACAAGCAGCTGACTTGGAGTCTATCCACCAGACTGAGCAACAAAGGAACTTAGAAACACCACCAAACATGCACAACAGTTTTTTTTCCCTCATTTTGACAGATGTTCACTCAGTATTTTCTTAGTGTTCAGCATGGGACACGTACTGTGTACTTCCTTCAGTTACACATCCCTTGCTTTCTAGAACTTAAATTTTTATCTATTTAATAATATGAAGAAGGAAATTCAGAAAGAAAAAGCAACATGGTACACAAGTATGCTGAAGAAACTGACCACAAGCAATGAAACAAAGACTCAACAAGCTCAGGAAGTTATCCCAAGATCTACTGACACAAATCACTAATCTCAAAATTTTCTGAAAACATTTAACAGCTAATAAGAGCCCTAGAAAACTTGAAAAACTGATACTCATATAAATTTTAAATGTGTGTCTACAATCACCCTTCCCATTGCTCCGTGTAAGCAGATGATGGCAACTAAGAAAGCCTAATTCCTGAAAAGAAATCCAGATGGCCAGATTCTGTTTTGCCTCAACAGGGTCATTTCTAAAATAACCATTGTTTTTTTTAAATCTGACAAAACAGGAAACAGAAGTAACTGGGATAAAACCAAAATCTAGACCCTTTCTACTGTGCTATATGTCTTTCTCCTCGTTAATTTGTTCCTAAAACAATGATTTTTTTTTAATATTGTGGTTTTACAATTTATTCTACAAGGAAACAAATGGGAAAGACTTGCCAATTTCTTTGGAACTGTAATGCAGTGTAGTAAAACAAATGAAGATCTTGTGATTGTAAAGAGACTAATTTTCCAAGACGGTTATGGAAATATTTTTATTAAGAAACCAACTCACTCAAATGAGGCATTTAGACTGTGGTTACAATAGTGGTTGTGTCCTTCCTTGAGTCGGGGTTCCCTGCTCTGCAGCCTTCCCTTGAAAGTTCTGTTCTCTTGGTGTCATCTCCTGAAAGCCGAGGTTAGGTACCATGGTGTCTGCTTTTAAGTTCTAAAAAATACTGAAAAACATAAACTTCAGTGTCTGCACGGTGACATAAGCCACATCGCTAATAGCTCATCTAGTTAATATGAAAACATCATGCTATCACTCCCAACCTAAGTTGGGACTGAGTTCCAGGTGAACATCATCCTCCAGTTCCAGAAATCAAAACTATACACTGGTCATTGCTCAGATTTAGATTTTGTTTGGATTCATGTTGTCACTTGTAGAAGTTTGGACCTGGTTCTTCCTCCCAGCCCCATGCTCCCAGAAATAAGACGGAGACTCAAAATATATTAACAAATATCTTGGCCATAGAGCTAGACTCTTCTCTGACAAATTCTAACCCACTTACTCAAATCTACATTCCGCCATGTGGCTCATTACCTGTGCTCAGGAACCACGAGTCTGTCTGGTCACATTTTCCAGGGCAAATCTCTCCGACCTGGCTCTATCCCAGAATTCTTTCTGCCTCCCGGATGTCCCACCTTCTATTCTATCCTTTCCTATAGGCCATAATTTTTTTTAACTGAAAGGTGATATATGCATACAAATACCCAAGATACTCTCTCTACAGTCACTAGCATTCTTAAAGCCTTCGAAGAGCTAATTATTCCAATTCTACTTTTACTTCTAACGCACCAACAGCAGCACCAACATTCAGAGACCATCCAGGGGAGGACTATTGCTTTAAAGAACTTATGTGCACCTGCTTTTCCTTTCAGTTTATTCTGGTAATAATGCCACTCCAGCAGGGTGTTAGCATCAGGATGAAAAGGTGTTGTATGTAGAACAGGCTGTCCGGGAACTCATAGAGGTGCACCTGCTATGATTAAAAGCTTGCTCCACCAAACATGGCTCTGATGAACTGACTCAATTTAACAGCAGCAGAGTCAGTATTCTGTAGCCTTTGATTTATTACAATGAAAAACAGGCAAATCGGATACCAGGTTCAGATGGTAGGAGAAGAAAATGAGACAAAAAACTACAATCAGACTTTTGTAATTCTGGTATAAGTAGGTATGAATAGATTTAGAGAGCAGGGGGCTCAGAACAAAGAGACATATAACACACAAGCTCTCCTGCCTCACTACATAAGCCAGACAAAAGAACAATAGACCAGAAGGTAAGTGTCCCTAGCCTAAAATCAATTCCTTTGCATTCAAAAAAATCCCTTTCAGAGCTGAGTCAAAACTACCTAGAACAAAAATAAAGGCTTGTTGGGAATCTAGAATTTTCTAGTATTTTCACATAAGAGAAAAACTGACTTTCAAACGAAAGTGCAAATGTAGCTATCTTGTCCAGAAAGAACTAAAGAAAAATGCTAAATAAGTGCTTCTAATACTAGTAAGTAGTACACACATAAACCTGAAATTTCATTTGCAAAACAGACTGCCCAGTTGACTCAACTCAACGATACAGAATTATCCAAAACCCAGAAGTTAGTATGTTTACCTACATTAAGGGAGGAGAGTTATTTGAACAGAAGAGAAAGTATGAAGACACAGTATAGCAGAAAATTCCCCTTAATGAGCAATAAAAAGATATAGAAAATATCCAGAAACTCTCATCTATGTGAGATAACAGAGTCCTCAATTTAACATACTCTTCTCTGTATATTTCAACGTACACTAAAGTAGTAGTGTTCTAATTTCCCTATACCTGTGATAATAAAGGGTAGCCAATTAGAACAAATGAATAAATTTAATTGAGAAAAAACAAAATACTTTCCAAAGAATATATTGTTATCATTTCAGATACACACACAGACACACAGACACACACATACAGACACATACACACACACACACACACTCTCTCTCTCTTATGTATCAATTTTTTAAACAAACAAGAATACAGATCTTTAAGATCTGTTATACTTCTTACACCCAGGAGACAAAGAAGAAAACAGTATCAACATGCCTTCCAGAGCTCTGATGTCTGGGTGCCCTCAATACTGACATATTGCCTAAACGGAAAAAAGAGCATTCAAACTCAAACTAATTCTTCTCATTAAAAACATATTTAGTCAATTTTAAAAAATCACATTTAAGAATAATGTTAACATAATGTAGAATATATTATGGACTGTACACCACCTTAATAGATGAATTTCCATTTCTTCAGTTTTCTGATAGAATGTTAAATCATTTCTAACAATAGCATAGCATTATTTCCTATTCTACATTCTACCCTTCTTCCTTTAAGATTATAATTTTATAAGATAAATCTTATTATACAATTTAGTTATGTGTAGTTTCACCTATTTAGCTTTGATAAACTCCATTCTGCACAACTCTACAAATTTTATTTAATGAAACAATTACAATGGCTACTACTACCCAATGTTGTTGATAAGTAATAAAACACAAGAGGATTACAAGGAGTTAGATTAATTCTCACAACACTATAGGGAAAAATTACTATCACCCACAACTTTTATATTAGTAATATAAGTTCAACAGCTGGTGAGTGCCCAAATTGGAATTTATTTCCAGTCAGTCTGATTTCCAAGCTCTTAAATTATCATACTTGTTGTTATTGAAATCTCTTTGTAATAAAGTACCCACCACACCCATCAAAATAGAGCACACAAAACTAAAACAGTTCCACTTAGTGAGATTTAATGGGAGAACAAGACAAGGGAAAGGGGCGAGAGAAAGAAGAGAAAAGAATGAAGAGAAGAGAGAGCATGAGGGCAGAAGAAGTCTGCCTTTCATTTGGAATATGACATAACTACTCCCACGTGGAGTTGGGATTTGGACCAAAGGAATACTGGGAAAGTAGGGCTGTTTCCATGTCAACAGTTACCAAATAGTGTTGCTGCTCAAGGCAATTCCTGATACCAACAATACTGCTGTTATAATTTGACATATTTCAAAAAGTAGTTCACAAAAAAACAAAGTCTATATACACAGGGAATTGTTCTTTCATTATTAGCTGTTACTATTTGTGCCCCATGACAATTATATTTATGGAGATGAAAGTAAATATTATCTCATCAGGAAAATTACTGACTTACAATAACTAGAGATTGTTAATAAGGATTATTAGGATAAGACTACTTTATAATAACATTACTTCTAATAATCCCCCTGGTGTTCCAAAATATGATGGTACAGGTCCTAAAACTGCCACTCATTTCTACCTGTCTCAAGCTCTGGCCGAATCTTTCGTGCACTGTGACAGCCAATTCTGTGAAAAACTGACTCATAAAAGGCCAGTGAAAGAAGAACACAGACTGGAAACAATTAAAAAAAAGTCTATTCAGTCCCAAATCAAAGTACACCTGCCTGTTAAGACAGAGCAAGCAGTGAAGATCCAGGTAAATATATTTAAAATGCAAATCATACCAGCCCTCAACAAACACCGAGAAGTCAACAAAATGATCTAAGTATTAAAAAGAAAAAACAAAACAAACAAACAAAAAAACCCAAAAGCCCCAAACCACTCTTTCTCTTCAACAAGGAGGCCAAGTAGGAGATGCCAGCATGCAGATCTTCATGAAGACCCTAATGGGCAAGACTATTACTCTTGAGATTGAGCCCAGTGACACCATCAATAATGATCCAAGACAAGGAAGGCATCCCACCGACCAGCAGAGCTGATATTCGCTGGCAAACATTTGGAGGATGGCCACACCCTGTCCAACTACAACATCCAGAAAGAGTCTACCTTCTACCTGGTGCTGCGTCTGCACAGTGGCATCATCGAGTCATCCCTTTGTCACCTTGTCCAGAATTACAATTGTGACAAGATGATCTGCCACAAGTGCTACTCATGCCTGCACACAGTGTAGTCAACTGCTACAAGAAGTTCGGCCACTGCAACAACCTGAGCCCCAAAGAAGGTCAAATAAGGCTGGGGCCATACCTGGCCTGTGACCCTGTGACCAAATAAAATCCATTGACTTGGGCAAAGAAAAAGAGAGAGAGAGAGAGAGGGAGAGAGAGAATGACAAAGAAAAATATCAAGCTGGGCACAGGACTTAAACCCTAGCATTCAGAGACAGAGGGCAGGCACATCTCTGTAAGTCTGAAGGCAGCCTGGTCTACAAAGTGAGTTCCAGGACAGCCAGGGCTATACAGAAAACCCTGACTCAAAAACAAAACAAAATCCTGACAATTAGCTTTCCTGTGTAAAACCATTATGACTATTTAGCATATCCAACAAAAAATCATGTATTGGTGGCAAGAAAATACACTGTTAATGATGAATACTCTATGCTGGTACAGAACACCAGACAAACCCACATTTGGAAAACAGCTGTGTAAGAAATATAGTAAGACACACATTTAAACAACTAACATTATTGGATTTTGTACTAAAAACTGAGATCTTACGAGTAAACTGTAGTGGTTTGGCTTGATGCTGCTTGTATATTATTGTTCATATTGGTTCCTCAAGAGAGGTTGCTCCCACCCCACAAGCAGAGCATCATGTACTTAGGTGATGCTATGTGAACCTTCTCTCCACTTTAATAGGTCAATAAATGGTTAGAGCCTATGATTGGGTAGTGGATACGAAAGGTGGGACTGTAGGCTCAGGAGGGGGTGGCAGGTAGAAGGAGAAAAAGAATGAAGGAAGAGGAGTGAAGGAAGCCACTATGCACCAGAATCCTGTGGCTGGGAGAAACCAGAAGTAATAAGGAGTCTTAGAATTGGGAAATAAGTTAGTATTGTATTAGATATGCCCAATCTAGGCATATAACTTATTATTAAAATATTTGGATTGTGTGTCCTTTACATGGGCTATTAGGGTTGGAAATTTTAGTAACAAATTGACAAAGCCATGTCTGGTTTAGAACCAACGTAACCCGATACGGAAATCCACCCCCAACCACTGAATATTAACAACTAGGGCTTCACTCTAAAGCGGCTTCAGGGTGGAAATTAAGCATGAATCTAAAGGGTGTACAGAGAGCTAACTGAGATGCTCCCTGCCCAAGCCCCAAGCAAACCTAGGCAACCAGAGGTGACACAACAGCCCTGAGCTGGGACACAAGGTGGCGCCAATGCCACAACATAGTTGGGGTTTCCTGAATCTGAGAGAAAAAAAAAAGGCAGGAAGTCAAGGTTGCCTGAGATGAGGCCTTCACAACTGAAAATTAGCAACTGAAAACACAGCAGGTATCTTTCCAAAGCTTTCTCACAGATAACAATGGGCTGATCTAGGGATCTCTCTCCCAAGTCAACCTTCCCATGCACACTTTGAATTTCCAACATCCCTCCACTTCTAAACAGGGCACAGGACACAGGTAGCAAGACCAGCTATCTCAACTGCTTACACTGCAGGCTGTGTAAGATCAATACACAGGCTGAAGGCTATACAGAACAGTCAAAAGACCTAAAGGGCTCAAAACACAAAAGCCAAGGGTCTTTGTACAGTCAGCCCCTCACTACTAGTGAAAGAACCTTAAAGGACCTTAATGTCCTAAATCAAACACCAGAAGGAAACAAAGATAAAAGAAACTTCAGACCAAATATAAGAATTAAAATAGTACCACTGCACTCTTTTCCTCCTTCGCTTTTTCCTACATAAGGTGCGATAGAGAATTGAGGAGTTTCTTAAGTAGTGAATATAAAAAGCAGTGATTTTGTTTTTAACATTCTTAGCTTCTCAGAGTATGTATGACCAAAGTCTAAGAAATTAAATTTGCCAAGGTATGTTGAAGAAAATTTTTGCATTTTCAACAGGCTAACACTAAAAGCTGTACCAGAATCCACTCTGACGTAACACTTTACCAGCAAAACTTGTAATTATAAACAGTGTGATCTGCTCTCGTTAAGCAAATATATTGATTTATTAGTACTTAACTTTAACTCAACGAAAAGATAAAATAGTTAGATTCAGTCATCACAGAGACAACAACAGTACAATTAATACAGTAATGAAAATGTAACTCTACCTTATGTCTATATAACAAGGAACTATAATAAGGACTAAAGAGGGCTAATATTGCACATACCTTAAGAGGCATGGATCTGGGCAGGAGAGAGAGCTCAGTGGATAAGAGGTCCTGAGTTCAATTCCCAACAACCACACGGTGGCTCACAACCATCTGTAATGGGATCTGATGCCCTATCCTGATGTGTCTGAAGACAGCTACAGTGTACTCATGTTAATTGATTAATTAACTAATTAATTAATTAATTAGCCATGGACCCAGAGAAACAAGGTGAAATCATCTAAACCAGTATGAAGACAACCAGGCAATCAAGCACAGTGATATATGAAGAGATCTCAAATGACAAATATGTATCTGTCAACTGCACGGGTTAAAAAAAATGACACTGACATACATATTGACAGCAATTTGCTGTCAATTGTGGGCAAACATACACAACTATGACCATCAAGAAGACTCAAAATTAAGAAAAATTTGGGTAGTAACACTCAATAAAGAAAGACAAGTGCTAAAATGATCAGAAAGGAATAAATCTAGATTGGGTAAATGAAAGCTCAGAAAGAAAGTATTTGGAATAAAAAAAAAGAAAATAAAAATAAATTAATAAATAAATAATTGGTGGCCAGAAACTAATGGAACAATCTCACTGGGCAAAAAAAAGTAGGTGAGTAGGTGTCTTACAGTTTTATTGCTGTGAAGAGACACTGTTACTGAGTCAACTTTGATAAGGAAAACTGACATTGGCTGGCTTACACTCTCAGAAGTTTAGTCCATTATGACCATGGCGGGAAGCACAGCAGCATTTAGGGAGGCATCGTGCTGGATAAGGAGCTGAGAGTTCTACATCTTCATCTGAAGGCAGGAGCAGGAGACTGTGTCGACACTGGTCATAGCTTGAATATAAAGACTTCACAGCCCACTTTCCCATTGACCCACTTCCTCCAACATGGCCACACATACTCCAACAAGGCCCCACCTCCTAATAGTGCCACTCCTTATACGACAAGCATTCAAGCATATGAGCCTATGGTGGTCATTCCTATTCAAATCACCACAGCAGATAAGTCTTCAGACAGGGAGTTCATAGCTAAAACTATATAAAAATTAAAATTTCCAGATATCTTCACCAACCCACAGGGCAAACTACTCATTCATTCCAGAGACTAGACCCAGATAGAGCTGGTAGAAGAGGCAACCAACACAAAGGAGTAACTCGGTGATACCCTTTCTAGACTGACAATTATGGCCCTTTCCTGACCTTCTTTTACAAATCTAAAAATATTCTCTGCTATGAATGTACCCTTTCACAAGCAAGAAAAACAGATCTTTCTCTAGGAAAACACAAGCATGCACCCCAAAGGACCTCAGGGCCAACCCTAATCCTGAGTTCCTGCATGAAGACCCTGAGAGATGTAGTGAAGCCTGGGATACTTGTACAGACTCCAAGGTGTTGGAAGCGCCAAAGCTGTGATTTCTGCCAGGGAGAGTTGCTTACATGGGATAGAACCAGCCTGGAAGAGATATATTTTATAAGCAGAAAGATGGAGGGATGGTGCCATCTAAGCCTCTGATATCAGATATTAAGCTAGAGCACTGGATCTCAACCTTCCTAATGCTGTGACCCTTCAATAAAATTCCTTGTGTTGTGGTGAACCCCAACCATAAAATTATATTTGTTGCTACTTCATAACTGTAATTTTGCTACTGTCATGAATCATAATGTAAACATATGTTTACAGATGGACTTAGGGAGCCACTGTAAATGGGCCATGACCCACAGGTGGGAAGTCTGACCTAGGGGACTTGATGTTTACATGCTGCCTTACCAGTCTTGCTTGGTCCAGCATTTTCTGACTATGCCCCCATTCCTCCTTTTAGGAAATAGTAATATATATCTTTTCCATTGTATGTTGAAATTAATTCACTTTTCAAATTCACAGGGTTTTATCGAGACTGTGGGAGACCATGGGGACTTCTGAAGTAGGATTAAAAATACTTTGTATTATAACAATGGCCTTTGGAGCCTGGGAGGGAAATGTGGTGGTTTGAATGAGAATATCTCCCATAGGCTCAAATGTCTGAACCCTGGTGGTGACTTTACAGGCTATACCTTGCTAGGGGCTAGCTCTGAGGCTAGTATATATTGACTAGCCCCAATTCCTGTTCACTCTCTCTGCTTCATATTTGGGGTTTAACATGTGATCTCTCAGCGCCCTGCCATGATGGTCTCATGGAAGCCCAACCAAAATAAACTCTTCCATAAACTGACTTGGTCATGGTATTTCATTATAGCAACAGAAAAGCAAATAAGTCAGGCTATAAGTAATTGAAGATTAAAACAATTTTTTCTTAATCTTAAAAAGTTCATGATAATTGGGCACAAAACCAGTAAAAAGCACTCAACATCTCTAACCATTAATACAGATAGCAATTCCCCTAAATATTGCAGGGTCCCATCCTCCTGCTTACCAGAACAAGCAGATTCCTCCAGCTTCTGGAACAAGGCAGCCAGGTGCTCATCCTACAACCAAGAAAAGACATTCCAATAAACAGCAGGTACAGCTCCCTGCCACAAAAATAACTTTAAAATACCAATACACTTACAAATACAATTTCATGTATTTTACACTGTTTTGATTAGTTTGCTTCTTTTTCTCCATCTTTATTAACTTGGGTATTTCTTATTACATTTCAATTGTTATTCCCTTTCCCAGTTTCCAGGACAAAATCCCCCTAACCCCTCCCCCTCACTTTCATTATGGGTGTTTCCCTCCCCATCCTCCCCCCATTACGACCCTCCCCCCAACAATCACATTCACTGGGGATTCAGCCTTGTCAGGACCAAGGGCTTCCCCTTCCACTGGTGCTACCTATGCAGTTGGAGCACAAGGTCAGTCCATGTATACTCTTTGGGTACTGGCTTAGTCCCTGGAAGCTCTGGTTGGTTGGCATTGTTGTTCATATGGGATCTCAAGCCCCTTCAAGCTTTTTAAGTCTTTTCTAAGATTCCTTCAATGGGGATTCCATTCTCAGTTCAGTGGTTTGCTGCTGGCATTCGCCTATGTATTTGCTGTATTCTGGGTTTGTCTCTCAGCAGAGATCTACATTCGGTTCCTGTCAGCTTGCACTTCTTTGCTTCATCCATCTTATCTAGTTTGGTGGCTGTATATGTATGGGCCACATGTGGGGCAGGCTTTGAATGGGTGTTCCTTCTGCCTCTGTTCTAAATTTTGCCTCCCTATTCCCTCCCAAGGGTATTCTTATTCCCCTTTTAAGAAGGAATGATGCATTCGTATTTTGGTCATCCTTCTTGGGTTTCTTGTGTTCTGTGCATCTAGGGTAATTCAAGCATTTGGGCTAATGTCCACTTATCAATGAGTGCCTACCATGTGTGTTTTTCTGTGATTGGCTTACCTCACTCAGGATGATATTTTCCAGTTCCATCCATTTGCCTATGAATTTCATAAAGTCATTGTTTTTGATAGCTGAGTAATATTCCATTGTGTAGATGTACCACTTTTTTTGTATCCATTCCTCTGTTGAAGGGCATCTGGGTTCTTTCCAGCTTCTGGCTATTATAAATAAGGCTGCTTTGAACAGAGTGGAGCAAGTGTCTTTGTTATATATTAGGGTATCTTTTGGGTATCTGCCTAAGAGAGGTAGAGCTGGGTCCACAGGTAGTTCAATGTCTAATTTTATGAGGAGGAACCTCCAGACTGATTTCCAGAATGGTTGTACCAGTCTGCAATCCCACCGACATTGGAGGAGTGTTCCTCTTTCTCCACATTCTCGCCAGCATCTGAGTCACCTGAGTTTTTGATCTTAGCCAGTCACTGGTGTGAGGTGGAATCTCAGGGTTGTTTTGATTTCATTTCCCTTATGACTAAAGATGTTGAACATTTCTTTAGGTGTTTCTCAGTCATTCGGCATTCCTCAGTTGTGAATTCTTTGTTTACGTCTGAGCCCTATTTTTTAATACCGTTATTTGTCTCCCTGCAGTCTAATTTCATGAGTTCTTTGTATATTTTGGATATAAGCCCTCTATTGGTTGTAGGATTAGTAAAGATCTTTTCCCAATCTGTTGGTTGCCATTTTGTCCTTACAACTGTGTTCTTTGCCTTATAGAAGCTTTGCAGATTTATGAGATCCCATTTGTTGATTCTTGATCTTAGAGCATAAGCTATTGGTATTTTCTTCAGGAAATTTTCTCCAGTGCCTATGTGTTCGAGGTTTTTCCCCACTTCTTCTTCTATAAGTTGGAGTGTATCTGGTTTGATGCGGCGGCCCTTGATGCACTTGGACTTAAGCTTTGTACAGGTTGATAAGAATGGACAGATCTGCATTCTTCTACATGCTTACCTCCATTTGAACCAGCACCATTTTCTGAAAATGCTATCTTTTTTCCTTGGCTCCTTTGTCAAAACATAAGTGACCATAGCTGTGTGGGTTCATTTCTGGGTCTTCAATTCTATTCCACTGGTCTATCTGTCTGTCTCTACACCAATACCATACAGTTTTTATCACTATTGCTCTGTAACACTGCTTGAGTTCAGGGATAGTGATTTCCCCGGAAGTCTTTTTATTGTTGAGGATAGTTTTAGCTACCCTGGGCTTTTTTGTTATTCCGGACGAATTTGCAAGTTGTTCTGTCTAACTCTATGAAGAATTGGCTTGGAATTTTGATGGGGATTGCATTGAATCTGAAGCAGTCATTAAAAGTCTCCCAACCAAAAAGAGCCCAGGTCCAGATTGGTTCAGTGCAGAATTCTATCAGACCTTCATAGAAGACCTCATACCAATACTCTCTAAACTATTCCATGAAATTGAAATAGGTGGAGCACTACCGAATTCCTTCTATGAAGCCATAATTACTCTTATTCCTAAACCATACAAAGACCCAACAAAGAAAGAGAACTTCAGACCAATTTCCCTTATGAATATCAACAGAAAATACTCAATAAAATTCTTGCAAACCGAATCCAGGAGCATAACAAAACAATCACCCATCATCATCAAGTAGGCTTCATCCCAGGGATGCAGGGATGGTTTAACACACAGAAAACCATCAACGTAATCCACTATATAAACAAACTGAAAGATAAAAACCACATGATCATTTCAGTAGAGGCTGAGAAAGTCTTTGACAAAATACAACACCCCTTCGTGATAAAGTTCCTGGAAAGAACAGAAATTCAAGGCCCATACCTAAAGATAGTAAAAGCAAACCAGTAGCTAGTATTAAACTAAATGGAGAGCAACTTGAAGCAATCCCACTAAAATCGGGGACTAGACAAGGCTGCCCACTCTCTCTCTACCTATTCAATATAGTTCTTCAGAGTTCAATATAGTTCCAGAGCAATCAGACAACAAAAGGAGATCAAAGGGATACAGATTGGAAAGGAAGAAGTCAAAATATCATGATTTGCAGACAATATGATTGTATACTTAAGTGATCCCAAAAGTTCCACTAGAGAACTGCAAAAGCCACTTAGGCCTGGTATACAAATTGAGTTTCACAAGGTGAAAGCAACGTGTTCCCTTGATTCAGCACAATTTCTGTGTCCACCTCCTCCACAAAATATGACCAGAGTCTCTAGAAGTGTAGGGACAGACACCAAAAGCACGCAGGATGCTGTTAAGAGGTACAAGTCGCCCCCACCCTAATTTCCCTTTGTCTCTCTACTAACCCTCCGAGTTCCTGATGAAAGTGGCCAGAGAGTCTCCTGGGAAGCTCTCCAGATGCTTTTGCTGCAGGTGTCCTCAAGGTCAATTTTCAAAATGACTGCTTTTTCCAAGGTTTTTCCCAAGGTACACTACTGGGGACAGCTGTTATCACTAATACATGGCTAGGATTTTAACATCCTAGTGTTTTCATACCAGCCCTAAGAAGGTCCTATCCCTCATCTTCAATTCAGAGTTGGTTCAGTTCCAGAAAATCTTAGACCCTACCCCTAGGCCCAGAGCAGCCAGGTCTCCCTGTTCCTACCCTGACGCCATACCTCAGGCAGCCAGGTAGAGACAAAGTCGCTCATGCCCAGAGCGACCCCCAGGCACCAGGGTGGGGTGCCCCGGTGCCCCAGCCCTCACTCACCTTACCTGTCTGGACCAGGATGGCCAAGGAGAAAACGAGGTAAAGTAGGAGAGCAGTGAGCCTAGCCACCATGGCTGGGAGCAAGTGCAGGGCCCCAGAGGAGGACAGCTATCCAAGGAGGGCCTGAGAGATGGTTGGGGAGGAGGGGCCGGAGAGGAGGAGCCTATCACAGCTGCAGGACCCCACCAACAGCCAGAACAACTTGAACAGCTTGGCAGCAGTCTGGGGGTGGGACATGGGGGAGAGGGCAGAGGCGGGGCTAACAGACACCCTTGGGTCACCTGATCCAGATTGGGTGGTGTGTCTACTTGTTGCCCACAGAACCCTCCCCATCCTGCATTGCTATGGGAATGTCAGAAGCGGCCTGCAAGTATCAGAAGCCAGGGGTGAGAAACAGCAGTGGAGATGGTGCTCAGAAATGGCCACCTGTGAGACCACCACACCCTGGCCCAGAGCTTGAGACCTTGGGCCACACCTTCCTCCTCTACTTCAGTTCTCCCAGCTGTGAGGACCCCAGCACCTCAGCAGTGCTTGCTACTCCAGGTTGAAAGCTGCAACAAAATCCCTGCCCCAGACTAAAAGAACTGGTCTGTTTGTGTAGCTGCCTGGAACCAGGTAGAAGCTGAGGATCAGGGCAGGCAACAGGGAGGGTGAGCTCAGTCCAGAGTAAAAGCTGTAGGGAACAGTTCCCAAAGCTTGAGTTAGGGATGGCCTTAGTGAAGGGAAAGTTCACAGCTGCTCAGTCTACTGAGACTAACAAGTGCGCTGCAGTCTTTCCCCATGAATCTCTCTCTCTGCAAATGGAGTCCTACTTCCTGGCGGTGAGAATGCAGATACTCTCTGCTGTGACAACCAAAAACCTACTGCAGCCTGGAATTGAAAGCTCCCAATATGAGCAGGGCTGCAGCCAGCTCTCAGGACAAAGAAACACTGCTCAGGGTGGCAGCATGGAACCTGTCTATACCATCATGCTGCATAAGCTGCCCTGGGGCCACTTCAGAGCACCTCTCCTATTCCTATTCCTATGGGGCAGATACAACACATATACATATGCACAGGCAGGCAGGCAGGCAGGCAGGCACAGACACACACACAAACACACACACACACACACACACACACACACACACACACACACACACACACACACACACACCCTAATGAAAACAACACTAAAAAGAAGAGAAATTTTCTGAGCCTTTAACAAAATCCTAATTCCCTGACTCAGCAAACCAAATCCTATATGCTTAAAGGGGAAGTTAAAACTTCCTCAGAAGGGTGCTCTCTGTTCAGAAAATAAGGTTCAAACAGCATCTGTCTTCAAACTACACAACAGAGCTGTGGGGGAAATCAAGTCCATCCACTACCAGAAGCTGTGCATTTCCTACCTTGAGCTGGTATTAGAAGGTCTCAGCCCCATGTCAACAGCTGCCCAGAGTAAGCCCACATCTGCTGGATAAACCTCTGGGACAGCAGTGTTTCCTCTGAACATAAATAATAACAATTACATGTTTCTATGCTTCACACAGCTCACCAAACATTCTTTCTTAAGGGCTAGGCTTTCCCAAACATGAACTTGTACACATGAACACACATAAATATTTTTTTACATAAAATTTAAAAGTATTTTTCTCCTCTAAGACTTAAAAGCTTCCAGTTGGAAAATCTCCCCCTGAATGTCTTTTTCATAAACATTCTAGCATTTAGATGTCAGCACTGACTACATTTGGCAGCTGATTAAACACCACAGATCATGTCCCGCTGGGTTATGCTGTTACCCGCAGTTCCCAGTGACTGGTTCCATTTCAGGCCTTTCTGAGCTCTTAAACAACCACGCACAACCTTTGACACTGTGACACATTATCATCTACGAAGTTCACGCTTCAAGAACCATGACCGATTGCAAAAGAAAACTCTCTGAAGGTTTTAGAACAGTTTACAGTTTTGTGCTGGGCCATAGCCCGCTCCTCAGGTTTCAGACAACTGTACATACACCCACTCTCCAACAACTGTGTGCTCTTCCTGGGCCAGGAAAATACAACCCCCAACAAAAGGCCACTCAAAAACACATCTGTAACACAAAATCCCTTTGAGGAAACTTTTGATTCATACCTTTAAATGTCTTTAGATAGAAAGAACTCACACTGAATATTTTAGGAGATTGTTAGAAGAATTTGAAAGTTCTAACGTTTAAAAGAAATCCATGCCTTTGGCTTTAACAAAAACAAATACTCATCAAACTTCATCAAGCAGAAAAGGAGACAGGAGGCAAAAGCTTTTTAATGAGACTTTCTGTTTTCAGTTTCTCTGTTTTCCAGCCCAGCTGTTCACTCCCCCACCCCCATCCTCCAGTTTGCTATGTTTTAAATCCTCTAAAGATTAGTAATGATGCTCTTAACTGTCTTCTGAGGAACAGACTAATGCAGGCACTCAAAACATAACATATACTAACAACAAATCCTGGCAATACGTTTGTAAATGAAAATCAGAGACCTGAGGGTGAAATAAGTTGCCTTAGCATGGACAAGCTTCAAACTTGACAACAACAGTCCTACCCTAACTATTACTCTATACTCTGTTAAACACAAAGTGTTTTCTTCCCTCCTGAACTATTTCTCTAAACAACTCCTGAACGTGCAGAAAATGTCCCAGCAGAACCAGAAGGTCCTCTTTGCTAGGTTAATGTTTTGGTCAATAAACGGACAGAAAACCTGTGAAGTTGAAATGCTGTGGAGAGAGGTGTGACCTCTGACATGTCCTCCTGGCAGAGATCATTGAGCAGGGAGAGCGGGAGATAGGTGTGGGGGAGGATGAATCTAGGACCAGTTTCCCAGTCCATCAGGGTGGATGAAAAGTTGTTCCCTCTGGGCATTCCCCTCCCTTCTTCCTGCTACCTTTAGTGCTAGTGAGTCACAGAACCAGGTTAAGGTGGTTCAGGGGAGTTGAAGGTCACAGCTATGGGGACAAGAACCAGAACTAATAGCAGACACAGGTGTCTATACCATGTTCTCTCCCTAAGGCTCTTCAGCATGTTTCCCTAAGCCTGCACAGCTAACTACCACAGACAAAGCTAAATGGCTGTACCCTCCATCCTGCAATGCCTATGAAGCCTCGACATGGCTCACCTTCTCTGAACTTGCAAACCAAAATTTTTATTACACTTGGGAGGAGAGCTGGCTGTATAATCCAGGCTGGCCTAGAATTCTCTATATGGCCCAGGCTACTCTTGAACCTACACAATCTTTCTGTCTCAGCCTGCCCTTGCCTGCCCTAGCCTGCCCCAGCCTGTTCCAGCCTGCCCGGTACAGGGATGGGCCCAGGTGAATGACCATATCTAGTTTGTCAACTCTGCTATATTTTCTTTAAACAAAACCTCAAATGCCCAGTTTTTCAATGCACTTGCCTTGAGCTTTAGAACTCACGTGGTCATCCAGTCCTACCACATACCTCCCTCCACTCAGGGGTGGCATGTACCAGAATCGGGGTAATTAGGAAGGATTTCTCCTTCCAAAGGAGCGACGGGAACATCTGGCTGTGAAAGCACTGGCCATGCCTCTGGATAGGACCTGGTGTTTCTGTTCCCAAGGTCTTTCCTGCCTGGAGGTAGGAAAGCTGCATCTGCCTGTGGAGGAGCTGGGGTTCTGGTGCCCATTGGATCCAAAACCAATGCTGGGTCCTTGAAATCCACGACCTCTACCTCTCCCACAAGTGGCCCCTGTTTGATTTGACGGACCGAAGAAGCCAATTCTGTTTCCCGGTAGGATGCCCAGTTACCAGGTGCTGGGTGTGGCAAAGGAGAAGCGTGATCAGAATCTGGAGACGTGGTACCAACATCCACAAAGCACGAATTATCCTTTGATTTGAAAGACACATCAATACATCGATTCTGCTGTGGTCTTCCAGGGCCTTCCCCGGTTCAATTGGTGGGTATTCTACATCCTCTCCATTCTCCTTGTGATAATTGCAACTGTCCTCAGTACAGATCTCCAGGGCTGCAGCATGGTTGAAGGAGTGCTCCAGCGCTGAGGAGCAGGCTGTGGAATGGTCAGCTCTGACCATGACTGGCCAGACATTGTCGAGGGCCAGCCTGCTGCTGATGTGAAAAGCCCACGCCCCAAGAATCCCCGGGTTGCTTAGTCTAAGAACAGAGGAAAGAGTGGATTGTAACCAGTCCATTCATCCTCCTTCAGAATTCATATTGAAATCAAAAGACTTTAACGATCAAAGTCAAACTTTCCATGCTATGTCAAACAGAAGCAAAGCTTCTAAGTAACTGAGATAAATACCGTACAGGAACTCTGTTATAAGCTGCCTTTTGTCTGGCATTCTGTATGGAACACTAAGCCATCAGGTTACATGTCTGCTCCAGAAGCCCAAATCAAATATTCTGTCAAAAACCTGGCTGTCTTGAGAGCAAACATGGAATGCAAGAATATTTTATGCTTTCTCGACGTGAATGAAAACTTAAATCAGACTCAAGCTTACTTAAGCTTAAAATTCCTAAAACACTTAAATAGTACTGATTTCTACAAGCCGAGCCTACACCAGTGCTTATCAGTCTTCACTGTGCTCTGCAAGATAGGGGTGGTAGCTGTGCTAGTTCTTAGTGAGGAAAAAGTTGGTTTTGAGAGGTTAGCTAATCTTCAGATCATACAGCCAAAAGTTGGCAAAGCCACGGCAAGAATTTCATGCTAACACGAAACTTTGTCTTCCAAACATCTCTGTGTACTCTGATTCACATGGCCTAATATATTAATGACAGAGGATGATAGATCTATCAGTACTTTTTAATGACCAAGTCTAAAACAATTTTTGAGCAAAAGTTCAACATAGGTAAGATACAAATGTATTAATCAGTATTTGGGAACAGATCTTCATTTTCTCTGTAGAGTAGACCATGAAACCCTGTTAGTTCCCAAGAATCTCTTTTCTTAGAGGAGTCTCACCAGATAGTCCCAGCTATCCTGAAACTTAAGATCTTCTGCTGGGATGTGGCACTACTCCTGCCAGCCCAGTCACCTACTATCTCAGTGTCAATGGTACGCTTGCTGTGAAGAGGACAGCCATGTGTAAGATGACTCCTAACCCTAAGAGAAAGCTCGGGTTAGGAAGGCTCTGGAAGGATGAAGGAATGCCCATTCAGAGCCTGCCCCACATGTGGCCCATATATATACACCCACCGAACTAGATAAGATGGATGAAACAAAGAAGTGCAGACTGACAGGAACTAGATGTAGATCTCTCCTGAGAGACACAGCCAGAATATGGCAAATGCATAGGTGAAGGCCAGCAGCAAACCACTGAACCGAGAATGGGACCCCCATTAAAGGAATCATAGAAAGGACTGAAAGAGCTTGAAGGGGCTTGAAACCCCATATGAACAACAATGCCAACCAACCAGAGCTTCAGGTGACTAAGTCACTACTCAAAGACTGGCCCTGGGCTCCAACCGCATAGGTAACAATGAATAGCCTAGTAAGGGCACCAGTGGAAGGGGAAGCCCTTCATCCTGCCAAGACTGAACCTCCAGTGATCGTGATTGTTGTGCGGAGGGTGGTAATGGGGGGAGGATGGGGAGGGGAACACACATATAGAGTGGGAGGGGAAAGGTGTTAGGGGGATGTTGACCTAGAAACCAGGAAAGGGAATAACAATTGAAATGTAAATAAAAAATACCCAATTTAATAAAGATGGAGAAAAAAAATGACTCTGGAAAACGGGACCTAGCCAATGATATCAATCCTGTGTTTGCACGAAATACTAAAGCTCAAATTATTCCAGACTATGTAATTTCCTCAAAAGTCAACAATCAAGAATAAGAGGGAGTGGCTAAAAAGAGGTATTTAGATTCACTGAATCATATAACGAGATCTTTGTTCACTGGGGCAAGTATTCATCATTCTAGTCTAGGTTTCTACTGCAATAATGAAGAGAGTTGAGGTTTTCTTCAGTTCTCTACCTCTCTTTCATTCTGTGCACTGTCCACTAGCCACTACCTGTACCCAAGTGTATTCATGATACTCTGCTGTACTGGCTGGATTCTGCTACCCTGATGCAGACCTGAGAAGAGATTGCCTCAATCACACAGTCCTGAAGGCAAGTCTGGTGGAGGGGCGTCTTCTTGGTTAATGATTGGTGGGAGGAAGAGCAGTTTACTATGGGTGATACCACCCTAGGGTACCATCTCTGGTTGTGTAAGAAATCAGGCTGAGTAAGACAGAGGAACCAAGCCAATAATAATGTTCCTCCATGGCTTCTGCTCCAGTTCCTGCCTCCTTCTAGGTTCCTGTCTTGCTTTAGTTCCTGCCTTGGCTCCCCTAATGCACTGTGTGACCCAGGACAGTAAACCAAATAAACCCTCTCCTCCCCAATCAGGTCAGTGTTCGTCCCTTCTGTGATTTGTTATATTCAGTTGCTAAGGTTTCTTTTCATTTTTTGAGACACAGTCTCATGTAGCTGATGATAACCTTGAGCTTCTATTCCTCCTGCCTGCAACTCCCAAACACTGGGATACCAGGTGTGATACTAAACCCTGTTTGTGTGCCACCAAGGTCAAAACTCTGGGCTTTGTGTCCTCAAGGCAATGTTCTACCAGCAGAGCTTCAACTCTTGCCCTCAGTTGGTGCATATAGAAATTAGGGTTGCAAATAAAACACACCACAGAAGACAAAACTCCAGGCTGAAAAAATGACTTAGCAGGGAAAGCCACTTACCTACAAGAGCTTAGAGCTATACCCAGAATCCACGTGGTGGGGGAGAGCACAAACTCTGACAAACTGGATTCTGACCCAGACACCTCCCCACCAGCTGGCTCCAACCCCCAACTCCCACACAGTAATGTAATTTTAAAAACTGAAACCAATCAGTAAGAAGAGACTCTGGAGCCCCAGCCCATCCCACAGCAGGGTATTGCAGCTGGGAAACCTCTTGAGTTTGGAAGTGGACAGCTTCAAGGCTTCAAAGAGTAAGAAAATACAAAACATGCAAGAGTGGAGCAAAATAAATGCCTTCTAATGAGACATAACTCAATATCCTGGCATTTGCCACATCGCCTGGTGGGAACCTAAACAGTTAATTTACCCTCCACACTGAGGTCGTTTATGAATGCTCACAGATTGAATTTGTCTCCTAGAAAGAAAAACTGTATCACAAAACAGAACAGACATGCTGGCCTGCCTGTGACTAATCCCTTCCCAGGAACTACTCTCTTCCCTACCTGAATATGCTTATGTTTCAGAAGAGGCCTGCAAACATGAATAATGTATGACCTCTGTTGGAGGAAGAGATTCCAGGACTAGGAAAATGTTCTTCTCCTTGGAGGGGCACAGCAAAGCATCCAGAGGGAGCTAGGACCATGATCCTGAGCTACTTTAGTTTACAAATGTTGTCCTCTGGGCATGTGTGATGCAATGTTTCAACCCTAAAGACAATGATACTGACAGGAAAAGAAGCCTAAGAGACAGTGTTAAGTATGGAAACACTGAATGGAAGGCAAAGCCCACGCTGAAAGGGGAGGTAGCAGAGTTGTCACTCAGAGTAGTGGTAGGATAATTCTGACATGCATTTTATGTTATTCCATTGTCTGTAGTTTGTCTCATTTTATTAAGGGTGAGGCACACCAAATCTGTCAATCACTCTGGTCATGTCTCACGCTACTCCTTTCTGGCGCACGCCTGTGTCTTAAAAATTGTAGTATTTCAAGCACTCAGCCCTCCTTCCAAGGGGCTCTAGGTACAACCTGGGGAGAAAGAGTCTTTAAGCTAGAGGGTAAGAGGTTAGAGGAGAAAGGATAGAGGCCAACTGCTAAGTCTGTTCTAGAGTCTACACTACAGAGCAGGTGAGATGGAAACCAAGACTCAGTACGGATCACAGAACAGGAGGGGACACTTGTTTGTAGAGCCCTTGGAAATAGGGCTGAGTGCTTGAAATACTATGATTTTTAAAGGCAGAGCACCTGGACACCAACAGCATCTGGGAAGGACCAAGAATCACAGAGTATTAGAATGAGAATTGGTACCTGCATAGCCGTAAGAAGCCGTGCGTGTGCATGTGTGTGCCCGTGTGTCTGTGCCTGTGTGTGTGTGTGTGCAAAAAGCATGTGAGGAGAAAGTTGTGTTTCCCTACTAGAGCCATAAAGGCCTTCATACACCCGCTCACACACACATGCATGCACATGCATGCACGTGCAAGCGCGCTTGCACGCACACACACACACACACACACACACACCACACAGACACTATCGTCCATTCACTCTGGTTCTTCACTGCCTCCTTTGATGCTTTCCAGAAATATCAAAATTGCAGGAGAGGGGCAGAGTGAGTGTAACTGGAGTGACTGATAAAATGAACCAAAATACAAACAACCAGGTAACGTGAAATCCAAGAAAGAAACACCCTATCTACTCTGCATAAGAGATCACCCCTGTATCCATACTTCAGAGATGTATTGACTATGGCTCGGCCATTTACTTCTGACATAAGCACCTTTCATAATTTCGGTAAGACTATTGGTAAAACTGGGAAGATAGTTATACTTACCGCCTACAAGTTGAGAAAGTTTTAATTAAGATAATATCTGCAAGGGTTTTATCACAATGCTCTGCAGATAAAGTGATCGGCAAATTTTTGCTCTGTCACTCTATCTGCCCATGATCTAGTTTGACTGAGAAGCAACTATGGGAAGCCACAACGTAACTACTGTGGGCTAAGCTAGTATTGCAAAATACAAAGACAAAAGTGTCCACCTGAAGTCAATAGTCTCTTAGGAGCACCAACTGGACAGACACCTGCAGAATAACCTATTGCACCACTAGCAGAATAACCCACTGGGGAGACTAAGAAGTGGATTTGTCTCTGGCAACGCTGTGGGTAAACCAGTCAGCATGATTTCTGGTGATGGTGCCAAAAGAAACCTGAGATGAATAAAAGACTCATCTACCTCCGCCCCATTATACTACTCATAATTTAATCCTTAACAATACCTGTTTGAAAGACTGAATCATGATGCCTCCTCTCCAGAAATCATTAACCTGAAAAGTGCCCACTGAGGCAGTTAGTTATGCCTGGATATTTTTATGTAGCCCCAAGAACAATGTTTTTCACAGCAAGCTCTAGTAGTTCTGCAAAAACATATAATCACTGCTGGTTCTGGTTTCTACGCCTGACAGATAGTGCAGGAAAAAGAAAGAATCTTTTAAATATTGGACAGCCTGAAGCTCCAGAGGTCCAGCTTAGCTCTTGGTTTTCAACCAGCGACTTTCTTAGAAGCCACCAGAGGTTATTATCAAATGGTTTCTGGCCACTAGAGATAGTGTCCCTCCTAAATGTCCTTCCAGTGCATAGCACAGTCACACACTCCACATTACTCACTGGTAGAGATTCTTCACCGACTGCTCACTGTTAGTCAGGCTGAAATACAGGGCTTTTCTCTTCACATCATTTGCTTCCCCTTGGCAGAATCCCACCTTAGCAGGAAGCTGCGGCTGGACACTGTAGGATTCTTTGGGGTGAGTTCCAAAAACTGAAGAACATTTGGAGGATAGAGAAAGAGGGCATAGGAATCACATTCATCAGATGCCAGAACGGCCTGGAAAGTGTTCAACTGTGGACAAAAAGGAATTGCAGACACCCTTAAACAAAGAAATAAACAAAAGAAGAAAATCAGAACACAGGTAAGGTGTTCCAACAAGGGGGCGGAGGCCAGATCCTTTTTATGATTTCCCCATGTTCGTTTTGAACATAATCGCCTTTAGAATTCCTTCTTCAAATTACAAATATAATTTTGTAAACCATGCTTTTTTTTTAATCTTTTCTACCAATTTAGATCAATAGTTAAATAATGCATTAATGAAACACTGGTTTAAAATCTTTAGGATTGCAGGGAAGAGGATGAAGAAGAACCAACTAACACTAAGGATATTTGAAAAAGCCATATGAAGGGCCAGAGAGACGGACAGTTAAGGGCACAGGCTGCTCTTCCAGAGGTCCTGGGTTCAATTCCCAGCACCTACTCGCCCATGGTAACTCACTCCTGCTTGTAACTTCAGTTCCAGGACTACTGACAGCCTCACACAGACATACAAGTAGGTAAAAGGTCCACGAACATTAAAATACAAAAGCCATATGAAAAGCTACTTGCCAACTTACAACGAACGTTACAAGGTGGTTAATTCTCCTTCCATTGGCTACAAGTTCTCAAAAAGTCCAGAGCTAGATGTAGGACACCTTGCTCTCAAGTTGTTGGTCGAGGATGTCACAGAGATGATACCAGAGTTGTCAATTCCCATTGCTCAGGGCTACCCATCAGAATGTGATGGTAAGATCCTATAGCTGATGACACCACACAAGTAGGTCAAAGAACTTGAAGAAATCACACAGACCTGCCTGCACAGTACTTAGCAGGAAGCTTCCACCCCTGCTAGCTACCCTTTATGATGCTAGAAGATGCTATGCAGACTATTCTCACTCCACTGTGACTACTCAGGGCTACATAACAAAAGCCCTGGCAAGATGTACTCATGGGTGCGCCATAAATGGCAGGAATGTAATGAGGATCACCAATCACTTTCTGGGTGGATTCAAGGTCTGCACTACAAGAGGAAACTTTTGCCTGGCATTGTAAATCTGGTCAGGAAACCATGGCAGAGAGGCTCATAAGCCCTGGGAGTGAACCATAAATACTATTTTCTTAAATTGATATATAGTATCAAACTATTCCAGTTACAAGCTCATAGATGAACACAGCTCTCGGTGGTCATTCGGGGAGCATCTTCATACAGTGAATGGTAGTTAATACACATTCATAACTAGTCCGAGTATTGAGAATGAACTCTCTGTGGAGAGGTCAGCCACAGAAGCTCCCACCGTATCAAGTTCCCTCAAGGCTCAGGGAAAAGAAAAGAGGTGGAAAGAGTTGAAGAGTTTAAGAGCCAAAGGTCGGAAGGAGTTGGATCAAAACAATGACATGTTCTCATGATATGGTCATTGAACTCACAAACTCAGTGCAGTTGGTGTCCAGCAGAAGAGCAAAACACTCAACATTCCCGCACGGATGTCGTAGGGCACTGAAGCCCCTGCCTGCAGCTGAGAAGATTCTGTCACTTGAGAACTGCTAGGGGAGGATTTTCTTTACGGGTATGGTCCCTAGTGAGTGGACCATGCTGCAGTGGTGGCCCCTCACTCATGAGTAGGCTTCGCTGTATTCAAGGGATTATTCACGTGGATATACTGAAATATACTGTATCAATGTATGAAATTCTCAACAAATAACATTAAAACCGTGTATTTAAAAGTGGTATGGTTGTAAGCTTCTCCAGTCCAAACTCTTTTGACTATTCTGGACAAGGAACAAAATTGACTTGCTCACTCCTATACCCTCAGTTTTTATTTTGTGTCTGACGGCTTTCACATCCATATATCATATTAGCATCCATGCATGCACCCACCCATGCATCCATCCATCTATGCATCCATCCATCCATGCATCCAACCACCTATGCATCCAGCAAGCCATGCATCCATCTATGCATCCATCTATCCATCCATGCATCCATCCATCTATGCATACATCTATCCATCCATCCATCTATGCATCCATCCAGCATGCACCCAGCAAGCCATGCATCCATCCATCTATGCATGCATGCATCCATCCATCTATGCATCCATCCAGCATGCATCCAGCCAGTCAGCCATGCATCCATCCATCCATGAATACAGCATCCATGCATCCAGCAAGACATGCATCCACCCATTGCCTACTGCAGGCAACACTCAGTAAGGAAGCAGCTGATCAAAAGGCATCCTTACTGATTTCACAGCCAAACTCCCTTTCCTCTTCAATCTCTTTACAACCCGAACTATCTTGTCACATTGCAGATGAAGAAAGAGACCCAGGGGCTTGCTTTAGGTCAGGCAATGATTAATGGTGGAAGCCAGCCAGACCCAACAGCTCATCCCCTGCAATAGACAGTCATCTGAACTCTACCAAACAAGCCATTCCAGGACACCTGCTCTGACCCAATCTCCCTTCCCAGGCTCAGCTCCACTAAGCCCTCCACACAGTGTTTAAGGGTTCCCACTCCTACTAAGTGCTTTGATGCTGTGTCCATATTTCCCTGCACCAAGAAAATCCTAACCAGCAAGCACTGCCTACTGGGGGTCGAGGACTGTGATTCCCTGCGGAACCCCTTCCATCCTTAGGCACCCACTATGTTGGTTTTCCAGTATGTATTTGGCTCCTGTTGGTTGTCTGGTTTGGCTTTGGCCTCCACACACTAACCCATCTGAATATTAATTCATTGGGGTTGGGTACCCGCTAAACCACATTATGTTTGATGCTGCAGTCAGGACAGAGCCAAAAAACTATGCCCCAAGAGCCTGAATTATAGGAGAGAGAAACAGCCTGGACTGGAATTTTAGGAGAGTGACTGGGGACAGGCATGGTGGCAGAGGCCACAGAAAAAGGAGAGTGTCCAGGACATCAGAGTGGGGTAGGGTAGCATCACAGTGGCAGCCAATGAATGAAGATAAACACTGTGGGAGCCAAAGCAGACCTAGATGAGAGTTGGAGTCTGAATTAACACCAGGGTGACTGTGGAATTACTCCCTGATATTTCATTTACTGAGTTTCAAAGGGACCTTTTCTGCCATTACCACCTTCTTCCACCAAAGAATTAGTTAAGGGATGCTCCACTGTCTTAGACTCTGTAGTTGGCTTCCCTCACTAGATCATATATGCTTTACAATTTAATAGGGAAACTGGGGAGACATTTCTCTTACAAATACTCGCTTTATAAAGAAGGTGGATGACAAGAAGGAAAAGAAATCACTTATTGGTATCATTACCTCTTCATTTTGCTAAACAAGACAAACTGCCACAGCAAGAACCTCAAAACTGAATACAAGGAACGAATGTGTCCCTGTGTTTTTTTCTGCCTTGTTCTAGAACATCTCAAATGTTACTTTTACCTTTCTGACACGTAATGCTAAAGTACAGCTTTGAGGTTTGGGTAATAAGACAAAGAAATGTAGATATTAGTATGGTTTCAAGAAAAAAAAAACTCTGTAGCTCCTCTGTATTCTCTAAATGGAAGAGTCTGCTTACCTTCCTTGTTTTTGAAAAAAAAGTTCATGAATTCAGTCCCCACATTCTACATTTGTTGCAGCTGTATTCCTCAAGTATGTCATCTGCTTGCGGGACTTGACCCTCCCCAGAAAAGTCAAAACATCTAAGTTTCCAACTCAGGTACATGAAGAACATGCGTCATCCATCATCAGTCATGGTAGGGCCAGAGGCTGCCTAAGCTTTATTTCAGTCACAACAAAGTTCAAGTAGGAGATAAAAAGCCGAACAAATAATCCCATCCTTAAATAACCAACTGTGGAGGCTCCTGGTATCGTGGCCACAATCAACTTCACAAGATAAGGGAGAACAAAGGTTCTAAATTTACAGAAATTCCATATGATAAGGGCTGTCTATATGTGGAGATCCGAAGGCAGGAGGGAGGAGGTCTGGGATGAAGTGAGGAGCCTGTGATGGGAGAGCCTGGCTTTTAACCTGCAGATCTGCACATGTAGTACCTTATTTGCTCTATGTCTTTTCTGTGTCACCTTTTGGCGAAGCACTCACTTCAGATGGAGAGTTTTTAATTTCCTCATCCCCTATAAAAGAGGCAAATAACAGAGGAGAAAACAACAAAAACTTCCTTTTAATATAGTTTATGATCCCAAAGTACATTCCAGAAGAGTTCAGCTGCTTGAAATCTGACACACATGAACCACTTGTCAGGGCTACAGACTTCCACACAGAATCACTAAGAGGCCACTTCATAGGCCCTGAAGAGCTCCTCCTTAGATACTCCCTCTGTCTGACTCTTTTCCAAAGGGAAAGGCCCTCACATTCCCAGAGACACGTTTTCCAAGAGTCCTCCACACCGGTTCTGAAGGTAAGCCCTCAGTTGCACTGCCAAAACCTGTATAAGATTCATAGCCTCCCAACCTCCCCAAAGAGAAAGAGAGAGTGCCAGCTAGGAGAGGATCTCTCCACAGGTTGGGGAGCAGTACAAAGAGGATCAGGTCAGAGTTGCCCAGCTGCATGTTCTCCAGTTTCCTTTTCAGACAAAAAACCAGAAGGCTTCTCAAACATACCATCCAAAAAGGGTAAAACATCAACCAGCAGAATGACATCTTTACAACAAGGGATTTGTCTATTCAACCTTACCAAAATGATAACAAAATAAGAAATGAGGTGATTCCTTCCTGGGGGACAAAGTTCAATGCTCAGTCTTCCTTAAGGATACATTCTCTGGAAGTGTAAGGCCACTGATTCTGGCCTCCGATGTTTGGTTGTATGTTACTTTTTCCCCATTCCCATGGGGACACTGATGTGCTTGGGGTATTCCAAATTCACCCCTATACTGCAGAGTTAAGAGAATGCCTAATGCTTTCACGATGGCATAGTGTATCCTCCTTCATATGTAGTCTTCAAGGACACCTAAGCAGTTTTCTTCAACCCATTTTCATATATCTAGTTATTCTCTATCCTCTCTGTCTTAATTGACATGTGGTAAATTACACACGTACTGTTTCTGTGGACTCTAGCTCCATAAATTAAAAGCTCTAGCTAAATTCAAAGTTCTTGATCAAGAACTGTCACCTCTGCACCAACTCAACACCCACCGTTCCATGTTAAAGCGTCCAGGGACCAGCTGTGATGCATACTATTAGCTGTCAATCTGATGCTATCTACAACCATCCAGGAAACAGTCACCAGGCATGTTTCTGAAAAAGTATCTTGATTAGATTAATTAAGGAGGGAAGACCCACCCCAAATATAGATACCACCATTCCCTGGGCTCAGGCTTGCACTGCATACAAAGAAGAAAGAAAGCTTAGAAACAACACCCATCTTTCTCTGCTTCCTGGCTACAGATACAATGTTTCCATCCTTTTCTGAAGCAACTTCCACGTTCCCATCCCTCTCCCAGGATGCAGTCCAGACTAGGGCAAGCTTTCCTACCATTCACACTCAGTTTCCATTCCTGTGGTCTTCCAACCCAAAGGAAATTCCTCATCAACAAAAACCTTCGACATACTATTTAACTCAGTTATAGATAACACCCTCCTTCCCTGTGAGAACACAACAGCCTTCCCCTGACACCAAAAACACACAGAGCAACAATGACGATGACAACAACAACAACAACCCTAACAACAGCAACAACAACAAAAACCGGTACCCATCATTACTCAGATCTTCCGTCCATAACCTCTTTGCTCTATGAAGTGACAATTTAAGAAATCTCAGATTAACTAAATGTACATTTGTTCATTTTTGTAATGCAGTTGCACCATGCCATTCTTGCATGCCAGGTAGAACACTCTGTCACACCCAGTATGAACATCCTGGAGGGAATGAAGAGAGCTGAAACATTTCACACTGTAAAGATATTATTCCTCTGATATCATTTCCAGTGACTAATATTAATATTACTATAACAGATGTAAGAAAACTATGTAGAGATCATAGAATCTTCCAAGCAAAGGAGATTGGTGTGTGCCAAAATCTACATCAAAAATAAAATAAAATCTATCAAAGCCAGAGTTCAAACCCAGGGTCTTCAAAGTATTCAGAAGAGCCTTCCACAGGAATAATTGAAAACACATCTTGTGCTCAAAACCTAATCGACTGGAACATGTCCTGAAACCCATTCAGCCTATGGCAATATCTGAAGAACAATATGGATGTTTGGAAAAGTTAAAAAACAAGAAAGCTACAGAATTTTCCCCAGCAAATTCCCCTAGAAAAAGATAAGAAAAACAAAGGGGAAAAAACCCAGAACAGTAATTTGGAAAACCCTCCATTTAAAAAGTACTTATAAAGCGGTCCAGAGAAGTCTCGAAAGGTAAATAAATCCCTTGCCTTGAAATCGGAGTTCAGTTTCAGGAACCCATGTAAAAGGAGAGAATTGGTACGGGGAGGATCTCCTCCCAATCTCTGCATGTGCACCCTGCTACGTGCACACATAAATCATACAAAAACACATACCATACATGTCCTACACACATACCATACACAAACCCCACATATATATCATGCACACACAAGTGGCCTCAATGCAGTATTCACATACCATACAAACAACACATACTCACACACAACATGCACACACCATATGCATATAAACACACCATACAGACACACACAAGCACATACATCATGCACATACACACATCATACACACATACCATACACAGACACACACGTCACACACACATATTCATACACATATACAAGCACACACATCATGCACATACACACATCATACACATAAACCATACACAGACACACACATCACACACAAACATAGAAAAAACACACACATAATGCACAAATGCAGACATACATACACATCATGAACATGCAGACACACAATTTCATATACAGCATAAACAGATTATTTACATATACATACACCATACATAGACATACATATTCACATGTAGGATGTAAACATATACGTATATATACATGCACACACAGAGAGAGAATAAAATGAAATAAAACAACCAAGTCCTTACATAAAGGAGTTCTACCACAAGATCGTTACATGGCAGGAGCAACACATCGCCTTGGTTAATTCTCATGACAACCCTAAGAAGTCTGCAATACCATGTCAATCTACAGCTTAGAAAATGAAGACTGAGGGCTTGTGTTTTCCAAGACCACTGCTTCAAGGGTTTTCTGCCTTGTTCCTGACTTCACAAGTACCTGGAAGGTGTAATGAAAGAATTACTGTGCCTATGGGTGTTGCTCATTCATGAAGGACTTACTTAGCTAACCTTCATGAGGACTTGTGTTCAAGTCCCAGAACTGCAAAATTGAAGGAAGAGCTGGGAATATGGTTCAGTGTGAGGAGTGGCTATTCAAGCATAAGCACCTGAGTTTGATCCCTAGAATGAATACACACTGAACAAAAACAGTCATGGTGTCTGTCAGTCCCAGATCTGTAGTCCCATAAGAAGGAAGGCAACTCCCCGAGTCTATTCACCCAGCATTCAATCCTGGCTTAGCTGCTGAGTACTGGGTCAGGGGGAGGTGTGCCTGAAAACGATTTGAAAGGGAGCTGGATAGAGTGCTCAGCAGGTTAAAGGCACTTACCTCCGAAGCCTGATGACCAGAGCTCAATTCCCAGACCCCATCAAGGGGGGTTAGCAGAGAGCTGACCCTGAAGTTTTGCTGTGACTACCACAGTGTCAAAGCATGCACATGTATGCACATCAAATAAATAATCTTTAAAAGGTGGATAGTGCCTAAGGAAGGACACTCAAAGTTCTTCTCTGGTATGCACACACATGCATCTCCACACAAATGTGAGCCATGCATGAATGTCTGTGTGTGCCTGCACATGCGCACACATGTGCAGGTACACACAGAGACAGAGGTACCGCATGCACGGACACCAAAAGGAAACTGTCAAAGACTGTTTCTAATGAAATGTTGCTAATGAAATGCGAATCCTAAGTAGTAAACTCATCTCTCTGGGGCTGTAACCTTCACGTCAAATAAACACTAAAGCACTTGGGACCCACCGCAGCCTCAAGACCCCGGAGCCTCAGTGCAAATGCTTCTTGCTCTAATTTTTGTTTAATTGTTTGTTTTTTCTGTTACAAGAGGCTAGCTAATTCAGCTGAATTTTCCTTGGGAGCAGCAGAACAGTAATTTCATAGTGAGGTTATCATCAGAAGCATCCTTCACAGCAACTTCACTCCAGTTCACACTTCCTTTGAATATGGCTCCAAGAACTGTCCTAGCACCAAAGCCACAATGAGCACTAAAACACTAACCTTATTTATTAGATGTCTTCAGAAAAACCGCAGTGATTGTTACTGTAACTACTTATATGATTCGTGTACAGAAAATGGGTCTTGCATGAAAAGTATAAGAAAGGGGAAAAGTATGTCTTCTAAGGTGAGTTTGCCTCACTTAAGGCAGATTTGGAAATTATTTTCTCTTCTGTGATATAAACAGTTATTACTGTACTTATCCTGTGGGACTGTGTCGAGAAGACAGTATAAAACACTCCTGCAAGAAGGTAAGGAGAGGGGGGCAGAGGGATGGCTCCCTGGTTGAGATCATTGGCTCTTCTTCCAGAGGACCCATGTTCATTTCCCAGCACTCACATGACAGCTCACAACTGCAGGTACTTGGGTCCAGGGTATTCCATGGGCACTGCATGCAACCGTGTGTAGGCATATGACCCATGTGCATAAACACAATTTTAAAAATTTAAAGAGAAGTCTGATGGTGTGAACAAACAGACTATTTAACAGTTGTCTAAGTAGTTTGCCCTTCGACCCTTACTAACTAAGGTCACCAGAAAGACTGTGGCTCAGCTAGTAGAGTGCCTGGTCACCCTGCACTCTCAGTTCAGTTCCCATCAAATGGGTAGGGTGTGATGCTGCACACCCACTATCTCAGCACAGGTCACTTAGGTCAAAAGGATCAGAGATTCAAGATCATCCTCCATTATGAGGTTTGAGGCCAACCTGAGATGCATGGGGGGGGGGTGATCAAAAGCAAAACAAAAGGAACAACATAAACGTCAGACTCCCCACTTCAAATCGTTCAAGGCTGCCTACTTCCAGGAACCAATTGCAGTCCTCAGAGGGGACAACATCTCTACCCTTGAGTGCTCCTGCATCAGATCCCAGAACCCTGCTCTTCTGAAAGACACTGTGCCTGCCATGGCCCTAGTACATTAACCTCCAGTGCACAGGCTGATACATGCTCTGCCTTCTATCCTGGAGAAATTGCTTGCACACTGAAACCTACCCAAATGGAATCCCTGAATCAAGATGGGTTAGGAGGAAGCTCTAGCTGGAGAGTCTACCATATTACCACAACAAAAGGTTATCAATAGTGTTCCTACTAAATGTAAGAGAGGCCATTCAGAGTAAGAGCATTCCGCTTAGAGTCTATGTCTATTTCAGTGCCGATATAAGGAAAATGTGTAAAAGTAGTTTCTGAATTAAGAAATATCAACTATGTTCAGAGAGATTATATATGATATATATGACTCTCTGCATATATAACCCTAACCCTAACCCGTTAATCCTAACCCTAAACCCTAGCTCCTAACCCTAACACTGTGACATAGATTTTTTTAACATTACAGGAGAAGCTGGGAAGGCAGCACACCCTATGAAGTGCTTGCTGTGCGTGCATGAAGTCCTGATTTGAATGGCAGCACCCAGATCAAAAGCGGTCGTGGCAGTACACTTGTAATCTCTGCCCTGGAGAGAAAAACAAGCAGATCCCTAGGGCTCACTGGCCAGCAAGCCTAGCCTAACTGGGGTGCCCCATGTCCCAGAGAGACCCTGAGTAGAAAGACAAGATGGCTCCCAAGCAAAGACATTTAAAGTTGACCTCTGGTTCACACATGCATATGCACACATGTGCATGCACACCCACACTCTCACTCATAAATTAAAAATTTTAAAAGACTGTAAGGAAATATAAATATTAGAATTGGCGACCTACTTGCTTATATTAGAAAAGTTTATTTTTTTCCACTATAAGCTTGTTATACATGATATTAGATAAATGTTCTAAAAAGAATGTATGAATGAATGAATGAGTGAATGAAACTTAACAGTGGGGACTGTCTTCTCTAGCCCTCTAGCTGGCTGGCCTGTGCCAAGGAGGCAGTGTTTGAGTTGAAGGTATTCTGTTGAACTGTAATTGAGATGGCAAACCCAAGGCATTACAAGGCTAGTCAGTAAACAAAACTGGATGTTAACCTGTCAAGTAAGAAACTGAAACTTCAAACAATTTCTCCATCTCTGCTGGTGCAGGCTTTAGGAAAACATGTCTCTTCCTTTAAGTTCACAGAACAAACACAGGAACAATGGACAAGCTCTTAGGGAAGACATCACTTCTGTAGCTCAGAGGCACTGGGGGAGTTAAAGCAAACACAGATTTGCTCCAGGTCTATGGCATTTTACACCCAGGTGGAATTTCACAAGAGGACTCTGTCTCTACCTACACCAGGAATGAGGCCATTTACCTTCACCCACCCATACCCGCTTCACATGTTGCCAAGACCAAAGCCAGAGCAGAGTTGGTGTTTTCTCCAGGGAGACTGCAAAGCAGGCTCCTGCAGACAAAAGTATGTAAACTGTTACAAAGGCAACGTGGAGAAAGCTACAAGGAACTTACTAAGAAGTTCATGGCATGCTTGCTCACTCTCCTGTGATGTCAGCTAAGGCTGTGTAGTGTTTTGACACTTTAAAAAGTGTTGGCTCTGAAGAGGTGGCTCAGCACCTAGTAGTCCTTTCAGCATGCTAGCTCAAATCTCTGTATCCATTGTCACTCAAGCAGTTCACAACTGCCTATATGTAACAACTCCAGCTTCAGGGGGCCCAAGCCCTCTTCTGGCCCTACCAACATAAGCAGACACAGAGAAAGACAAACACACACACACACACACACACACACACACACACACACACGCACACACACGAATAAAATAAAAACATTATAAATCATTTTATAGTATTAATTATAGTAAAAAACGTCACGGGAGCAACGTTAATGACCACTAGGAAGGGTGAGATTTGATACAGTTGTAATAAATGTTACAGAAATACACTGACCAGAGCATACTAAATAGCAGAACTAGCAAGTGAAACAGTAATATGGGCACTGTTTACCCACTGTTGTCAATGGCAACATATTAACGAAATAACTAGAAATGTACACACGAACCTACGGGTTATTTTTGGTTTCTCCAGACAGGGTTTCTCTGTATTTTGTCCTGGAACTCACTTTGTAGACCAGGCTCGCCTAGAACTCACAGAGATCTGTTTACCTCTCTGACTCTGCTGGGACTGAAGGTGAGTGACACCACACCCAGCTCATACAAAAAAAAAAAGTTGTTCCTTTTTAAATTTCCCAAATTTTTAATTTTTTGATGAATATATCATTAGAAATATTTGTGTACTTATAGGTGGTTCCAGAAAAAAGAAAAAAAAAACTGTAAAGTGCCTCAAGTTCCCTCAGAGACTTGGTATCTGCACCTTAGTCCCTCATTTTACTAAGCGATGCCCTTTAAAAGCTTACAGTCTAGATTTGTTGATGATGTTCTCATAATTTATTGAAAATTTATTACACAATAGACATTGTAATGGATTCGCAATCTTCATCACATCGTATGAGATAAGAAAATTGAGATTTTGAAATTTTAAGTGGCTTACTCGTGCTCCAACAGATAACAGTAGCTAAATGAAAATCTGAATGGCCCGAAAAGCAACCTCACCCATAAATATAGCTATGCTTTATTAATCCAGCAGCAGGACCAGGGATTGTAAGCCATACAGAATTACTGCAAAGTTCTCAGAATTCTTCGGAGAATGAGCATCACACATTATACCACAACATAAAATACTAAATGAAGAGTGGGTTCCACTGAGATGGTATCGTTTATTGGTAGTAGAATGTCATGTCACACACTGCATGTCTCTTCCTACTGAAATACTATTGTCAAGATTATCCTGGGCAGTAGTGAGTTCTCACTTTCTCAGTGATGGAAAAGGGGGCTATATTCTAAGGCTGCTTTTCTTCTTTGTTTTGGTCATTTTGTTGGCTACTTTTAGCTGTCATTTTTACACAATCTAGAATCACCTGGGAAGAGAGTCTTACTTAGGAATTGTTTCGATCATGTTGGACTATAGGCACGTTTTGGTGGTTGTGGTGGTGGTGGTGGTAGATATCTTGAATTTTTTTTTTTAATCTCAGCACCCAACGACTATCTTACTCTTGGTACCAATTTTTGTTCTAGTCTTATTTGTCTTACTGTCATTACATATCCTGGCAAGAATCAACTTAGGGAACAAGGGATTATGGTGGCTTGAATGAGAATGGCTGCCAAAGGTTCATATGTTTGAATAGGTAGTAAGAAGTCCTAGCTCACTATGGGCAGCACCATTCCCTAGGTTGGGCCCTGAACTATATATAGAAGTGAAAAAAGCTTCTAAGTAACTATCCGTGCAGATATGCTCTCTTTACTCTTGACTGTGAATATTTGTCAGCCATCTGCCTCAAATTCCTGCAATTCCTATGATTTTCCTGAAATAATGGACTGTTACCTGAAATTGTAAGTCAAATAAACTCTGTGTTTGTCACTATTCTATTGCTATGAGGAGATACCATGACTAAAGCAACTCTTGTAAAAGAAAACATTTAATTGGGGGCTTGCTTACAGTTTTAGAAAATCAGTACACGTTATCATGGCCAGAAGCAAATAAGAAGGTGCTGGGGCAGTAACTGAGAGCTGTACATCCTAATATATCCCAGAATGATACACTGGACTTTGCAACCTCTAAACCCACTCCTCCAATGACATGCCTCCTCCAATAAGGCCATACCTATTCCCAAAGGCCACACCTCCTAATCCTTCTCAAATAATTCAACTCCCTGATGACTGACTATTCAAACATATAAGCCTATTGGGGTTCATATACAAAAGAATGTAAATGACTAAACTAAATACTACACCAAGGACTGTGGAGAACCAACCTACTCATTAGACATTCTGTGCATGTGATGGCTTGTACTGTGTAGGGTTTCTCCTAAAAGGAAGAAACACACAATGTAAAGCTGTAAAATTATAGGATACCACAAACTGTGCTCTCCTCTTTGTGAAACATTAACAGACTTTAAAAATTCGGAGGCAGCCACATGCCCCTCCCTCTATAAGAGGTCTGAAATGGCACTGTTGTTTTTTCCTGATCTTTGAGAAGAAACAATCAGACAATTTCAGTTGGGTTCTATTGAAAAGCCCTCATTGGGATCTAGAGGTGAGGTGGTCCGTTCAGAAATTTTGATGTTCAGAAGCCTACCTCCAAGAAGAAAACCGGACCAACCGACTTAGCCTCAACACAACCCTTTTCTTCTGGTCAACTTTAAATAGTGGGAGGGAAAAATAAAACAATAAAAGCCTAAAGCATAATAAGGTTATGAGGAGGTAAAGAGCTACTCTATTGATAAAAAACTCCAAAAAGGTCCGCTGAGGTTATCCAAAGCTAGAACTGAAGCATGTAGATTCACTGAATCCCAGACAGTTATATAGCACAAGTGTCATGTATTTTACACACTGCAGGGCCCCTAAGAATTGCACCCCAAGCACCATCAACTGTGTCCTGTGTATTGAGGACTTACACATTCTGTTTAAGTAGTTTCTGACTACATGTGTTCTCTACTGTGTGGTGATATTTTGGTACTATCCCTCTGGGACCTTGCCCATCCTACAGGCTTGCCTTCTCTTGGGCATGCTTGAGGTTTTAGGCACAGTCAAAACAATAGGCCATTTCTTTCCATTCCCCATCTGTATTGTTAAGTCAGCAGAAGATAAAGCAACTTGGATTGCACTAAAGGTACCTTTGCTGAATTACAATTAATTTTGTTAGGCTTTCCGTTTTAAATTTTCATCGCATTTTTGTGTGTATGTATGTATATACATGTATGGGTGTGGAGGTCAGAGGCCAACTTGTGGGTGGTAGCTCCTTCTACCATATGTGATCCAGGTATTGAATACAAGTCATCAAGCTTTGTGGCAAAAGCCTTTTGCTGAGCCTTCATGCTGGTCCTCAATTTTCATAATATTTCTTCATGAGGAAAATGGACTTGACAAACAGATCTTATATTCAAGACTATTATTACTGTTGGTAAACTTTCCCATATTGATGTAAAAGGGTAAAAAAACCCTCCTAAACATTAATGATTGAACGAGGTGAGCATTCAACTACGTGGGTGGCTCCTCAGCTAGGCTTTGAGAAATTAGAAATCTACAGAAATAGCCAAGCCCAGGAGTTTAATGTAGACCTTGTAATGTCTGAGAACAGAATTTTGACTAGATGTTGACCATTCACATCATTGTGTTGAACATTGAGCATCCTATTTACCTAGTCCATCCCTCTCCTGTATTCTGCTGAAATCTGTGGCACTGCTCTGTGTAAGGTGAGGTCATTATGGAGCAAGGCTAGTCCGGGATAAGGCATACCCTATCATTGGATGAGAAGGAAGGGCAGGTGGGGAAATCTCTAGGAAGGAGGGAGTAGAAAGAGAGGTGAGGAAAATCAAGATGGAGACAACAGAGCAGGATGATCCAGGTCCAGGTGGATAGTTTTCCAAAGCATTGTTTAAATTTGGCTTATGAGAAAAGAACAGACTTGTAGAGATAAGAGTACTTGTTTGGTTCACATGGTATAAAAGAAACCAGTATGTTTACTTCCCTTTGACTCACTCTTTTCGTGAGCTACATCTTAAAAGGACAAAGTTTTGCATTTTGCCATATATTCATAAGTGTATGTTCATCCAAATTACTGGCAGTATTTCATTATTTTTTCCTACGAAGATGTTGTCTGATTCCTGGCAGCTGCAGTGACTGGTTTTTGCATGATGCTGGGATTCGGACTGCAGGCCTCCTGATCGCACAGCAAGTTCTTTCAACCTGGGAAGTATCTGTCTAATCACCAGAGCTATAGTTTATAAGGAGGCGAATATAGATTTAAACATGGACACTAAGGGAGGAGAAACACACATGAAAGCATGACAGGCATGAGAGAAGTGGAGGCAGATGTGGGGAGTTGAACTGTGTCAACCAAAGACAGAGTGAGCTGGGACCAAGAACAGATACTTAGAAAAACTTTTAATTAATTAATGAATTAATTAATTAACTCATTAACGTATTCTGTGTCCATATGTCTATAAATGTTAATGTGTGTATATGGAGACCAGAGGACAAATGAGTGGGGAGGTCATCCTCTTACCCCATGGATTGTAGTGATAGAATTTGGATCCTCATGGGTGATGACATGTTCATTTACCCCCTTTTAAAAGTGACAATTTTTATTTTTATTTTTTTGTGTGTGTCTGTGTATGGCAGAATTTGTATGTGTGAATGTTGTAGAAATTGTTTAATCCTCACATGGGGTTTCTCCCCTGCCTCTGACCACTTAGTTCCAAGATAAAAGACACCCACAAGCTTTATATTTACATTAATCAGCAAAAGAGCTGGGCAGATATGGATCCTCTTCCTGTTATGTCTGTTTCACAGCCAATAATCCCACTATAAAATTAAATTTCCTATGTCTGGTATTCTCTTAACACCAATTAGCCAACCTACCTGACCCATGGAGGCTTCCTATTCCTTTCACATTCTTTTCCCCTCATGGTTCTTCTCTGATGCCAGAAGTCCTGGAATGCTAAAACATGTCTCTTTGTCTTCTGCCCAGCTGTTGACTTTTGGCATCTTTATTCACTTCTCAGAAATAATTTGGGAAAAGATCACATCTCATCACTTGGGTAACTTGTGGACTCTTGTCTCTGGTACAATCAGGCCTTGGGGGTCTGCAGTTAGCATTACAATGCAGAGCAACAGACTAATAGCCAAAACAAGGAGGTCAGGGGCATCTGGTAGGAGCCAGGTTTCAGTGTAGGTCCCAGGTATTGAACTAATTACATCAGGCTTGGTGACACAAGAACCTTTACCCATTGAGCTATCTTATTGGCTCATGAAAAACCTTTTGCAAGCTCCTTTGTCTGGGTGGCTCTTCATATGTAAGCTTGCATGTGTAGAGGCCAGAGGACAACCTTGGGTGTTACTCTTCAGGTGCCATCAATAGGACAGGTCGACTTGGCCATCTAGCTAGGGAGGATATGGAGTCTCTGTCTCCCCAGCATAAGTGTGTGCCACCAAACCAGGTTTCTTTATTGTTGTTGTTATTTTAATTTGCTTCTTGTGTTTGGACTGAAGTTTATTATCTGAGTTTCTGGCCCCATGGCTTTCTATGTGTGCAGGAGAGGACAAAAAATGTCTGTGATAGATGCGTGTATTGTATATGATTGTTCTTGAGTCTAGCATAAAAATGAACAGAATGTTCCTTTCTGGCTTACTCTTGTTTGATCACACTCAAGGTTTAAGAGGAACTTCTTTGTTTTTTTTAAATTTTTTATTAGGTATATTATTATTTACATTTCCATGTTATTCCCCTTCCTGGTTTCCTGTCCATAAGCACCCCATTCACTCCCCCACCCTTCCAAGAGGGAGCATCATTATATCCTCTCACCTATTTCCTCTCTTGGGAGATGAAAGTAAGAGGATCAGGTATTCTGGCTATTTGGGTTACATAGAGTCTGACTCAAGGGAAAAAAGGGCTGAGGAAAGAGTTAAGTGGTAGAGCACTTGCTTAGGGCACACATGACACTGGATTCAATAGTTAGATTATGCCCAACACCCTGAACCCCAGTACCCATCCGTTTGGGTGTGAGGAGGCCTCTCCTAGGGGTTTTGTATGATTGGTGACTGAGAGCATATTTTCCTGTGCTTATTGGCCATCCATACATCAAACCTGTTAGATTACTTTTTCAGTGATGATAAAATTAGTTTTAAGTAGCCTATATCTTTATCTCTTATTGCATATAATTTCACATACTTTCTTCCATTTCGTAAGTTGCCTTTTCACTGCTGTGTGATTTGATGCACTTTTAACTTAAATATTTATTTTCTTAATGTGTATGAGTGTTGTGGATTGGTTGTAATGCTATTTGTGTTCATTTGGCTCCCAAAAACACATGGGAACCACGTGTCTGCCTGTAAGACTCTGAGGGTCCTTAACCCCCAATTGGCTCTGATTGGTAATAAAGTTGCTGGTGGCCAATGGCTGGGCAGGGAGACAGAGGCGGGACTTGGGAATCACCATTGCCAGGGAAAGAGAAGGTCCTGGCCTGAGAAATGTAGGACAGGGAGACAAAGACACAGAGACACTGACAACATGTAAGAGTTGGAGATCAAGGCGCATGAGGGCTGCAGGCTTGGGTCTGTGGCTGCCAGTATTGAAAATAGGCTTCAGTAAGAAATAATTAAAGCATATAGGAGGGGAGACTGTTTTAGTTGCAGGGATGTTTGGATGGGTCCAGACATTTCGATGTTTAAAGTATATTAAATAGAAGGCTCTGAGTGTGTGTGTGTGTGTGTGTGTGTGTGTGTCTGTGTGTGTGTGTGTCTGTGTCCATGTCTGTGTCTGTTTCATTCTCGAATCCAGAACATTTTGGCGGGCGGTGAGGATTGTGATTGTGTGCTGTGACCGGCGGCAGCATCTGAGTGCTGATATTTATTTATTCAGCATACAAATATTTGATTACATGTTTGTATGGTTACAGCATACATGTAGAGGCCAGAAAGTGTTGCATATCCAGAAACTGGAGTTCCAGATGGTTCCAAGTTGCCTTGTGTGCGCTGGATACTAAACCTTAGTCCTGTGCAAGAGAAGCAAGTGTTCTCAAGTGCTGAACCATCTCTTCAGCTCCAGTTTTTCCTTTTTCTCCCCAAAAGTTTAATTAAGAGTTTTAGTTGGCACACAAAATCATGGGATTTATTCTTGTCATGGACCCCCTTCTGCTTTCATAGTATTACGTCTGAGTATTTTCTAGTTTATCTACTTTGTTGTGAGTATATGTTCATATTATATCCAAGAAATCATTAAAAAATCCACTGTCAAAATATTTACCTATTTTCTTTTTCTTGAGTTCAGTAGTTTTGGTCTTATGTTTAAGTCCATTTTAAAATCTATTATGAATTTATATTCATATATAGTGTAAGCTAATGGTCCATCTTCTTTTGCATGTGATATCACAGTATCACTAACCCTCTTCATTTAAAAGACTGTGTCATTGATTTCTTACGGAGAAGCCCCTTTAAATACAGATGGCCCTGGATTGCACTATACCTTAAGGTCCTCAGTTGTAAGTAACTGCCTAAGTAGGAAACTGATGGCTAAGGTAAGGGGGAAAGGTACTGAGAAGAGAGATAAGGGAATGGGGATTTAGCTCAGTGGTAGAGCGCTTGCCTAGGAAGCACAAGGCCCTGGGTTCAGTTCCCAGCTCTGGAAAAAAAAATAAAAAAGAGAAGGGAGATAAGTGTGGGCCCAAACCCAGCTTATCTCTCCTTGTCTAAGAGTGGCCCTAGGTTGCTTTCTCTACATTTGTGGCACATTATGTGTTATGTCATACAACTAAAATGGGCACAACAGTGAACTCATTGTACATTTGTTTTAGTTAACAAATATTTCTTGTTACTATTAAGTGAGGGTAAGGTAGCACTTTGTATCTGTATATGACCACAGCAATGAGACTGAATAAAGTCACTCAAAGCAGCTGCACTTACTTGTTTTGGTTATTGGTTTTTTTGAGATAGGATCTAACTACATAGCTATCTAGCCTCTGTTGGCTTGAACTCAGAATGCTCTTGCCTTAGCTTCTTCCTGTGTTCTGGGATTACAGGTGTGACTTACTGTACCTGGCTTGCTCTTCTTATGTCTCCTCCCTACAACACCGCCATTATCACTCCTAGGTAGCCCAAACCAGCCATAACTGTTCAGCCTCAGTCTTCTGAATGTTGAAATTACGGGGGTGTGGGGGGGGCAGGCAAGCTTCAGTTTCTTTCATTAATACTTCATATCTTTAGGAGTTACAAATGCCATTAGCTGTATTTGGGAGCATTTTGTCAGGGTGTGATAAATGAGCTCTTTATTATTTATTGTATAAGTAATTTTCTTAGTAAATATGTAAAATGCCACTTTTGCAAAACCTGATTGTTCCTAATGAAGATAGTTCCTTTGACAAACATTAAAATTAAGAATCAAATATGGTAGTGTATGCCAAGACCTAGTCTGAGTCAGTAGGATAACTTTGAGTTCTAGGCCATCCTGGCTATAGAGACCCTATGTCAGAAAAACCAAAAAATAAGCAAAATTAAGTAAAGCTTACCAATGCCCACGTAAGGAGACAAAAGGAAGTTTTTTGATGGGGTGTGAGAGGCCTCTTAACATGTACATGGAAGTCCAGAATGAGCTGCTTATTGCTGTGCCCATCAAGAAGGACACATGCTTTAGTAATCCTGTAAGTCAAGAAGCCTATTTTAAACATTCTAAATCCATGCTGCTCTACCATTCCCCTTCCATTGAAGGGAAGCCAGCTGGCTGACTGTTCTGGTATGTTGAATGGAACAGGGCAGTGTTATACTTTATAGTCACTGATTGACTGACATTTAATATTTTTGCCTTAATATTTCTTTATAGTTTTAGCTTACAGAACCTTTCAGTGGTTGAGGCACGTTGGGCAACTTTCCTAGAGTCATATGAAAACAAGAAGTAAGAACTGTGTGGTACCTGAGAGCCTGGTTCCTGGTTGAACTAAGGCTAGAAATCCCGGTGACACTGAAGAGACAGTAGGCATTTTGCCTGACTCCTGGGAAACTAGGCAGATCACAAGCCCACAGCCTCCCATAGATTCATGGCCATCAGTCACAGAAGGGTAATGCTTCAAGTCCCTCCACAGGTAGAGGACATGGCCTGTGGTCCCATAGACTCAAGGCAGATCTCCATTTTAATGAGTTACCAAAGGCCTGGAGGCTTAGCCAATAACCTTTCCTTCCTAGATATTTCACCCTTCAAAAGGTACTTAATCGCAAGTCCACCCTAAGAAGTGGGGTATGGTTTTAATCATTCACTTTTCACCATGCCGATAAATATCGTAAAACCATGGACTGTCTCATTTTATTGGGATTCGCCATGGTGAGCCACAGAGAAGGCCTTAGACTACAGAGCTAGCATCTAATCTCCTGCAGAAGGCCTCCCTGCTCTCCCAACCACAGCAACCACCACAACCAAGCCAAAGCAAGCACCCCCTCACCAAGCCAAAGCTTCCCCTCAAAGGACCAGCTAGAGGCCCCATTCTTTCCCCTACAGCCCGGGACTAGATCCAGTTCCATGGTCCCCAACTCCATTCTCAACTCTTCTGTGGCATTCAGGGGCACCTGGATGCCTAAGAGCATAAGAACCAGACAGCCCCTGCCTTGTTGCAGGCCCAAGGAACCTCCCCGACCCCTCAGGCAGCTCCAGTGGTCCTGTGCCTCAGACTACATTTCATCATCCCCAGAGCAGTGTCCCTTGACTTCCCATACAACCACTGGGCGATGGGGTAAGTGCAGTCATCTCCCACATCCCGCCTAGTGTAGCCTTGCCCTGTGGCAGAAAGGACATGGGACTCACGCAACCCTACACTGAGGAATTTTACACTATTTTTATCTGACTTGTTTAAATCAGTCTCATCTGTTCAAAACTCTTTTACTTTTAAACCTTGAGGAGACTCTATTCAGAACTTAAATCTAAAACTTAAATAAGAAAAAGACTGCTAAAGACAGGATTAAACAATGGAACCCTCCTTGCTTGACATATTTACGTTCAGTTCTCTTGACTCTGGTCACATCTCTACCTAACATCCACATATGGCCCCACATGGGGATTTTCTGATCACTAGTCAGTCACATTTCTTGTTAATAGGTGAAGAGATCTGAGGCTCACTGCTCTTGAATATACCCTGTATAATAGCTAAGGTGGCAGTCCTTTGATTAAGATCTGAGCTGAGGTCTTTCATTAGTAAATTCTTTCCATTGTGTCTCCTGTAGCGGTTGGATGGTGCCTTTAAGTAACTTTATGTTTTGTATCGTTTTCAAAGGGATTCTAAGTCTGTTCCAATATGATTTTTGCTCTGCACTGGCAGGATAGAATCCTGTGATAAATCACTAAAGTGTTTTGAGGACATTCCCCAAATGATGGGCATAATGTGTTGTAGATTTATGAGTTCATGTCTAATTTACTTTTAAGCTTAAGTTTTTGACATCATCATTGATAGTTTCTCTGTTAATGCTGCAGAGTACAGAGAAGTTGTGGGCTGATTTATTTTGTGCATTGTATTTTAGACACTGTTTATCACTGATGCTCACCTGAGATGAGCAAACACCATACAATTAGCTTTGGAAACCCAATCACCTCAAGCAAGGTGGTTTTTACCTACAAGTCTAGCTTTATAATTGATGACTGGCCAATACAGAACCATTGCTTCCTAATGAGTCAACATAGTAAAGAGGACACATTGTAATTGCAAAAGTTGCTTGGAACAGGAAGAAAAACCTCAGTTTTTGAACTATGCCTCATCATGTTATTTGTATCCTAATCCATTGCCCTCTTCCCTTTAGACAAAGTCTTATTTAAATAAACAGACAAGTCTTGTGGAGTGGGGAACCTCTCTATAGATAAGACCACAGAGACATCGATAAACTATTTCTTTTCTGGTGATCGCTATGGATTAGCAGAAATTTATGCTTTTATACCATGACACCTCATTGAGTATAATCCTATAAATGATTTGTAGTATTTTTCCACATACTACATGGTTCTTGTTGCTATCAATGAGGTCCAAATGCTGGAGTTTTTCCATATACTACTTTTAGGAGAGAATTTGTGATATATATGTTCAGAGTATGAGTCTGAATTTTCAGAATTTTTTCTATTAAAAATGTTTTATTTTATTTTAATAATATGCCTGTGTATGTAGTAGCTGCTTGGTGGTGATGGTGGGTATGCACACACGGGATTGAAGGTGCTGGCATCCAGAGAGTGTGTCTGAGCTCTTGGAGCTGGGTCAGGTGGTTGTGAGCTGCTAGATGTTTTTGCTTTGGCCAAACTCTGATCCTCTGCAAGAGGATATTCTCTTCTCTACTGAAGCATCTCTTCAGTCCTGGAAAAAAACTTTTTTGTTCATTTTCCTTGTTTGTTTTTTGTTTTTGTTTTTTTTCTTGGAAACAGGTTCTCACTATGTGTTAGTTTTTTGTCTAAGCTCCACTCCCACAGTTACTTGGTAACAGCCAGGTATGCCTGGCACTGTAAAAGGGGGTACTTGTCCCCTCGTCATTCTCTTACTCTCTTCCTTTCTTGCTTCTTGTTCTTGCCCTGCTTCCCCTCTTCCTCTTTGTCCCTTCTCTCCCCATTCTCCTTCCCCTGTTCCTCCACATACTCATGGCCGGTCTTTACTCCTCTCCTCTTCTACTCTTCTCTCATTAAACATTTCCACATGGAACCTTGTTGTCCCATTGAGGTTTGTCTGGACGCGAAATGAGATTTCTACCCCAACATTATGTAGTCCTGGCTGGACTGAAACACTCTTTGCTACCCAATCACATGTACAGTTAATGCCAATTTGATATATGTTCATGATAATACTTGAGTATGTGAAACAAGATTCTTGTTGGTTTCAGTGAAATATGAACGTGTACATATGAATATGCTCTCCATGTTTATGTGAGCTCATTCTAGGCTATAGTCATCATAAAGGAGGGAAGCTCGATTGAGAAAATGCTTCCCCATAAGATCAGGTTGTAATCAAGCTTATAGGGTGTTATTTCAGTGATTTATACAGGAGGGCCCAGGCTGTTGTGCGTGTGGCCACCCCTGGCCTGGTGGTCCTGGGCTGTATAAGAAAGCAAGCTGAGGAAGCCAGTAAGCAGCACCACTGGTTGACCACTGTACCAGTTCCTGCTTCTAGGTTGCTACCATGTTTGGGTTCCTGTCCCAAGTTCCTTCAGTGATGGATTACCAAGTGGAAGTGTAAGGCAAATACACTCTTTCCTCTACAACTTGCTTCAGTGTTTCATCACAGTGATAATAACCCTAACTAGGGCAATGAGTATCAATGCAAGTGTGGAGAAATGTATCACTTGCCTTGTATTTGGCCTTTTAGTAGAAGTTGTCGGGGGTTTAATTTCTGGAAAACTTGATTTGTTTACTTCTAGTTTGTTCTTATTTCTTTTTTTTAAATTAATTTATTTATCTTATGTATGTGAGTATACTGTCACTCTCTTCAGACACACCAGAAGAGGGCATCAGATCTCAGTACAGAGCTGATCTGAGCTACCATGTGGTTGCTGGAAATTGATCTCAGGACCTCTGGAAGAGCAGTCAGGGCTCTTACCCACTGCGACTTCTCTCCAGCCTCAGTTCTTATTGGTAATATAGAGATCAGTATATTTGGAAGATTCTTCAACTCCAGTTCTCATTCCTTTCGTGTGGGGTTTGTTAAAATTATGGCTGCTCTTCAGCCACTCCTCTGGAGTTGACAGATTATTCTCAGAGAGGAAAGAATCCCATTGGGGAGAAGTAGCAGGTATTTATAAATGTTGTTCTCTTCAGATATTTATTTCACTAATTTCCACTACTAGGGAAGTGACTTTGCCTTGGGACAATGTTTTATAGAAAACACAGTTTTAGTTTCTTGTGGGACTTGCTTGGTTTTGCGTTTTTCCTTAATTATTGACACTGAACCGACAGCCTCTTCAATGACAGGCGAGTGCTGCACCCCTCATGCATATCCATATCTTTCTCAGTGTCAGACTTGATACCCTCCTTGTTACACCATCAATAATGATTTTCTCACTGGCTTTTCACAGCAGAAATTTTAGTGAGCATACCGTGCTCTTAAATGAATAATCAAATGAATTGTTATTAATTTTTATTTCTCATTTATTTTTCTTTTATTTGTTCATTTTTTTAAGAACTGAGACTAGGCTTCTGTAATTGAGGCTGGTCCTCAGTTCATTATGTACATGGGGCTGGCCTTGAACTTCTGATTCTCCTCATTGTACCTCCCAGACACTGAAATTAAAGGTGTAATACACCATACCTGGCTTTAAGTTTGAAGATATATTTTATTATTTGTAGAGAAATCGCAAGAGGACACTGTTCCCAGCTTGCCAGCTTGCAGGCAACCTAGGGTGTTTCTCATTCTAAGCAAACTGAGACCAAGGAAGCAGACTTTCTCAAGCAGAGAATCCTGGTGCTCTGCCAAGTAAGCTGCAAACCTGAGGAAGAGACCTTCCTGTTGCTTTTCCCATGAGAAAGTAACTTTGTTTATAGTTTAATAGACATCTTGATGGGAAGCATGGTGGTGAGCAGAAGCACAGAGAGAAAACTGGATAAACAACATTCTTTACCTCTCAAAGCTTCCCTCCTGGGACATGTTTCTTCCAGCAAGGCCATATCTCTTAATGCCTTCCAAACAGCACCACACAGCTAGGTGTCTAAATATCAGAGTCTGTGAGGACATTCTCATGCATATGACTACATGTTGTTACATTTAATGACTGCCACATACACATTTGCAGAATGTTCAAATCATTTGCTGTTAAAAGTATGTGTATAGATTCAGAGTTTCTTTGAACCAGTCATTATGCAATAGGAATTTCTTTGGCTCTTAAGGGATGAAGACTAGCAAATAAACCTCTTAAGGAGAATTTATGAGATACATCTGGCAATTCTGGGCTTGATATGGAACACACCATGGAACACCCTGGTACCCGCCTAGAGCAAATTTAAGAACAAAGTCCACAGAATTAGTAATTTATTCTCAGGGCCTTTTACATAGGCCCCTAAAACATTTAAATTGTCTTTCTCACACTAGGGACTTAGCTGAAAACGTCCGTGTGTCTTTAGTCATTTTTCATGTATATAATATGTTGTTAATACAAATGTGAGAAAGAGAAACGAAATCAAAAGGCATTTCAAAAACTAAGAATCATGTGTGTGGAAAAAATATGTTTTAAGATTAAAGATTCTTACAAATCTTACCAAAGCTAGTTTGACTTTGATAGTGAAGGCTTCATATAATAGTCTTTGATATAATCTTAGAGAATTACAGAAAGCAATGTAAATGCTGCATTAATTTATGAAAGTTAATACAGTGGTGGCCTAACTTGTACCTGGAAAATTTAACTTTGTGCCTCTTGTGATCCAACAATGACTTAACTAGTTAGTCCCTGGCTGGAAGCTTGAGACATGCCAGGATCTGGTAATCTTGGTGTTGTATAGTACAGTTAAGTGTTGCATTAAGAATGCCAGTGTTTTCTGTCCTCTGACCTTGTCTTCCCTTCTCTGCCCTCATGGCTCTGCTCTTGTCTGCCTGCTTCTACCCAGTCTCCAGGCCCTCACCGCCCCCAAACCTTCTTACCCCTGATCTCTTGCATGTAATCATTTCTCAAGAGCACATCTTGGCATGGGTCTGCAGTAAGTAATACTCCCTTAATGTATTTCGTTTCAACCTCATGTATTAAATTTGTTATCACACTAAGAAGTCCCTTATGTAGATCTTTTAATGAAGTTCTTGGTGGTGAATTTGCTTAGTAGATGTATTATACTATGTGTGTTTTCTTGAGTTGTTTGTATGACACAGTTTAAGAGTCATTTTAGGTCAGATGATGAAGGAAATATTTTAATAGATTGTTTAACTAATTAATGGTAATGAGTAAGTGACAGTTGGATTTATTGATGTTTTATGCAAAGAGGATATTAAGTGTTATTCAGGAGGGCATAGATTCCCCATTGACCCCTCTTACAAGTAGAAAGTTGGAAAGTGTTCAAATATGAGACTAAAAGTGTAGGGAGGATGTTCTCTGGACAGACTGCACTGATAAAGCAACCTGAAAATAACACATTTTGATAAGGTTTACTTGGGATTATACTTTTGTCTTTCGTTAATTGGACATTTGAGTTTTCAACTTTCCCGTTTCCCTTGATAAAATATCAATGAAGAGTAGGTTATGGTATAAAACTGACTTATTTTTTTTCTCTCCATACAGAATCTCTGCCTACCATGAGGAGGTGTTGTTGGAGGACGAAATCTGAAAATCATGGCTGGGAAAAAGGCTATGTTTTAATGAATAAAGGTATTTACATATCCAGATAATTTTTGTTCATTTTAGTTTACAATATGGCTTCAGGTAGAATACATTTTCAATGCTCAAAAATTCTAACCTTTAAAGTTAATTTTACTCTCAAAAATTTTGTTCAGAGGAAGTAGATATTCTTGCACAGAACAATTTAATATATTTGTGTTTAGCTCAGCATTGCTAGTAATACTGAGAATTAGGAAAAACATATAAGTATCTAGTACAAAGTGTTATTAGTTAATCATCTGTATATAGCAAACCATTTTCTTTTTATGTTTCTAATTTTTGAAAAATACAAAGAATATAAAAAAAATTTACTAATCAGTAAAAGTAAGTTGTTTGCAGTTTGGACGAAGTATACCACTAGTTGTCACCTATAGCTTCACTTTAAAGGCAAACTAATCTTTACGCTATTAATCTTGCCAATCCATGTACTTGGGAGATCTTTCCATCTTCTGAGATCTTCTTCAATTTCTTTCTTCAGAGGCTTGAAGTTCTTATCATCCAGGTCTTTCTCTTGGTTGGTTAAAGTCACACCGAGGTATTTTATATTATTTGGGACTATTATGAAGGTGTCATTTCCCTAATTTCTTTCTCTGCTTGTTTTTCTTTTGTGTAGAGGAAGGCTACTGATTTGTTTGAGTTAATTTTATACCCAGCCACTTTGTTGAAGGTGTTTATCAACTTTAGTAGTTCTCTGGTGGAACGTTTGGGATCACTTAAGTATACAATCATATCGTCTCCAAATCGTGATATTTTGACTTCTTCCTTTCCAATCTGTATCCGTTTGATCTCCTTTTGTTGTCTGATTGCTCTGGCTAGAACTTCAAGAACTATATTGAATAAGTAGGGAGAGAGTGGGCAGCCTTGTCTAGTCCCCGATTTTAGTGGGATTGCTTCAAGTTGCTCTCCATTTAGTTTAATACTAGCTACTGTTTTGCTGTATATGGCTTTTACTATCTTTAGGTATGGGCCTTGAATTCCTGTTCTTTCCAGGAACTTTATCACGAAGGGGTGTTGTATTTTGTCAAAGTCTTTCTCAGCCTCTAATGAAATGATCATGTGGTTTTTATCTTTCAGTTTGTTTATATAGTGGATTACGTCGATGGATTTCCGTGTGTTAAACCATCCCTGAATCGCTGGAATGAAGCCTACTTGATGATGATGGGTGATTGTTTTGATATGCTCCTGGATTCGGTTTGCAAGAATTTTATTGAGTATTTTTTGTTGATATTCATAAGGGAAATTGGTCTGAAGTTCTCTTTCTTTGTTGGGTCTGTGTATGGTTTAGGTATAAGAGTAATTGTGGCTTCCGAGAAGAAATTCGGTAGTGCTCCACCTGTTTCAATTTCATGGAATAGTCTGGATAGTATTGATATGAGGTCTTCTATGAAGGTCTGATAGAATTCTGCATTGAACCAATCTGGACCTGGGCTCTTTTTGGTTGGGAGACTTTTAATGACTGCTTCAGATTCAATGCAATCCCCATCAAAATTCCAAGCCAATTCTTCATAGAGTTAGACAGAACAACTTGCAAATTCGTCCGGAATAACAAAAAAGCCCAGGGTAGCTAAAACTATCCTCAACAATAAAAAGACTTCCGGGGAAATGACTATCCCTGAACTCAAGCAGTATTACAGAGCAATAGTGATAAAAACTGTATGGTATTGGTATAGAGACAGACAGATAGACCAGTGGAATAGAATTGAAGACCCAGAAATGAACCCACACAGCTATGGTCACTTAATTTTTGACAAAGAGCCAAGGAAAAAAGATAGCATTTTCAGAAAATGGTGCTGGATCAAATGGAGGTAAGCATGTAGAAGAATGCAGATCTATTCATTCTTATCACACTGTACAAAGGTTAAGTCCAAGTGGATCAAGGGCCTCCACATCAAATCAGATACACTCAAACTTATAGAAGAAGAAGTGGGGAAAAACCTCGAACACATAGGCACTGGAGAAAATTTCCTTAACAAAACACCAATAGCTTATGCTCTAAGATCAAGAATCAACAAATGGGATCTCATAAATCTGCAAAGCTTCTATAAGGCAAAGGACACAGTTGTAAGGACAAAATGGCAACCAACAGATTAGGAAAAGATCTTTACTAATTCTACGACCAATAGAGGGCTTATATCCAAAGTATATAAAGAACTCATGAAATTAGACTGAGGGAGACAAATAACCATAATAAAAAATAGGGCTCAGAGCTAAATAAAGAATTCACAGCTGAGGAATGCTGAATGGCTGAGAAACACCTAAAGAAATGTTCAACATCTTTAGTCATAAGGGAAATGAAATCAAAACAACCCTGAGATTCCACCTCACACCAGTGACTGGCTAAGATCAAAAACTCAGGTGACAGCAGATGCTGGTGAGGATGTGGAGAAAGAGGAACACTCTTCCATTGTTGGTGGGATTCCAGACTGGTACAACCATTCTGGAAATCAGTCTGGAGGTTCCTCAGAAAATTGGACATTGAACTACCTTAGGACCCAGCTATACCTCTCTTGGGCAGATACCCAAAAGATACCCTAACACATAACAAAGATACTTGCTCCACTCTGTTTAAAGCAGCCTCATTTATAATAGTCAGAAGCTGGAAAGAACCCAGATGCCCTTCAACAGAGGAATGGATACAAAAAAATGTGGTACATCTACACAATGGAATACTACTCAGCTATCAAAAACAATGACTTTATGAAATTCATAGGCAAATGGATGGAACTCGAAAATATCATCCTGAGTGAGGTAAGCCAATCACAGAAAAACGCACAAGGTATGCACTCATTGATAAGTGGATATTAACCCAAATGTTTGAATTACCCTAGATGCACAGAACACATGAAGCCCAAGAAGGATGACCAAAATATGAATGCTTCACTCCTTCTTAAAAGGGGCTCAAGATAACCCTTGGGAGGGAATAGGGAGGCAAAGTTGAGAATAGAAACTGAAGAAACACCCATTCAGAGCCTGCCCCACATGTGGCCCATACATATACAGCCACCAAACTAGATAAGATGGATGAAGCAAAGAAGTGCAAGCTGACAGGAACTGGATGTAGATCTCTCCTGAGAAACACACCCAGAATACAGCAAATACATAGGCGAATGCCAGCAGCAAACCACTGAACTGAGAATGGGACCCCCATTGAAGGAATCTTAGAAAGGACTTAAAAAGCTTGAAGGGGCTTGAGATCCAATATGAACAACAGTGTCAACCAACCAGAGCTTCCAGGGACTAAGCCAGTACCCAAAGAGTATACATGGACTGACCCTGTTCTCCAACTGCATAGGTAGCAATGAATAGTCTAGTGAGAGCACCAGTGGAAGGTGAAGCCCTTGGTCCTGCCAAGGCTGAATCCCCAGTGAATGTGATTGTTGGGGGGAGGATGGGGAGGGGAACACCCATATAAAAGGTGAGGGGGAGGGGTAAGGGGGATTTTGTTCTGGAAACCAGGAAAGGGACTAACAATTGAAATGTAAATAAGAAATACCCAAGTTAATAAAGATGGAGGGGTTGGGGATTTAGCTCAGTGGTAGAGCGCTTGCTTAGGAAGCACAAGGCCCTGGGTTCGGTCCCCAGCTCCAAAAAAAAGAACCAAAAAAAAAAAAAAATAAAGATGGAGAAAAAAAAAGCAAACTAATCAAAATAGTGTAAAAAAACATGAAATTTTATTTGTAAGTGTGCTGGGACTTTAAAGTTATTTTTGTGGCAGGGAGTTGTACCTACTGTTTATTGGAATGTCTTTTCTTGGTTGTAGGATGAGCACCTGGCTGCTTTTCCAGAAGCTGGAGGAACCTGTTTGTTCTGTTAAGCAGGAGGATGGGACACTGCAATATTTAGGGGAATTGCTATCTATATTAATGGTTAGAGATGTTGAGTGCTTTTTACTGGTTTTTTGCCCAATTTTATCATGAACTTTTTAAGATTAAGAAAATTTTGTTTTAAACTTCAATTACTTATAGTCTGACTTATTTGCTTTTCTGTGGCAATAATGAAATACCATGACCAAGTCAGTTTATGGAAGAGTTTATTTTGGTTGGGCTTCCATGAGACCATCATGGCAGGGCGCTGAGAGATCACATGTTAAACCCCAAATAAGAAGCAGAGAGAGTGAACAGGAATTGGGGCTAGTCAATATATACTAGCCTCAGAGCTAGCCCCTAGCAAGGTATAGCCTGTAAAGTCACCACCAGGGTTCAGACATTTGAGCCTATGGGAGATATTCTCATTCAAACCACCACATTTCCCTCCCAGGCTCCAAAGGCCATGGTTATAATATGAAGTATATTTAATCCTACTTCAGATGTCCCCATGATCTCCCACAGTCTCGATAAAACCCTGTGAATTTGAAAAGTGAATTAATTTCAACATACAATGGAAAAGATATATATTACTATTTCCTAAAAGGAGGAATGGGGGCATAGACAGAAAACGCTGGACCAAGAAAGACTGATAAGGCAGCATGTAAACATCAAGTCCCCTAGGTCAGACTTCCCACCTGTGGGTCATGGCCCATTTACAGGGGCTCCCTACGTCCATCTGTAAACATATATTTACATTATGATTCATGACAGTAGCAAAATTACAGTTATGAAGAGGCAACAAAGATAATTTTATGGTTGGGGTTCACCACAACACAAGGAATTGCATTAAAGGGTCACAGCATTAGGAAGGTTGAGAACCAGGGCTCTAGCTTAATATCTGATATCAGAGGCTTAGATGGCACCATCCCTCCATCTTTCTGCCTGTAAAATATATCTCTTCCAGGCTGGTTCTATCCCATGTAAGCAACTCTCCCTGGCAGAAATCACAGCTTTGGCGCTTCCAACACCGTGGAGTCTGTACAAGTATCCCAGGCTTCACTTCATCTCTCAGGGTCTTCATGCAGGAACTCAGGATTAGGGATGGCCCTGAGGTCCTTTGGGGTGCATGCTTGTATTTTCCTAGAGAAAGTTCTGTTTTTTCTTGCTTGAGAATGGGTACATACATAGCAGAGAACATTTTTAGATTTGTCAAAGAAGGTCAGGAAAGGGCCATAATTGTCAGTCTAGAAAGGGTATCACCGAGTTACCCCTTTGTATTGGTTGCCTCTTCTGCCAGCTCTATCTACTCTTCCTGGGTCTAGTCTCTGGAATGAATGAGTAGTTTGTCTTGTGGGTTGGAAATTTTAATTTTTATATGGTTTTAGCTATGAACTCCCTGTCTGAAGACTTATCTGGTGTGGTGATTTGAGTAGCAATGACCACCATAGGCTCATATGCTTGAATCCTTGTCGTATAAGGAGTGGCACTATTAGGAGGTGGGGCCTTGTTGGAGTATGTGTGGCCATGTTGGAGGAAGTGGGTCTCTGGGAAAGTGGGCTGTGAGGTCTTTATATTCAAGCTATGACCAGTGTCGACACAGTCTCCTGCTCCTGCCTTCAGATGAAGATGTAGAACTCTCAGCTCCTTATCCAGCACGATGCCTCCCTAAATGCTGCTGTGCTTCCCGCCATGGTCATAATGGACTAAACTTCTGAGAGTGTAAGCCAGCCCAATGTCAGTTTTCCTTATCAAAGTTGACTCAGTAACAGTGTCTCTTCACAGCAATAAAACTGTAAGACACCTACTCACCTACTTTTTTTTGCCCAGTGAGATTGTTCCATCTGTTTCTGGCCCCCAATTATTTATTTATTTAATTAACTTTATTTTCCTTTTTTTTACACCAAATAATTTCTTTCTGAGTTTTCATTTACCCAATCTAGATTTATTCCTTTCTGATCATTTTAGCACTTGTCTTTCTTTATTGAGTATTACTACCCAAATTTTTCTTAATTTTGAGTCTTCTTGATGGTCATAGTTGGGTATGTTTGTCCCCAATTGACAGCAAATTGCTGTCAATATGTATGTCCGTGTCATTTTTTGAACCCATGCAGTTGACTGATCATATTTGTCATTTGAGATCTCTTCATATATCACTGTGCTTGATTGCCTGGTTGTCTTCATACTGGTTTAGATGAATTCACCTTGTTTCTCTAGGTCCATGGCTAATTAATTAATTAATTAATTAATTAATTAACAAGAGTACACTGTAGCTGTCTTCAGACACATCAGGATAGGGCATCAGATCCCATTACAGATGGTTGTGAGCTACCATGAGGTTGTTGGGAATTGAACTCAGGACCTCTTATCCACTGAGCTATCTCTCCTGCCCAGGTCCAAGCCTCTTAAGGTATGTGCAATATTAGCCTTCTTTAGTCCTTACTCTAGTTCCTTGTTATATAGACACAAGATAGAGCTACATTTTCACTACTGTATTATTTGTACTGTTGTTGTCTCTGTGATGACTGAATCTAACTATTTTATTTATTCATTGAGTTAAAGTTAAGTACTAATCAATCAAGATATTTGATTAACGAGAGCAGATCATACTGTTTATAATTACAAGTTTTGCTGGTAAAGTGTTACTTCAGAGTGGATACTGGTACAGCGTTTAGAGTTAGCCTATAGAAAATGGAAAAATTTTGTTCAACATACCTTGGCAAATTTAATATCTTAGACTTTGGTCATATATACTCTGAGAAGCTAAGAATGTTAAAAACAAAATCACTGCTTTTTATATTCACTACTTAAGAAACTCTTCAATTCTCTATAGCACCTTATTTGGGAAAAAGCGAAGGAGGAACAGATTGCAGTGGTACTATTTTAATTCTTATATTTGGCCTGAAGTTTCTTTTATCTTTGTTTCCTTCTGGTGTTTGATTTAGGACATTAAGGTCCTTTTGGGTTCTTTCACTAGTAGTGAGGGGCTGACTGTACAAAGACCCTTGGCTTTTGTGTTTTGAGCCCTTTAGGTTTTTTGACTGTCCTGTATAGCCTTCAGCCTGTGTATTGATCTTACACAGCCTGCAGTGTAAGCAGTTGAGAGAGCTGGTCTTGCTGCCTGTGTCCTGTGCCCTGTTTAGAAGTGGAGGGATGTTGGAAATCAAAGTGTGCATGGGAAGGTTGACTTGGGAGAGAGATGCCTAGACCAGCCCATTGTTATCTGTGAGAAAGCTTTGGAAAGATACCTGCTGTGTTTTCAGTTGCTAATTTTCAGTTGTGAAGGCCTCATCTCAGGCAACCTTGACTTCCTGTCCTTCTTTTTTTTATTCTCAGACTCAGGAAACCCCAACTGTGTTGTGGCATTGGCGCCACCTTGTGTCCCAACTCAGGGCTGGTGTGGTACCTCTGGTTGCCTAGGTTTGCTTGGGGCTTGGGCAGGGAGCATCTCAGTTAGCTCTCTGTACACCCTTTAGACTCATGCTTAATTTCCACCCTGAAGCAGCTTTAGAGTGAAGCCCTAGTTGTTAATATTCAGTGGATGGGGGTGGATTTCTGTATCGGGTTACTTCGGTTCTAAGCCTGGCATGGGTTTGTCAATTTGTTACTAAAATTTCCAACCCTAACAGCCCATGTAAAAGACACACAATCCAAATATTTTAATTATAAGTTATATGCCTAGATTGGGCATATCTAATACAATACTAACTTATTTCCCAATTCTAAGACTCCTTATTACTTCTGGTTTCTCCCAGCCACATGATTCTGGTGCATATTGGCTTCCTTCTCTCCTCTTCCCTCATTCTTTTTCTCCTTCCACCTGCCACCCCCTCCTGAGCCTCCAATCCCACCTTTCCTATCCACTATCCAATCATAGGCTCTAACCTTTTATTGACCTATTAAAGTGGAGAGAAGGTTCACACAGCATCACCTAAGTACATGATGCTCTGCTTGTGGGGTGGGGGCAACCCCTCTTGAGGAACCAATATGAACAATAATATACAAGCAACATCAAGCCAAGACACTACAGTTTACTCGAAAGATCACAGTTTTTAGTAAAATATCCAATAATGTTTGTTGTTTAAATGTGTGTCTTATTATACTTCTTACACAGCTGTTTTCCAAATGTGGGTTTGTCTGGTGTGCTGTACCAGCACAGAATATTCATAGTTACCAGTATATTTTCTTGCCACCAATACACGAATTTTTGTTGGATATGCTAAAGAGTCATAATGGTTTTACACAGGAAAGCTAATTGTCAGAATTTTGTATTGTTTTTGAGTCAGGGTTTTCTGTATAGCCCTGGCTGTCCTGGAACTCATTTTGTAGACCAGGCTGCCTTAAGACTTACAGAGATGTGCCTGACCTCTGTCTCTGAATTCTAGGGTTTAAGTCCTGTGTCCAGCTTGATATTTTTCTTTCTTTCTTTCATATTCTCTCTCTCTCTCTCTCTCTCTCTCTCTCTCTCTCTCTCTCTCTCTCTCTCTCTCTCTCTCTTGCCCCAGTTAATGGATTTTATTTGGTCACAGGGTCACAGGCCAGGTATGGCCCCAGCTTTATTTGACCTTCTTCTTTGGTGCTCAGATTGTTGGCGTGGCTGAACTTCTTGTAGCAGTAGACTACACTGTGTGCAGGCATGAGTCGCACTTGTGGCAGATCATCTTGTCACAATTGTAATTCTGGACAAGGTGACAAAGGGATGACTCGATGATGCCACTGTGCAGACGCAGCACCAGGTACAGGTTGAACTCTTTCTGGATGTTGTAGTTGGACAGGGTGTGGCCATCCTCCAACTGTTTGCCAGCGAATATCCGCTCTGCTGATCAGTGGGATGCCTTCCTTTTCTTGGGTCATTATTGATGATGTCACTGGGCTCGATCTTAAAAGTAATGGTCTTGCCCATTAGGGTCTTCATGAAGATCTGCATGTTGGCACCTGCCACTTGGCCACCTTGCTGAAGAGAAAGAGTGGTTTGGGTTTTTTTGTTTGTTTGTTTTGTTTTTTCTTTTTAACACTTAGATCATTTTGTTGACTTCTTGGTGTTTGTGGAGGGCTGGTATAATTTGCATTTTAAATATATTTACCTGGATCTTCACTGCTTGCTCTGTCCTTTATCTTAACAGGCAGGTGTCCTTTGATTTGGGACTGAATAGACTTTTTAAAATTGTTTCCAGTCTGTGTTCTTCTTTCACTGGCCTTTTATGAGTCAGTTTTTCACAGAATTGGCTGTCACAGTGCACGAAAGATTCGGCCAGAGCTTGAGACAAGTAGAAATGGGTGGCAGTTTTAGGACCTGTACTATCATATTTTGGAACACCAGGGGGATTATTAGAAGTAATATTATTATAATGTAGTGTTATCCTAATAGTTGGGTTATAATAATCCTTATTAACAATCTCTGGTTATTCTAAGTCAGTAATTTTCCTTATGAGATAATATTTACTTTCACCTCCATAAATATAATAGTCATGTGGCAGAACTAGTAACAGCTAACAATGAAAGAACAATTCCCTGTGTATATAGACTTTGTTTTTTTGTGAATTACTTTTTGAAATATGTTGATTTATAACAGCAGTATTGTTGGTATCAGGAATTGCCTTGAGCAGCAACACCATTTGGTAACTGTTGACATGGCAAGAGCCCTACTTTCCCAGTATTCCTTTGGTCCAAATTCCAACTCCACGTGGGAGTAGTTATGTCATATTCCAAATGAAAGGCAGACTTCTTCTGCCCTCATGCTCTCTCTTCTCTTCATTCTTTTCTCTTCTTTCTCTCGCCCCTTTCCCTTTTCTTGTTCTCCCATTAAATCTCACCAAGTGGAACTGTGTTAGTTTTGTGTGCTCTATTTGAATGTGTGTGGTGGGTACTTTATTACAAAGAGATTTTAATAACAACAAGTATGATAAGTTAAGAGCATGGAAATCAGACTGATTGGAAATAAATTCCAATTTGGGCACTCACCAGCTCTTGAACTTACATTACTAATATAAAAGTTGTGGGTGATAGTAATTTTTCCCTATAGTGTTGTGAGAATTAATCTAACTCCTTGTAAATCTCTCATGTTTTATTACTTATCAGGAACATTGGGTACTAGTAGCCATTTTAATTGTTTCATGAAATAAAGTTTGTAGAGTTGTGGAGAATGGAGTTTATCAAAGCTGAACGACACATAACTACACATAACTAAATTGTATAATCAGATTTATCTTATAAAATTATAATCTTAAAGGAAGAAGGTTAAAATGTAGAATAGGAAATAATGCTATGCTATTGTTAGAAGTGATTTAACATTCTATCAGAAAACTGAAGAAATGGGGGGTTGGGGATTTAGCTCAGTGGTAGAGTACTTGCCTAGCAAATGCAAGGCTCCGGAAAAAAAAAAAAAACTGAAGAAATGGAAATTCATCTATTAAGGTGGTGTACAGTCCATAATACATTCTATATTATGTTAACATTATTCTTAAATGTGATTTTTTAAAATGGTCTAAATATGTTTTTAATGAGAAGAATTAGTTTGGGTTTGAAAGCTCTTTTTTTTCCGTTTAGGCAATATGTCAGTATTGAGGGCACCCAGATATCAGAGCTCTGGAAGGCATGTTGATACTGTTTTCTTCTTTGTCTCCTGGGTGTGAGAAGTATAACAGATCTTAAAGATCTGTATTCTTGTTTGTTTAAAAAAACTGATACATAAGAGAGTGTGTTGTGTGTGTGTGTATGTGTCTGTGTGTGTGTGTGCGTCTGTGTGTGTGTGTGTATCTGAAATAACAATATATTCTTTGGAAAGTATTTTGTTCTTTCTCAATTAAATTTATTCATTTGTTCAAATTGGCTACCCTTTATTATCACAGGTATAGGGAAATTAGAATCCTACTGCTTTAGTGTACATTGAAATATACAGAGAAGAGTATGTTAAATTGAGGACTCTGTTATCTCACTTAGATGAGAGTTTCTGGATATTTTCTATATCTTTTTATTGTTCATTAAGGGAATTTTTCTGCTAAACTGTGTCTTCAGACTTTCTCTTCTGTTCAAATAACTCCTCCCTTAATGTAGGTAAACGTACTAACTTCTGGGTTTTGGATAATTCTGTATCATTGAGTTGAGTCAACTGGGCAGTCTGTTTTGCAAATGAAATTTCAGGTTTCTGTGTATACTACTTACTAGTATTAGAAGCATTTATTTAGCATTTTTCTTTAGTTCTTTCTGGACAATATAGCTACATTTGCAGTTTCGTTTGAAAGTCAGTTTTTCTCTTCTGTGAAAATACTAGAGAATTCTAGATTCCCAACAAGGCTTTATTTTTGTTCTAGATAGTTTTGACTCAGCTCTGAAAGGGATTTTTTGAATGTAAAGGAATTGATTTTAGGCCAGGGACACCTACCTTCTGGTCTAGTGTTCTTTTGTCTGGCTTATGTGGTGAGGCAGGAGAGCTTGTGTGTTATATGTCTCTTTGTTCTGAGCCCCCTGCTCTTTAAACCTATTTATACCTACTTATACCAGAATTACAAAATTCTGATTGTAGTTTTTTGTCTCATTTTCTTCTCCTACAATCTGAACCTGGAATCCGAGTTGCCTGTTTTTCATTGTAAGAAATCAAAGGCTACAGAAAACTGACTCTGCTGCTGTTAGATTGAGTCAGTTCATCAGAGCCATGTTTGGTGGACCAAGCTTTTAATCCTAGCAGGTGAACCTCTATGAGTTCCCGGCCAGCCTGGTCTACATAGAACACCTTTTCATCCTGATGCTAACCCCCAGTTGGAGTGGCATTATTACCAGAATAAACTGAAAGGAAAAGCAGGTGCACATAAGTTCTTTAAAGCAATAGTCCTCCCATGGATGGCCTCTGGTTGGTGTTGGTGTTGGTGCATTAGAAGTGAAAGTAGAATTGGAATAATTAACTCTTTGAAGGCTTTAAGAATGTTAGTGACTGTAGAGAGAGTATCTTGTGTATTTGTATGGATATATTACCTTTCAGTTAAAAAAAATTATGGCCTATAGGAAAGGGTAGAATAGAAGGTGGGACATCCGGGAGGCAGAAAGAATTCTGGGATAGAGCCAGGTCGGAGAGATTTGCCCTGGAAAATGTGACCAGACAGACTCGTAGTTCCTGAGCACAGGTAATGACCCACATGGCGGTATGTAGATTTGAGTAAGTGGGTTAGAATTTGTCAGAGAAAAGTGTAGCTCTATGGCCAAGGTATTTGTTAATATATGTTGAGTCTGCGTCTTATTCCTGGGATCATGGGGCTGAGAAGAAGAACCAGGTCCAAACTTCTACCAGTGACAACATGAATCCAAACAAAATCTAAATCTGAGCAATGACCGACCAGTGTATACTTTTGATTTCTGGAACAGAATGATGATGTTCACCTGGAATTCAATCCCAACATAGGTTGGGAGTGAAAGCATGATTTATTTCATATTAACTAGATGAGCTATTAGCGATGTGGCTTATGTCACCGTGCAGACACTTAATATTTATGTTCTTCAATATATTTTAGAACTTGAAAGCAGACACCATGGTACCTAACCTCGGCTTTCAGGAGATGACACCAAGAGAACAGAACTTTCAAGGGAAGGCTACAGAGCAGGGAACCCCGACTGAAGGAAGGACACAACGACTATTGTAACCAGAGTCTAAATGCCTCATTTGAGTGAATTGGTTTCTTAGAAGAAATATTTCCATAACTATCTTGGAAAATTAGTTTCTTTACAATCACAAGATCTTCATTTGTTTTACTACCCTGCATTACAGTTCCACAGAAATTGGCAAGTCTTTCCCATTGGTTTCCCTGTAGAATACATTGTAAAACCACAGATATTAAAAAAAAAATCATAGTTTTAGGAACACATTAACGAGAAGAAAGACATATAGCACAGTAGAAAGGATCTAGATTTTGGTTTTATCCCAGTTGCTTCTGTTCCCTATTTTGTCACATTTAAAAAAACAATGGTTATTTTAGAAATGACCCTGATGAGGCAAAACAGAAACTGAATATCTGGGTTTCTTTTCTGGAATTAGTCTTTCTTGGTTGCCATCATTTGCTTACACGGTGCACCAGGAAGGGTGATTGTAGACACAAATTTATATTTTATATGTGTATCAGTTTCTCAAGTTTTCTAGGGTTCTTATTAGCTGTTAAATGTTTTCAGAAAATTTTGAGATTAGTGATTTGTGTTAGTAGATCTTGGGATAACTTCCTGAACTTGTTGAGTCTTTGTTTCATTGTTTGTGGTCACCATACTTGTGTACCAGGTTGCCTTTTCTTTCTGAATCTCCTAATTCGTATTATTAAACAGATAGAAATTTAAGTTCTAGAAAGCAAGGGATATGTAACTGAAGGAAGTACACAGTACGTGTCCCATGCTGAAAACTAAGAAAATACTGAGTGAACATCTGTCAAAATGAGGGAAAAAAAACTGTTGTGCATGTTTGGTGGTGTTTCTAAGTTCCTTTGTTGCTCAGTCTGGTGGGTAGACTCCATGTCAGCTGCTTGTTTTAGTAGTCTATATTTAGATTTTGACCTGGGTAGGTGCTTGTTCTTTGAAAGTAGCAAGAAACTAATCTTCTTTTGTCTTGCTTTCCATCACTGGCTGGCCAAGCATGGTTTTGCAGCAGAATATTTTCTTTGCTTACTTAATTAGCTGCATCTTAGTAGTCACTGGATTTTTAAAATATTTAACATCCTTTTATAATTCATATCTTTTTCATTTCTTTTGGATGGGCCACCAGAAGTCAAATATTAGAGGAAATGTTTTAAGTTCCACTTGCTATTGAAAAGTGACAAAATGAAATATTCCTTTTCTTTAAAAAAGTAGTCATAATACCTTGATACAATATTCTTGTTTTAACTTTATGACATTCATTTTTGTATCTTAGGTCTTTGACCCATTTGGAGCCTGTAAAAGTATTTGCTAGATATAGAAGGACTAGATTGTCTTTTACTAAATTGACAGCCAAACCTGTGCCTAAAACTGCTTTTCCAATGCCTTTCTTCTACTTTTTTTCCAATATCACATTCTCTGAGTCATTATTAGACATTGCACAAAAATTAAATGTACTAAGAGTCATTTTAGAAGTTAGTACCTTTGACTTCTACACATTAGCTCTATAAAAATTAGGTCTAATATTGACTTGTATTATTAGATGAAGCATCTTTTGTGTTTTTTGGAAACTGATTTCTTGTTCCTTATATTAAGAAATTAGGTCAATGTAATTTGATCCATCGGTGACTTCCTTTGTGTGCTGTTTCCTGAATCATCTCTTTGATGATTCCATTTAGAGCTATTTAATCTCTGCACATGTTTGGGGCCTTTTACAAACCCTTCCTGGATTCTCAGGATGCAGATGTTTTCTTCCCTGTTAGCAACTTTACTTTTCATTCTGCAGGAGCAACAATTTAAATTCTATTAGTCACAGACTGAGTCTCAGTGATTACTCTTTCAAAATTTTGTGTCCTGGTCTCTGATTTCTCCAACTATTCCTCCACATCCTTTCTCCATGTGCTTGTCTAGTTTGCCCTCCAGAGAGGACTGTGTATCCTTGTATTTCCACGAATCTCACATAGAGTAGCTCACTCTGCTTGTGGAGAGACCCATGCACTCTGCTGCACTGTGGAGCAGGTCAGCTAGCCCAGTGAAGAGGAACACTCTGGTGTTGCCTCTCAGGCCAGGGCAGTGGGGGTGCATGGCCCACACTCAGTGGTCAAAGATGAACTTTGCATATTTTCCAAGTGAGACTCTTATTTTAAAAGTCCTTAAAATATAAAGGTTATGTAACCTCCTTTTAAAGCTTAATTCATGGTTGTAACTTTGGAATATAATATATCATGGCTGTTGTCTATGTTTAGTGGCATTTTCTGTTGGTTTGTTATTGATGACCCTTAAATTCTGGCAGATTAAATAGTGGACTGTTGTGAAAACACTGGATATTCTGCTCACTTTGTCTTGAGTTTGTAAGAATGTGACACATCCTTACATTTTACCAGAAGCCATAGCTATGGGTGCTAGGATCTGAAAATATCTGTATGGGCTGTGTATTACGTAAAGATGGTTATTGGTCAGATAAGGAAGTTATTGGTGGGGTTGGTGTGGTGCTGCTTGTATTTAAATGCTCCCCACATACTGGCTCCCAAGATCTGGAAGCCCTGAGGAGCAGATCCTCAGGTACCCCAAGTGATGCTTTGTAAACTTTGCTTCTTAGTTTAACTCATCAAAAATGGATAGAGTCTGTGATTAGGCAATAGGAGAAGAAAGGTGGGACTTGAGGATGGAGTGGAGGGTCTCAAGAGAGAGGAGAAGGGGGAACAAGAGAGCAGACCAAGGGAGGAGGAAGCCACCATGTGAGGAGATGGACCCTGAGCATGTGGCCTGGAAAAACACCAAGTAACAAGGGACATTATGGCATGGAAATAGGTTACTATAGCTGTAAACCTGCCCAATTAGGCTTATGACTTGTAAATAAAGTACCTGGATTGTGTGTCTTTTATTTGGACTAGTTAGAGTGTTTAATTCCTTTTATAATTGGTGCCCTTGACCCTTAGATTAAGTCTCATGCTCTACTGAAATGAAGTTAGATATTGAACTGTGTATTTCTGGTGGTGCAATAACTTTGCTGTTTTTCATAGAGCATTGAGGTGTTTCAATATGTTTGAAAAAGAGGCAGTGAGTAGTATTTTTAACTATGTGCTACTGCAGTGTGCACAGAATAGCTTTGTTTGAAATTAGCTAAAGTGATAGGTTTGGGTCTTGCTTTACTAACAGTGTTGTTTGTATCAGAAAAAGTTCTATAAAAGCACACATCATGCTTAACTTATAGTATTATCCAGAGACAATGACCAGTTTCTTTAATATACTTATCCATTATTAATGGACTTCATTATGGTTCAGGTGCCGGGCACATTTATACATCTGGGTGAGATTGCAAATTTGATTTGGATATTACAAATGCTGGTAAGCTGTTTTTCTATCGAAACTGGAATTATGTTCTGTAAAGCAGTTACTATTGACAAAAATTGAGCTCAGGTTTCTTAGTTGAAGGAGCACTTGTTTCATGACAAGTAGAAAATAATGCTGTTAGACTGTTTTTACCTGTGTGTAAAAGAAAAAAACTTTAATGTTTAAGATAAAGTGTCATTATAGTATATAAAACTATTTATATAATATGCATATATTTGTGTGTGTGTGTGTGTGTGTGTGTGTGTGTGTGTGTGTGTGTATGCACGCATGTATGTATGGATGTAGTGTATAGATGAGATCATCTAGTTATACTGACTTAGTTTCTGGATATGGGAAACAGGAATCCAAACTTCCTAAAAATGATTAGTAAGTTTTTGTTTAATCAAATGGCTGGCAGAAACTTGAAATTTCTTTAACATATTAGTTTTAAATTCTATAGAAACTTCTTTTAGGAAAGAAAAAGTAACCATTCCAAGAAACTTCTTTTCTGTTTTTCCTATTATAGTGAGCTGCATAGTTCTCCTAAGCAAGGAGGTGGACTTCATCCTCCTTACCACTTTCACCCTTGCCTACCCCAGGGACTGTGTTACAAGGTAACAGAATGGATTACATTTATTAAAACATGATACCGTGAGTTTACTGTGACGCGCTTTTGTCTGAACACTGCTGAAGAATAAAAAAACAATTTTACTAGTTTTTGTACTAAGTATAGAAATAATGGCCATTCATGCAGGTGTTTGGAACCTAAATATTTGCACCTGAAAATAATAGAAACCACATTTTCTTAATAAAATTTAAGGAAAACATATTTTAACATAATGATTAAATCTTATTTTAATGCAGACCTAATATCAGATTCATCAGTGAGTAATAATCCCGATTCTACGCAAAGAAATTGAATTGATTCTGTTTTTTTCAAGAGATGAAATTGCTTCTTGTGGTTATGAAGGCAGGTATGGAGAAGCTAAGTGAGTTCTATTTCTTAATGTATAGTTGATTTTTTTTTATATTTTTAGAAAGATTAATCCTCGCAAGTCAGTTCTACAATTTCCACATATGAAATATATATTACAAAAGGAAATACTTTAGTCTGAGTCTTTCATCTATACTACCATGTAAAGAATTTTAAATAACATAATAGTCCCTAGTAATCCTCCAGTGAAAACCAAAATAATAATAATAATAATAATAATAATAATAATAGGTATTGCCACGTTTATCTTCCTTCAGGTATAAAATGGTAAGAAATTGAAAGCAACATTTTTCTTTTTCTTTTTCTTTTTTTATTTGAATGGCATTGGCGGGGCCTTATTAGTCAGTCTTTACAAATAAGAAAAACTCGCCTCACATCTGTTCATAACTGCCCTTCTGGGCAGTATGTCTCTTCACGGACACAGTCACATACATTCAAGAAAACACACAGAAAATTAAGCTGAAACTCGATTTCCTTCTAAATTACAAGTAAACGATTTTCTACTATTGCTGATGACCAATGTTGGCATCTGTGTGGTGGGTAAAAGGAGGCAGGCAGCCATTGGAGGTCAGTGCTTAAAGCTATTGATGGGGGTGGATCCAGACACCTATGGGGATGCTGCCATAGGCAGCCGGCAACCAGAGATGTTACTCAACAGACAGTTTTCTGAGGGAGCAAAGCTTAAGTTACTGGGGGGTTGGCACTCTCTATGATCAGCGAAAAACCTATGAACTCTTAACTCCTTGGGGTCAGTGAGAAAGACCAGGGAAGAGAGAAAATTCACACACACACACACACACACACAGAGTTGATGGTAGAAGGAACAGTTTTCCAGCCCATAATACACAAGCCTTAACAGATACACATAGTTGATGGATGCCCTAACCCTTGTGCTTTATTCTTTGTTCTATCACTTATATATCCCAGCCAAATCTTTCAAGCAGCATTAAATTGCAATGTAATTGTTTTAGTTTTCTTCTAGACAAAGACAGGAGTAATTATTTCATTATTTATCCTTAAAAAGTATTCTTAAAAGACTCACAGATCTAACCACTTATATAAAAATCAGTCATATCTACTTTAAATCCTCAGAATGAGTATCTACTCAAGAGCAACTCTTAATAAATCTCATCAGGAAGCTGAGGGCAAAAATGTGCATAAGAAATCAATTGTTAGTGCCAGAGATGTTGGCCAATGAGTGATTTGAGGCCCCTTAGAGTTTTCCCATAATTCTTAGATAATGAGGAACATGCTGGCAGTGAACAGAACAGAACTTCATAACAGCCTCAAGTCCTCAGGACACATATCTCTCAGGACACATAGTTCTTGGAGCTGTCACACTGATTACCAGGACTGTGGTAATGGGGGGGGGGCGGTGCATACTAGATCCTATCTCCATTTTAAACTTGATACTTAAATGGTTTTTTTTATTTAAATGAAAAATGCATGAAGCTTGGGCTTTGCTTCTCAATAACTTAAGAGGTTTCTTAGTTGTTTGAAGTTCTCTGTGGTGATGTGAATGTTAGGAAAATCCCAGAATCCACTGAGTACTAACAGAGTATTATTTATTCTTCTGCTCTTAGGAAGAGGGCAAGAAACACCTGTAGCTGTTTCTTAAGCAGGAATATGTTCAGTGAATTTCTTTAGTGTTTTACAGTTTTCATGGCACACATTCCTTTGTCATATTTAGTTCAAGTATTTTGTTGTTGTTCTATTTTGTTTTAGTTTCTTGAGAATAGTATTGTCCCCTTGCTTTCTGTGTTTGTCTTTTGTATATTAAAAAGGATACTGATTCCTGTGCTTTAACTCTGTGTTTTTCAACTTTTATCAATTTTTATCAGCTCTAGGAGTTTTTTTATGATTTAGTTTTTATGTATAGAATCTTAAAACCTGAAAATAAACATATATTGATTTCTTCCCTTCTCATTTGTATTTGCTTCATTACCTTGACTTGTTTAATTACTTGACCTAACACTGTAAGCAGTATGTTGAGAAGTGAGAAGAGTGAACATCCTTGTCTTGGTCCTGATTCCAACACAAGTACTTTGAATTATTCTCTCTTTTGGATGACTTTTGCTGTATATTGCCTTTATCAAGTTGAGATAAATCCCTTGTATCCCTATTCTCTGCAAGACTTTCCTCACAAATGGAGGCTGTATTTTATCAAAGGTCTTTTATGTATGCAATAGGGTGGTACTTGTACTTATGTAGTAGATTATGTTAATTCTCATGTATTGACGCTTTCCTCCATCTCTGGGAAGAAGTTGCCTTAAGCCTAATGAGAAATCTGTTTGTGTTACTGCATTTGGTTTACACGTATTTTATTAATGCCTTGTGCACCTATGGTCATCAGAGATGTTGGTGTATGACTTTCTTTTCCGGTTGTTTGGTTTCAGCATCAGGATTAGACTCCCAGTAAATGTTTTCTAACTGTTTTTGGAATATCTTACCTTTTCAACTTTGAGAATGTGGTGGCCGTTATTTTCATACTTTTTTTTCCCTAACTTTATATTGGCTCAAATAGGATTCAGGAAGTAATATTTACCTATTGTCAATACAGATTACAATACTGTGCACACTCAAAAGGTATACTTCTTGGTTCTGAACCATGTATGATCTTGGTTCCATTATTATAGGCGGAAATATTTTCAGAAAGAAATCTGCTTCCTAAATGTCATAGTTATAGGGCTCACCTGCTTTGTTTTGCAGCATACCCTGTTTTTGCTTTTTGTTTGTTTGTTTTGTTTTGTTTTTTGAAAAACTGCTTTTATTTGTTGTAGCACAAAACTGTTATTTAGCCTATTAATTTAAAATTAATATTTTGTAATTACATCCTTGATTTATATGAAAACAAGTCACTATACCATTTATTTCACTTCTTAGTGTGTTTTTATTGAATTTCACCAGGTCAATTAATGAACATAGGAGGAAGGACCATGGAAAGGAGTATATCTCTTACATATTCATAGAAGATTATGCTAAGCAGGAATACTGCATGTAAGACCTAAATTTCATTGGAAGAATCTGACTGAGGAAGTGAAAAGGAAAGGATGGGAAATAAGAAAACATTTGAAAATAAGGCTGTTGACAGGCTGGAGAGGAAGGAGGAGAATGAAAATTTAAATTGTGCTACCTGAAACAATGTATTTTCATGGATACAAATATGTCTTTGCCTATTTAAAAAAGTACTAGTTACTATGAGGTAGGATTTATCCATGTCAGTTATGGTATAATATGCTTTAGGAATTTAATTCCTGGGGTCTTAAATTGAAAGTTAGTGGTATGGTTATTTAAAAACTCATTAAAAACAATTTAAAAAGAGTTAATTTCTCACTGTAATTGTGCACATCTCCATTTCCATTGTTTATATAGATACTTATTACTTCTTCTTACCATCTTGTAAATCATGTTTTGTTACTTATAATAGTTTTTCTTTATGTGAGCATAGTTATAAACACACATGATAGTATAAAATAATACAAAGAATAGTGTACTCTATCTTACTTATCTGTGTGTAAATACTAATTTGTGTGTGTGCGAATATATATATGTGTGTGTATGTGTGTGTGTGTGTGTGTGTGTGTGTGTGTGTGTGTACTTTTAATGTGTGAGGCATGTGCCTTGAGAGTGTGGCGGTTGCCGTGGCAACAGAAGCAAGCAGGTCTTTGTTATCTAAGGATGATGTCATTACTGGATTCAGAGGCTAGCTGTAAACCACTTCTGATGATAACATACCTCCCTTTTTCTTATCATAGAGAGAAGAAGAAAGGGAAAAAGGGGAAGTCAATGCTAAAAGCGAAATAGGGGCTTTAGACCTCTTAAACTGCTCCCTGCTGTCTAGGAGCATTATCAGTTTTGGGATGAAGCTGACTTTCACCATCTAGGCCCACTTGATAGTTGTGTAGAAGGAACTGTTTGACTTTTTGGTTAGAAAATTTTGAATTTGTCTTTGAAGGAATGTGGAAACAAGATTAATGAGGCAGGGAGGAAATAGTATCTCCAGGAAAACGGGGAGAAGAGGCATTAAGAAGGGCAATATCCTATTTCCATGTAGGGTTTTGAAAAACCCAGGAATTGGAGGCCTCATGCTGTTCCCTGCATTTCTGGATGTCTGATTGCAGCTGATGGAATGTATTTCTTACTGCCCCAGATTCGTTGACATAGAAACAGCATTCTTCCTGGAAAAACAGACAAAGACCACCTTCTTTAGCTGTCAGGACTTCTAGTCCCTGTCTGTTCTGAAGCACAACTGCTGCCAAAGAATTGAACATTTTCTGGATGATGAGCATGGTTTCATACATTCCTTGGAAACCGTTGTCAAGCTGGAATAAGAACTTCTTGTATAGGGTTAGGGAAGTCGTCGGCTGTGCTGTTCCAGTGCAACTGAAGGCTCCTGGCCAGAGCTACTCTCTGGAGTTGGCTGAAGGTCCCTCTAGCCCCTGTCTAAATCCTGACAGCCTGCAAAACACCTTGCAATTGGTTTTGGCAGACTCCCTATCTAACCTAGTAAAGCAGCAGACACTTAAAGGGCACCTGCTCTTTCTTTAATCTGCAGGAAGGCTTAACCTTTTGGACTTCTGTTGAATCCCCCAAGGCCAATAGGCCACAGGAATGTTCCCATTGGACAAACCGATTCTCCTCTTTTCTGTAACAGACAGTTCACCGACACACACAAAAACACAACATTAAAAAAAATTCCTCAGTTCCTGCACCCCCTCTCCCCCCACCCCCTCCCTGGCAGTGTTCTTGCAGCTTTCCACAGCCCAACACCCACCCTGTGGCAGTGTGGGGTAAGTGTGCTCAAACTTCTAAGTCCTGTATCACCTAGGGGATGTGCCCTGTGGCTGAGCTGATGCAGAAAACCCCCAAGGCTTCAAAGGAGACACTAAACAGACTGTCTGCTCCTCCCTTTCCCACCCAGGGCAGGACTCCATTGAAAAAACAAAGGAGCTTCTACCTGCCTCTCCCCTTACTCCACCTCCCCACATCCTACTAAGGAGATCTCTCCTTAGAGGTAGTTGTTAAAACAGCCAACCAGATAAAGACCACATATGGACAGAAGATATCACCTATAAAGACAATGGAATACCCAAGGAGACCCAAAAGGCCCTCTCTAAATCACCCCCAATTCTAAGGGCCACTGTAAACAGCACAACTAAAAGCTCTAGAGCAAAAAGAAATAAATAAACCCAAGAGGAGTAGAAGGCAGGAAATAATCAAAATCAGAGCTGAAATCAACCAAGTACAAACAAAAATGAGTATACAAAGAATCAGCAAAACCAGTAGCTGGTTCTTTGAGAAAATCAACATGATAGATAAACCCTTAGACTAACCAGAGGTCACAGAGGGTGTATCCAAATTAACAAAATCAGAAATAATAGGGAGGCATAAGAGCAGCATCTGAAGAAATTAAAAAAAAAATTAGATCCTACTACAAAAGCCTATATCAACAAAACTGGAAATCTGGAGGAAATGGACAATTTTCTAGACAGATACCAGGTACCAAAGCTAAATCAGGAACAAATAAACCATTTAAACACCCCCATAACTCCTAAAGAAATAGAAGCAGATATTGTTATTAAGAGTCTCCCAACCAAAAAGAGCCCAGGTCCAGATGGATTCAGATCTGAATTCTACCAGAGCTTCACAGAAGACCTCATACTAATACTGTTCAAACTATTCTACAGAATTGAAACAGATGGAACATACCTAAATTCCTTCTATGAATTAATAATTGAATAATAAGATTATACAATTAATCTTATACTGAAACCACACAAAGACCCAACTAAGAAAAAGAAGTTCAGACCAATTTCCCTTATGATTATTGATGCAAAACTACTCATGAATGTCTTAGAAACAGAATTCAAGAACACATCGAAATGATCATCCATCATAATCAAGTAGGCTTCATTCCAGTGATGCAGGGATTGTTTAATATACAAAAATCCATCAATGTAATCCACTATATAAACTAACCCAAAGATAATAATGACATGGTCATTTGATTAGATGCTGAAAAAGCATTTGACAAAGTTCAACACCCCTTCATGATAAAAGTCCTGGAAAAATCAGGAATTCAAGTCCCATATCTGTATATAGTAAAAGCAATATACAGCAAACCAGTAGCTAACATCAAACTAAATGGAGAGAAAATTGAAGCAACCCAACTAAAATCAGGAACTAAACAAGACTCTCTCCCTACTGATTCAATCTAATAGTCGAAGTCATAGCCAGAGCAATCAGACAGTGAAAAGAGGCCAATGGGATACAAATTTGAAAGGAAGAAATCAAATTATCACTATTTGCAGATGATATGATAGTATAGTTAAGTGAACACAAAAGTTCCACCAGAGAACTACTTAACCTGATAAACAACTTCAGCAAAGTGCTGGGGAATAAAATTAACTCAAACAATACAGTAGCCTTCTTCTACTCAAAGGATAAACAGGCTGAGAAAAAAATTAAGGAAATGACATCCTTCACAATATTACCAAGTAATATAAAATATCTTGGTGTGACTTTAACCAAGCAAACGAAAGATCTGCCTGACAAGAACTTCAAGTCTCTTAAGAAAAAAATTGAGGAAGAACTGAGAAGATGGAAAGGTCTTCCATGCTCATGGATTGGCAGGATTAATATAGTAAAGATGGCCATTTTGCCAAAAGCAATCTATAGATTCAATACAATCTCCATCAATATCCATACTCAATTTTTATAGAGATAAAAAGAGCAATTTGCAAATCCCAGGATAGCAAAAACTATACTCAACATTAAAAGAACTTCTGTGAGAATCACCATCCCTGACTTCAAGCAGTATTACCAAGGAATCGTCATAAAAACTGATGGGATAGGTACAGAGACAGACAGATAGATCAGTGGAATATAATTGAAGACCCAGAAATAAACCCACACACCTATAGTCACTTGATCTTTGACAAAGGAGCTAAAACCATTCAATGGCAGAAAGATAACATTTTCAACAAATGGTGTTGGTACAATTGGAGGTCACCATGTAGAAGAATGCAAATTGATCCATTCTTATTACCATGTACAAAGCTTAAGTCCAAGTGGATCTAGGCCCTCCACATCAAACCAGTCTGTTTATCCTTTGAGTACTGAATTGTTTGAGTTAATTTTATACCCCAGCACTTTGCTTAAGTTGTTTATCAGGTTAAGTAGTTCTTTGGTGGAACTTTTGGGGTCAATTAACTATACTATTATATCATCTGCAAATAGTGATAATTTGATTTCTTCCTTTCAAATTTGTATCCCTTTGACCTCTTTTCACTGTCTGATTGCTCTGGCTATGACTTCGACTATTAGATTGAATCAGTAGGGAGAGAGTCTTGTTTAGTTCCTGATTTTAGTTGGGTTACTTCAATTTTCTCTCCATTTAGTTTGATCTTTGCTACTGGTTTGCTGTATATTGCTTTTACTATGTACAGATATGGGCCTTGAAATTCTGATTTTTCCAGGACTTTTATCATGAAGGGGTGTTGAGCTTTGTCAAATGCTTTTTCAGCATCTAATCAAATGACCATGTCATTCTTATCTTTGGGTTAGTTTATATAGTGGATTACATTGATGGATTTTCATATATTAAACAATCCCTGCATCACTGGAATGAAGCCTACTTGATTATGATGGATGATCATTTCGATGTGTTCTTGAATTCTGTTTCTAAGACATTCATGAGTAGTTTTGCATCAATAATCATAAGGGAAATTGGTCTGAACTTCTTTTTCTTAGTTGGGTCTTTGTGTGGTTTCAGTATAAGATTAATTGTATAATCTTATTATTCAATTATTAATTCATAGAAGGAATTTAGGTATGTTCCATCTGTTTCAATTCTGTTGAATAGTTTGAACATCTTAGTATGAGGCCTTCTGTGAAACTCTGGTAGAATTCAGACCTGAATCCATCTGGACCCGGGATTTTTTCTCTTAATAACAATAACTGCTTCTATTTCTTTAGGAGTTATGGGGGTGTGTAGATGGTTTATTTGTTCCTGATTCAGCCTTGGTACCTGGTATCTGTCTAGAAAACTGTCCATTTCCTCCAGATTTCCAGTTTTGTTGATATAGGCTTTTGTAGTAGGATCTAATTTTTTTTTTTTAATTTCTTCAGATGCTGCTGTTATGCCTCCCTATTCATTTCTGATTTTGTTAATTTGGATACACTCTCTGTGACCTCTGGTTAGTCTAAGGGTTTATCTATCATGTTGATTTTCTCAAAGAACCAGCTACTGGTTTTGCTGATTCTTTGTATACTCATTTTTGTTTGTACTTGGTTGATTTCAGCTCTGATTTTGATTATTTCCTGCCTTCTACTCCTCTTGGGTTTATTTATTTCTTTTTGTTCTAGAGCTTTTAGGTGTGCTGTCAACAGTGGCCCTTAGAATTGGGGCTAATTTGGAGGGGGGGTTCTGGGTCTCCTTGGGTATTCCATTGTCTTTATAGGTGATATCTTCTGTCCATATGTGGTCTTTATCTGGTTGGCTGTTTTAACCACTACCTCGCAGGAGAGATCTCCTTAGCTGGATATGGGGAGGTGGAGTAAGGGGAGAGGCAGGTAGAAGCTCCTTTGTTTTTTTAATGGAGTCCTTCCCTGGGGGGAGAGGGAGGAGCAGACCATCTGTTTAGTGTCTCCTTTGAAGCCTTGGGGGTTTTCTGCATCAGCTCAGCCACAGGGCACATCCCCTAGGTGATACAGGACTTAAAAGTTTGACCACACTTACCCCCACACTGCCACAGGGTGGGTGTTGGGCTGTGGAAAGCTGCAAGAACACTGCCAGGGTAGGTGGGTGGGTGCAGGAACTGAGGAATTTTTTTTTTAATGTTGTGTTTTTGTGTGTGTCGGTGAACTGTCTGTTACAGAAAAGAGGAGAAACTGTTTGTCCAATGGGAACATTCCCTTGGCCTATCAGCCTTGGGGGATTCCACAGAAGTCCAAAAGGTTAAGCCTTCCTGCAGATTAAAGAAAGAGCAGGTGCCCTGTGGCTTTAAGTGTCTGCTGCTTTACCAGGTTAGATAGGGAGTCTGCCAAAACCAATTGCAGGCTGTTTTGCAGGCTGTCAGGATTTAGACAGGGGCTAGAGGGACCTTCAGCCAACCCTAGAGAGTAGCTCTGGCCAGGAGCCTTCAGTTGCCCCTTCAGCTTGACCTAAGCTTGAGATGGTGCTGACTGAAAACTTAGCAGGAAAAGATAGGTTGCTAGTCTCCAGAGTTGGGGGAGGTGACTCACCTTCCAGCACTGCAGTTTTGTTGATCATTGTTCGAGCACTACATTTTAGGGCTATCGAGCCCGAGTGCTCTCTGCAGTGATCTCTGACCAGGCTGGCTAATTGTGTGGGTACAGGTAAAGGGAGAAAGATCTCAGGCAGGGAGGGGGAACATTTTTTTGCCACCCCAACTGCCTGTCCTTCTCCTTACCCAGACTGCCTGCCACTTTGGGCTGAACCAGCAGGGGACTGACTAGCCAGTGAGGAGTGCAAGGGAGATTCTGGCAGTGATGATTTCCAGAGAGCAGATCTCATCTCCAAGTGGCTCTTATAACAGAAGCTCATAGACAATGGAATAATTCCTGCACGCCTTTCCTTGTGCTTAAATAGTTTTGTGAATGGGTCAGTGTCTGACAGAAGGTACTTCCTATTGGTTTGTCCTGAGAGCTTGGGAAGACCTCCTCATATACTTATTTGTAGGTGTGATCCTGCTTCTACCTCTGATCTGTCTTGAGCCTACATGACCTGTGGTGAAGGGGTTTGCAGCATTGCCCTACATGACTGGTCTGTCTCAAACCTCTGTAAAGGGGTCTTTGGGGGGAACTGATATCCTGGGAAATTGGGAAGGCACCGGCAGTCCCCTTTAAGGGTCCTGGGGATTCAACCTATCTCTGGCAGGAATCAGGGTACCTTTCACTGCCTGCCCCTCTAGTGAACTACATTGATGGATTTCCATATATTGAACCATCTCTGCATCCTTGGGATGAAATCTACTTCATCATGATGGATTATCATTTTGATGGTTGCTTGGATTTGGTTTGTAAGAATTTTATTGAGTATTTATGCTTTGATATTCATAAGGGAAATTGCTCTGAAGTTCTCTTTCTTGTTTTTTTGTTTGGTTTAGGTATAAGCATTGTTGGTATCAAGTGTTGCCTTTAGCAATAACACCATACATTCCCAGAAGACGTTTAGGCTCAAGTCTCACCTCCACCTGGGCATTTTTACCTCATAGTGCAAATAAAAGCAGACTCCCTCCACCCTCACTGTCTTTTCTGTTCTTTCTCTGGCCCCTTCCCCTTGTATTTAATAAGGGAATTATTGAATCTCACCACATGGAACCGTGTTGGTATTGGTTTGGTGTGCTCTTTCTGGTCGGGCGCAGCCAGTATTTAATAGCAACAAGCATAATTATGGTTTCATAGAAGGAATTGGCTAGTGTTCCTTCTTTTTCTATTTTGTGGAATAGTTTGCACCATATTGGTATGACATCTTCTATGAAGGTCTCATAGAATTCTGCACTAAACACATCTGGTCCTGGGCTTTATTTGGTTGGGAGACTTTTAATAACCGCTTCTATTTCTTTAGTAGTTATGGGACTGTTTAGATGCTTTGTGTGATCCTGACTTAACTTTGGTACCTGGTATCTGTCTAGAAAATTATCCATTCAATACAGATTTTCCTGTATTGTTGAATATAAGCTTTTGTAGTAGGATCTGATTATTTTCTGAATTTCCTCAGATTCTCTTGTTATGTCTTACTTTTCATTTCTGATTTGTTAATTTGGATAGCCTGTGCCCTCTGTTTAGCCAGGCTAAGGGTTTATTATCTATCTTGTTGATTTTCTCAAAAAACCAGCTCCCACTTTTGTGGATTCTTTGTATATTCCTTTTTTGTTTCTACTTCCTTGATTTCAGCCCTGAGTTTAATCCAATTTCCTGCCTTCTACTCTTCTTGGGTGTATTTGCTTCTTTTAGTTCTAGAGGTTTTAGGTGTTCTGTCAAGGTGCTAATGTATGCTCTCTCTCCAATTTCTTTTTGAGCTGTGAGTTTTCCTCTTAGCACTGCTTTCATTGTGTTCCATAAGTTTGGGTACATTGTACCTTTATTTTCATTAAATCCAAAAAAGTCTTTAATTTATTTCTTTATTTTTTCCATGACCAAGTTATCATTGAGTAGATTGTTATTCAGCTTCCATGTATACGTGAGCCTTCTTATCTCTATTGTTATTGAAAACAAGCCTTAGTCCATGGTAATGTGATAGGATGCATGCAATTATTTCAATCTTATATCTCTTGAGGTCTGTTTTGTGATCAATTATATGGTCAGTTCTGGAGAAGGTACCATGAGGTTGTAAGAAGATATATTATTTTGTTTTGGGATGAAATGTTCTATTAATATCTGTTAAGTCCATTTGTTTCATAACTTAGGTTAGTTTCTCTATGTCTCTGTTTAATTTCTGTTTCTATGAGCTGTCCATTGATGAAAGTGGGGTGTTGAAATCTCCCACTGTTATTGTGTGACATGCAATATATGCTTTGAGCTTTAGTAAGGTTTCTTTTATGAATGCAAGTGCCCTTGCATTTGGAGGATAGATATTCAGGACTGAGAGTTCATCTTGTTGGACTTTTCCTTCAATGAATATGAAGTGTCCTTCCTTATCTTTTCTGAAAATTTTTAGTTGAAAGTTGATCTTATTCGATGTGAGAATGGCTACTCCAGCTTTTTTCTTTGGACCATTTGCTTGGGAAATTACTTTCCAGCAATTTACTCTGAGGTAATGTCTGTCATTGTCACTTATGTGGGTTTCCTGTTTGCAGCAAATGCTGAGTCCACTTTAAGTATCCACTCTGTTTGTCCATTTCTTATTATTAGAGAAGTGAGTCCATTGATATTAAGAGATATTAAAGAATAGGATTGTTGTTTCCTGTTATTTTTTGTTGTTAGAGGTGGAATTATATTTGTTTATTTCTCTTGCTTTGGTTTTGTTGCTTTTTCTGTGCTTTTTCTTGGGTTAGTTTTCCTCCTTGTGTTTGAGTTTTCAATCTATTATTCTTTGTAGGACATAAATACCTATCTTAACAAAATACAGCACAACACAGGTAAGGAATAGAAGCCCTTAAAAAAGAAACACAGAAATCTCCTGAAGAACTACAGGAAAGCACAAACTAACAGGTAAAGGAATGGAACAAAGTTATCCAGGAATTAAAAATGGAAATAGAAACAATAAAGAAAGCACAAAGGGTGACAACCCTGGAGATGGGAAAAGAAGGAAGGAGATCAGGTGTCAGAAACACAAGTATTTTCAATCAGAAATCAAGAGATAGAGGAGAGAATCTCATCGGCAGAAGATAACAGAAAACACTGACACAACCATCAAAGATAATGTAAAACGCAAAAAATTCCGAACCCAAAACATTGAGGAAATCCAAGACACAATGAAAAGACCAACCCTAAGGATAGTAGGTATAGAAGAGAGCTAAGATTTCCAACATAAATTTCCAGTAAATATCTTCAACAAAATTATAGAAGGATACTTCCCTAAAGAAAAGAAAGACATGCCCATAAACATACAAGAAGTTTACAGAACTCCAAATAGATTGACCGGAAAGGAAATCTGTGCCATCACATAATAGTCAAAATACCAAATGCACAAAAAAAGAAAGAATATTAAAGCAGTAAGGGAAAATATCAAGTAACATATAGGGAGACCTATCAGAATTACACCAGACTTCTCACCAGAGACTATTAAAGCCAGAAGATCCTTGGCAGATGTCATACAGACCCTAAGAGAACACAAATCCAGGCTACTCTATCCAGCAAAACTGTCAATTAACAAAGATGGAGAAACCAATATACTCCATGACAAAACCAAATATACAAAGAACCTATGCATTTATTATGTGTATCTGTGTGTCAGACAGACATCTATATACACATGTAAATAAGTTACATATTTACTAAATTACTCAAAAACATTTTACAATATTCAAGTAGACATATGTACACACATGCCTACATATATACACATATACAAGTGTGGCTGGTATATACCCACGGGTTAGGTGTCTTTTTTGCACATGTGTCTTCATAAATGTGTGTGGTCTGTGTGTGTGTGTATGTGTCTTTGTGTGTGTGTTTGTGTGTGTGTGTGGCATATGTTTGATGTGTACATACTTATGTGTGAATGCACACCCTTTTGTGTGGAAACACATGTGAAAGTCAGAGGAAAAGTTCATGTGTAGGTTCTCACCCCTTACCTTGTCCTGGGTAGCCTCTATTGCTACTACCACTGAGTAGTCAAGGCTACCTTGATCAGAAGCATCCAAGACTTATCTTCTTTTCTCTTTCCACCTTACCATGTGACCTGTGGTATCCACATCAACCATGCCCATGCTTATTACATATGGATTAGTTTTTGATATGGTGGGTGTTTGCAGCAAGGTCTTTTCCTTAATGAATAAAGATTTCAGGACACCAATCACTGGACATATACTTCCAGGTTAGACTTCCAGGTTGGAGGGAGAAAGAGAGGATGAGAAAAGGGACCTGTGGATTGTTGGATTGTGGGAGAACTTGAGGTAGGTGATATAATGAACTAGAGCCTCCCATTTAGATTTCCGATCAGTCAGGATCAGCCACTGAAGGATTTCATTTACTATGGCTTACTAATAAGGATGTTAGTAGTTGTACTCAGTGATTGAATTACCTGTTGATTCTAAACTAAGTTTGCGTTGTGTTTGCCTTCACACAGCTTCTCAACTGTTTTCCAGAGATAGGTACAGCCCCACTCCCACCCCCACCCCCCAACCAGCCGATAAATTTGGATGCTCGAATCTGAGGTTTGTCATGGTAGTGACTTTCTAAGGTGACATAGCTAATTGGGTGAAGAGATTTCTGGAGCTACAGGCCAGAAAGTCTGTCAAGATGAGAACAGCCCACCAGGGCCAAATGATCCATTGGTGCCATGTGACCTGCTGATACATGGGGTAATATGGGATGGTGCCTTCTTCGGTATTTCACGCTGCAGGTGTTCGAATTCAGTTTGAACCAAAATGAGTACTTTGGTATTAAAGCCTAAGTTTTAACCAATAACAATATAACAATATTCCAGCACTGACATTATATTTCTTAGCATAAAGCATTCTATGGGATATGTACGGTTCAGAATGAGTTCTCTGTATTTGATCTTTTCACAAGATTCAACCCAACTCCCAGCTCCTTTGGAGGTCACCAACTATACTATAGGCTGTTCTACTATGGCACGAAACCTGGTCATAAAATGTAAAATGTTATCAGGTTGATTGAATTCCCATGAATCCATTTCCTTTCACTTTCCTCTTTGTTCAGCCACTGATGGCTTTTGGTTGACTTTTTAAGCAGCCATACACATACCACCTTTTACATTGTCTTTTACAGAGAGGCTCTATGGCTCACGTCTGGACAAACCACACCAGGCCAACAGGGCTCCACGTGGAGAGGTTTATTGGAATGGTAGAGACAAAGGCCAAGGGGTGAAGAGAGGTAGGAGAGAAAGAGAGGAGAAAAAAGGAAGAGAGGAGAGACAAGTGGAAGAAGGCAGAAAGGATCTGCCTTTTATGTGAAATGTGGTGTAACTCTAACATGAAATGTATGCTGGAAATGGATGACCGTTGCCTTGACAACAGATGCTCAGGTGACCAGATGACATCATTGCTGGAGGCAAAAGCAGTTCCTGATACCAACATTTGGAAATTTCGGTCACCAACTGGGACCCTCCTTTGTACCTGTAGCATACCTGTCAAAAAAACTAGATCTAACCATGCAGGGATGGCACCTTGTGTTTGTACCTTAGCAGCTGCTGAACTCCTTATTGAAGAATAAGAAAACCTAACATTTGGGTTGCCTATAATGGTCTTCTCCTCTTATAACATGTCACAGCTCCTACCTTTCAAAGGTTTACAGAATCTACCTCCCTCCAAGGTTCTTTCTCTTCAGGTAGCACTAATAGAAGACTCCACACTAACCTTTCAATCACACCCACCTTTCCAATCTTCTTTCTCCACCAAATACTAACCACTCCTTATCTCACCCTTGCACTAAAACCTTAGAGGAATTATTACCTCACCCTTCCCACACACAGGAGGGCAATTTGCCTCAGACCATCTATACCTGGTATACAGATGGAAGCTCCTTTCTACAAGAAGGAGCCATAAGAGCCAGCTGCCCCATAGTGTCAGACACTGAGGCACAGGCCCTTCCTGCTCATACCACCAATCAACAGGCTGAAGTAGTAGTCCTTACCCATGCCTTTCAACTGGCACAGGGACAATCCCTCAACATCTACACAGATTCTAAACATGCTTTCCATATCATCCTGATCCATGCCATTAACTGGAAGGGGCATGGGGTACTTATGACTAAAGGAGGATCAGTAACCAATGCAAACAAAATTATGGCCATGCTAAAGGCCTCCCATCTCCACACAGCTATTGGATTTGTCCACTGCAGATCCCACCTGTGAATGACTCTATTGTCTCCAAGGGAAACAACAGAGCTGAAGAGACAGTCAGAGCTGCGGCCCTTAGGGGCCTTCACTTGTCTCACCCTCCCCAGGACATTCTTACACTGTAACCCACAACCCCACTCTCACTTCCTAACACTCATCAAATTCTGTCCTATTTTGGCCACATCTTTCATCCTAACAGCAAGGCATTGTCTTATTTTGTTAAAACCCACCTGAAGCCTACTCCTAAGGACTTAAGTTTCTTAAAATCCATCACTGCCTCTTCCAAAGTCTGTCAAATGTCAGACTTCAACCTCTGGTATTGTAGCACCCCTTTTTCTACCCATCAGGCCAGAGGTTCCCTTCCTGGAACTGACTGGCAACTTGTCTTACCCACATGCCAAATGTGCCAAGTACCTCCTAGTTTTGATTGACACATTCTCGGGGTGGGTGGAGGCATATCCCACAACTAACAAAAGGGTTCAGACAGTTTCTGAGCTCCTCTTCCAAGAGATCATCCTCAATTTGGTGTCTCAGCCTCCCTTCAGTGAGACAATGGTCCTGAATTTACTTCCCAAATTTCTCAAATTCTGTCTAAGGCCCTAGACACCACCTGGCATTTTCATATTCCATACCACCCTCAATCTTCAGGTAAGGTAGAAAGAACTAACTGCTCCCTAAAAACCACTCTTGTCAAACTGTCACAGGAACTTCGATTGGGCAAAACTCCTACCTCTGGCTCATTTAAGGCTACAAGCTCTCCCCAAGTGAACTATCTTTGTCTCATCTTTCAAACTTATGTATGGATGTCAGTACTAATTCCTGGTCTTTCAAGTAAATGCACTCCCCTCCTAGACCATTGACTTACCCCATTACTTTGTCACCCCCTTTCTCTCCTATGGAACTTTACTGACCACCACTGACTAACGCCACATGCTGTCTCCTGTCTACTACCTATCAACATTTGAGACCAAGTTCTTCTGTCCCCTCCAGATCAGTAGCTCTTAGCTGTCTCTCCTAAATGGTAGGGCCCTTCATGGACCCTGCTCTCTTAAGCTCCACAAGATGTTGAGATCACCCACCTTGTCCCCAATCCCAGAAGAATGAGACTCCACTCTAGCATCTGTGCTCCACTCCACTGGATTAGACCTGGGCTTCTCATCTGATCGTTTCCATCCATGGTATCACTTACATCTAGAGATTTGAGGTTCAAGGAATCCCCACTGATAACAAACAGACTTTCCCAATAGGATCAGGAAACCACTCCATGCTGGGAGCCAATCCAGATTGCTGTCATCCCTATATCTGTCATTCCTTCTACATATTATGTTCTCTTTGTCTGCTTCCTCTTTGACCAGACAAAAGATGATTGCAAAAAATGGCCAGACAAATATGGGGGCTGCCCATATTGGTCATTCCAGATATATATGTTAGGATCAAGGACCAATCACTTCTGTCAGCAATGCAAGACCTTGTTCTTCTATATACCAGACCCATGGAATCCCAGTTAGAAAACAGGAATTGTTTGTAAGCTCTAATGTAAAAACCAAGCAGGGTCTCCAGTGAGTACTATCCACATGCAGAGAAATTTTGTACAATATCCCAAACTCTAGATATTGGAAAAATAGGAGAAATAATCAAACACTCCTCCAGGGTCCTTACGTCCTTGACATCCCCCCTCACAAATGGTACTAACTTGTCATTTAGACTTTTGATTCAGACCCTTACCTTGGTGCACCAACTCCTTATGGCACCCAACCTGGTCACTTTAAAGACTGCTAGCTACGCAGTACCCCCCTGAAACTAATTCACAATTGCCAGTTACAGCCTCTCTAGTGATACTGCCCAATAACCTTACCTCAACTTTTATCAGCTGCCCTGACTCCGATGCTGCCATCGCCCCATACTTTTTTATATCCCTCTTATTGGTTTGACAGTTTTATGACATCCAGGACATGTTCTGAAGGAAAACTCAGTTCCCTAGACTGTAATAGATCCACCATCCTTGATGCCCCATCTCTACTGCAGTGCCCTGCAGTCCAAAACACGTCAATTCTCTGTGGCACTGGTATATATCATCACCTACCTGCCAGCTGGTCAGGAAGAGTTTGCACACTGGTATTCCTTCCCTGAACTAGGAGTAATACATGGCAAAGTATCTCAACCAATTCCAGTTTTTGACATTCCTGTCCAGCATAAGAGGGCACTGCAGGTTGTGCCAATCCTGGTTGCTGCAGGAGTAGCTACAGGTGCTGGCACTGGAATAGCAGGGCCGAAGACTTCCCAGAAATTCTTATCCAAGCTTGCAACCATTTCCAATGAATGTATGAAACGATGCTCATCATCCAGAAAAAGTTCGATTCTTTGGCAGCAGTTGTGCTTCAGAACTGACAGGGACTAGAAGTCCTGACAGCTAAAGAAGGTGGTCTTTGTCTGTTTCACCAGGAAGAATGCTGTTTCTATGTCAACGAATCTGGGGCAGTAAGAAATACATTCCATCAGCTGCAATCAGACATCCAGAAATGCAGGAAACAGCATGAGGCCTCCGATTCCTGGGTTTTTCAAAACCCTACATGGAAATAGGATACTGCCTTCTCAATGCCTCTTCTCCCAATTTTCCTGGAGATACTATTTCCTCCCTGCCTCATTAATCTTGTTTCCACATTCCTTCAAAGACAAATTCTATATTTTCTAACCAAAAATCAAACAGTTCCTTTTACACAACTATCAAGTGGGCCTGGATGGTGAAAGTCAGCTACATCCCAAAACTGATAATGCTCCTAGACAGCAGGGAGCAGTTTAAGAGGTCTAAAGCCCCTATTTCGCTTTTAGCATTGGCTTCCCCTTTTTCCCTTTTTTCTTCTCTCTATGATAAGAAAAAGGGAGGTATGTTATCATCAGAAGTGGTTTATAGCTAGCCTCTGAATCCAGCAATGACATCATCCTTAGGTAACAAAGACCTGCTTGCTTCTGTTGCCACAGCAACCGCCACACTCTCAAGGCACATGCCTCACTCACATTAAAAGTACACACACACACACACACACACACACACACACACACAAATGAGCATTTACAAACAGATAAGTAAGGTAGAGTACACTATTCTTTGTATTATTTTAGACTATCATGTGTGTTTATAACTATGCTCACATAAAGAAAAACGATTGTAAGTAACTAAACATCATTTACAAGATGGTAAAAAGTAATACGTATCTATATAAGCAATGGAAATGGAGAAAAGTACACAAATACAGTGAGAAATTATCTCTTTTTAAATTGTTTTTAATGAGTTTTTAAATAACGATACCACTAACTTTCAATTTAAATCCCCAGGAATTAAATTCCTAAAGCATATTGTACCATAACTGACATGGATAAATCCTACCTCATAGTAACTAGTACTTTTTTAAATAGGCAAAGACATATTTGTATCCATGAAAATACATTGTTTCAGGTAGCACAATTTAAATTTTCAATCTCCTCTTTCCTCTTCAGCCTGTCAACAGCCTTATTTTCAAATGTTTTCTTATTTCCCATCCTTTCCTTTTCACTTCCTCAGTCAGGTTCTTCCAATGAAATTTAGGTCTGATACACAGTATTCCTGCTTGGCATAATCTTCTATGAATATGTAAGAGATATACTCCTTTCCATGGTCCTTCCTCTTATGTTCATTAATGGACCTGGTGAAATTCAATAAAAACACACTAAGAAGTGAAATAAATGGTATAGTGACTTGTTTTCATATAAATCAAGGATGTAATTACAAAATATTAATTTTAAATTAATAGGCTAAATAACAGTTTTGTGCTACAACAAATAAAAGCAGTTTTTCAAAAACAAAACAAAACAAACAAACAAAAAGCAAAAACAGGGTATGTTGCAAAACAAAGCAGGTGAGCCCTAAACTATGACATTTAGGAAGCAGATTTTGTTCTGAAAATATTTCTGCCTATAGTAATGGAACCAAGATCATACATGGTTCAGAACGAAGAAGTATACCTTTTGAGTGTGCACAGTATTGTAATCTGTATTGACAATAAATCAATATTACTTCCTGAATCCTATTTGAGCCGATATAAAGGTAGGGGAAGAAAAGTATGAAAAGGGCGGCCACCACATTCTCAAAGTTGAAAAGGTAAGATATTCCAAAAACAGGTAGAAAACATTTACTGGGAGTCTAATCCTGATGCTGAAACCAAACAACCGGAAAAGAAAGTCATACACCAACATCTCTGATGACCATAGGTGCACAAGGCATTAATATAATACATGTAAACCAAATGCAGTAACACAAACATATTTCCCATAAGGCTTAAGGCAACTTCATCCCAGAGATGGAGAAAAGCGTCAATACATGAGAATTAACATAATCTACCACATAAGTACAAGTACCACCCTATTGCAAACATAAAAGACCTTTGATAAAATACAGCCTCCATTTGTGAGGAAAGTCTTGCAGAGAATAGGGATACAAGGGATTTATCTCAACTTGATAAAGGCAATATACAGCAAAAGTCACCCAAAAGAGGGAAGAATTCAAAGTACTTGTGTTGGAATCAGGACCAAGACAAGGATGTTCACTCTTCTCACTTCTCAACATACTTCTTACAGTGTTAGGTCAAGTAATTAAACAAGTCAAGGTAATGAAGCAAATACAAATGAGAAGGGAAGAAATCAATATATGTTTATTTTCAGGTTTTAAGATTCTATACATAAAAACTAAATCATAAAAAAAACTCCTAGAGCTGATAAAAATTGATAAAAGTTGAAAAACACAGAGTTAAAGCACAGGAATCAGTATCCTTTTTAATATACAAAAGACAAACACAGAAAGCAAGGAGACAATACTATTCTCAAGAAACTAAAACAAAACAAAACAACAACAAAATACTTGAACTAAATATGACAAAGGAATGTGTGCCATGAAAACTGTAAAACACTAACGAAATTCACTGAACATATTCCTGCTTAAGAAACAGGTACAGGTGTTTCTTGCCCTCTTGTTAAGAGCAGAAGAATAAATAATACTCTGTTAGTACTCAGTGGCTTCTGGGATTTTCTTAACATTCACATCACCACAGAGAACTACAAACAAATAAGAAACCTCTTAAGTTATTGAGAAGCAAATCCCAAGCTTCATGCATTTTTCATGTAAATAAAAAAAACCATATAAGTATCAAGTTTAAAATGGAGATAGGATCTAGTATGCACCCCCCACCCCATTACCACAGTCCTGGTAATCAGTGTGACAGCTCCAAGGACTATGTGTCCTGAGAGCTATGTGTCCTGAGGACTTGATGCTGTTATGGAGTTCTGCTCTGTTCACTGCCAGCATGTTCCTCATAATCTAAGAATTATGGAAAAACTCTAAGGGGCCTCAAATCACTCACTGGCCAACATCTATGGCACTAACAATTGATTTCTTATCCACATTTTTGCCTTCAACTTCCTGATGAGATTTATTAAGAATTGCTCTTGAGTAGATACTCATTCTGAGGATTTAAAGTAAGATATGACTGATTTTTATATAAGTGGTTAGATCTGTGAGTCTTTTAAGAATACTTTTTAAGGATAAATAATGAAATAATTACTCCTGTCTTTGTCTAGAAGAAACTAAAACAATTGCAATTTAATGATGCTTGAAAGATTTGGCTGGGATATATAAGTGATGGGACAAAGAATAAAGCACAAGGGTTAGGGCATCCATCAACCATGTGTATCTGTTAAGGCTTGTGTATGATGGGCTGGAACACTGTTCTTTCTACCATCAACTCTGTGTGTGTGTGTGTGTGTGTGTGTGTGTGTGAATTTTCTCTCTTCCCTGGTCTTTCTCACTGACCCCAAGGAGTTAAGAGTTCATAGGTTTTTCGCTGATCATAGAGAGTGCCAACCCCCCAGTAACTTAAGCTTTGCTCCCTCAGAAAACTGTCTGTTGAGTAACATCTCTAGTTCATCTTTGAGCACCGAGTGTGGGCCATGCACCCCCACTGCCGTAGACTGAGAGGCAACACCAGAGTGTTTCTCTTCACTGGGCTAGCTGACCTGTTCCACAGTGCAGCAGAGTGCATGGGTCTCTCCACAAGCAGAGTGAGCTACACTATGTGAGATTCATGTAAATGCAAGGATACACGGTCCTCACTGGAGGGCAAACTAAACAAACACATGGAGAAACGATGTGGAGGAATAGTTGGAGAAATCAGAGACCAGGACACAAGTTAGTGAAAGAGAAATCTCTGAGAGTCAGTCTGTGACTAATAGAATTTAAACTGTTGCTCCTGCAGAATGAAAAGTAAAGTTGCTAACAGGGAAGAAAACATCTGCATCCTGAGAATCCAGGAAGGGTTTGTAAAAGGCCCCAAACATGTGGAGAGATTAAATAGCTCTAAACGGAATCATCAAAGAGATGATTCAGGAAACAGCACACAAAGGAAGTCACAGATGGATCAAATGCTCTGGTTACATTGACCTAATTTCTTAATATAAGGAACAAGAAATCAGTTTCCAAAAAACACGAAAGATGCTTCATCTAACAATACAAGTCAATATTAGACCTAATTTTATAGAGCTAATGTTTAGAAGTCAAAGGTACTAACTTCTAAAATGACTCTTAGTACATTTAATTTTGTGCGATGTCTAATAATGACTCAGAGAATGTGATATTGGAAAAAGTAGAAGAAAGGCATTGGAAAAGGGGTTTTAGGCACAGGTTTGGCTGTAATTTAATAAAAGACAATCTAGTCATGTTATATCTAGCAAATACTTTTACAGGCTTCAAATGGGTCAAAGACCTTAAGTACAAAAATCAATGTCATAAAGTTAAAACAAGAATATAGTATCAAGGTATTATGACCAGTTTTTTAAAGGAAAGGAATATTTCATTTTGTCACTTTTCAATAGCAAGTGGAACTTAAACATTTCCTCTAATATTTGACTTCTGGTGGCCCATACAAAAGAAATGAAGAAGATATCGATTATAAAAGGATGTTAAATATTTTAAAAATCCAGTGGCTACTAAGATGCAGCTAATTAAGTAAGCAAAGAAAATATCCTGCTGCAAAACCATGCTTGGCCAGCCAGTGATGGAAAGCAAGACAAAAGAAGATTAGTTTCCTGCTACTTTCAAAGAACAAGCACCTATCCAGGTCAAAATCTAGATGCAGACTATTAAAACAAGCAGCTGACTTGGAGTCTACCCACCAGACTGAGCAACAAAGGAACTTAGAAACACCACCAAACATGCACAACAGTTTTTTTTCCCTCATTTTGACAGATGTTCACTCAGTAGTTTCTTAGTGTTCAGCATGGGACACGTACTGTGTACTTCCTTCAGTTACATATCCCTTGCTTTCTAGAACTTAAATTTTTATATATTTAATAATACAAAGAAGGAAATTCAGAAAGTAAAAGCAACCTGGTACACAAGTATGCTGAAGAAACTGACCACAAACAATAAAACAAAGACTCAACAAGTTCAGGAAGTTATCCCAAGATCTACTAACACAAATCACTAACATCAAAATTTTCTGAAAACATTTAACAGCTAATAAGAGCCCTAGAAAACTTGAAAAACTGATACACATATAAAATATTAATGTGTGTCTACAATCACCCTTCCTGGTGCACCGTGTAAGGAGATGATGGCAACTAAGAAAGACTAATTCCAGAAAAGAAATCCAGATGGCCAGATTCTGTTTTGCCTCAACAGGGTCATTTCTAAAATAACCGTTGTTTTTTTTTTAAATCTGACAAAACAGGAAACAGAAGCAACTGAGACAAAACCAAAATCTAGATCCTTTCCACTGTGGTATATGTCTTTCTTCTCATTAATGTGTTCTTAAAACAATGATGTTTTTTAGTATTTATGGTTTTACAATTTATTCTACAAGGAAACAAATGGGAAAGACTTGCCAATTTCTTTGGAACTGTATGCAGGGTATTAAAACAAGTGAAGATCTTGTGATTGTAAAGAGACTAATTTTCCAAGACAGTTATGGAAATATTTTTTCTAAGAAACCAGCTCACTCAAATGAAGCATTTAGACTCTGGTTACAGTGGTTGTGTCGTTCCTTGAGTCGGGGTTCCCTGCTCTGTAGCCTTCCCTTGAAAGTTCTGTTCTCTTGGTGTATCTCCTGAAAACTGAGATTAGGTACCATGGTGTCTGCTTTTAAGTTCTAAAAAATTCTGAAGAAAATAAACGTCAGTGTCTGCACGGTGACATAAGCCACATCGCTAATAGCTCATCTAGTTAATGTGAAAAAATCATGCTTTCACTCCCAACCTAAGTTGGGAGGTGAACATCATCCTCTAGTTCCAGAAACCAAAACTATACACTGGACATTGCTCAGATTTAGATTTTGTTTGGATTCATGTTGGTACTTGTAGAAGTTTGGACCTGGTTCTTCTTCTCAGCCCCATACTCCCAGAAATAAGACGGAGACTCAAAATATATTAACAAATACCTTGGCCATAGAGCTAGACTATTCTCTGACAAATTCTAACCCACTTACTCAAATCTACATACCGCCATGTGGGTCATTACCTGTGCTCAGGAACCACGAGTCTGTCTGGTCACATTTTCCAGGGCAAATCTCTCCGACCTGGCTCTATCCCAGAATTCTTTCTGCCTCCCGGATGTCCCACCTTCTATTCTACCCTTTCCTATAGGCCATAATTTTTTTTAACTGAAAGGTAATATATCCATACAAATACACAAGATACTCTCTCTACAGTCACTAACATTCTTAAAGCCTTCAAAGAGTTAATTATTCCAATTCTACTTTCACTTCTAATGCACCAACACCAACACCAACCAGAGGCCATCCATGGGAGGACTATTGCTTTAAAGAACTTATGTGCACCTGCTTTTCCTTTCAGTTTATTCTGGTAATAATGCCACTCCAACTGGGGGTTAGCATCAGGATGAAAAGGTGTTCTATGTAGACCAGGCTGGCCGGGAACTCATAGAGGTTCACCTGCTAGGATTAAAAGCTTGGTCCACCAAACATGGCTCTGATGAACTGACTCAATCTAACAGCAGCAGAGTCAGTTTTCTGTAGCCTTTGATTTCTTACAATGAAAAACAGGCAACTCGGATTCCAGGTTCAGATTGTAGGAGAAGAAAATGAGACAAAAAACTACAATCAGAATTTTGTAATTCTGGTATAAGTAGGTATAAATAGGTTTAAAGAGCAGGGGGCTCAGAACAAAGAGACATATAACACACAAGCTCTCCTGCCTCACCACATAAGCCAGACAAAAGAACACTAGACCAGAAGGTAGGTGTCCCTGGCCTAAAATCAATTCCTTTACATTCAAAAAATCCCTTTCAGAGCTGAGTCAAAACTATCTAGAACAAAAATAAAGCCTTGTTGGGAATCTAGAATTCTCTAGTATTTTCACAGAAGAGAAAAACTGACTTTCAAACGAAACTGCAAATGTAGCTATATTGTCCAGAAAGAACTAAAGAAAAATGCTAAATAAATGCTTCTAATACTAGTAAGTAGTATACACAGAAACCTGAAATTTCATTTGCAAAACAGACTGCCCAGTTGACTCAACTCAATGATACAGAATTATCCAAAACCCAGAAGTTAGTACGTTTACCTACATTAAGGGAGGAGTTATTTGAACAGAAGAGAAAGTCTGAAGACACAGTTTAGCAGAAAAATTCCCTTAATGAACAATAAAAAGATATAGAAAATATCCAGAAACTCTCATCTAAGTGAGATAACAGAGTCCTCAATTTAACATACTCTTCTCTGTATATTTCAATGTACACTAAAGCAGTAGGATTCTAATTTCCCTATACCTGTGATAATAAAGGGTAGCCAATTTGAACAAATGAATAAATTTAATTGAGAAAGAACAAAATACTTTCCAAAGAATATATTGTTATTTCAGATACACACACACACACAGACGCACACACACACACAGACACATACACACACACACAACACACTCTCTTATGTATCAGTTTTTTTAAACAAACAAGAATACAGATCTTTAAGATCTGTTATACTTCTCACACCCAGGAGACAAAGAAGAAAACAGTATCAACATGCCTTCCAGAGCTCTGATATCTGGGTGCCCTCAATACTGACATATTGCCTAAACGGAAAAAAAAGAGCTTTCAAACCCAAACTAATTCTTCTCATTAAAAACATATTTAGACCATTTTAAAAAATCACATTTAAGAATAATGTTAACATAATATAGAATGTATTATGGACTGTACACCACCTTAATAGATGAATTTCCATTTCTTCAGTTTTTTTTTTTTCCGGAGCCTTGCATTTGCTAGGCAAGTACTCTACCACTGAGCTAAATCCCCAACCCCCCATTTCTTCAGTTTTCTGATAGAATGTTAAATCACTTCTAACAATAGCATAGCATTATTTCCTATTCTACATTTTAACCTTCTTCCTTTAAGATTATAATTTTATAAGATAAATCTGATTATACAATTTAGTTATGTGTAGTTATGTGTCGTTCAGCTTTGATAAACTCCATTCTCCACAACTCTACAAACTTTATTTCATGAAACAATTAAAATGGCTACTAGTACCCAATGTTCCTGATAAGTAATAAAACATGAGAGATTTACAAGGAGTTAGATTAATTCTCACAACACTATAGGGAAAAATTACTATCACCCACAACTTTTATATTAGTAATGTAAGTTCAAGAGCTGGTGAGTGCCCAAATTGGAATTTATTTCCAATCAGTCTGATTTCCATGCTCTTAACTTATCATACTTGTTGTTATTAAAATCTCTTTGTAATAAAGTACCCACCACACACATTCAAATAGAGCACACAAAACTAACACAGTTCCACTTGGTGAGATTTAATGGGAGAACAAGAAAAGGGAAAGGGGCGAGAGAAAGAAGAGAAAAGAATGAAGAGAAGAGAGAGCATGAGGGCAGAAGAAGTCTGCCTTTCATTTGGAATATGACATAACTACTCCCACGTGGAGTTGGAATTTGGACCAAAGGAATACTGGGAAAGTAGGGCTCTTGCCATGTCAACAGTTACCAAATGGTGTTGCTGCTCAAGGCAATTCCTGATACCAACAATACTGCTGTTATAAATCAACATATTTCAAAAAGTAATTCACAAAAAAACAAAGTCTATATACACAGGGAATTGTTCTTTCATTGTTAGCTGTTACTAGTTCTGCCACATGACTATTATATTTATGGAGGTGAAAGTAAATATTATCTCATAAGGAAAATTACTGACTTAGAATAACCAGAGATTGTTAATAAGGATTATTATAACCCAACTATTAGGATAACACTACATTATAATAATATTACTTCTAATAATCCCCCTGGTGTTCCAAAATATGATAGTACAGGTCCTAAAACTGCCACCCATTTCTACTTGTCTCAAGCTCTGGCCGAATCTTTCGTGCACTGTGACAGCCAATTCTGTGAAAAACTGACTCATAAAAGGCCAGTGAAAGAAGAACACAGACTGGAAACAATTTTAAAAAGTCTATTCAGTCCCAAATCAAAGGACACCTGCCTGTTAAGATAAAGGACAGAGCAAGCAGTGAAGATCCAGGTAAATATATTTAAAATGCAAATTATACCAGCCCTCCACAAACACCAAGAAGTCAACAAAATGATCTAAGTGTTAAAAAGAAAAAACAAAACAAACAAACAAAAAAACCCAAACCACTCTTTCTCTTCAGCAAGGTGGCCAAGTGGCAGGTGCCAACATGCAGATCTTCATGAAGACCCTAATGGGCAAGACCATTACTTTTAAGATCGAGCCCAGTGACATCATCAATAATGACCCAAGAAAAGGAAGGCATCCCACTGATCAGCAGAGCGGATATTCGCTGGCAAACAGTTGGAGGATGGCCACACCCTGTCCAACTACAACATCCAGAAAGAGTTCAACCTGTACCTGGTGCTGCGTCTGCACAGTGGCATCATCGAGTCATCCCTTTGTCACCTTGTCCAGAATTACAATTGTGACAAGATGATCTGCCACAAGTGCGACTCATGCCTGCACACAGTGTAGTCTACTGCTACAAGAAGTTCAGCCACGCCAACAATCTGAGCACCAAAGAAGAAGGTCAAATAAAGCTGGGGCCATACCTGGCCTGTGACCCTGTGACCAAATAAAATCCATTAACTGGGGCAAGAGAGAGAGAGAGAGAGAGAGAGAGAGAGAGAGAGAGAGAGAGAGAGAGAGAGAGAGAGAGAGAATATGAAAGAAAGAAAGAAAAATATCAAGCTGGACACAGGACTTAAACCCTAGAATTCAGAGACAGAGGTCAGGCACATCTCTGTAAGTCTTAAGGCAGCCTGGTCTACAAAATGAGTTCCAGGACAGCCAGGGCTATACAGAAAACCCTGACTCAAAAACAATACAAAATTCTGACAATTAGCTTTCCTGTGTAAAACCATTATGACTCTTTAGCATATCCAACAAAAATTCGTGTATTGGTGGCAAGAAAATATACTGGTAACTATGAATATTCTGTGCTGGTACAGCACACCAGACAAACCCACATTTGGAAAACAGCTGTGTAAGAAGTATAATAAGACACACATTTAAACAACAAACATTATTGGATATTTTACTAAAAACTGTGATCTTTCGAGTAAACTGTAGTGTCTTGGCTTGATGTTGCTTGTATATTATTGTTCATATTGGTTCCTCAAGAGGGGTTGCCCCCACCCCACAAGCAGAGCATCATGTACTTAGGTGATGCTGTGTGAACCTTCTCTCCACTTTAATAGGTCAATAAAAGGTTAGAGCCTATGATTGGATAGTGGATAGGAAAGGTGGGATTGGAGGCTCAGGAGGGGGTGGCAGGTGGAAGGAGAAAAAGAATGAGGGAAGAGGAGAGAAGGAAGCCAATATGCACCAGAATCATGTGGCTGGGAGAAACCAGAAGTAATAAGGAGTCTTAGAATTGGGAAATAAGTTAGTATTGTATTAGATATGCCCAATCTAGGCATATAACTTATAATTAAAATATTTGGATTGTGTGTCTTTTACATGGGCTGTTAGGGTTGGAAATTTTAGTAACAAATTGACAAACCCATGCCAGGCTTAGAACCGAAGTAACCCGATACAGAAATCCACCCCCATCCACTGAATATTAACAACTAGGGCTTCACTCTAAAGCTGCTTCAGGGTGGAAATTAAGCATGAGTCTAAAGGGTGTACAGAGAGCTAACTGAGATGCTCCCTGCCCAAGCCCCAAGCAAACCTAGGCAACCAGAGGTACCACACCAGCCCTGAGTTGGGACACAAGGTGGCGCCAATGCCACAACACAGTTGGGGTTTCCTGAGTCTGAGAATAAAAAAAAGAAGGACAGGAAGTCAAGGTTGCCTGAGATGAGGCCTTCACAACTGAAAATTAGCAACTGAAAACACAGCAGGTATCTTTCCAAAGCTTTCTCACAGATAACAATGGGCTGGTCTAGGCATCTCTCTCCCAAGTCAACCTTCCCATGCACACTTTGATTTCCAACATCCCTCCACTTCTAAACAGGGCACAGGACACAGGCAGCAAGACCAGCTCTCTCAACTGCTTACACTGCAGGCTGTGTAAGATCAATACACAGGCTGAAGGCTATACAGGACAGTCAAAAAACCTAAAGGGCTCAAAACACAAAAGCCAAGGGTCTTTGTACAGTCAGCCCCTCACTACTAGTGAAAGAACCCAAAAGGACCTTAATGTCCTAAATCAAACACCAGAAGGAAACAAAGATAAAAGAAACTTCAGGCCAAATATAAGAATTAAAATAGTACCACTGCAATCTGTTCCTCCTTCGCTTTTTCCCAAATAAGGTGCTATAGAGAATTGAAGAGTTTCTTAAGTAGTGAATATAAAAAGCAGTGATTTTGTTTTTAACATTCTTAGCTTCTCAGAGTATATATGACCAAAGTCTAAGATATTAAATTTGCCAAGGTATGTTGAACAAAATTTTTCCATTTTCTATAGGCTAACTCTAAACGCTGTACCAGTATCCACTCTGAAGTAACACTTTACCAGCAAAACTTGTAATTATAAACAGTATGATCTGCTCTCGTTAATCAAATATCTTGATTGATTAGTACTTAACTTTAACTCAATGAATAAATAAAATAGTTAGATTCAGTCATCACAGAGACAACAACAGTACAAATAATACAGTAGTGAAAATGTAGCTCTATCTTGTGTCTATATAACAAGGAACTAGAGTAAGGACTAAAGAAGGCTAATATTGCACATACCTTAAGAGGCTTGGACCTGGGCAGGAGAGATAGCTCAGTGGATAAGAGGTCCTGAGTTCAATTCCCAACAACCTCATGGTAGCTCACAACCATCTGTAATGGGATCTGATGCCCTATCCTGATGTGTCTGAAGACAGCTACAGTGTACTCTTGTTAATTAATTAATTAATTAATTAATTAGCCATGGACCTAGAGAAACAAGGTGAATTCATCTAAACCAGTATGAAGACAACCAGGCAATCAAGCACAGTGATATATGAAGAGATCTCAAATGACAAATATGATCAGTCAACTGCATGGGTTCAAAAAATGACACGGACATACATATTGACAGCAATTTGCTGTCAATTGGGGACAAACATACCCAACTATGACCATCAAGAAGACTCAAAATTAAGAAAAATTTGGGTAGTAATACTCAATAAAGAAAGACAAGTGCTAAAATGATCAGAAAGGAATAAATCTAGATTGGGTAAATGAAAACTCAGAAAGAAATTATTTGGTGTAAAAAAAAGGAAAATAAAGTTAATTAAATAAATAAATAATTGGGGGCCAGAAACAGATGGAACAATCTCACTGGGCAAAAAAAAGTAGGTGAGTAGGTGTCTTACAGTTTTATTGCTGTGAAGAGACACTGTTACTGAGTCAACTTTGATAAGGAAAACTGACATTGGGCTGGCTTACACTCTCAGAAGTTTAGTCCATTATGACCATGGCGGGAAGCACAGCAGCATTTAGGGAGGCATCGTGCTGGATAAGGAGCTGAGAGTTCTACATCTTCATCTGAAGGCAGGAGCAGGAGACTGTGTCGACACTGGTCATAGCTTGAATATAAAGACCTCACAGCCCACTTTCCCAGAGACCCACTTCCTCCAACATGGCCACACATACTCCAACAAGGCCCCACCTCCTAATAGTGCCACTCCTTATACGACAAGGATTCAAGCATATGAGCCTATGGTGGTCATTGCTACTCAAATCACCACACCAGATAAGTCTTCAGACAGGGAGTTCATAGCTAAAACCATATAAAAATTAAAATTTCCAACCCACAAGACAAACTACTCATTCATTCCAGAGACTAGACCCAGGAAGAGTAGATAGAGCTGGCAGAAGAGGCAACCAATACAAAGGGGTAACTCGGTGATACCCTTTCTAGACTGACAATTATGGCCCTTTCCTGACCTTCTTTGACAAATCTAAAAATGTTCTCTGCTATGTATGTACCCATTCTCAAGCAAGAAAAAACAGAACTTTCTCTAGGAAAATACAAGCATGCACCCCAAAGGACCTCAGGGCCATCCCTAATCCTGAGTTCCTGCATGAAGACCCTGAGAGATGAAGTGAAGCCTGGGATACTTGTACAGACTCCACGGTGTTGGAAGCGCCAAAGCTGTGATTTCTGCCAGGGAGAGTTGCTTACATGGGATAGAACCAGCCTGGAAGAGATATATTTTACAGGCAGAAAGATGGAGGGATGGTGCCATCTAAGCCTCTGATATCAGATATTAAGCTAGAGCCCTGGTTCTCAACCTTCCTAATGCTGTGACCCTTTAATGCAATTCCTTGTGTTGTGGTGAACCCCAACCATAAAATTATCTTTGTTGCCTCTTCATAACTGTAATTTTGCTACTGTCATGAATCATAATGTAAATATATGTTTACAGATGGACGTAGGGAGCCCCTGTAAATGGGCCATGACCCACAGGTGGGAAGTCTGACCTAGGGGACTTGATGTTTACATGCTGCCTTATCAGTCTTTCTTGGTCCAGCGTTTTCTGTCTATGCCCCCATTCCTCCTTTTAGGAAATAGTAATATATATCTTTTCCATTGTATGTTGAAATTAATTCACTTTTCAAATTCACAGGGTTTTATCGAGACTGTGGGAGATCATGGGGACATCTGAAGTAGGATTAAATATACTTCATATTATAACCATGGCCTTTGGAGCCTGGGAGGGAAATGTGGTGGTTTGAATGAGAATATCTCCCATAGGCTCAAATGTCTGAACCCTGGTGGTGACTTTACAGGCTATACCTTGCTAGGGGCTAGCTCTGAGGCTAGTATATATTGACTAGCCCCAATTCCTGTTCACTCTCTCTGCTTCTTATTTGGGGTTTAACATGTGATCTCTCAGCGCCCTGCCATGATGGTCTCATGGAAGCCCAACCAAAATAAACTCTTCCATAAACTGACTTGGTCATGGTATTTCATTATTGCCACAGAAAAGCAAATAAGTCAGACTATAAGTAATTGAAGTTTAAAACAAAATTTTCTTAATCTTAAAAAGTTCATGATAAAATTGGGCAAAAAACCAGTAAAAAGCACTCAACATCTCTAACCATTAATATAGATAGCAATTCCCCTAAATATTGCAGTGTCCCATCCTCCTGCTTAACAGAACAAACAGGTTCCTCCAGCTTCTGGAAAAGCAGCCAGGTGCTCATCCTACAACCAAGAAAAGACATTCCAATAAACAGTAGGTACAACTCCCTGCCACAAAAATAACTTTAAAGTCCCAGCACACTTACAAATAAAATTTCATGTTTTTTTACACTATTTTGATTAGTTTGCTTTTTTTTTCTCCATCTTTATTTTTTTTTTTTTTGGTTCTTTTTTTTGGAGCTGGGGACCGAACCCAGGGCCTTGTGCTTCCTAAGCAAGCGCTCTACCACTGAGCTAAATCCCCAACCCCTCCATCTTTATTAACTTGGGTATTTCTTATTTACATTTCAATTGTTAGTCCCTTTCCTGGTTTCCAGAACAAAATCCCCCTTACCCCTCCCCCTCACCTTTTATATGGGTGTTCCCCTCCCCATCCTCCCCCCAACAATCACATTCACTGGGGATTCAGCCTTGGCAGGACCAAGGGCTTCACCTTCCACTGGTGCTCTCACTAGACTATTCATTGCTACCTATGCAGTTGGAGAACAGGGTCAGTCCATGTATACTCTTTGGGTACTGGCTTAGTCCCTGGAAGCTCTGGTTGGTTGACACTGTTGTTCATATTGGATCTCAAGCCCCTTCAAGCTTTTTAAGTCCTTTCTAAGATTCCTTCAATGGGGGTCCCATTCTCAGTTCAGTGGTTTGCTGCTGGCATTCGCCTATGTATTTGCTGTATTCTGGGTGTGTTTCTCAGGAGAGATCTACATCCAGTTCCTGTCAGCTTGCACTTCTTTGCTTCATCCATCTTATCTAGTTTGGTGGCTGTATATGTATGGGCCACATGTGGGGCAGGCTCTGAATGGGTGTTTCTTCAGTTTCTATTCTCAACTTTGCCTCCCTATTCCCTCCCAAGGGTTATCTTGAGCCCCTTTTAAGAAGGAGTGAAGCATTCATATTTTGGTCATCCTTCTTGGGCTTCATGTGTTCTGTGCATCTAGGGTAATTCAAACATTTGGGTTAATATCCACTTATCAATGAGTGCATACCTTGTGCGTTTTTCTGTGATTGGCTTACCTCACTCAGGATGATATTTTCGAGTTCCATCCATTTGCCTATGAATTTCATAAAGTCATTGTTTTTGATAGCTGAGTAGTATTCCATTGTGTAGATGTACCACATTTTTTTGTATCCATTCCTCTGTTGAAGGGCATCTGGGTTCTTTCCAGCTTCTGACTATTATAAATGAGGCTGCTTTAAACAGAGTGGAGCAAGTATCTTTGTTATGTGTTAGGGTATCTTTTGGGTATCTGCCCAAGAGAGGTATAGCTGGGTCCTAAGGTAGTTCAATGTCCAATTTTCTGAGGAACCTCCAGACTGATTTCCAGAATGGTTGTACCAGTCTGGAATCCCACCAACAATGGAAGAGTGTTCCTCTTTCTCCACATCCTCACCAGCATCTGCTGTCACCTGAGTTTTTGATCTTAGCCAGTCACTGGTGTGAGGTGGAATCTCAGGGTTGTTTTGATTTCATTTCCCTTATGACTAAAGATGTTGAACATTTCTTTAGGTGTTTCTCAGCCATTCAGCATTCCTCAGCTGTGAATTCTTTATTTAGCTCTGAGCCCTATTTTTTATTATGGTTATTTGTCTCCCTCAGTCTAATTTCATGAGTTCTTTATATACTTTGGATATAAGCCCTCTATTGGTCGTAGAATTAGTAAAGATCTTTTCCTAATCTGTTGGTTGCCATTTTGTCCTTACAACTGTGTCCTTTGCCTTATAGAAGCTTTGCAGATTTATGAGATCCCATTTGTTGATTCTTGATCTTAGAGCATAAGCTATTGGTGTTTTGTTAAGGAAATTTTCTCCAGTGCCTATGTGTTCGAGGTTTTTCCCCACTTCTTCTTCTATAAGTTTGAGTGTATCTGATTTGATGTGGAGGCCCTTGATCCACTTGGACTTAACCTTTGTACAGTGTGATAAGAATGAATAGATCTGCATTCTTCTACATGCTTACCTCCATTTGATCCAGCACCATTTTCTGAAAATGCTATCTTTTTTCCTTGGCTCTTTGTCAAAAATTAAGTGACCATAGCTGTGTGGGTTCATTTCTGGGTCTTCAATTCTATTCCACTGGTCTATCTGTCTGTCTCTATACCAATACCATACAGTTTTTATCACTATTGCTCTGTAATACTGCTTGAGTTCAGGGATAGTCATTTCCCCGGAAGTCTTTTTATTGTTGAGGATAGTTTTAGCTACCCTGGGCTTTTTTGTTATTCCGGACGAATTTGCAAGTTGTTCTGTCTAACTCTATGAAGAATTGGCTTGGAATTTTGATGGGGATTGCATTGAATCTGAAGCAGTCATTAAAAGTCTCCCAACCAAAAAGAGCCCAGGTCCAGATTGGTTCAATGCAGAATTCTATCAGACCTTCATAGAAGACCTCATATCAATACTATCCAGACTATTCCATGAAATTGAAACAGGTGGAGCACTACCGAATTTCTTCTCGGAAGCCACAATTACTCTTATACCTAAACCATACACAGACCCAACAAAGAAAGAGAACTTCAGACCAATTTCCCTTATGAATATCAACAAAAAATACTCAATAAAATTCTTGCAAACCGAATCCAGGAGCATATCAAAACAATCACCCATCATCATCAAGTAGGCTTCATTCCAGCGATTCAGGGATGGTTTAACACACGGAAATCCATCGACGTAATCCACTATATAAACAAACTGAAAGATAAAAACCACATGATCATTTCATTAGAGGCTGAGAAAGACTTTGACAAAATACAACACCCCTTCGTGATAAAGTTCCTGGAAAGAACAGGAATTCAAGGCCCATACCTAAAGATAGTAAAAGCCATATACAGCAAAACAGTAGCTAGTATTAAACTAAATGGAGAGCAACTTGAAGCAATCCCACTAAAATCGGGGACTAGACAAGGCTGCCCACTCTCTCCCTACTTATTCAATATAGTTCTTGAAGTTCTAGCCAGAGCAATCAGACAACAAAAGGAGATCAAACGGATACAGATTGGAAAAGAAGAAGTCAAAATATCACGATTTGGAGACGATATGATTGTATACTTAAGTGATCCCAAACGTTCCACCAGAGAACTACTAAAGTTGATAAACACCTTCAACAAAGTGGCTGGGTATAAAATTAACTCAAACAAATCAGTAGCCTTCCTCTACACAAAAGAAAAACAAGCAGAGAAAGAAATTAGGGAAATGACACCTTCATAATAGTCCCAAATAATATAAAATACCTCGGTGTGACTTTAACCAACCAAGAGAAAGACCTGGATGATAAGAACTTCAAGCCTCTGAAGAAAGAAATTGAAGAAGATCTCAGAAGATGGAAAGATCTCCCAAGTACATGGATTGGCAAGATTAATAGCGTAAAGATTAGTTTGCCTTTAAAGTGAAGCTATAGGTGACAACTAGTGGTATACTTCGTCCAAACTGCAAACAACTTACTTTTACTGATTAGTAAATTTTTTTTATATTCTTTGTATTTTTCAAAAATTAGAAACATAAAAAGAAAATGGTTTGCTATATACAGATGATTAACTAATAACACTTTGTACTAGATACTTATATGTTTTTCCTAATTCTCAGTATTACTAGCAATGCTGAGCTAAACACAAATATATTAAATTGTTCTGTGCAAGAATATCTACTTCCTCTGAACAAAATTTTTGAGAGTAAAATTAACTTTAAAGGTTAGAATTTTTGAGCATTGAAAATGTATTCTACCTGAAGCCATATTGTAAACTAAAATGAACAAAAATTATCTGGATATGTAAATACCTTTATTCATTAAAACATAGCCTTTTTCCCAGCCATGATTTTCAGATTTCGTCCTCCAACAACACCTCCTCATGGTAGGCAGAGATTCTGTATGGAGAGAAAAAAAATAAGTCAGTTTTATACCATAACCTACTCTTCATTGATATTTTATCAAGGGAAACGGGAAAGTTGAAAACTCAAATGTCCAATTAACGAAAGACAAAAGTATAATCCCAAGTAAACCTTATCAAAATGTGTTATTTTCAGGTTGCTTTATCAGTGCAGTCTGTCCAGAGAACATCCTCCCTACACTTTTAGTCTCATATTTGAACACTTTCCAACTTTCTACTTGTAAGAGGGGTCAATGGGGAATCTATGCCCTCCTGAATAACACTTAATATCCTCTTTGCATAAAACATCAATAAATCCAACTGTCACTTACTCATTACCATTAATTAGTTAAACAATCTATTAAAATATTTCCTTCATCATCTGACCTAAAATGACTCTTAAACTGTGTCATACAAACAACTCAAGAAAACACACATAGTATAATACATCTACTAAGCAAATTCACCACCAAGAACTTCATTAAAAGATCTACATAAGGGACTTCTTAGTGTGATAACAAATTTAATACATGAGGTTGAAACGAAATACATTAAGGGAGTATTACTTACTGCAGACCCATGCCAAGATGTGCTCTTGAGAAATGATTACATGCAAGAGATCAGGGGTAAGAAGGTTTGGGGGCGGTGAGGGCCTGGAGACTGGGTAGAAGCAGGCAGACAAGAGCAGAGCCATGAGGGCAGAGAAGGGAAGACAAGGTCAGAGGACAGAAAACACTGGCATTCTTAATGCAACACTTAACTGTACTATACAACACCAAGATTACCAGATCCTGGCATGTCTCAAGCTTCCAGCCAGGGACTAACTAGTTAAGTCATTGTTGGATCACAAGAGGCACAAAGTTAAATTTTCCAGGTACAAGTTAGGCCACCACTGTATTAACTTTCATAAATTAATGCAGCATTTACATTGCTTTCTGTAATTCTCTAAGATTATATCAAAGACTATTATATGAAGCCTTCACTATCAAAGTCAAACTAGCTTTGGTAAGATTTGTAAGAATCTTTAATCTTAAAACATATTTTTTCCACACACATGATTCTTAGTTTTTGAAATGCCTTTTGATTTCGTTTCTCTTTCTCACATTTGTATTAACAACATATTATATACATGAAAAATGACTAAAGACACACGGACGTTTTCAGCTAAGTCCCTAGTGTGAGAAAGACAATTTAAATGTTTTAGGGGCCTATGTAAAAGGCCCTGAGAATAAATTACTAATTCTGTGGACTTTGTTCTTAAATTTGCTCTAGGCGGGTACCAGGGTGTTCCATGGTGTGTTCCATATCAAGCCCAGAATTGCCAGATGTATCTCATAAATTCTCCTTAAGAGGTTTATTTGCTAGTCTTCATCCCTTAAGAGCCAAAGAAATTCCTATTGCATAATGACTGGTTCAAAGAAACTCTGAATCTATACACATACTTTTAACAGCAAATGATTTGAACATTCTGCAAATGTGTATGTGGCAGTCATTAAATGTAACAACATGTAGTCATATGCATGAGAATGTCCTCACAGACTCTGATATTTAGACACCTAGCTGTGTGGTGCTGTTTGGAAGGCATTAAGAGATATGGCCTTGCTGGAAGAAACATGTCCCAGGAGGGAAGCTTTGAGAGGTAAAGAATGTTGTTTATCCAGTTTTCTCTCTGTGCTTCTGCTCACCACCATGCTTCCCATCAAGATGTCTATTAAACTATAAACAAAGTTACTTTCTCATGGGAAAAGCAACAGGAAGGTCTCTTCCTCAGGTTTGCAGCTTACTTGGCAGAGCACCAGGATTCTCTGCTTGAGAAAGTCTGCTTCCTTGGTCTCAGTTTGCTTAGAATGAGAAACACCCTAGGTTGCCTGCAAGCTGGCAAGCTGGGAACAGTGTCCTCTTGCGATTTCTCTACAAATAATAAAATATATCTTCAAACTTAAAGCCAGGTATGGTGTATTACACCTTTAATTTCAGTGTCTGGGAGGTACAATGAGGAGAATCAGAAGTTCAAGGCCAGCCCCATGTACATAATGAACTGAGGACCAGCCTCAATTACAGAAGCCTAGTCTCAGTTCTTAAAAAAATGAACAAATAAAAGAAAAATAAATGAGAAATAAAAATTAATAACAATTCATTTGATTATTCATTTAAGAGCACGGTATGCTCACTAAAATTTCTGCTGTGAAAAGCCAGTGAGAAAATCATTATTGATGGTGTAACAAGGAGGGTATCAAGTCTGACACTGAGAAAGATATGGATATGCATGAGGGGTGCAGCACTCGCCTGTCATTGAAGAGGCTGTCGGTTCAGTGTCAATAATTAAGGAAAAACGCAAAACCAAGCAAGTCCCACAAGAAACTAAAACTGTGTTTTCTATAAAACATTGTCCCAAGGCAAAGTCACTTCCCTAGTAGTGGAAATTAGTGAAATAAATATCTGAAGAGAACAACATTTATAAATACCTGCTACTTCTCCCCAATGGGATTCTTTCCTCTCTGAGAATAATCTGTCAACTCCAGAGGAGTGGCTGAAGAGCAGCCATAATTTTAACAAACCCCACACGAAAGGAATGAGAACTGGAGTTGAAGAATCTTCCAAATATACTGATCTCTATATTACCAATAAGAACTGAGGCTGGAGAGAAGTCGCAGTGGGTAAGAGCCCTGACTGCTCTTCCAGAGGTCCTGAGATCAATTTCCAGCAACCACATGGTAGCTCAGATCAGCTCTGTACTGAGATCTGATGCCCTCTTCTGGTGTGTCTGAAGAGAGTGACAGTATACTCACATACATAAGATAAATAAATTAATTTAAAAAAAAGAAATAAGAACAAACTAGAAGTAAACAAATCAAGTTTTCCAGAAATTAAACCCCCGACAACTTCTACTAAAAGGCCAAATACAAGGCAAGTGATACATTTCTCCACACTTGCATTGATACTCATTGCCCTAGTTAGGGTTATTATCACTGTGATGAAACACTGAAGCAAGTTGTAGAGGAAAGAGTGTATTTGCCTTCCACTTCCACTTGGTAATCCATCACTGAAGGAACTTGGGACAGGAACCCAAACATGGTAGCAACCTAGAAGCAGGAACTGGTACAGTGGTCAACCAGTGGTGCTGCTTACTGGCTTCCTCAGCTTGCTTTCTTATACAGCCCAGGACCACCAGGCCAGGGGTGGCCACACGCACAACAGCCTGGGCCCTCCTGTATAAATCACTGAAATAACACCCTATAAGCTTGATTACAACCTGATCTTATGGGGAAGCATTTTCTCAATCGAGCTTCCCTCCTTTATGATGACTATAGCCTAGAATGAGCTCACATAAACATGGAGAGCATATTCATATGTACACGTTCATATTTCACTGAAACCAACAAGAATCTTGTTTCACATACTCAAGTATTATCATGAACATATATCAAATTGGCATTAACTGTACATGTGATTGGGTAGCAAAGAGTGTTTCAGTCCAGCCAGGACTACATAATGTTGGGGTAGAAATCTCATTTCGCGTCCAGACAAACCTCAATGGGACAACAAGGTTCCATGTGGAAATGTTTAATGAGAGAAGAGTAGAAGAGGAGAGGAGTAAAGACCGGCCATGAGTATGTGGAGGAACAGGGGAAGGAGAATGGGGAGAGAAGGGACAAAGAGGAAGAGGGGAAGCAGGGCAAGAACAAGAAGCAAGAAAGGAAGAGAGTAAGAGAATGACGAGGGGACAAGTACCCCCTTTTACAGTGCCAGGCATACCTGGCTGTTACCAAGTAACTGTGGGAGTGGAGCTTAGACAAAAAACTAACACATAGTGAGAACCTGTTTCCAAGAAAAAAAACAAAAACAAAAAACAAACAAGGAAAATGAACAAAAAAGTTTTTTTCCAGGACTGAAGAGATGCTTCAGTAGAGAAGAGAATATCCTCTTGCAGAGGATCAGAGTTTGGCCAAAGCAAAAACATCTAGCAGCTCACAACCACCTGACCCAGCTCCAAGAGCTCAGACACACTCTCTGGATGCCAGCACCTTCAATCCCGTGTGTGCATACCCACCATCACCACCAAGCAGCTACTACATACACAGGCATATTATTAAAATAAAATAAAACATTTTTAATAGAAAAAATTCTGAAAATTCAGACTCATACTCTGAACATATATATCACAAATTCTCTCCTAAAAGTAGTATATGGAAAAACTCCAGCATTTGGACCTCATTGATAGCAACAAGAACCATGTAGTATGTGGAAAAATACTACAAATCATTTATAGGATTATACTCAATGAGGTGTCATGGTATAAAAGCATAAATTTCTGCTAATCCATAGCGATCACCAGAAAAGAAATAGTTTATAGATGTCTCTGTGGTCTTATCTATAGAGAGGTTCCCCACTCCACAAGACTTGTCTGTTTATTTAAATAAGACTTTGTCTAAAGGGAAGAGGGCAATGGATTAGGATACAAATAACATGATGAGGCATAGTTCAAAAACTGAGGTTTTTCTTCCTGTTCCAAGCAACTTTTGCAATTACAATGTATCCTCTTTACTATGTTGACTCATTAGGAAGCAATGGTTCTGTATTGGCAAGTCATCAATTATAAAGCTAGACTTGTAGGTAAAAACCACCTTGCTTGAGGTGATTGGGTTTCCAAAGCTAATTGTATGGTGTTTGCTCATCTCAGGTGAGCATCAGTGATAAACAGTGTCTAAAATACAATGCACAAAATAAATCAGCCCACAACTTCTCTGTACTCTGCAGCATTAACAGAGAAACTATCAATGATGATGTCAAAAACTTAAGCTTAAAAGTAAATTAGACATGAACTCATAAATCTACAACACATTATGCCCATCATTTGGGGAATGTCCTCAAAACACTTTAGTGATTTATCACAGGATTCTATCCTGCCAGTGCAGAGCAAAAATCATATTGGAACAGACTTAGAATCCCTTTGAAAACGATACAAAACATAAAGTTACTTAAAGGCACCATCCAACCGCTACAGGAGACACAATGGAAAGAATTTACTAATGAAAGACCTCAGCTCAGATCTTAATCAAAGGACTGCCACCTTAGCTATTATACAGGGTATATTCAAGAGCAGTGAGCCTCAGATCTCTTCACCTATTAACAAGAAATGTGACTGACTAGTGATCAGAAAATCCCCATGTGGGGCCATATGTGGATGTTAGGTAGAGATGTGACCAGAGTCAAGAGAACTGAACGTAAATATGTCAAGCAAGGAGGGTTCCATTGTTTAATCCTGTCTTTAGCAGTCTTTTTCTTATTTAAGTTTTAGATTTAAGTTCTGAATAGAGTCTCCTCAAGGTTTAAAAGTAAAAGAGTTTTGAACAGATGAGACTGATTTAAACAAGTCAGATAAAAATAGTGTAAAATTCCTCAGTGTAGGGTTGCGTGAGTCCCATGTCCACTCTGCCACAGGGCAAGGCTACACTAGGCGGGATGTGGGAGATGACTGCACTTACCCCATCGACCAGTGGTTGTATGGGAAGTCAAGGGACACTGCTCTGGGGATGATGAAATGTAGTCTGAGGCACAGGACCGCTGGAGCCACCTGAGGGATTGGGGAGGTTCCTTGGGCCTGCACCAAGGCAGGGGCTGTCTGGTTCTTGTGCTCTTAGGCATCCAGGTACCCCTGAATGCCACAGAAGACTTGAGAATGGAGTTGGGGCACATGGAACTGGATCTAGTCCCGGGCTGAAGGGGAAAGAAGGGGGCCTCTAGCTGGTCCTTTGAGGAGAGGCTTTGGCTTGGTGAGGGGGTGCTTGCTTTGGCTTGGTTGCGGTGGTTGCTGTGGTTGGGAGAGCAGGGAGGCCTTCTGCAGGAGATTAGATGCTAGCTCTGTAGTCTAAGACCTTCTCTGTGGCTCACCATGGCGAATCCCAATAAAATGAGACAGTCCATGGTTTTACGATATTTATCGGCATGGTGAAATGTGAATGATTAAAACCGTACCCCACTTCTTAGGGTGGACTTGCGATTAAGTACCTTTTGAAGGGTGAAATATCTAGGAAGGAAAGGTTATTGGCTAAGCCTCCATGCCTTTGGTACCTCATTAAAATGGAGATCTGTCTTGAGTCTATGAGACCCCAGGCCATGTCCTCTACCTGTGGACAAACTTGAGGCATTACCCTTCTGTGACTGATGGCCATGAATCTATGGAAGGCTGTGGGCTTGTGATCTGCCTAGTTTCCCAGGAGTCAGGCAAAATGCCTACTGTCTCTTCAGTGTCACCGGGATTTCTAGCCTTAGTTCAACCAGGAACCAGGCTCTCAGGTACCACACAGTTCTTACTTTTTGTTTTCATATGACTCTAGGAAAGTTGCCCAAAGTGCCTCAACCACTGAAAGGTTCTGTAAGCTAAAACTGTAAAGAAATATTAAGGCAAAAATATTAAAGGTCAGCCAATCAGTGACTATAAAGTATAACTCAGCCCTGTTCCATTCAACATTCCACAACAGTCAGCCAGCTGGCTTCCCTTCAATGGAAGGGGAATGGTAGAGCAGCATGGATTTAGAATGTTTACAATAGGCTTCTTGACTTACAGGATTACTAAAGCATGTGTCCTTCTTGATGGGCACAGCAGTAGCAGGTCATTCTGGACTTCAATGTAAATGTTAAGAGGCCTCTCACACCCCATAAAAAAACTTCCTTTTGTCTCCTTACGTGGGCATTGGTAAGCTTTACTTAATTTTGCTTATTTTTTGGTTTTTCTGACATAGGGTCTCTATAGCCAAGGATGGCCTAGAACTCAAGGTTATCCTACTGACTCAGACTAGGTCTTGGCATACACTACCACATTTGATTTTTAATTTTAATGTTTGTCAAAGGAACTATCTTCATTAGGAACAATCAGGTTTTGCAAAAGTGGCATTTTATATATTTACTAAGAAAATTACTTATACAATAAATAATAAAGAGCTCATTTATCACACCCTGACAAAATGCTCCCAAATACAGCTAATGGCATTTGTAACTCCTAAAGATATGAAGTATTAATGAAAGAAACTGAAGCTTGCCTGCCCTCCCACACCTCCGTAATTTCAACATTCCGAAGACTGAAGCTGAACAGTTATGGCTGGTTTGGGCTACCTAGGAGTGGTAATGGCGGTGGTGTGGGGAGGAGACATAAGAAGAACAAGCCAGGTACAGTAAGTCACACCTGTAATCCCAGAACACAGGAAGAAGCTAAGGCAAGAGCATTCTGAGTTCAAGCCAACAGAGGCTAGATAGCTATTGTAGTTAGATCCTATTTCAAACAAACCAATAACCAAAACAAGTAAGTGTAACTGCTTTGAGTGACTTTATTCAGTCTCATTGCTGTGGTCATATACAGATACAAAATGCTACCTTACCCTCACTTAAGAAATATTTGTTAACTAAAACAAATGTACAATGAGTTCACTATTGTGCCCATTTTAGTTGTATGACATAACACATAATGTGCCAAAAATGTAGAGAAAGCAACCTTGGGCCACTCTTAGACAAGGAGAGATAAGCTGGGTTTGGGCCCACACTTATCTCTCTTCTCAGTACCTTTCCCCCTTACCTTAGCCATCAGTTTCCTACTTAGGCAGTTACTTACAACTGAGGACCTTAAGGTATAGTGCAATCCAGGGACATCTGTATTTAAAGGGGCTTCTCCATAAGAAATCAATGGGACAGTCTTTTAAATGAAGAGAGTTAGTGAAACTGGGATATCACATGCAAAAGAAGATGGACCATTAGCTTACACTATATATGAATATTAATTCATAATAGATTTTAAAATGGACTTAAACATAAGACCAAAACTACTGAACTCAAGAAAAAGAAAATAGGTAAATATTTTGACAGTGGATTTGTTAATGATTTCTTGGATATGATATGAACATATACTCACAACAAAGTAGATAAACTAGAAAATACTCAGACGTAATACTATGAAAGCAGAAGGGGGTCCATGACAAGAATAAATCCCATGATTTTGTGTGCCAACTAAAACTCTTAATTAAACTTTTGGGGAGAAAAAGGAAAAACTGGAGCTGAAGAGATGGTTCAGCACTTGAGAACACTTGCTTCTCTTGCACAGGACTAAGGTTTAGTATCCAGCGCACACAAGGCAACTTGGAACCATCTGTAACTCCAGTTTCAGGATATGCAACATTTTCTGGCCTCTACAAAACATGTAGTCAAATATTTGTATGTTGAATTTATAAATACCAGCACTCAAATGATGCCGCCGGTGGCAACAGCACACAATCACAATCCTCACCGCCCGCCAAAATGCTCTGGATTCTCGAATGAAACACACACAGACACACACACACACACACACACACAGACACACAGACACACAGACACACACACACACACACACACACACACACACTCAGAGCCTTCTATTTAATATACTTTAAACATCGAAATGTCTGGACCCATTAAACATCCCTGCAACTAAAACAGTCTCCCCTCCCATATGCTTTAATTATTTTTTACTGAAGCCTATATTCAATACTGGCAGCCACAGACCCCAGCCTGCAGCCCTCATGCGCCTTGATCTCCAACTCTTACATGTTGTCAGTGTCTCTGTGTCTTTGTCTCCCTGTCCTACATTTCTCAGGCCAGGACCTTCACTTTCCCTGGCAATGGTGATTCCCAAGTCCCGCCTCTGTCTCCCTGCCTAGCCATTGGCAACCAGCAACTTTATTACCAATCAGAGGCTACTAGGAGTAAGGACCCTCAGAGTCTTACAGGCAGACATGTGGTTCCCATGTGCTTTTGGGAGCCAAATGAACACAAATAGCATTACAACCAATCCACAACACTCATACACATTAAGAAAATAAATATTTAAGTTAAAAGTGCATCAAATCACACAGCAGTGAAAAGGCAACTTACGAAATGGAAGAAAGTGTGTGAAATTATATGCAATAAGAGATAAAGATATAGGCTACTTAAAACTAATTTTATCATCACTGAAAAAGTAATCTAACAGGTTTGATGTATGGATGGCCAATAAGCACAGGAAAATATGCTCTCAGTCACCAATCATACAAAACCCCTAGGAGAGGCCTCCTCACACCCAAACGGATGGGTACTGGGGTTCAGGGTGTTGGGCATAATCTAACTATTGAATCCAGTGTCATGTGTGCCCTAAGCAAGTGCTCTACCACTTAACTCTTTCCTCAGCCCTTTTTTCCCTTGAGTCAGACTCTATGTAACCCAAATAGCCAGAATTCCTGATCCTCTTACTTTCATCTCCCAAGAGAGGAAATAGGTGAGAGGATATAATGATGCTTCCACTGTGGGAAAAAGCATGGCAGAAATCCAAATCATTACTACAGCACTACTTTATCTATGTCCACTTCTGAGTATAGACCCAAACTCAAAGTAGATGTGGCCCTTGGTGAAAATGGATTGAGTTGATTCCTGGGGTCTCTGGTCTGGCAGCAAATGGGCAGAGTGTTAACAGCTCTTGCAAGGAAAGCGGGGAGGTTTGGGAGGACAATACAGGAGAGGTAGCCAGGGTCCTGTGTCTCCTCTGCTACTGTGGCAGTGCCAGTGCCAGTGCCAGGGTGGCATTAGCAGCAGTAGGCTTTGCTGATGGCAGGAGGCTGCGCCAAGGTCCAGATGAAAGCTTCTGATGACAGCTTCTGGAGAGAAAGCTCTTTCCCAAGAGTTACAGATCAGTAAAACAGACACTCTCAGATTACTCTAGGTAACATAGCTTCTGTACTTTATTAAATGTGAATAGGAAATATACTTTTGGAGGAGTAGATGGGATCCAAGGGAAGATGCTTCCCACTGGATCAGTTTGAGAAGCTAGTGATGCTCTATTTGCATGGGGAAGGACTCCAGGTCTTTTTCCTACGTGACTAATAGTCCTGGTCTTCTCAATGTGGTGTCCTGGTTACATGTTCTAGAGCAGGCAATGGCCTCATTCCTACCATTATCAATTCTGAGATTCATGGTGTTTGAGATCTCTAAACCTTCTGAGTTCTTCATCTGATGTCATGGTCCACTTGCTCATAATGAAACATTTATCTGTACACCTGTATTCCCAACAGCAGCATTCATAGTAGCTAAAAGGTGAAAACAATCCCAAATATACATTGATATAATATCAAAAAACAAAACATGCCACATACACATATGAAATATTATTTAGACTTAGGAAATTTAGGATGTGCAACAGCATGGTCATGAAAACAAGATGGTACGAAAAGCAGTCATTTGTAAAGGTAAACTGCTCTCCCATCCCACTCAGACCAGATACTTCAAGTATTTAGGAGATACTGAAAATAGGAGAGTGTGTTTTGGGATTGGGATAATAACAGGAGCATCTTAGGTCAAGATGAAAGGGATTTACTGACGAATGGTGGTAATGTCTGTTGCACACTGTATTAATGTTACTGAACAACCCATGTAAAAATGGTTGGGACCAAAGAGATGGCTGAGCAGCCAAGGGCAATGGCTTCTCTCTCAGAGGACTATGGAGGGCTCCACTGGCAGCACCCACATGGTGATTCACAGCTGTCTTTAACTCTAGTACCGGGAGTACCCAATGCTGTCTTCTAGCCTCTGTGGTTACCAGGCAAGAATGTGGTGTAGAGACATACAAGCAAGCAAAAATACCTTTACACATAAAACGATAACTAAAAAAGGATCATCAAAATGTTACATTTTTATGTTTTAAGCATTTTAGCACTTCACCACAGTTTTAAATGCTGTATTTAATGGCCTGAAGATAAAAATGTGGATCAGAGAATGGCCATTAAAAGAATACAGAGCACTCAGGAATGCTTAAATAAATGGAATACAAACCCAGAGGTCTAAGAGAATTTTGAGAGAGTCTGTACTGTTATGTCTATCTTCCTTTCACATTTCCTATATCTTTAATAGGGTACAGAGTATGGAACTATGAATTACATTTCCTAGGTGACTATCAAATCAAGAGTGTGCATGTGACTAAGTTCTAGCCAGCAACATATGAACCGAGGCCACAGTCAAAATGTCTGCCATTTCCTTCTTTATGTTTACCCTCCCTAGTACTAAGGATCAAATTCCAATATTCTTTTTTTTGTTGTTTTTTTGTTTTGTTTTGTTTTGTTTTGTTTTGTTTTGTTTTTAGTATTCCATTGTGTAGATATACCACATTTTCTTTTTTGTTTGTTTGTTTTTTTGGGTTTTTTTTATTTTTTTTTATTAACTTGAGTATTTCTTATATACATTTCGAGTGTTATTCCCTTTCCCGGTTTCCGGGCAAAAATCCCTCTCCCCCCTCTCCCCTCCCCTTCCTTATGGGTATTCCCCTCCCAACCCTCCCCCCATTGCCGCCCTCCCCCCAACAGTCTAGTTCACTGGGGGTTCAGTCTTAGCAGGACCCAGGGCTTCCCCTTCCACTAGTGCTCTTACTGAGATGTTCATTGCTACCTATGAGGTCAGAGTCCAGGGTAAGTCCATGTATAGTCTTTAGGTAGTGGCTTAGTCCCTGGAAGCTCTGGTTGCTTGGCATTGTTGTACATATGGGGTCTCGAGCCCCTTCAAGCTCTTCCAGTTCTTTCTCTGATTCCTTCAACGGGGGTTCTATTCTCAGTTCAGTGGTTTGCTGCTGGCATTCGCCTCTGTATTTGCTGTATTCTGGCTGTGTCTCTCAGGAGCGATCTACATCCGGCTCCTGTCGGTCTGCACTTCTTTGCTTCATCCATCTTGTCTAATTGAGTGGCTGTATATGTATGGGCCACATGTGGGGCAGGCTCTGAATGGGTGTTACTTCAGTCTCTGTTTTAATCTTTGCCTCTCTCTTCCCTGCCAAGGGTATTCTTGTTCCCCTTTTAAAGAAGGCGTGAAACATTCACATTTTGATCATCCGTCTTGAGTTTCATTTGTTCTAGGCATCTAGGGTAATTCAAGAATTTGGGCTAATAGGCACTTATCAATGAAATTTCAATATTCTTAAAGAAAGTTGCTTAATTTAATATCAAGAATGTATGTGTAAAGTGTCAACATCTGGTGTTGAGCATTGTCTTATTTTGGCTCCCCAAAAAACCATAACTAAAAAAGGATCATCAAAATGTTACATTTTTATGTTTTAAGCATTTTAGCACTTCACCACAGTTTTAATGGCTGTATTTAAGCTGTATTTAATGGCTTGAAGATAAAAATGTGCATCAGAGAATGGCCACTAAAGGAATACAGAGCACTCAGGAATGCTTAAATAGATAGAATACAAACCCAGAGGTCTAAGAGAATTTTGAGAGAGTCTGTACTGTTATGTTCTATCTTCCTTTCACATTTCCTATATCTTTAATAGGGTACAGAGTGGGGAACTATGAATTATATTTCCTAGGTGACTTTCAAATCAAGAGTGTGCATGTGACTAAGTCCTAGCCAGCAACATATGAACCGAGGCCACAGTCAAAATGACTGCCATTTCCTTCTTTATGTTTACTCTCCCTAGTACTGAGGATCAAATTCCAATATTCTTAGAGAAGGTTGCTTAATTTAATATCAAGAATGTATGTGTAAAGGGTCAACATCTGGTGTTGAGCATTGTCTTATTTTGGCTCCCCAAAAAACCATAACTAAAAAAGGATCATCAAAATGTTACATTTTTATGTTTTAAGCATTTTACCACTTCACCACAGTTTTAATGGCTGTATTTAAGCTGTATTTAATGGCTTGAAAATAAAAATGTGCATCAGAGAATGGCCACTAAAGGAATACAGAGCACTCAGGAATGCTTAAATAGATAGAATACAAACCCAGAGGTCTAAGAGAATTTTGAGAGAGTCTGTACTGTTATGTTCTATCTTCCTTTCACATTTCCTATATCTTTAATAGGGTACAGAGTGGGGAACTATGAATTATATTTCCTAGGTGACTTTCAAATCAAGAGTGTGCATGTGACTAAGTCCTAGCCAGCAACATATGAACCGAGGCCACAGTCAAAATGACTGCCATTTCCTTCTTTATGTTTACTCTCCCTAGTACTGAGGATCAAATTCCAATATTCTTAGAGAAGGTTGCTTAATTTAATATCAAGAATGTATGTGTAAAGGGTCAACATCTGGTGTTGAGCATTGTCTTATTTTGGCTCCCCAAAAAACCACACTTCCAGGCCTAAGGCTCCTGGAGTCCTTTAATTGAAAATAAAGAATTGCCATATAAGCAATGGCTGGGTAGAAAGACAGAAAGACAGGGCAAGGGATTGAGAGAGGGGAGAATGAAGAGAATCACCATGATCCATACTTAGAAGGATCAGATTTAAGAGCTGCAAGAGAGAAAGCAGCCTACAATATAGGTGGAAGGGAATAGGACCCTATAGGGAAAGTGGAGACTTTCCCAGAAGGTAACAGAGCAACAAAGATAAAACACAGATTTAAACAAAGATCCCTAGTGGGATACCAGAGGGAAATGTATGCCAGATGTCAGGAGGATTAGAAATGTCCAGCCATTGGGCTTACTCGAGGTGTATCAAAATTAACTGGTGTGCGTGTATGTGTGTAAGTGTGTGTGTGTGTGTGTGTGTGTGTGTGTGTGAGCGTGTGTGTGTGTGTGCGTGTGCGTGTGCATGTGCATGTGCATGTGCATGCGCACATCTGGGCACGTGTGTGTTTCATTCAGAGAACTCTTGAGCAGTGCCATTACTAACTATGGAGCCAAAGCAGAAAAATGGATTCAATGCTACAGTCTAGTACATTGAGGTCTCAAGTGAGGTTTGCATTAACCTGGATATGGGGGGTTCACAGCCTAGTCAGCCAATGCACAGTTTATTCAGTTTCAACTTCTTTTAAAGGCAAAGCAGGATAAAGGTTTCCTACAATATATAGTTCTCACCAGCTGCTGCTTCCCTACCAATAGAATATCTTGGATCGAAGTGACGCAAACCTCTTTGCAAACTGAGAAACTTGTCAGCAGTCCAACTCTTCGATCTGTTAGATGTGCTGTTGTCTAATTAACCTATAAACAAAGTTACTTTCTCACGAGAGAATGATCATGAAGGCCACGTCCTCAGGTTTGCAGCTTACTTGGCAGTAGGAGTTACCAGAATCCTCTGCTTAAGGAACTGTGCCTCCTCGGTATCTCAGTGTGCTGGGAGTGACCAAACCATCCTAGCGTGCCCTGCAGCTGACAAGCTAGGAGCAGTTGCTTCCTGTCATTTCTCTACAGTAGACTAAAATAGTGTCAAATGAAATCTGTAGAGAACGGCTAAGCAGACAGAGTGACCCGTGGTCCTTAATAGCCAGAGAAATGCTGCCCTCTGTGGATTAGCTGCCTACCTTCGGGCCAGCACAGGCAGTAGGAAAGTCTCAGTATTTGCATCAGATCCAGTCTTTTCCAATCTCTTGGCCTGTGCCCTAGTGAACTTAAGAACACTTAATGATTTTAGTATTAGTAGTTTATTCCACATTTCAGCTACATAATTGAGATTGTGCCAAAAGGGAAAAAATGAAACAAAGTACATACTTAGTAGTCTTAGATGTATGAATCATGGAGTTTAGAGAATTATATAACCCTTGTCCTATAATTAAACCTGCAAGAAGACCCTCTTGGAAGAGTGGGAGAACAAATGGACAGGAAACCGGGAAGAGGAATAACATGGAAATGTAAATTAAAAAAACCTAATAAAAAATTAAAAAAAAAAAAACAAAGAGGTTCCTCTTAAACCTTGAGTGTGATCAAACAAGACTAAGCCAGAAAGGAACATTCTGTTCAGTTTTATGCTAGAATCAAGAACAATCATATACAATACACGCATCTACCACAGACATTTTTTTGTCCTCTCCTGCACACATAGAATGCCATGGGGCCAGAAACTCAGATAATAAACTTGAGTCCAAACACAAGAAGCAAATTAAAATAACAACAACAATAAAGAAACCTGGTTTGGTGGCACACACTTGTGCTGGGGAGACAGAGACTCCATATCCTTCCTAGCCAGATGGCCAAGTCGACCTGTCCTATTGATGGCACCTGAAGAGTAACACCCAAGGTTGTCCGCTGGCCTCCACACATGCGAGCTCACATATGCAGAGGCACCAGGCCAAAGGAGCCTGTAAAAGGTTTTTCATGAGCCAATAAGAAAACTCAATGTGTAAAGGTTCTTGTGTCCCCAAGCCTGATGTAACCTGGGACATACACTGAAACCTGACTCCCACCAGATGCCCCTGACCTCCTTGTTTTGTGGTTTGGTCTGTTGCTCTGCATTGTAATGCTAACTGCAGAACCCCAAGGCCTGATTGTCACAGAGACAAGAGTCCACAAGTAGACCCAAGTGATGAGATGTGATCTTTTCCCCAAATTATTTCTGATAAGTGAATAAAGATGCCAACAGTCAACAGCTGGGCAGAAGACACAGAGACAGAGTTTAGCATTCCAGGACTTCTGGCATCAGAGAAGAACTATGAGGGGAAAAGAATGTGAAGGGAGGAGGAAGCCTCCATGGGTCAGGTAGGTTGGCTAATTGGAGTTAAGAGAAGCCCAGACATAGGAAATTTAATTTTATAGTGGGATTATTGGCTGTGAAACAGACATACCATCAAGAGGATCCATATCTGCCCAGCTCCTTTGCTGATTAATGTAAATATAAAGCTTGTGGGTGTCTTTTATCTAGGAACTAAGTAGTCAGAGGAAGGGGAGAAACCCTGTGTGAGGATTAAACAATTTCTACAACATTCACACATACAAATCCTGCCATACACATGCACACAAAAAAATAAAAATAAAAATTGTCACTTTTAAAAGGGGGTAAATGAACTTGTCATCACCCATGAGGATCCAAATTCTATCACTGCAATCCATGGGGTAGGAGGACCACCTCCCCACTCATTTGTCCTCTGGTCTCCATACACACACACTAACATATATAGACATATGGACACAGAATACGTTAATGAGTTAATTAATTAATTGATTAATTAAAAGTTTTTCTAATTATCTGTTCTTGGCCCCAGCTCACTCTGTCTTTGCTTTACACAGCTCAACTCCCCACATCCGCCTCCCCTTCTCTCATGCCTGTCATGCTTTCATGTGTGTTTCTCCTCCCTTAGTGTCCATGTTTAAATCTATATTCGCCTCCTTATAAACTATAGCTCTGGTGATTAGACAGATACTTCCCAGGTTGAAAGAACTTGCTGTGCGATCAGGAGGCCTGCAGTCCGAATCCCAGCATCATGCAAAAACCAGTCACTGCAGCTGCCAGGAATCAGACAACATCTTCTTAGGCAAAAATAATGAAATACTGCCAGTAATTTGGATGAACATACACTTATGAATATATGGCAAAATGCAAAACTTTGTCCTTTTAAGATGTAGCTCACAAAAGAGTGAGGACTGGGGTCATGAGTCAAAGGGAAGTAAACATACTGGTTTCTTTTATACCATGTGAACCAAACAAGTACTCTTATCTCTACAAATCTGTTCCTTTCTCATAAGCCAAATTTAAACAATGCTTTGGAAAACTATCCACCTGGACCTGGATCATCCTGCTCTGTTGTCTCCATCTTGATTTTCCTCACCTCTCTTTCTCCTCCCTCCTTCCTAGACATTTCCCCACCTGCCCTTCCTTCTCATCCAATGATAGGGTATGCCTTATCCTGGACTCGCCTTGCTCCATAAATGGCATCACCTTACACAGAGCAGTGCCACAGATTTCAGCAGAATACAGGAGAGGGATGGACTGGGTAAATAGGACGCTCAATGTTCAACACAATGGTGTGAAGGGTCAACATCTAGTCGAAATTCTGTTCTCAGACAGAACAAGGCCTACATTAAACTCCTGGGCTTGGCTATTTCTGTAGATTTCTAATTTCTCAAAGCCTAGCTGAGGAGCCACCCATTTAGTTGAAAGCTCACCTTGTTCAATCATTAATGTTTAGAAGGGTTTTTTTACCCTTTTACATCAATATGGGAAAGTTCGCCAACAGTAATAATAGTCTTCAATATAATATCTGTTTGTCAAGTCCATTTTTCTCATGAAGAACTATTATAAAAATTGAGAACCAGCATGAAGGCTCAGCAAAAGGCTTTTGCCACAAAGCTTGATGACTTGAATTCAATACCTGTATCACATATGGTAGAAGGACCTACCACCCACAAGTTGGCCTCTGACCTCTGCACCCATACATGTATATACATACATACACACAAAAATGCGATGAAAATTAAAAACGGAAAACCTAACAAAATAATTATAATTCAGCCAAGGTACCTTTAGTGCAATCCAAGTTGCTTTATCTTCTGCTGACTTAACAATACAGAGGGAGAATGGAAAGAAATGGCCTATTGTTTTGACTGTGCCTAAAACCTCAAGCATGCCCAAGAGAAGGCAAGCCTGTAGGATGGGCAAGGTCCTAGAGGGATAGTACCAAAATATCACCACACAGTAGAGAACACATGTAGTCAGAAACTACTTAAACAGAATGTGTAAGTCCTCAATACACAGGACACAGTTGATGGTGCTTAGGGTGCAATTCTTAGGGGTCCTGCAGCGTGTAAAATACATGACACTTGTGTTATATAACTGTCTGGGATTCAGTGAATCTATATGCTTCAGTTCTAGCTTTGGATAACCTCAGCAGACCTTTGTGGAGTTTTTTATCAATAGAGTAGCTCTTTACCTCCTCATAACCTTATTATGCTTTAGGCTTTTATTGTTTTATTTTTCCCTCCCACTATTTAAAGTTGACCAGAAGAAAAGGGTTGTGTTGAGGCTAAGTTGGTTGGTCTGGTTTTCTTCTTGGAGGTAGGCTTCTGAACATCGAAATATCTGAATGGACCACCTCACCTCTAGATCCCAATCAGGGCTTTTCAATAGAACCCAACTGAAATTGTCTGATTGTTTCTTCTCAAAGATCAGGAAAAAACAACAGTGCCATTTCAGACCTCTTATAGAGGGAGGGGCATGTGGCTGCCTCAGTATTCTGTTGCTCATGATTTTTGTAAAAACCGAATTTTTAAAGTCTGTTAATGTTTCACAAAGAAGAAAGCACAGTTTGAGGTATCCTATAATTTTACAGCTTTACATTGTGTGTTTCTTTCTTTTAGGAGAAACCCTACCCAGTACAAGCCATCACATGCACAGAATGTCCAATGAGTGGGTTGGTTCTCCACAGTCCTTGGTGTAGTATTTAGTTTAGTCATTTACATTCTTTTGTATATGAACCCCAATAGGCTTATATGTTTGAATACTCAGTCATCAGGGAGTTGAATTATTTGAGAAGGATTAGGAGGTGTGGCCTTTGGGAATAGGTATGGCCTTATTGGAGGAGGCATGTTATTGGAGGAGTGGGTTTCGAGGTTTAAAAGTCCAGTGTATCATTCTGGGATATATTAGGATGTACAGCTCTCAGTCACTGCCCCAGCACCTTCTTACTTGCTTCTGGCCAATATAACGTGTACTGATTTTCTAAAACTGTAAGCAAGCCCCCAATTAAATGTTTTCTTTTACAAGAGTTGCTTTAGTCATGGTATCTCCTCATAGCAATAGAATAGTGACAAACACAGAGTTTATTTGACTTATAATTTCAGGTAACAATCCATTATTTCAGGAAAATCATAGGAATTGCAGGAATTTGAGGCAGATGGCTGACAAATATTCACAGTCAAGAGTAAAGAGAGCATATCTGCACGGATAGTTACTTAGAAACTTTTTTCACTTCTATATATAGTTCAGGGCCCAACCTAGGGATTGCTGCTGCCCATAGTGAGCTAGGACTTCTTACTAAGTATTCAAACATAATGAACCTTTGGCAGCCACTCTCATTCAAGCCACCATAATCCCTTGTTCCCTAAGTTGATTCTTGCCAGGATATGTAATGACAGTAAGACAAATAAGACTAGAACAAAAATTGGTACCAAGAGTAAGATAGTCGTTGGGTGCTGAGATTAAAAAAAAATTAAAGATATCTACCACCACCACCACCACAGCCACCAAAACATGCCTATAGTCCCACATGATCGAAACAATTCCTAAGTAAGACTCTCTTCCCAGGTGATTCTGGATTGTGTAAAAATGACAGCTAAAAGTAGCCAACAAAATGACCAAAACAAAGAAGAAAAGCAGCCTTAGAATATAGCCCCCTTTTCCATCACTGAGAAAGTGAGAACTCACTACTGCCCAGGATAATCTTGAAAATAGTATTTCAGTAGGAAGAGACATGCAGTGTGTGACAAGACATTCTACTACCAGTAAACAATACCATCTCAGTGGAACCCACTCTTCGTTTAGTATTTTATGTTGTGGTATAATGTGTGATGCTCATTCTCCGAAGAATTCTGAGAACTTTGCAGTAATTCTGTATGGCTTACAATCCCTGTTCCTGCTGCTGGATTAATGAAGCATAGCTATATTTATGGGTGAGGCTGCTTTTCGGGCCATTCAGATTTTCATTTAGCTACTGTTATCTGTTGGAGCACGAGTAAGCCACTTAAAATTTCAAAATCTCAATTTTCTTATCTCATACGATGTTATGAAGATTGCTAATCCATTGCAATGTCTATTGTGGAATAAATTTTTAATAAATTATGAGAACACCATCAAGAAATCTAGACTGCAAGCTTTTAAAGGGCATGGTGTCATATTTTTTTCAGTCTAAAGAATTCAGATATTTAAAGTCCTCTAATTTTATGAGGTATGTCCAGTTGAGCACACATAATTCTAGCTTCATGAAAATCTGGAACACAAGAACTGGCTGGCAGAATTAGAGGTTCAGCTGTTGCCCATGTTTTGAGGGAGGTCAGAGGTCAGATAGCATGGGCTTGAAGTTTGGTTTTCACTCTTGCTGAGTGGGTTCTTGGTTAAGGCAGGTAATCCCTCTACACTCCGTTTCTGTATCTGAAAATGAGGCACGATTACTGGATAAACAAAACAGTGGAAAGAGTGCCCAGGCCGAGCCCTGTACGTTATAGATGGCTCAGTTAAGGCTTGCTATTGCTATCATTGACTTCAGGAACATCGTTCTGGCTCAAGTACCAAGTTCTAGAGGAAGTGCTGGTGGCCAGCAGGTCACATGTAACAATAACAGGTGATTTGATTTGGGGAAAAGCACAGCATATCTAGGCAAACAGCACAAAGAAAGCCAAAGACAACTGGAAACATGGCTGCTTTCACTACCCAGTGGAGACAGCTCACACTGATGTTATATTTGGGCAGCCATGAGCTCCTTCTGCATCATCAGAATTACACCAGCATTTATTTACAGAACACTGTGTTAGGGCAGCTGGGAAAGTCTTAAAGGAAATGAAAAGTAGAACCTAAGGGAAACAGAGTCTGGGGAGGGGAAGACTTCTGTGTGGAGGACATAGAGACTGATAGAATATACTTAAGTATAATTTGTGTGTGGGTTTGCTTCTTTTTTTTCCTTGTTTTTTAACTCGTCTCATGTATTCCTAGTAACAATCAAGAATGTAGCAAGAATGCAAAGAATCAGGAGATTATACAGGAGAATGTGTGGGAGTTAGGAAAGCCATTCTAGAAGTTTTTTTTCCTATTCATGTCAGCAAGGGTTTACTGAACATCCCTGTGTAGCAAGTCTGTGCTGTGAAAAATAAGATAAAGAAATACTATGCATCTCTGACCACGTTCCAATGACTATGCAAAGCCAGCCAGGAATACATTTGTAAAGCTATCTCTTTTCCTGTGATCAGAGAAACAAGCATTCTTAAGTGACTACATAAGGTAGATACGAGAGCACAGAGACAGAGACAGACAGAGTGGGTCAAAGATATACCATGACATGAAACTATAGTTTACACCCTGGGGCCTTTGAGTATGACAGACCTAACTAGAATACTGGAGAGTTTAGATGAAAGGCTGAGAAACATATGCCCAAGTATTAGGCATGCAGAAAGAGCAGGTTCTTTGGAACATCTGCAGGTGGGAAAGGCAAGGAGCAGCATCCGCTGAGGTATACCAGGATCCAGCTGTTTTTGCAGATGGGGTACTGGAGAGAAACAGTTCAGTATTCTGATGATGTAAGGCTGGAAAGAACAGGATATATCAGAGGAGATACAGAACAGCATTAGCTTTCCAGGAAGGTGGGGAAGCTCCACCCAAGCATGTCAGACAGAGATATACCATAGATTTGTTTAAATTTTATGGACAGTGCAGAGTTAAGTGTAGAGTGTATTAATAAGGCATAGGAATGCCTACACATAAGAAAATCTTATGCCAGCAGCGGTGTGTTTTCTCTCACAGTGAAGGGGTGGTGACAGGAGGGCAGTGACTGATTCAGGTACTCTGCTCTCTGCAGTTTGGCTTTGTCATGCTTTGCTCTCCTAGAGGCCATTCTGCCATAAGAAGATGATTGGTTGAGCACAGGACCTTGCAATTGTGTTTAATAATACAAGAGTGGGATATAAGCCAACAGTTACTTTATCATCCATCATAAAGGCCCTTCCAGAGACCAACAGCCTCAGTAGATTTCTGCAAGTCAGGTACATACCATCTCCAATGGCCACCTTTGGTTGTAAGAAAAGCTAAGCAAGCAGTAATTCTCCTTGTATAAAAGGTCTTGGCATGGGAAACTGGGAATAAACAACGAATAAGTTAAGCTACCATTTCTTCTACCATAGGGAGCAGGTGAGATACAATGAGGACCTGCAGCAGGCTAATGGTAACAATACATGCCTTTAGAAGAAACGTGGAATTTAGAAATTCTTCTAGTTCTTGATGTGGAGTCTCAGGGGAAACTCAGAAAAAGGCTGGATATAAGTTTAAAAGCCAAAGGCTCAGGGCTGGGTCTGAGACTCTAGCTGTGATGAGGGGCCATTAGAAGAGTCCAGACACTCCAGGATGGCATGGAGCAGAAAGAGAATCAGGTCTCAGAAATGACATGCTTTTAGAGCAGAGGCATAAAACAAAGACCTTAAGGAAGAATATAAGGAGATGCTCAGAGAGGAGAGCCGGGCAGAGAATTTCTAGAAAGAGACTCCAGAAGGGCGAGAAATACCAAAGAGGTCTAAAGGTAAAAGGCTGGAAATTGCATAGAGAATTTTGTCATATGATTTCATAGCTGGTCTCGATCTGAGCCATCTATTGGTGGAAATGGAACAGTCCATTTCCCTGTATTGTAAAGGAAGGCAGCTGGCTTTTTTAAATTCCTTCTCAGCAGAGACTCTAAAAATGCAGAGGAAGGAAATCAATGCAGTAGGAAGTAGAGAAAAACATTAATGGCTTGACTGGGGTATAGTTAGGGATTAGGAGAAAGGCCAATAGAAAGGGAATGGTAGAAGACACAGGAGACACTTGTAGGAATGAGAAAAGGCATTCAGGCATCACCCTTTATCCATAGGTTTGTATTTTATTGCCTTAGTTATTCATGGCCAACTACCTGCAGCCCCCAAACTTCCAGAAATAAATAATGTATAGGTCTTTTTCAGTAAGTCTTATTAAAGCATCTTGTTCCATTCTGTTTTTAAATGCCTCTATGGCTTACTTTTATTATGATTTTTAACTACGTGTAGGTATGTGTTTCTGCATGTCTCTGGTTTCCACATTCCCTAGAGCATGAGACAGTCCTGAGTTGCATGAAGTAGGTGCTCAGTACCAAACTCAGGGGCTCCATGAGAGCAGCAAATTCTTTTAACTGCTGAGCAGTCTCCAGCCCCTTCAGCTGCACCTAATTAACAACTCAATGCTGTCCTAGGGGTGCATAGAAAAAGCCCTAACACACAGTTTCAGAAATCCAGGGGATGTGTTCTGCAATGGAAGAGGTAGCAACTGTAATCATGACTGCCGGACCAATTTTAGTTGTCTGTCAGAATGGGGGCCACCATTCCTGGCTTTGCTGCACTTAGAATCTGAACAGTATGAAGTTTTTGAGTCCAAAGAAAAGAAGAGGAAGGCTGTTGGGAAAGAATCTGAATGCCCCCCATACCATCTCTGTATTTAAAATTGTAGGAAACCTACATGCTCAGTAACACAGACGACAAGACTGCAAGACTCACAGTCGTTATACACTGTACATCTTACATCAAATACTATCTTGCGCGTGGTATTTCTTAGGCACAACATAATTCCCCGTGAGCCTCAGTCTGAGAAGACGTGCTAATTTGCCCTATTCTATTTTTTCACAGGCCATCACACCAACCTTGGAATATAGTTGGATAGCAAAGTTATGCAAAGAGTCCCTGAGTACTACAAGAGCTGGGCTACACAGAGAGTGTGCTCCTCTGACTTTGCATGGCACATGCTTGTCTGACAGTCCATGGAGCATATACTTCTGGCCTGTCCTTGGAGCATGCTCATCTGACTCACCATTGAGCATGCTCCCCCCCCCCCCCCATGCAAGGAACGTGCTCTTGAGAACTTGCATCTATCTGCACACAGAGGAACAGATGTGCTTTCATTTTCCTAAGCAAAATAACAGGAAGTATCTTCATTCTTGAGGTCACAGTATTCATAACAGGAATGTGTGGAGAGTCACGTGAGATCTATTGGGAAGCAGGGTGTCTGGTTCAGTCCCTATCTTGAGGGAGAAAAAATAATCTCAATTCTCAAATGGTGTCAGTCACCGTAAGGACCCAATCCAAGAGGACTAAACACTTCTGTAGTCCCTTATAATCTGAGCTTGAAAGGGGCCTCTGCCTCTTCAGCCAGCTGGGCAGCTCACAGAAATTCTATCCTTGCAAACGGAGCTATAGGTACCAGAGAAGCAGCTCTTCCCTCTGATTAGTGGAACAGCTATGACAGAAATTGCCTTTTCCCAAAGACACAAAGTGACATATTAAAGGAGAAGCCTCTCTTTTGGTGCCATGGAGTCATTTAAAAATAAATGTAGAAACTCCAAAGAATGTCTGTTTAAGCACAGCTGTAATTCAGGGACACAAGACAATTCACTTCAGCCAACTCTGCCGGATTCACTTCTTGATCCTCAGATTATGTAGGAATCAAATCCAGTACTATCTTTACTTTCAAAGTCAGTTTTCCTGTTTTGCTGGTGACTACATGGTATGTTAGAGCCTTGTACTTATGCTTCAGTTTCCAAACCTGATTGTGATCATGGGCCGGTAAGGTTGAGGACCAGGTCATGAAAGCCCTCATAGCTTACCCACCTGGGTAAGCTTGCAGGAATATTGCCAAATGAATGAGAGACTGATGAAAACTGGAGTACAGTAGTGGGTGGGTTGCTAAGCAGCCTGGTAAAGAGGATTACAAATTAGGTCCCATTAGTAGAAAAGGTGGGGTGGACAGTGAGAAAGACCGCTGTTCTGGGCCAGCAAAACTGGGTCCTAGTCCCAGGATGGCTTGCTTGGCTTTACTCACTCAACAAATACTCCTCGAATTTCTAGGCATTTGACAGGCTCAGAATAAGACAACATTTCTTCTCCCAAAACATACTGAAGGTGTCTAATTGGATCACAAGAGAGATATGGGAAGACATTCCACCTTGCTAAGTAAACGTGGGGTATGTGCTGAGCAAGAGGCTTCTAAATCAAGTTGTTGTCCAGGAAAGCATTCTGAAGACTATTGCTTCATGCCTTGAGGGATACAAAGGGTCATTTGTAGACTGGTGGAAAAATTTGCCCACCACAGGGAACGGGACTAGTGTTCTACATCATGAAATGTAGGAGGTGGCATTTGACAGCTGGTAGCATAGCCAGAGGTGAATATAACCTAAGTTACGTTGGAAAGTAAAAATGCCATTGAGTCAGTACAATTTGCAGTTGAAGGTAGAAGTCTAGAGACAAGACAAAACTGGGTTTAAAGATAAACTTTGACATACACCAGTCACGTGACAGTAATCACTTAAAAAACAAACAAACAAACAAAGCAAAAAACAAAAACAAAAACAAAAACCACTCTTCAAGTTTATTTTCCTTAGCACAGTGTTCTCCTGATTTGGTTATCTATTTATGTCCAGCAACTCCTCTCAAATGAAATGCCTTAAGACAACACATATTTAGTACTTCTCAGGGTCATTATGAATTAAGAATGTGTTATGGCTTAAATGAGGCCCTTGCTTCAAGGGTCTATCACATGGCTGCAACCAAAGTCAACCATGGTTGTGGTGCTATCTCAAGACTCCAGAAGCTCATTTACAGGTCTCTTGGCAGAGTTTGGTTCTTGCTGGCTGGTGACCAGAGACTCTCTGGAGTTCTTTACTATGTGTTGCCCTCCAAGGCAGTATATAGCTTCCTCAGAACCAGTGGAGATATGGTGTTGACTGGCAAGACAGAAAGGCCATTGAAGTGAATTCTGATCACTATGGCCCCATTCTGTTGGTCAGAATTCACAAGCTAGCCTACCCTTCTCAGGTTGACAGGGGTGGGTTGTTGGAGAGTAGGAGTGCATGGGAGGATGGGCATTTATACAAGAAAGAGAACACTAGGAAATCAAGCTGTGGGGATTCCATCTTTGATTTTGGTTTGCCTCTAATTTGTAGGCTAGACCTCCAGTCAATGTTAGAGCTATTGTTCTGCTGAATGGAGGGATGCTGAGCCAGAGGAGAAATGTTGAGCCAGAGGCAGAATGTAAGGTGGGTGGAAGAGTAAATAAGGTTAAATAAATAACTAAGAGTAAATAAGAGTAAATAATTTGGACAAGTCAAATGGCCTCCTGCCTCTGAGACACCATTTTGTCCTCAGCAAAATGTAAATACTTGGTCACAGGGGGGCAAATGAGGCAAAAAAAGTGCAAGCTTCAGTTTGTTTTCTGAGGGAGAAAACATAGCTCTCTCCAGCTTGCAGGGACAAACTGCTCTGGGCCATTTCTGTTGTGTTGATTAGGAGTCTGTCAGTCTGGTATCTTCAAGGATTTTAGTATTTGGCCCCTTGGAGACAATTTTAAAGAAATATATGAAATAATATATAAATAATTAAGAATTACATGGCTGGGAAAAACACAACGAGAAAGCTGCTTTTGGGAGTCCTTTAAAGTATGTCTAAGGCTTTTTTTAAAACTACCTTTGCTTCTAAGGATCCCGTGGCGGGTGGGCCTAGCTGAGAGAAAATTGGCTATACGTGGGAAATTTCACGCTCCTGATATTAAAATGGTAATAAAATCTCATCCGGCTCCCAAGGCTTAGAGCAGAGGGGATGTTTATGGTGGAGGGGGTTCCCCAACACAGGTGCACCTCACAGGTTGTGAGGTTTCCAGCCCTACAGGGCAGCTGGGGTTATGGACTCTGTGGCCTCCTGCTAGGGCAGTTCCTTCACTTTGGGAGAAAACACTCAGTTGTCCCGCCCTGGCGCCAGGCAGCTTCACTCCAGACTTCAATTGAATGGTGTCACACAAAGTGGGATTCACAGTCTGCGCTGGGGTGGTTTGCCCCAGGGAAGGTAAACAGCTGGGGAGGACATTTCTGCGGGTGGCAGTGTCCTCCCAAAGGTTAGCCAGGGATTGGGGATAGAACTTGGGAGTCAGCCTTTCACAAAGGCATGCTTCTCAGCAGGAAATGCGGGTGGGGCGGAGCAGTCCCGGGATAGAGACAAAGCTTCTTTGAATCCTTATCAGATGGCCTGGCCTCTTGCGAGAGGGGTACCTGGGACGCCAGGGCAGGGAGAAAACTCCAGTGTGTAATCTCATTACCCTCCCTGGCTCTGCCAACCTAGAGCGCACAGTCGCTTAGAGCCTACAGCTGCCCGCGCACTGAGTGTCCCTCCAGCCCAGGAGATCACCTCCTGCAGCGTCATTACCCATACTGGAGAGTCGTGGGTAGCCCAGGAGTACTTGGGACAGCCCAGACCAGATCCGGCCAACAGTCTCACCTTCCCAGACTGGCTGCTCCACCAAACTACAGCAGTCTTAGGAAACCTAATGAGAACCAGTTGTAGTAGCCGCTGGCATACATTCTCAGAGTCGCTGATTGGTCAGTGGCTGAGAGCTGTAGCCAATCAGCGCGGTTTTTGGGTCCGCATTACGGACCAAAGGTCCGAGTGGGCATCTGGCGGGCACAGTGGCCTGCAGAGACTCGAGGTGTGGAGGGCAGAGCCAGGGAGGAATGAGCATGTCTTGGGACCCCACAGCCAGGCGCCATCACCGCCTATCGCTGCTCCTGGTGCTCGTGCTGCTGTCACGAGCCGGGGCTCTGTGTCCTGTGGAGCTCTTTCCTTACGGGGAGTTGTGGGGAGATCGGCTGCCACGGGAGGGCGACGTTGAAAGCTCCCCGGCTGTGAAGTTATCAGTACCTCTACGCTTCTATGGTGTCCAGTTCAGCAACCTCTATGTAAGTTCAGCTCCCAGAGGTGCGTGGCTTGGTGTGGGGTTGTAGTTTCTTCCCAGGATGTGGAGCAACTAACCTCAACGTGTAACTGTCATCGCCGCTGGGGACTGGGCTTAGCGGTGGCGCTGCAGCTTCTTGATCCCTACTGTGGAGGAATAAGGATCATTTCAAGGGAGAGCTGGAACCGTCCCCCTCTACTTCAACTTCCCAGGCAGGAAGATGAAGTTGAGGCTGCTAGTGCGGTTCGTGTTTAGGGGCGGTGGGAGGCTGTGCACGCAGGCATAGCAATCTAATTAAGGACACGGTGCCCAAGGTGTGCAGTGGTGGAGAAAGATGAGTGGGTTCATGAGTGGCCGCACCTGTGGGTCGCAGTGCACTTGAGCACTGTCGCCAAAGTTGAGTTTGTTACCCTGAATGTGTCTCAACCTGCAAAGAGGAGGGAGTCTTCTTGACCCGAGTAGAACTCAGACCTTAGGTGCATTCGACTGGTGGTTGCCCACCACCACTTTGAGCGACCACCGTTTTGCCCTTTAAAAATGATTATGTGGGGCGGGATTCACGTGCCACCTCATGCAGATCAGAGAACAACCAGTTTTTTTTTTTTTATCCCACCGTCTGTCCTGTTGGGTCCTAAAACTCAAGTCATCAGGTTTGACAGCAGAGTGCCCTTACCTGCTGAACTGTCTCACCGCCCTGTGGTCTTATTGTAGGTGGGCACCAATGGCATCATCTCCACCCAGGACTTACCCAGGGAGACTTAATATGTCATTGATGATTTACCTACTGACTTCCCAGCCATCGCCCCATTCCTGGCTGACATCCACTCTAGTCACAGCAGTGGCTGGATCCTGTATGGAGGACACCTCCTGGGCTGTGCTGAGTCTGGCTGCTTGCTACCTGTGCACAGGCTTCCCGCTGACCCGGGTCCAGCTTCCCCACTACCCACTTCTTCCTGGCCACCTGGGAGCAAGTGGGCGCCTACGAGGAGGACAAGCTTGGGGCTGCATGGTCTGGAGAGGTAAGCGAGGGGTACCCTGCTGAAAAACAGAAGGGTTGGGCTTGAACAGGAAACTAAGACATTGGCTAAGAGGCATTCCCTTGATTCTGCTCCTCAACACTATGAAAATCGCTTAGTAAAATGAGGGATTAAGGTGCAGATACCAAAGACTCTGAGGGAACTTAAGGCACTTTACAGGTTTTTTTTCTTTTTTCTGGAATCACCTATAAGTACAGAAATATTTCTAATGTTATATTCATCAAAAAATTAAAAATTTGGGAAATTTAAAAAGGAACAACTTTTTTTTTTTTTTGTATGAGCTGGGTGTGGTGTCACTCACCTTCAATCCCAGCAGAGTCAGAGAGGCAAAGAGATCTCTGTGAGTTCTAGGTGAGCCTGGTCTACAAAGTGAGTTCCAGGACAAAATACAGAGAAACCCTGTCTGGAGAAACCAAAAATAACCCGTAGGTTCATGTGTACATTTCTAGTTATTTCTTTAATATTGTTGCCGTTGACAACAGTGGGTCCACAGTGCCCATATTATTGTTTCACTTGCTAGTTCTGCTGTTTAGTATGCTCTGGTCAGTGTATTTCTGTAACATTCATTACAACCGTATAAAATCTCACCCTTCCTTGTGGTCATTAATGTTGCTCCCGTGACATTTTTACTATAATCAATAGTATAAAACGCGTTATAAGGTTTTTATTTTATTCGTGTGTGTGTGTGTGTGTGTGTGTGTGTGTGTGTGTGTGTGTGTGTTTGTCTTTCTCTGTGTCTGCTTGTGTTGGTAGGGCCAGAAGATGGCTTGGGCCCCCTGAAGCTGGAGTTGTTACATACAGGCAGTTGTGAACTGCTTGACTGACAATGGATACAGAGATTTGAGCTAGCATGCTGAAAGGACTACTAGGTGCTGAGCCACCTCTTCAAAGCCAACACTGTTTAAAGTGTCAAAACACTGCAGAGCCTTAGCTGACATCACAGGAGAGTGAGCAAGCATGCCACGAACTTCTTAGTAAGTTCCTTGTAGCTTTCTCCACATTGCCTTTGTAACAGTTTACATACTTCTGTCTGCAGGAGCCTGCTTTGCAGTCTCCCTGGAGAAAACACCAACTCTGCTCTGGCTTTGGTCTTGGCAACATGTGAAGCGGGTATGGGTGGGTGAGGGTAAATGGCCTCATTCCTCCTGTAGGTAGAGACAGAGTCCTCTTGTGAAATTCCACCTGGGTGTAAAATGCCATAGACCTGGAGCAAATCTGTGTTTGCTTCTCCCCTAGTGCCTCTGAGCTACAGAAGTGATGTCTTCCCTAAGAGCTTGCCCATTGTTCCTGTGTTTGTTCTGTGAACTTAAAGGAAGAGACATGTTTTCCTAAAACCTGCACCAGCAGAGATGGAGAAATTGTTTTAAGTTTCAGTTTCTTACTTGACAGGTTAACATCCAGTTTTGTTTACTGACTAGCCTTGTAATGCCTTGGGTTTGACATCTCAATTACAGTTCAACAGAATACCTTCAACTCAAACACTGCCTCCTTGGCACAGGCCAGCCAGCTAGAGGGCTAGAGAAGACAGTCCCCACTGTTAAGTTTTATTCGCTCAGTCATTCATTCATACATTCTTTTTAAAACGTTTATCTAATATCATGTATAACAAGCTTATAGTGGAAAAAAATAAACTTTTCTAATACAAGCAACTAGGTCGCCAATTCTAATATTTATATTTTCTTACAGTCTTTGTAAAACTTTTTAATTTATGAGTGAGAGTGTGGGTGTGCATGCACATGTGTGCATATGCATGTGTGAACCAGAGGTCAACTTTAAATGTCTTTGCTTGGGAGACATCTTGTCTTTCTACTCAGGGTCTCTCTGGGACCTGGGGCTCCCCAGTTAGGCTAGGCTTGCTGGCCAGTGAGCCCTAGGGATCTGTTTGTTTTTCTCTCCAGGAAAGAGATTACAAGTGTGCTGCCACGACTTGCTTTTGATCTGGGTGCTGCCATTCAAATCAGGACTTCATGCACACACAGCAAGCACTTCATAGGCTGTGCTACCTTCCCAGCTTCTCCTGTAATGTTAAAAAACATCTATGTCACAGGGTTAGGTTTAGGAGCTAGGGTTTAGGGTTAGGAGTAAGGGGTTAGGGTTAGGGTTATATATGCTGAGAGTCATATATATCATATATAATCTCTATCTGAACATAGTTGATATTTGTTAATTCAGAAACTACTTTTACACATTTTCCTTATATCGGCACTGAAATAGACATAGACTCTAATCGGAATGCTCTTACTCTGAATGGCCTCACTTACATTTAGTAGGAACACTATTGATAACCTTTTCTTGTGGTAATATGGTAGGCTCTCCAGCTAGAGCTTCCGTCTAACCCATCTTGATTCAGGGATTCCATTAGGGTAGGTTTCAGTGAGCAAGCAGTTTCTCCAGGATAGAAGGCAGAGCATGTATCAGCCTGTGCGCTGGAGGTTAATGTACTAGGGGCATGGCAGGCACAGTGTCTTTCAGAAGAGCAGGGTTCTGGGATCTGATGCAGGAGCACTCAAGGGTAGAGACGTTGTCCCCTCTGAGGACTGCAGTTGGTTCCTGGAAGTAGGCAGCCTTGAACGATTTGAAGTGGGGAGTCTGACGTTTATGTTGTTCCTTTTGTTTTGCTTTTGATCCCCCCCACCCCCCATGCATCTCAGGTTGGCCTCAAACCTCATAATGGAGGATGGTCTTGAATCTCTGATCCTTTTGACCTGACTGACCTGTGCTGAGATAGTGGGTGTGCAGCATCACACCCTACCCATTTGATGGGAACTGAAACGAGAGTGCAGGCTGACCAGGCACTCTACTAGCTGAGCCACAGTCTTTCTGGTGACCTTAGTTAGTAAGGGTCGAAGGGCAAACTACTTAGACAACTGTTAAATAGTCTGTTTGTTCACACCATCAGACTTCTCTTTAAATTTTTAAAATTGTGTTTATGCACATGGGTCATATGCCTACACATGGTTGCATGCAGTGCCCATGGAATACCCTGGACCCGAGTACCTGCAGTTGTGAGCTGTCATGTGAGTGCTGGGAAATGAACATGGGTCCTCTGGAAGAAGAGCCAATGATCTCAACCAGGGAGCCATCCCTCTGCCCCCCTCTCCTTACCTTCTTGCAGGAGTGTTTTATACTGTCTTCTCGACACAGTCCCACAGGATAAGTACAGTTATAACTGTTTATATCACAGAAGAGAAAATAATTTCCAAATCTGCCTTAAGCGAGGCAAAGTCACCTTAGAAGACATACTTTTCCCCTTTCTTACACTTTTCATGCAAGACCCATTTTCTGTACACGAATCATATAAGTAGTTACAGTAACAATCGCTGTGCTTTTTCTGAAGACATCTAATAAATAAGGTTAGTGTTTTAGTGTTCATTGTGGCTTTGGTGCTGGGACAGTTCTTGGAGCCATATTCAGAGGAAGTGTGAACTGGAGTGAAGTTGCTGTGAAGGATGCTTCTGATGATAACCTCACGATGAAATTACTGTTCTGCTGCTCCCAAGGAAAATTCAGCTGAATTAGCTAGCCACTTGCAACAGAAAAAACAAACAAACAAACAAACAAAAATTAGAGCAAGAAGCATTTGCACTGAGGCTCCGGGGTCTTGAGGCTGCGGTGGGTCCCAAGTGTTTTAGTGTTTATTTGACGTGAAGGTTACAGCCCCAGAGAGATGAGTTTACTACTTAGGATTCGCATTTCATTAGCAACATTTCATTAGAAACAGTCTTTGACAGTTTCCTTTTGGTGTCCGTGCATGCGGTACCTGTGTCTCTGTGTGTGCCTGCGCATGTGTGCGCATGTGCAGGCACACACAGACATTCATGCATGGCTCACAATTGTGTGGAGATGCATGTGTGTGCAGACCAGAGAAGAACTTTGAGTGTCATTCCTTAGGGACTATCCACCTTTTAAAAATTATTTATTTGTTCTGCCTACGTGTGCATGCTTTGACACTGTGGTAGTCAGAACACAAATTCAGAGTCAGCTCTCTGCTAATCCCCCTTGATGGGGTCTGGGAATTGAGCTCTGGTCATCAGGCTTCAGAAGTATGTGCCTTTAGCCTGCTGAGCACTCTATCCAGCTCCCTTTCAAATCATTTCCAGGCACACCTCCCCCTGACCCAGTACTCAGCAGCTAAGCCAGGATTGATTGCTGGGTGACGAGGCTCTCGGAGTTGCCTTCCTTCTTATGGGACTACAGATCTGGGACTGACAGACACCATGACTGTTTTTGTTCAGTGTGTATTCATTCTAGGGATCAAACTCAGGTGCTTATGCTTGAATAGCCACTCCTCACACTGAACCATATTCCCAGCTCTTCCTTCAATTTTGCAGTTCTGGGACTTGAACACAAGTCCTCATGAAGGTTAGCTAAGTAAGTCCTTCATGAATGAGCAACACCCATAGGCACAGTAATTCTTTCATTACACCTTCCAGGTACTTGTGAAGTCAGGAACAAGGCAGAAAACACTTGCAGCAGTGGTCTTGGAAGACACAAGCCCTCGGTCTTCATTTTCTAAGCTGTAGATTGACATGGTAGTGCTGACTTTTTAGGGTTGTCATGAGAATTAACCAAGGCGATGTGTTGTTCCTGCCATGTAACGATCTTGTGGTAGAACTCCTTTATGTAAGGACTTGGTTGCTTTATTTCATTTTATTCTCTCTCTGTGTGTGCATGTATGTGTACGTATATGTTTACATGCTACATGTGAATATGTATGTCTATGTATGGTGTGTGTGTATGTAAATAATCTATGTTTATGCTGTATATGAAATTGTGTGTCTGCATGTTCATGATGTGTATGTATGTCTGCATTTGCGCATTATGTGTGTGTTTGTATGTGTTTGTGTGTGATGTGTGTGTCTGTGTATGGTATGTGTGTATGATGTGTGTATGTGCATGATGTGTGTGCTTGTGTGTGTCTGTATGGTGTGTTTATATGCATATGGTGTGTGCATGTTGTGTGTGAGTATGTGGTGTTTGTATGGTATGTGAATACTGCATTGAGGCCACTTGTGTGTGCATGATATTTATGTGGGGTGTGTGTATGGTATGTGTGTAGGACATGTATGGTATGTGTTTTTGTATGATCTATGTGTGCACGTAGCAGGGTGCACATGCAGAGATTGGGAGGAGATCCTCCCAGTACCAGTTCTCTCCTTTTACATGGGTTCCTGAAACTGAACTCGGATTTCAAGGCAAGGGATTTATTTACCTTTCGAGCCTTCTCTGGACCTCTTTATAAGTACTTTTTAAATGGAGGGTTTTCCAAATTACTGTTTTGGGTTTTTTCCCCTTTGTTTTTCTTATCTTTTTCTAGGGGAATTTGGTGGGGAAAATTCTGTAGCTTTCTTGTTTTTTAACTTTTCCAAACATCCATATTGTTCTTCAGATATTGCCATAGGCTGAATGGGCTTCAGGACTCGTTCCATTCGATGACGTTTTGAGCACAAGATGTGTTTTCAGTTACTCCTGTGGAAGGCTCTTCTGAATACTTTGAAGACCCTGGGATTGAACTCTTGCTTTGATAGATTTTATTTTATTTTTGAGGTAGATTTTGGCACATACCAATCTCCTTTGCCTGGAAGATTCTGTGATCTCTACATAGTTTTCTTACATCTGTTATAGTAATATTAATATTAGTCACTGGAAATGATATCAGAGGAATAATATCTTTACAGTGTGAAATATTTCTGCTCTCTTCATTCCCTCCAGGATGTTCACTTTGGGTGTGACAGAGTGTTCTACCTGGCATGCAAGAATGGCATGGTGCAACTGCATTACTAAAATGAACAAATGTACATTTAGTTAATCTGAGATTTCTTAAACTGTCACTTCATAGAGCAAAGAGGTTATGGCCGGAAGATCTGAGTAATGATGGGTACCGTTTTTTGTTGTTGTTGCTGTTGTGGTTGTTGTTGTTGTCGTCGTCGTCGTCGTCGTTGTTGCTCTGTGTATTTTTGGTGTCAGGGGAAGGCTGTTGTGTTCTCACTGGGGAGGAGGGTGTTATCTAGAACTGAGTTAGATAGTATGTCGAAGGTTTTTGTTGATGAGGAATTTCCTTTGGGTTGGAAGGACCACAGGAATGGAAACTGAGTGTGAGTGGTAGGAGAGCTTGCCCTAGTCTGGGCTGCATCCTGGGAGAGGGATGGGAGCGTGGAAGTTGCTTCAGAAAAGGATGGAAACATTGTATCTGTAGCCAGGAAGCAGAGAAAGATGGGTGTTGTTTCTAAGCTTTCTTTCTTCTTTGTATGCAGTGCAAGCCTGAGCCCAGGGAATGGTGGTGTCTATATTTAGGGTGGGTCTTCCCTCCTTAATTAATCTAATCAAGATACTTTATCAGAGACATGCCTGGTGACTGTTTCCTGGATGGTTATAGATAGCGTCAGATTGACAGCTAATAGTATGCATCAAGCTGGTCCCTGGATGCTTTAACATGGAATGGTGTGTGTTGAGTTGGTGCAGAGGTGACAGTTGTTGATCAAGAACTTTGGATTTAGCTGGAGCTTTTAATTTATGGAGCTAGAGTCCACAGGAACAGTTCGTGTGAAATTTACCACATGTCAGTGAAGACAGCGAGGATAGAGAATAACTAGATATATGAAAATGGGTTGAAGAAAACTGCTTAGGTGTCCTTGAAAACTACATATGAAGGAGGATACACTATGCCATCGTGAAAGCATTAGGCATTCTCTTAACTCTGCAGTACAGGGGTGAATTTGGAATACCCCAAGCACATCAGTGTCCCCATGGGAATGGGGAAAAAGTAACATACAACCAAACATCGGAGGCCAGAATCAGTGGCCTTACACTTTCAGAGAATGTATCCTTAAGGAAGACTGAGCATTGAACTTTGTCCCCCAGGAAGGAATCACCTCATTTCTTATTTTGTTATCATTTTGGTAAGGCTGAATAGTCAAATCCCTTGTTGTAAAGATATCATTCTGCTGGTTGATGTTTTACCCTTGTTGGATGGTATGTTTGAGAAGCCTTCTGGTTTTCTGTCTGAACAGGAAACTGGAGACCTTGCAGTTGGGCAACACTGACATGATCCTCTTTGTACTGCTCCCCAACCTGTGGAGAGATCCTCTCCTAGCTGGCACTCTCTCTTTCTCTTTGGGGAGGTTGGGAGGTCATGACTCTTGTACAGGTTTTGGCAGTGCAACTGAGGGCTTACCTTCAGAACCAGTGTGGAGGACTCTTGGAAAACGTGTCTCTGGGAATGTGAGGGCCTTTCCCTTTGGAAAAGAGTCAGACAGAGGGGATCTCTAAGGAGAGGCTCTTCAGGGCCTATGAAGTGGCCTCTTAGTAATTCTGTGTGGAATTCTGTAGCCCTGACAAGGGGTTCATGTGTGGCAGATTTCAAGCAGCTCAACTCTTCCGGAATGTACTTTGGGATCATAAACTATATTAAAAGGAAGTTTTTGTTGTTTTCTCCCCTGTTATTTGCCTCTTTTTGTGGGGATGAGAAAATTAAAAACTCGCCATCTGAAGTGAGTGCTTCGCCAAAAGGTGACACAGAAAAGACATAGAGCAAATAAGGCACTACATTTGCAGATCTCCAGGTTAAAAGTCAGGATCTCCCATCACAGCCTCCTCACTTCTCCCCAGACCTCCTCCCCACTGCCTTCTGATCTCCACATGCAGACATCCCTTATCATATGGAATTTCTCTATATTTAGAGCCTTGGTTCTCCCTTATCTTGTGAAGTTGATTGTGGCCACCATACCAGGAGCTTCCACAGTTGGTCATTTAAGGATGGGATTATTAGTTTGGCTTTTTATCTCCTACTTGAACTTTGTTGTGACTGAAATAAAGCTTTGGCAGCCTCTGGCCCTACCCTGACTGATGATGGATGACACATGTTCTTCATGTACCCGAGTTGGAAACGTAGAGGTTTTGACCTTTCTGGGGAGGGTCAAGCCCCGCAGATGACATACTTGAGGACTACAGCTGCAACAAATGTAGAATGTGGGGACTGAATTCATGAACTTTTTTTTGAAAAACAAGGAAGGTAAGCAGACTCTTCCTTTTAGATAATACAGAGGAGCTACAGAGTTTTTTTTTCTTGAAACCATATTAATATCTGCATTTCTTTGTCTTATTACCCAAACCTCAAAGCTGTACTTTAGCATTACGTGTCAGAAAGGTAAAAGTAACATTTGAGATGTTCTAGAACAAGGCAGAAAAAAACACAAGGACACATTCGTTCCTTGTATACAGTTTTGAGGTTCTTGCTGTGTCAGTTTGTCTTGTTTAGCAAAATGAAGAGGTAATGATACCAATAAGTGATTTTTTCTTCTTCTTGTCAACAACCTTCTTTATAAAGCGAGTATTTGTAAGAGAAATGTCTCCCCAGTTCCCTATTAAATTGTAAAGCATATTTGATCTAGTGAGAGAAGCCAACTACAGAGTCTAAGCCAGTGGAGCATCCCTTAACTAATTCTTTGGTGGAAGAAGGTGGTAATGGCAGAAAAGGTCCCTTTGAAACTCAGTAAATGAAATATCAGGGAGTAATTGCACAGTCACCCTGGTGTTAATTCAGACTCCAACTCTCATCTACGTCTGCTTTGGCTCCCACAGTGTTTATCTTCATTCATTGGCTGCCACTGTGATGCTACCCTACCCCACTCTGATGTCCTGGACACTCTCCTTTTTCTGTGGCCTCTGCCACCATGCCTGTCCCCAGTCACTCTCCTAAAATTCCAGTCCAAGCTGTTTTTCTCTCCTATAATTCAGGCTCTTGGGGCATAGTTTTTTGGCTCTGTCCTGACTGCAGCATCAAACATAATGTGGTTTAGCGGGTAGCCAACCCCGATGAATTAATATTCAGATGGGTTAGTGAGTGGAGGCCAAAGCCAAACCAGACAACCAACAGGAGCCAAATACATACTGGAAAACCAACATAGTGGGTCCCGAAGGATGGAAGGGGTTCCGCAGGGAATCATAGTCCTCGACCCCCAGGAGGCAGTGCTTGCTGGTTAGGATTTTCTTGGTGCAGGGAAATATGGACACAGCATCAAAGCACTTAGTAGGAGTGGGGACCCTTAAACACTGTGTAGAGGGCTTAGTGGAGCTGAGCCTGGGAAGGGAGATTGGGTCAGAGCAGGTGTCCTGGAATGGCTTGTTTGGTAGAGTTCAGATGACTGTCTATTGCAGGGGATGAGCTGTTGGGTCTGGCTGGCTTCCACCATCAATCATTGCCTGACCTTAAGCAAGCCCCTGGGTCTCTTTCTTCATCTGCAATGTGACAAGATAGTTCTGGTTGTAAAGAGATTGAAAAGGAAAGGGAGTTTGGCTGTGAAATCAGTAAGGATGCCTTTTGATCAGCTGCTTCCTTACTGAGTGTTGACTGCAGTAGGCAATGGGTGGATGCATAGATGGATGGATGCATGTCTTGCTGGATGCATGGATGCTGTATTCATGGATGGATGGATGCATGGCTGACTGGCTGGATGCATGCTGGATGGATGCATAGATGGATGGATAGATGCATGCTGGATGGATGCATAGATGGATGGATAGATGCATGCTGGATGGATGCATAGATGGATGGATAGATGCATGCTGGATGGATGCATAGATGGATGGATGGATGCATGCATAGATGGATGGATGCATGGCTTGCTGGATGCATGCTGGATGGATGCAAAGATGGATGTATGGATGTTGGATGCATGGATGGATAGATGGATTCATGGCTTGCTGGATGCATGGGTGGGTGCATGCATGGATGCTAATATGATATATGGATGTGAAAGCCGTTCAGACACAAAATAAAAACTGAGGGTATAGGAATGAGCAAGTCAATTTTGGTCCTTGTCCAGAACTCTCAAAGAGTTTGGACTGGAGATGTTTACAACCTTACCACTTTTAAATACACTGTTATAATGTTATTTGTTGAGAATTTCATACACTGATACAGTATATTTCAGTATATCCACTTGAATAATCCCTTGAATACAGAGAAGCCTACTCATGAGTGAGGGGCCACCACTGCAGTATGGTCCACTCACTAGGGACCATACCCCTAAAGAAAACCCTCCCCTAGCAGTTCTCAAGTGACAGAATCTTCTCAGCTGCAGGCAGGGGCTTCAGTGCCCTACCACATCCGTGCGGGAATGTTGAGTGGTTTGCTCTTCTGCTGGACACCAACTGCACTGAGTTTGTAAGTTCAACGACCATATCATGAGAACATGTCATTGTTTTGATCCAACTCCTTCCGACCTTTGGCTCTTAAACTCTTTCCACCTCTTTTCTTTCCAATATTCCCTGAGCCTTGAGGTAACTTGATACGGTGGGAGCTTCTGTGGCTGAGCTCTCCACAGAGAGTTCATTCTCAATACTCTGACTAGTTACGAATGTGCATTAACTACCATCCACTGTATGAAGATGCTCCCCCAATGACCACCGAGAGCTGTGTTAATCTTTGAGCTTGTAACTGGTATAGTTTGATACTATATATCCATTTAAGAAAATAGTAGTTATGGTTCACTCCCAGGGCTTATGAGCCTCTCTGCCATAGTTTCCTGACCAGATTTACAATGCCAGGCAAAAGTTTCCTCTTGTAGTGCAGACCTTGAATCCACCCAGAAAATGATTGGTGATCCTCAATGCATTCCTGCCATTTATGGAGCACCCATGACTACATCTTGACAGGGCTTTTGTTATGTAGCCCTGAGTAGTCACAGTGGAGTGAGAATAGTCTGCATAGCAACTTCTAGCATCATAAAGCTAGCAGGGGTGGAAGCTTCCTGCTAAGTACTGTGCAGGCAGGTCTGTGTGATTTCTTCAAGTTCTTTGACCTACTTGTGTGGTGTCATCAGCTATAGGATCTTACCATCACATTCTGATGGGTAGCCCTGAGCAATGAGAATTGACAACTCTGGTATCATCTCTGTGACATCCTCGACCAACAACTTGAGAGCAAGGTGTCCTACATCTAGCTCTGGACTTTTTGAGAACTTGTAGCCAATGGAAGGAGAATTACCCACCTTGTAACGTTCATTGTAAGTTGGCAAGTAGCTTTTCATATGGCTTTTGTATTTTAATGTTCATGGACGTTTTACCTACTTGTATGTCTGTGTGAGGCTGTCAGAAGTCCTGCAACTGAAGTTACAAGCAGGGGTGAGTTACCATGGGTGAGTAGGTGCTGGAAATTGAACCCAGGACCTCTGGAAGAGCAGCCTGTGCCCTTAACTGTCCGTCTCTCTGGCCCTTCATATGGCTTTTTCAAATATCCTTAGTGTTAGTTAGTTCTTCTTCATCCTCTTCCCTGCAATCCTAAAGATTTTAAACCAGTGTTTCATTTATGCATTATGTAACTATTGATCTACATTGGTAGAAAAGATTAAAAAAACACATGGTTTACAAAATTATATTTGTAATTTGAAGACGGAATTCTAAAGGCGATTATGTTCAAAACCAACATGGGGAAATCCTAAAAAGGATCTGGCCTCCGCCCCCTTGTTGGAACACTTTACCTGTGTTCTGATTTTCTTCTTTTGTTTATTTCTTTGTTTATGGGTGTCTTCAATTCCTTTTTGTCCACAGCTGAACACTTTCCAGGCTGTTCTGGCATCTGATGAATGTGATTCCTATGCCCTCTTTCTCTATCCTCCCAATGGTCTTCAGTTTTTGGAACTCACCCCAAAGAATCCTACAGTGTCCAGCCGCAGCTTCCTGCTAAGGTGGGATTCTGCCAAGGGGAAGCAGATGATGTGAAGAGAAAAGCCCTGTATTTCAGCCTGACTAACAGTGAGCAGTCGGTGAAGAATCTCTACCAGTGAGTAATGTGGAGTGTGTGACTGTGCTATGCACTGGAAGGACATTTAGGAGGGACACTATCTCTAGTGGCCAAAAACCATTTGATAATAACCTCTGATGGCTTCTAAGAAAGGCGTTGGTTGAAAACCAAGAGCTAAGCTGGACCTCTGGAGCTTCAGGCTGTCCAATATTTAAAAGATTCTTTCTTTTTCCTGCACTATCTGTCAGGGATAGAAACCAGAACCAGCAGTGATTGTATGTTTTTGCAGAAGTACTGGGGCTTGCTGTGAAAAACATTGTTCTTGGGGCTACATAAAAATATCCAGGCATAACTAACTGCCTCAGTGGGCGCTTTTCAGGTTAATGATTTCTGGAGAGGAGGCATCATGATTCAGTCTTTCAAACAGGTATTGTTAAGGATTAAATTATGGGGCGGAGGTAGATGAGGCTTTTATTCGTCTCAGGTTTCTTTTGGCACCATCACCAGAAATCATGCTGACTGGTTTACCCACAGCGTTGCCAGAGACAAATCCATTTCTTAGTCTCCCCAGTGGGTTATTCTGCTAGTGCTGCAATAGGTTATTCTGCAGATGTCTGTCCAGTTGGTGCTCCTAAGAGACTATTGACTTCAAGTGGGCTCTTTTGTCTTTGTATTTTACAATACTAGCTTAGCCCACAGTAGTTACGTTGTGGCTTCCCATAGTTGCTTCTCAGTCAAACTAGATCATGGGCAGATAGAGTGACAGAGCAAAAATTTGCCGATCACTTTATCTGCAGAGCATTGTGATAAAACCCTTGCAGATATTATCTTAATTAAAACTTTCTCAACTTATAGGTGGTAAGTATAACTATCTTCCCAGTTTTTCCAATAGTCTTACCGAAATTATGAAAGGTGCTTATGTCAGAAGTAAATGGCCGAGCCATAGTCAATACATCTCTGAAGTATGGATACAGGGGTGATCTCTTATGCAGAGTAGATAGGGTGTTTCTTACTTGGATTTCACGTTACCTGGTTGTTTGTATTTTGGTTCATTTTATCAATCACTCCGGTTACACTCACTCTGCACCTCTCCTGCAATTTTGATATTTCTGGAAAGCATCAAAGGAGGCAGTGAAGAACCGGAGTGAATGGATGATAGTGTGTGTGTTGGGTGTGTGTGTGTGTGTGTGTGTGTGTGTGTGAGTGTGTGTTTGTGTGTGCAAGCGCGCTTGCACGTGCGTGCATGTGCATGCATGTGTGTGTGAGCAGGTGTATGAAGGCTTTTATGGCTCTAGTAGGGAAACACAACTTTCTCCTCACATGCTTTTTGCACACACACACACACACAGGCACAGACACACGGGCACAAACATGCACACGCACGGCTTCTTATGGCTATGCAGGTACCAATTCTCATTCTAATACTCTGTGATTCTTGGTCCTTCCCAGATGCTGATGGTGTCCAGGTGCTCTGCCTTTAAAAATTATAGTATTTCAAGCACTCAGCCCTATTTCCAAGGGCTCTACATACAAGTGTCCCCTCCTGTTCTGTGATCCGTACTGAGTCTTGGTTTCCATCTCACCTGCTCTGTAGTGTAGACTCTAGAACAGACTTAGCAGTTGGCCTCTATCCTTTCTCCTCTAACCTCTTACCCTCTAGCTTAAAGACTCTTTCTCCCCAGGTTGTACCTAGAGCCCCTTGGAAGGAGGGCTGAGTGCTTGAAATACTACAATTTTTAAGACACAGGCGTGTGCCAGAAAGGAGCAGTGTGAGACATGACCAGAGTGATTGACAGATTTGGTGTGCCTCACCCTTAATAAAATGAGACAAACTACAGACAATGGAATAACATAAAATGCAAGTCAGAATTATCCTACCACTACTCTGAGTGACAACTCTGCTACCTCCCCTTTCAGCGTGGGCTTTGCCTCCCATTCAGTGTTTCCATACTTAACACTGTCTCTTAGGCTTCTTTTCCTGTCAGTATCATTGTCTTAAGGGTTGAAACATTGCATCACACATGCCCAGAGGACAACATTTGTAAACTAAAGTAGCTCAGGATCATGGTCCTAGCTCCCTCTGGATGCTTTGCTGTGCCCCTCCAAGTAGAAGAACATTTTCCTAGTCCTGGAATCTCTTCCTCCAACAGAGGTCATACATTATTCATGTTTGCAGGCCTCTTCTGAAACATATGCATATTCAGGTAGGGAAGAGAGTAGTTCCTGGGAAGGGATTAGTCACAGGCAGGCCAGCATGTCTGTTCTGTTTTGTGATACAGTTTTTCTTTCTAGGAGACAAATTCAATCTGTGAGCATTCATAAACGACCTCAGTGTGGAGGGTAAATTAACTGTTTAGATTCCCACCAGGCGATGTGGCAAATGCCAGGATATTGATTTATGTCTCATTAGAAGGCATTTATTTTGCTCCACTCTTGCATGTTTTGTATTTTCTTACTCTTTGAAGCTTTGAAGCTGTCCACTTCCAAACTCAAGAGGTTTCCCAGCTGCAATACCCTGCTGTGGGATGTGCTGGGGCTCCAGGGTCTCTTCTTACTGATTGGGTTCAATTTTTAAAATTACATTACTGTGTGGGAGTTGGGGGTTGGAGGCAGCTGGTGGAGGTGTCTGGGTCGGAATCCAGTTTGTCAGAGTTTGTGCTCTCCCCCACCACGTGGATTCTGGTTATAGCTCTAAGCTGTTGTAGGTAAGTGGCTCTCCCTGCTAAGTCATTTTTTCAGCCTGGAGTTTTGTCTTCTGTGGTGTGTTTTATTTGCAACCCTAATTTCTATATGCACCAACTGAGGGCAAGAGTTGAAGCTCTGCTGGTAGAACATTGCCTTGAGGACACAAAGCCCAGAGTTTTGACCTTGGTGCCACACAAACAGGGTTTAGTATCACACCTGGTATCCCAGTGTTTGGGAGGTGCAGGCAGGAGGAATAGAAGCTCAAGGTTATCATCAGCTACATGAGACTGTGTCTCAAAAAATGAAAAGAAACCTTAGCAATTGAATATAACAAATCACAGAAGGGACGAACACTGACCTGATTGGGGAGGAGAGGGTTTATTTGGTTTACTGTCCTGGGTCGCAGAGTGCATTAGGGGAGCCAAGGCAGGAACTAAAGGAAGACAGGAACCTAGAAGGAGGCAGGAACTGGAGCAGAAGCCATGGAGGAACATTATTATTGGCTTGGTTCCTCTGTCTTACTCAGCCTGATTTCTTACACAACCAGAGATGGTACCCTAGGGTGGTATCACCCCTAGTGAACTGCTCTTCCTCCCACCAATCATTAACCAAGAAGACGCCCCTCCCCCAGACTTGCCTTCAGGCCTGTGTGATTGAGGCAATCTCTTCTCAAGTCTGCATCAGGGTAGCAGAATCCAGCCAGTGCAGCAGAGTATCATGAATACACTTGGGTACAGGTAGTGGCTAGTGGACAGTGCACAGAATGAAAGAGAGATAGAGAACTGAAGAAAACCTCAACTCTCTTCATTATTGCAGTAGAAACTGAGACTAGAATGATGAATACTTGCCCCAGTGAACAAAGATCTCGTTATATGATTCAGTGGATCTTAATACCTCTTTTTAGCCATTCCCTCTTATTCTTGATTGTTGACTTTTGAGGAAATTACATAGTCTGGAATAATTTGAGCTTTGGTATTTCGTGCAAACACAGGTTTGATATCATTGGCTAGGTCCCGTTTTCAGAGTCATTTTTTTTCTCCATCTTTATTAAATTGGGTATTTTTTATTTACATTTCTTTTTTTTTTTTTATTAACTTGAGTATTTCTCATATACATTTCAAGTGTTATTCCCTTTCCCGGTTTCCGGGCAAAATCCCCCTCCCCCCTCCCCTTCCTTATGGGTGTTCCCCTCCCAACCCTCCCCCCATTTCCGCCCATCCCCCATAGTCTAGTTCACTGGGGGTTCAGACTTAGCAGGACCCAGGGATTCCCCTTCTACTGGTGCTCTTACTAGGATATTCATTGCTACCTATGGGGTCAGAGTCCAGGGTCAGTCCATATATAGTCTTTAGGTAGTGGCTTAGTCCCTGGAAACTCTGGTTGCTTGGCATTGTTGTACTTTTGGGGTCTCGAGCCCCTTCAAGCTCTTCCAGTTCTTTCTCTGATTCCTTCAACGGGGGACCTATTCTCAGTTCAGTGGTTTGCTGCTGGCATTCGCCTCTGTATTTGCGGTATTCTGGCTGTGTCTCTCAGGAGCGATCTACATCCGGCTCCTGTCGGTCTGCACTTCTTTGCTTCATCCATCTTGTCTAATTGCGTGGCTGTATATGTATGGGCCACATGTGGGGCAGGCTCTGATTGGGTGTTCCTTCAGTCTCTGTTTTAATTTTTGCCTCTCCCTTCCCTGCCAAGGGTATTCTTTTTCCTCATTTAAAGAAGGAGTGAAGCATTCACATTTTGATCATCCGTCTTGAGTTTCGTTTGTTCTAGGGATCTAGGGTAATTCAAGCATTTGGGCTAATAGCCACTTATCAATGAGTGCATACCATGTATGTCTTTCTGTGATTGGGTTAGCTCACTCAGGATGATATTTTCCAGTTCCAACCATTTGCCTACGAATTTCATAAACTCGTTGTTTTTGATAGCTGAGTAATATTCCATTGTGTAGATGTACCACATTTTCTGTATCCATTCCTCTGTTGAAGGGCATCTCGGTTCTTTCCATTTTCTGGCTATTATAAATAAGGCTGAAATGAACATAGTGGAGCACGTGTCTCTTTTATATGTTGAGGCATCTTTTGGGTATATGCCCAAGAGAGGTATAGCTGGATCCTCAGGCAGTTCAATATCCAATTTTCTGAGGAACCTCCAGACTGATTTCCAGAATGGTTGTACCAGTCTGCAATCCCACCAACAATGGAGGAGTGTTCCTCTTTCTCCACATCCTCGCCAGCATCTGCTGTCACCTGAGTTTTTGATCTTAGCCATTCTCACTGGTGTGAGGTGAAATCTCAGGGTTGTTTTGATTTGCATTTCCCTTATGACTAAAGATGTTGAACATTTCTTTAGGTGTTTCTCAGCCATTCGGCATTCCTCAGCTGTGAATTCTTTGTTTAGCTCTGAACCCCATTTTTTAATAGGGTTATTTGTTTCCCTGCGGTCTAACTTCTTGAGTTCTTTGTATATTTTGGATATAAGGCCTCTATCTGTTGTAGGATTGGTAAAGATCTTTTCCCAATCTGTTGGTTGCCGTTTTGTCCTAACCACCGTGTCCTTTGCCTTACAGAAGCTTTGCAGTTTTATGAGATCCCATTTGTCGATTCTTGATCTTAGAGCATAAGCCATTGGTGTTTTGTTCAGGAAATTTTTTCCAGTGCCCATGTGTTCCAGATGCTTCCCTAGTTTTTCTTCTATTAGTTTGAGTGTGTCTGGTTTGATGTGGAGGTCCTTGATCCACTTGGACTTAAGCTTTGTACAGGGTGATAAGCATGGATACATGTTGCCCTCCAGTTGAACCAGCACCATTTGCTGAAAATGCTATCTTTTTTCCATTGGATGGTTTTGGCTCCTTTGTCAAAAATCAAGTGACCATAGGTGTGTGGGTTCATTTCTGGGTCTTCAATTCTATTCCATTGGTCTATCTGTCTGTCTCTGTACCAATACCATGCAGTTTTTATCACTATTGCTCTGTAATACTGCTTGAGTTCAGGGATAGTGATTCCCCCTGAAGTCCTTTTATTGTTGAGGATAGCTTTAGCTATCCTGGGTTTTTTGTTATTCCAGATGAATTTGCAAATTGTTCTGTCTAACTCTTTGAAGAATTGGATTGGTATTTTGATGGGGATTGCATTGAATCTGTAGATTGCTTTTGGTAAAATGGCCATTTTTACTATATTAATCCTGCCAATCCATGAGCATGGGAGATCTTTCCATCTTCTGAGGTCTTCTTCAATTTCTTTCCTCAGTGTCTTGAAGTTCTTATTGTACAGATCTTTTACTTGCTTGGTTAAAGTCACACCGAGGTACTTTATATTATTTGGGTCTATTATGAAGGGTGTCGTTTCCCTAATTTCTTTCTCGGCTTGTTTCTCTTTTGTATAGAGGAAGGCAACTGATTTATTTGAGTTAATTTTATACCCAGCCACTTTGCTGAAGTTGTTTATCAGCTTTAGTAGTTCTCTGGTGGAACTTTTGGGATCACTTAAATATTCTATCATGTCATCTGCAAATAGTGATATTTTGACTTCTTCTTTTCCGATCTGTATCCCCTTGATCTCCTTTTGTTGTCTGATTGCTCTGGCTAGAACTTCAAGAACTATATTGAATAAGTAGGGAGAGAGTGGGCAGCCTTGTCTAGTCCCTGATTTTAGTGGGATTGCTTCAAGTTTCTCTCCATTTAGTTTAATGTTAGCAACTGGTTTGCTGTATATGGCTTTTACTATGTTTAGGTATGGTCCTTGAATTCCTATTCTTTCCAGGACTTTTATCATGAAGGGGTGTTGAATTTTGTCAAATGCTTTCTCAGCATCTAATGAAATGATCATGTGGTTTTGTTCTTTCAGTTTGTTTATATGATGGATCACGTTGATGGTTTTCCGTATACAAAACCATCCCTGCATGCCTGGGATGAAGCCTACTTGATCATGGTGGATGATTGTTTTAATGTGCTCTTGAATTCGGTTTGCCAGAATTTTATTGAGTATTTGTGCGTCGATATTCATAAGGGAAATTGGTCTGAAGTTCTCTTTCTTTGTTGTGTCTTTGTGTGGTTTAGGTATAAGAGTAATTGTGGCTTCGTAGAAGGAATTCGGTAGGGCTCCATCTGTTTCAATTTTGTGGAATAGTTTGGATAATATTGGTATGAGGTCTTCTATGAAGGTTTGATAGAATTCTGCACTAAACCCGTCTGGACCTGGGCTCTTTTTGGTTGGAAGACCTTTAAAGACTGTTTCTATTTCCTTAGGAGTTATGGGGTTGTTTAACTGGTTTATCTGTTCCTGATTTAACTTCGATACCTGGTATCTGTCTAGGAAATTATCCATTTCCTGAAGATTTTCAAATTTTGTTGAATATAGGTTTTTATAGTAAGATCTGATGATTTTTTGAATTTCCTCTGAATCTGTAGTTATGTCTCCCTTTTCATTTCTAATTTTGTTAATTTGGACACACTCTCTGTGTCCTCTCGTTAGTCTGGCTAAGGGTTTATCTATCTTGTTGATTTTCTCAAAGAACCAACTTTTGGTTCTGTTGATTCTTTCTATGGTCCTTTTTGTTTCTACTTGGTTGATTTCAGCTCTGAGTTTGATTATTTCCTGCCTTCTACTCCTCCTGGGTGTATTTGCTTCTTTTTGTTCTAGAGCTTTTAGGTGTGCTGTCAAGCTGCTGACATATGCTCTTTCCTGTTTCTTTCTGCAGGCACTCAGCGCTATGAGTTTTCCTCTTAGCACAGCTTTCATTGTGTCCCATAAGTTTGGGTATGTTGTATCTTCATTTTCATTAAATTCTAAAAAGTTTTTAATTTCTTTCTTTATTACTTCCTTGACCAGGTTATCATTGAGTAGAGCATTGTTCAATTTCCACGTATATGTGGGCATTCCTTCCTTATTGTTATTGAAGACCAGTTTTAGGCCGTGGTGGTCCGATAGCACGCATGGGATTATCTCTATCTTTCTGTACCTGTTGAGGCCCGTTTTTTGACCAATTATATGGTCAATTTTGGAGAAAGTACCATGAGGAGCTGAGAAGAAGGTATATCCTTTTGCTTTAGGATAGAATGTTCTATAAATATCCGTTAAGTCCATTTGGCTCATGACTTCTCTTAGTCTGTCGACATCACTGTTTAATTTCTGTTTCCATGATCTGTCCATTGATGAGAGTGGGGTGTTGAAGTCTCCCACTATTATTGTGTGAGGTGCAATGTGTGTTTTGAGCTTTATTAAGGTTTCTTTTACGTATGTAGGTGCCCTTGTATTTGGGGCATAGATATTTAGGATTGAGAGTTCATCTTGGTGGATTTTTCCTTTGATGAATATGAAGTGTCCTTCCTTATCTTTTTTGATGACTTTTAGTTGGAAATTGATTTTATTTGATATTAGAATGGCTACTCCAGCTTGCTTCTTCTGACCATTTGCTTGGAAAGTTGTTTTCCAGCCTTTCACTCTGAGGTAGTGTCTGTCTTTGTCTCTGAGGTGTGTTTCCTGTAGGCAGCAGAATGCAGGGTCCTCATTGCGTATCCAGTTTGTTAATCTATGTCTTTTTATTGGGGAGTTGAGGCCATTGATATTGAGAGATATTAAGGAATAGTGATTATTGCTTCCCTTTATATTCATATTTGGATGTGAGGTTATGTTTGTGTGCTTTCATTCTCTTTGTTTTGTTGCCAAGACGATTAGTTTCTTGCTTCTTCTAGGGTATAGCTTGCCTCCTTATGTTGGGCTTTACCATTTATTATCCTTTGTAGTGCTGGATTTGTAGAAAGATATTGTGTAAATTTGGTTTTGTCATGGAATATCTTGGTTTCTCCATCAATGTTAATTGAGAGTTTTGCTGGATACAGTAACCTGGGCTGGCATTTGTGTTCTCTTAGGGTCTGTATGACATCAGTCCAGGATCTTCTGGCCTTCATAGTTTCTGGCGAGAAGTCTGGTGTGATTCTGATAGGTCTCCCTTTATATGTTACTTGACCTTTTTCCCTTACTGCTTTTAATATTCTTTCTTTATTTTGTGCGTTTGGTGTTTTGACTATTATGTGACGGGAGGTGTTTCTTTTCTGGTCCAATCTATTTGGAGTTCTGTAGGCTTCTTGTATGTCTATGGGTATCTCTTTTTTTAGGTTAGGAAAGTTTTCTTCTATGATTTTGTTGAAGATATTTACTGGTCCTTTGAGCTGGGAGTCTTCACTCTCTTCTATACCTATTATCCTTAGGTTTGATCTTCTCATTGAGTCCTGGATTTCCTGTATGTTTTGGACCAGTAGCTTTTTCCGCTTTACATTATCTTTGACAGTTGAGTCAATGATTTCTATGGAATCTTCTGCTCCTGAGATTCTCTCTTCCATCTCTTGTACTCTGTTTGTGAAGCTTGTATCTACAGCTCCTTGTCTCTTCTTTTGGTTTTCTATATCCAGGGTTGTTTCCATGTGTTCTTTCTTGATTGCTTCTATTTCCATTTTTAATTCCTTCAACTGTTTGATTGTGTTTTCCTGGAATTCTTTCAGGGATTTTTGCGATTCCTCTCTGTAGGCTTTTACTTGTTTATTAATGTTTTCCTGTGCTTCCCTAAGTGTGTTCATGTCTTTCTTGAAGTCCTCCAGCATCATGATCAAATATGATTTTGAAACTAGATCTTGCTTTTCTGGTGTGTTTGGATATTCCATGTTTGTTTTGGTGAGAGAATTGGGCTCCGATGATGGCATGTAGTCTTGGTTTCTGTTGCTTGGGTTCCTGCGGTTGCCTCTCGCCATCAGATTATCTCTAGTGTTACTTTGTTCTGCTATTTCTGACAGTGGCTAGACTGTCCTATAAGCCTGTGTGTCAGGAGTGCTGTAGACCTGTTTTCCTCTCTTTCAGTCAGTTATGGGGACAGAGTGTTCTGCTTTCGGGTGTGTAGTTTTTCCTCTCTACAGGTCTTCAGCTGTTCCTGTGGGCCTGTGTCTTGAGTTCACCAGGCAGCTTTCTTGCAGCAGAAAATTTGGTCTTACCTGTGGTCCCGAGGCTCAGGTTCGCTCGTGGGGTGCTGCCCACGGGCTCTCTGCAGCGGCAGCAACCAGGAAGACCTGTGCCGCCCCTTCCGGGAACTTCAGTGCACCAGGGTTCCAGATGGTCTTTGGCTTTTTCCTCTGGCGTCCGAGATGTGTGTGCAGGGAGCAGTCACTTCTGGTTTCCCAGGCTTGTCTGCCTCTCTGAAGGTTTAGCTCTCCCTCCCACGGGATTTGGGTGCAGAGAACTGTTTATCCGGTCTGTTTCCTTCTGGTTCTGGTGGTGTCTCAGTCACAGGGGTCCTGCCGCTCCTGGGCCCTCCCCCACGGGAGCCCAGAGGCCTTATACAGTTTCCTCTTGGGCCAGGGATGTGGGCAGGGGTGAGCAGAGTTGGTGGTCTCTTCCGCTCTGCAGCCTCAGGAGTGCCCACCTGACCAGGCGGTTGGGTCTCTCTCTCACCGGGTCTGGGAGCAGAGAGCTGCTGCGGGCCGGGATCCGCGGGTGTGGGACTTCCGGTAAACACAGAACGTGCCCGGTCCTAGAGAAATTCTGCTTTCCTGTGTCCCAAGCTCACCAGGCAGCTTTCTTGCAGCAGAAAATTTGGTCTTACCTGTGGTCCCGAGGCTCAGGTTCGCTCGTGGGGTGCTGCTCACGGGCTCTCTGCAGCGGCAGCAACCAGGAAGACCTGTGCCGCCCCTTCCGGGAACTTCAGTGCACCAGGGTTCCAGATGGTCTTTGGCTTTTTCCTCTGGCGTCCGAGATGTGTGTGCAGGGAGCAGTCACTTCTGGTTTCCCAGGCTTGTCTGCCTCTCTGAAGGTTTAGCTCTCCCTCCCACGGGATTTGGGTGCAGAGAACTGTTTATCCAGTCTGTTTCCTTCTGGTTCCGGCGGTGTCTCATTTATTTACATTTCAATTGTTATTCCCTTTCCTGGTTTCTAGGCCAACATCTCCCTAACACCTTTCCCCTCCCACTCTATATGTGTGTTCCCCTCCCCATCCTCCTCCCATTACCACCCTCCCCACAACAATCACGATCACTGGAGGTTCAGTCTTGGCAGGATGAAGGGCTTCCCCTTCCACTGGTGCCCTTACTAGGCTATTCATTGTTGCCTATGCGGTTGGAGCCCAGGGCCAGTCTTTGAGTAGTGACTTAGTCACCTGAAGCTCTGGTTGGTTGGCATTGTTGTTCATATGGGGTTTCAAGCCCCTTCAAGCTCTTTCAGTCCTTTCTCTGATTCCTTCAATGGGGGTCCCATTCTCGGTTCAGTTGTTTGCTGCTGGCCTTCACCTATGCATTTGCCATATTCTGGCTGTGTCTCTCAGGAGAGATCTACATCTAGTTCCTGTCAGCCTGCACTTCTTTGTTTCATCCATCTTATCTAGTTCGGTGGGTGTATATATATGGGCCACATGTGGGGCAGGCTCTGAATGGGCGTTCCTTCATCCTTCCAGAGCCTTCCTAACCCGAGCTTTCTCTTAGGGTTAGGAGTCATCTTACTCATGGCTGTCCTCTTCACAGCAAGCGTACCATTGACACTGAGATAGTAGGTGACTGAGCTGGCAAGAGTAGTGCCACATCCCAGCAGAAGATCTTAAGTTTCCGGATAGCTGGGACTATCTGGTGAGACTCCTCTAAGAAAAGAGATTCTTGGGAACTAACAGGGTTTCATGGTCTACTCTACAAAGAAAATGAAGATGTGTTCCCAAATACTGAGCCTCATTTTGATTAATACATTTGTATCTTACCTATGTTGAACTTTTGCTCAAAAATTGTTTTAGACTTGGTCATTAAAAAGTACTGATAGATCTATCATCCTCTGTCATTAATATATTAGTCCATGTGAGTCAGAGTACACAGAGATGTTTGGAAGACAAAGTTTCGTGTTAGCATGAAATTCTTGCCGTGGCTTTGCCAACTTTTGGCTGTATGATCTGAAGATTAGCTAACCTCTCAAAACCAACTTTTTCCTCACTAAGAACTAGCACAGCTACCACCCCTATCTTGCAGAGCACAGTGAAGACTGATAAGCACTGGTGTAGGCTCGGCTTGTAGAAATCAGTACTATTTAAGTGTTTTAGGAATGTTAAGCTTAAGTAAGCTTGAGTCTGATTTAAGTTTTCATTCATGTCAAGAAAGCATAAAATATTCTTGCATTCCATGTTTGCTCTCAAGACAGCCAGGTTTTTGAGAGAATATTTGATTTGGGCTTCTGGAGCAGACATATAACCTGATGGCTTAGTGTTCCATACACAATGCCAGACAAAAGGCAGCTTATAACAAAGTTCCTGTACGGTATTTATCTCAGTTACTTAGAAGCTTTGCTTCTGTTTGACATAGCATGGAAAGTTTGACTTTGATCGTTAAAGTCTTATGATTTCAATATGAATTCTGAAGGAGGATGAATGGACTGGTTACAATCCACTCTTTCCTCTGTTCTTAGACTAAGCAACCCGGGGATTCTTGGGGCGTGGGCTTTTCACATCAGCAGCAGGCTGGCCCTCGACAATGTCTGGCCAGTCACGGTCAGAGGTGACCATTCCACAGCCTGCTCCTCAGCGCTGGAGCACTCCTTCAACCATGCTGCAGCCCTGGAGATCTGTACTGAGGACAGGTGCAATTATCACAAGGAGAATGGAGAGGATGTAGAATACCCACCAATTGAACCGGGGAAGGCCCTGGAAGACCACAGCAGAATCGATGTATTGATGTGTCTTTCAAATCAAAGGATAATTCGAGCTTTGTGGATGTTGGCACCACGTCTCCAGATTCTGATCACGCTTCTCCTTTGCCACACCCAGCACCTGGTAACTGGCCATCCTACCGGGAAACAGAATCGGCTTCTCCGGTCTGTCAAATCAAAAAGGGGCCAGCTGTGGGAGAGGTAGAGGTCCTGGATTTCAAGGACCCAGCATTGGTTTTGGATCCAATGGGCACCAGAACCCCAGCTCCTCCACAGGCAGATGCAGGCTTTCCTAACTCTCTTGGGAACAGAAACACCAGGTTCTATCCAGAGGCATGGCCAGTGCTTTCACAGCCAGATGTTCCTGTCGCTCCTTTGGAAGGTGAAATCCTTCCTAATTACCCCGATTCTGGTACATGCCACCCCTGAGTGGAAGGAGGTATGTGGTAGGACTGGATGACCACGTGAGTTCTAAAGCTCAAGGCAAGTGCATTGAAAAACTGGGCATTTGAGGTTTTGTTTAAAGAAAATATAGCAGAGTTGACAAACTAGATATGGTCATTCACCTGGGCCCATCCCTGTACCGGGCAGGCTGGAACAGGCTGGGGCAGGCTAGGGCAGGCAAGGGCAGGCTGAGACAGAAAGATTGTGTAGGTTCAAGAGTAGCCTGGGCCATATAGAGAATTCTAGGCCAGCCTGGATTATACAGCCAGCTCTCCTCCCAAGTGTAATAAAAATTTCGGTTTGCAAGTTCAGAGAAGGTGAGCCATGTCGAGGCTTCATAGGCATTGCAGGATGGAGGGTACAGCCATTTAGCTTTGTCTGTGGTAGTTAGCTGTGCAGGCTTAGGGAAACATGCTGAAGAGCCTTAGGGAGAGAACATGGTATAGACACCTGTGTCTGCTATTAGTTCTGGTTCTTGTCCCCATAGCTGTGGCCTTCACCTCCCCTGAACCACCTTAACCTGGTTCTGTGACTCACTAGCACTAAAGGTAGCAGGAAGAAGGCAGGGGAATGCCCAGAGGGAACAACTTTTCATCCACCCTGATGGACTGGGAAACTGGTCCTAGATTCATCCTCCCCCACACCTATCTCCTGCTCTCCCTGCTCAATGATCTCTGCCAGGAGGACATGTCAGAGGTCACACCTCTCTCCACAGCATTTCAACTTCACAGTTTTTCTGTCCGTTTATTGACCAAAACATTAACCTAGCAAAGAGGACCTTCTGGTTCTGCTGGGACATTTTCTGCAGGTTCAGGAGTTGTTTAGAGAAATAGTTCAGGAGGGAAGAAAACACTTTGTGTTTAACAGAGTATAGAGTAATAGTTAGGGTAGGACCGTTGTTGTCAAATTTGAATCTTGGCCATGCTAAGGCAACTTATTTCACCCTCAGGTCTCTGATTTTCATTTACAAACGTATTGTCAGGATTTGTTATTAGTATATGTTATGTTTTGAGTGCCTGCATTAGTCTGTTCCTCAGAAGACAGTTAAGAGCATCATTACTAATCTTTAGAGGATTTAAAACATAACAAACTGGAGGATGGGGGTGGGGGAGTGAACAGCTGGGCAGGAAAACAGAGAAACTGAAAACAGAAAGTCTCATTAAAAAGCTTTTGCCTCCTGTCTCCTTTTCTGCTTGATCAAGTTTGATGAGTATTTGTTTTTGTTAAAGCCAAAGGCATGGATTTCTTTTAAACGTTAGAACTTTCAAATTCTTCTAACAATCTCCTAAAATATTCAGTGTGAGTTCTTTCTATCTAAAGAGATTTAAAGGTATGAATCAAAAGTTTCCTCAAAGGGATTTTGTGTTACAGATGTGTTTTTGAGTGGCCTTTTGTTGGGGGTTGTATTTTCCTGGCCCAGGAAGAGCACACAGTTGTTGGAAAGTGGGTGTATGTACAGTTGTCTGAAACCTGAGGAGCGGGCTATGGCCCAGCAAAAAACTGTAAACTGTTCTAAAACCTTCAGAGAGTTTTCTTTTGCAATCGGTCATGGTTCTTGAAGCGTGAACTTTGTAGATGATAATGTGTCACAGTGTCAAAGGTTGTGCGTGGTTGTTTAAGAGCTCAGAAAGGCCTGAAATGGAACCAGTCACTGGGAACTGCGGGTAACAGCATAACCCAGCGGGACATGATCTGTGGTGTTTAATCAGCTGCCAAATGTAGTCAGTGCTGACATCTAAATGCTAGAATGTTTATGAAAAAGACATTCAGGGGGAGATTTTCCAACTGGAAGCTTTTAAGTCTTAGAGGAGAAAAATACTTTTAAATTTTATTTAAAAAAATATTTATGTGTGTTCATGTGTACAAGTTCATGTTTGGGAAAGCCTAGCCCTTAAGAAAGAATGTTTGGTGAGCTGTGTGAAGCATAGAAACATGTAATTGTTATTATTTATGTTCAGAGGAAACACTGCTGTCCCAGAGGTTTATCCAGCAGCTGTGGGCTTACTCTGGGCAGCTGTTGACATGGGGCTGAGACCTTAAACTACCAGCTCAAGGTAGGAAATGCGCGGCTTCTGGTAGTGGATGGACTTGAGTTCCCCCGCAGCTCTGTTGTGTAGTTTGAAGACAGATGCTGTTTGAACCTTATTTTCTGAACAGAGAGCACCCTTCTGAGGAAGTTTTAACTTCCCCTTTAAGCATATAGGATTTGGTTTGCTGAGTCAGGGAATTAGGATTTTGTTAAAGGCTCAGAAAATTTCTCTTCTTTTTAGTGTTGTTTTCATTAGGGTGTGTGTGTGTGTGTGTGTGTGTGTGTGTGTGTGTGTGTGTGTGTGTGTGTTTGTGTGTGTGTCTGTGCATGCCTGCCTGCCTGCCTGCCTGCCTGTGCATATGTATATGTGTTGTATCTGCCCCATAGGAATAGGAATAGGAGAGGTGCTCTGAAGTGGCCCCAGGGCAGCTTATGCAGCATGATGGTATAGACAGGTTCCATGCTGCCACCTTGAGCAGTGTTTCTTTGTCCTGAGAGCTGGCTGCAGCCCTGCTCATATTGGGAGCTTTCAATTCCAGGCTACAGTAGGTTTTTGGTTGTCACAGCAGACAGTATCTGCATTCTCACTGCCAGGGAGGTAGACTCCATTTGCAGAGAGAGAGAGATTCATGGGGAAAGACTGCAGTGCACTTGTTAGTCTCAGTAGACTGAGCAGCTGTGAACTTTCCCTTCACTAAGGCCATCCCTAACTCAAGCATCAGGAACTGTTCCCTGCAGCTTTTACTCTGGACTGAGCTCACCCTCCCTGTTGCCTGCCCTGATCGTCAGCATCTACCTGGTTCCCAGCAGCTACACAAAGAGACCAGTTCTTTTAGTCTGGGGCAGGGATTTTGTTGCAGCTTTCAACCTGGAGTAGCAAGCACTGCTGAGGTGCTGGGGTCCTCGCAGTTGGGAGAACTGAAGTAGAGGAGGAAGGTGCGGCCCAAGGTCGCAAGCTCTGGGCCAGAGTGTGGTGGTCTCACAGGTGGCCATTTTGAGCACCATCTCCACTGCTGTTTCTCACCTCCTGGCTTCTGATACTTGCAGGCCGCTTCTGACATTCCCATAGTGACGAAGCATGGGGAGGGTTCTGTGGGCAGCAAGTAGACACACCACCCAATCTGGATCAGGTGACCCAAGGGTGTCTGTAAGCCCCATCTCTGCCCTTTCCCCCATGTCCCACCCCCAGACTGCTGCCAAGTTGTTCAAGTGGTTCTAGCTGTTGGTGGGGTCCTGCAGCTGTGATAGGCTCCTCCTCTCCGGCCCCTCCTCCCCACCCACCTCTCAGGCCCTCCTTGGATAGCTGTCCTCCTCTGGGGCCCTGCACTTGCTCCCACCCATGGTGGCTAGGCTCTGTTCTCCTCCTTTACCTCGTTTTCTCCTTGGCCATCCTGGTCCAGACAGGTAAGGTGAGTGAGGGCTGGGGCACCGGGGCACCCCACCCTGGTGCCTGGGGGTCGCTCTGTGCATGAGGGACTTTGTCTATACCTGGCTGCCTGAGGTATGGCGTCAGGGTAGGAATAGGGATACCTGGTTGCTCTGGGCCTAGGGGAAGGGTCTAAGATTTTCTGGAACTGAACCAACTCTGAATTGAAGATGAGGGATGGGACCTTCTTAGGCCTGGTATGAAAACACTAGGATGTTAAAATCCTAGCCATGTATTAGTGATAACAGCTGTCCCCAGTAGTGTACCTTGGGAAAAACCTTGGAAAAAGCAGTCATTTTGAAAATTGACCTTGAGGACACCTGCAGCAAAAGCATTTGCAGAGCTTCCCAGGAGACTCTCTGGCCACTTTCATCAGGAACTCGGAGGGTTAGTAGAGAGACAAAGGGAAATTAGGGTGGGGGCGACTTGTACCTCTTAACAGCATCCTGCGTGCTTTTGGTGTCTGTCCCTACACTTCTAGACACTCTGGTCATATTTTGTGGAGGAGGTGGACACAGAAATTGTGCTGAATCAAGGGAACACGTTGCTTTCACCTTGTGAAATTCAATTTGTAGACCAGGCCTAAGTGGCTTTTGCTGTTCTCTGGTGGAACTTTTGGGATCACTTAAGTATACAATCATATTGTCTGCAAATCATGATATTTTGACTTCTTCCTTTCCAATCTGTATCCCTTTGATCTCCTTTTGTTGTCTGATTGCTCTGGAACTATATTGAACTCTGAAGAACTATATTGAATAGGTAGGGAGAGAGTGGGCAGCCTTGTCTAGTCCCCGATTTTAGAGGGATTGCTTCAAGTTGCTCTCCGTTTAGTTTAATACTAGCTACTGGTTTGCTGTATATGGCTTTTACTATCTTTAGGTATGGGCCTTGAATTCCTGTTCTTTCCAGGAACTTTATCACGAAGGGGTGTTGTATTTTGTCAAAGTCTTTCTCAGCCTCTACTGAAATGATCATGTGGTTTTTATCTTTCAGTTTGTTTATATAGTGGATTACGTTGATGGTTTTCTGTGTGTTAAACCATCCCTGCATCCCTGGGATTAAGCCTACTTGATGATAATGGGTGATTGTTTTGATATGCTCCTGGATTCGGTTTGCAAGAATTTTATTGAGTATTTTCTGTTGATATTCATAAGGGAAGTTGGTCTGAAGTTCTCTTTCTTTTTTGGGTCTTTGTATGGTTTAGGAATAAGAGTAATTGTGGCTTCATAGAAGGAATTCGGTAGTGCTCCACCTATTTCAATTTCATGGAATAGTTTGGATAGTATTGGTATGAGGTCTTCTATGAAGGTCTGATAGAATTCTGCACTGAACCAATCTGGACCTGGGCTCTTTTTGGTTGGGAGACTTTTAATGACTGCTTCAGATTCAATGCAATCCCCATCAAAATTCCAAGCCAATTCTTCATAGAGTTAGACAGAACAACTTGCAAATTCGTCCGGAATAACAAAAAATCCCAGGGTAGCTAAAACTATCCTCAACAATAAAAAGACTTCCGGGGAAATCAATATACCTGAACTCAAGCAGTGTTACAGAGCAATAGTGATAAAAAATGTATGGTATTGGTGTAGAGACAGACAGATAGACCAGTGGAATAGAATTGAAGACCCAGAAATGAACCCACACAGCTATGGTCACTTAAGTTTTGACAAAGGAGCCAAGTAAAAAAGATAGCATTTTCAGAAAATGGTGCTGGTTCAAATGGAGGTAAGCATGTAGAAGAATGCAGATCTGTCCATTCTTATCAACCTGTACAAAGCTCAAGTCCAAGTGGATCAAGGACCGCCGCATCAAACCAGATACACTCCAACTTATAGAAGAAGAAGTGGGGAAAAACCTCGAACACATAGGCACTGGAGAAAATTTCCTGAACAAAAGATCAGAATCTAAGATCAAGAATCAACAAATGGGATCTCATAAATCTGCAAAGCTTCTATAAGGCAAAGAACACAGTTGTAAGGACAAAATGGCAACCAACAGATTGGGAAAAGATCTTTACTAATCCTACAACCAATAGAGGGCTTTTATCCAAAATATACAAAGAACTCATGAAATTAGACAGCAGGGAGACAAATAACCGTATTAAAAAATAGGGCTCAGACCTAAACAAAGAATTCACAACTGAGGAATGCTGAATGACTGAGAAACACCTAAAGAAATGTTCAACATCTTTAGTCATAAGGGAAATGAAATCAAAACAACCCTGAGATTCCACCTCACACCAGTGACTGGCTAAGATCAAAAACTCAGGTGACAGCAGATGCTGGCGAGAATGTGGAGAAAGAGCAACACTCCTCCATTGTTGGTGGGATTGCAGACTGGTACAACCATTCTGGAAATCAGTCCGGATGTTCCTCATAAAATTAGACATTGAACTACCTGTGGACCCAGCTCTACCTCTCTTGGGCAGATACCCAAAAGATACCCTAACATATAACAAAGACACTTGCTCCACTCTGTTTAAAGCAGCCTTATTTATAATAGCCAGAAGCTGGAAAGAACCCAGATGCCCTTCAACAGACGAATGGATACAAAAAAAAGTGGTACATCTACACAATGGAATATTACTCAGCTATCAAAAACAATGACTTTATGAAATTCATAGGCAAATGGATGGAACTGGAAAATATGATCCTGAGTGAGGTAAGCCAATCTCAGAAAAACACACATGGTATGCACTCATTGATAAGTGGACATTAGCCCAAATGCTTGAATTACCCTAGATGCACAGAATACAAGAAACCCAAGATGGATGACCAAAATACGAATGCATCATTCCTTCTTAAAAGGGGAATAAGAATACCCTTGGGAGGGAATAGGGAGGCAAAATTTAGAACAGAGGCAGAAGGAACACCCATTCAGAGCCTGCCCCACATGTGGCCCATACATATACAGCCACCAAACTAGATAAGATGGATGAAGCAAAGAAGTGCAAGCTGACAGGAACCGAATGTAGATCTCTGCTGAGAGACAAACCCAGAATACAGCAAATACATAGGCGAATGCCAGCAGCAAACCACTGAACTGAGAATGGAATCCCCATTGAAGGAATCTTAGAAAAGACTTAAAAGCTTGAAGGGGCTTGAGATCCCATATGAACAACAATGCCAACCAACCAGAGCTTCCAGGGAGTAAGCCAGTACCCAAAGAGTGTACATGGACTGACCCTGTGCTCCAACTGAATAGGTAGCACCAGTGGAAGGGGAAGCCCTTGGTCCTGACAAGGCTGAATCCCCAGTGAATGTGATTGTTGGGGGGAGGGTCGTAATGGGGGGAGGATGGGCAGGGGAACACCCATAAAGAAAGTGATGGGGAGGGGTTAGGGGGATTTTGTCCTGGAAACTGGGAAAGGGAATAACAATTGAAATGTAAATAAGAAATACCCAAGTTAATAAAGATGGAGAAAAAGAAGCAAACTAATCAAAACAGTGTAAAATACATGAAATTGTATTTGTAAGTGTATTGGTATTTTAAAGTTATTTTTGTGGCAGAGAGCTGTACCTGCTGTTTATTGGAATGTCTTTTCTTGGTTGTAGGATGAGCACCTGGCTGCCTTGTTCCAGAAGCTGGAGGAACCTGTTTGTTCTGTTAAGCAGGAAGATGGGACACAGCAATATTTAGAGGAATTGCTATCTATATTAATGGTTAGAGATGTTGAGTGCTTTTATAAGTTTTGTGCCCAATTTTATCATGAACTTTTTAAGATTAAGAAAAAATTGTTTTAATCTTCAACTACTTATAGCCTGACTTATTTGCTTTTCTGTTGCTATAATGAAATACCATGACCAAGTCAGTTTATGGAAGAGTTTATTTTGGTTGGGCTTCCATGAGACCATCATGGCAGGGCGCTGAGAGATCACATGTTAAACCCCAAATATGAAGCAGAGAGAGTGAACAGGAATTGGGGCTAGTCAATATATACTAGCCTCAGAGCTAGCCCCTAGCAAGGTATAGCCTGTAAAGTCACCACCAGGGTTCAGACATTTGAGCCTATGGGAGATATTCTCATTCAAACCACCACATTTCCCTCCCAGGCTCCAAAGGCCATTGTTATAATACAAAGTATATTTAATCCTACTTCAGAAGTCCCCATGGTCTCCCACAGTCTCGATAAAACCCTGTGAATTTGAAAAGTGAATTAATTTCAACATACAATGGAAAAGATATATATTACTATTTCCTAAAAGGAGGAATGGGGGCATATTCAGAAAACGCTGGACCAAGAAAGACTGATAAGGCAGCATGTAAACATCAAGTCCCCTAGGTCAGACTTCCCACCTGTGGGTCATGGCCCATTTACAGGGGCTCCCTAAGTCCATCTGTAAACATATATTTACATTATGATTCATGACAGTAGCAAAATTACAGTTATGAAGTAGCAACAAAGGTAATTTTATGGTTGGGGTTCACTACAACACAAGGAATTGTATTGAAGGGTCACAGAATTAGAAAGGTTGATAACCAGGGCTCTAGCTTAATATCTGATATCAGAGACTTAGATGGCACCATCCCTCCATCTTTCTGCCTGTAAAATATATCTCTTCCAGGATGGTTCTATCCCATGTAAGCAACTCTCCCTGGCAGAAATCACAGCTTTGGCGCTTCCAACACCTTGGAGTCTGTACAAGTATCCCAGGCTTCACTTCATCTCTCAGGGTCTTCATGCAGGAACTCAGGATTAGGGTTGGCCCTGAGGTCCTTTGGGGTGCATGCTTGTGTTTTCCTAGAGAAAGATCTGTTTTTTCTTGCTTGAGAAAGGGTACATACATAGCAGAGAACATTTAGATTTGACAAAGTAGGTCAGGAAAGGGCCATAATTGTCAGTCTAGAAAGGGTATCACCGAGTTACCCCTTTGTATTGGTTGCCTCTTCTACCAGTTCTATCTACTCTTCCTGGGTCTAGTCTCTGGAATGAATGAGTAGTTTGCCGTGTGGGTTGGTGAAGATATCTGGAAATTTTAATTTTTATATAGTTTTAGCTATGAACTCCCTGTCTGAAGACTTATCTGCTGTGGTGATTTGAATAGGAATGACCACCATAGACTCATATGCTTGAATGCTTGTCGTATAAGGAGTGGCACTATTAGGAGGTGGGGCCTTGTTGGAGTATGTGTGGCCATGTTGGAGGAAGTGGGTCAATGGGAAAGTGGGCTGTGAAGTCTTTATATTCAAGCTATGACCAGTGTCGACACAGTCTCCTGCTCCTGCCTTCAGATGAAGATGTAGAACTCTCAGCTCCTTATCCAGCACGATGCCTCCCTGAATGCTGCCGTGCTTCCCACCATGGCGATAATGGACTAAAGTTCTGAGAGTGTAAGCCAGCCCAATGTCAGTTTTCCTTATCAAAGTTGACTCAGTAACAGTGTCTCTTCACAGCAATAAAACTGTAAGACACCTACTCACCTACTTTTGTCTTGCCCAGTGAGATTGTTCCATCTGTTTCTGGCCCCCAATTATTTATTTATTTAATTAACTTTATTTTCCTTTTTTTTACACCAAATAATTTCTTTCTGAGTTTTCATTTACCCAATCTAGATTTATTCCTTTCTGATCATTTTAGCACTTGTCTTTCTTTATTGAGTATTACTACCCAAATTTTTCTTAATTTTGAGTCTCCTTGATGGTTATAGTTGTGTATGTTTGCCCCCAATTGACAGCAAATTGCTGTCAATATGTATGTCAGTGTCATTTTTTTTAACCCGTGCAGTTGACAGATACATATTTGTCATTTGAGATCTCTTCATATATCACTGTGCTTGATTGCCTGGTTGTCTTCATACTGGTTTAGATGATTTCACCTTGTTTCTCTAGGTCCATGGCTAATTAATTAATTAATTAATTAATCAATTAACATGAGTACACTGTAGCTGTCTCAGACACATCAGGATAGGGCATCAGATCCCATTACAGATGGTTGTGAGCCACCGTGTGGTTGTTGGGAATTGAACTCAGGACCTCTTATCCACTGAGCTCTCTCTCCTGCCCAGATCCATGCCTCTTAAGGTATGTGCAATATTAGCCCTCTTTAGTCCTTACTATAGTTCCTTTTTATATAGACATAAGGTAGAGTTACATTTTCATTACTGTATTAATTGTACTGTTGTTGTCTCTGTGATGACTGAATCTAACTATTTTATCTTTTCGCTGAGTTAAAGTTAAGTACTAATAAATCAAGATATTTGCTTAATGAGAGCAGATCATACTGTTTATAATTACAAGTTTTGCTGGTAAAGTGTTACGTCAGAGTGGATTCTGGTACAGCTCTTAGTGTTGGCCTGTTGAAAATGCAAAAATTTTGTTCAACATACCTTGGCAAATTTAATTTCTTAGACTTTGGTCATACATACTCTGAGAAGCTAAGAATGTTAAAAACAAAATCACTGCTTTTTATATTCACTACTTAAGAAATTCCTCAATTCTCTATCGCACCTTATGTAGGAAAAAGCGAAGGAGGAAAAGAGTGCAGTGGTACTATTTTAATTCTTATATTTGGTCCGAAGTTTCTTTTATCTTTCTTTCCTTATGGTGTTTGATTTAGGACATTAAGGTCCTTTCGGGTTCTTTCACTAGTAGTGAGGGGCTGACTGTACAAAGACCCTTGGCTTTTTTTGTTTTGAGCCCTTTAGGTCTTTTGACTGTCCTGTATAGCCTTCAGCCTGTGTATTGATCTTACACAGCCTGCAGTGTAAGCAGTTGAGATAGCTGGTCTTGCTACCTGTGTCATGTGCCCTGTTTAGAAGTGGAGGGATGTTGGAAATCAAAGTGTGCATGGGAAGGTTGACTTGGGAGAGAGATCCCTAGATGAGCCAATTGTTATCTGTGAGAAAGCTTTGGAAAGATACCTGCTGTGTTTTCAGTTGCTAATTTTCAGTTGTGAAGGCCTCATCTCAGGCAACCTTGACTTCCTGTCTTTTTTTTTCTCTCAGATTCAGGAAACCCCAACTATGTTGTGGCATTGGCGCCACCTTGTGTCCCAGCTCAGGGCTGGTGTGGTACCTCTGGTTGCCTAGGTTTGCTTGGGGCTTGGGCAGGGAGCATCTCAGTTAGCTCTCTGTACACCCTTTAGATTCATGCTTAATTTCCACCCTGAAGCAGCTTTAGAGTGAAGCCCTAGTTGTTAATATTCAGTGGATGGGGGTGGATTTCCGTATCGGGGTACTTTGGTTCTAAACCAGACATGGCTTTGTCAATTTGTTACTAAAATTTCCAACCCTAACAGCCCATGTAAAAGACACACAATCCAAATATTTTAATAATAAGTTATATGCCTAGATTGGGCATATCTAATATAATACTAACTTATTTCCCAATTCTAAGACTCCTTATTACTTCTGGTTTCTCCCAGCCACAGGATTCTGGTGCATAGTGGCTTCCTTCACTCCTCTTCCTTCATTCTTTTTCTCCTTCTACCTGCCACCCCCTCCTGAGCCTCCAGTCCCACCTTTCCTATCCACTACCCAATCATAGGCTCTAACCTTTTATTGACCTATTAAAGTGGAGAGAAGGTTGACATAGCATCACCTAAGTACATGATGCTCTGCTTGTGGGGTGGGAGCAACCTCTCTTGAGGAACCAATATGAACAATAATATACAAGCAGCATCAAGCCAAACCACTACAGTTTACTCGTAAGATCTCAGTTTTTAGTACAAAATCCAATAATGTTAGTTGTTTAAATGTTTGTCTTACTATATTTCTTACACAGCTGTTTTCCAAATGTGGGTTTGTCTGGTGTTCTGTACCAGCATAGAGTATTCATCGTTAACAGTGTTTTTCCTGCCACCAATACATGAATTTTTGTTGGATATGCTAAAGAGTCATAATGGTTTTACACAGGAAAGCTAATTGTCAGAATTTTGTTTTGTTTTTGAGTCAGGGTTTTCTGTATGGCCCTGGCTGTCCTGGAACTCACTTTGTAGACCAGGCTGCCTTCAGACTTACAGAGATGTGCCTGCCCTCTGTCTCTAAATGCTAGGGTTTAAGTCCTGTGTCCAGCTTGATATTTTTCTCTGTCATTCTCTCTCTCTCTCTCTTTTTTTTCTTTGCCCAAGTCAATGGATTTTATTTGGTCACAGGGTCACAGGCCAGGTATGGCCCCAGCCTTATTTGACCTTCTTTGGGGCTCAGGTTGTTGGAGTGGCCGAACTTCTTGTAGCAGTAGACTACACTGTGTGCAGGCATGAGTAGCACTTGTGGCAGATCATCTTGTCAGAATTGTAATTCTGGACAAGGCGACAAAGGGATGACTCGATGATGCCACCGTGCAGACGCAGCACCAGGTGGAAGGTGGACTCTTTCTGGATGTTGTAGATGGACAGGGTGTGGCCATCCTCCAAATGTTTGCCAGCGAATATCCGCCCTGCTGGTCGGTGGGATGCCTTCCTTGTCTTGGATCATTATTGATGGTGTCACTGGGCTCAATCTCAAGAGTAATGGTCTTGCCCATTAGGGTCTTCATGAAGATCTGCGTGTTGGCATCTGCTCCTTGGCCTCCTTGTTGAAGAGAATGAATGGTTTGGGGCTTTTGGGCTTTTTTGTTGGTTTGTTTTGTTTTTTCTTTTTAATACTTAGATCATTTTGTTGACTTCTCGGTGTTTGTTGAGGGCTGGTATGATTTGCATTTTAAATATATTTACCTGGATCTTCACTGCTTGCTCTGTCTTAACAGGCAGGTGTACTTTGATTTGGGACTGAATAGACTTTTTTTTAATTGTTTCCAGTCTGTGTTCTTCTTTCACTGGCCTTTTATGAGTCAGTTTTTCACAGAATTGGCTGTCACAGTGCATGAAAGATTCGGCCAGAGCTTGAGACAAGTAGAAATTGGTGGCAGTTTTAGGACCTGTAACATCATATTTTGGAACACCAGGGGGATTATTAGAAGTAATGTTATTATAAAGTAGTCTTATTCTAATAGTTGGGTTATAATAATCCTTATTAACAATCTCTGGTTATTGTAAGTCAGTAATTTTCCTTATGAGATAATATTTACTTTCATCTCCATAAATATAATAGTCATGGGGCAGAACTAGTAACAGCTAATAATGAAAGAACAATTCCCTGTGTATATAGACTTTGGTTTTTTGTGAACTTCTTTTTGAAATATGTCGAATTATAACAGCAGTATTGTTGGTATCAGGAATGGCCTTGAGCAGCAACACTATTTGGTAACTGTTGACATGGCAACAGCCCTACTTTCCCAGTATTCCTTAGGTCCAAATACCAACGCCACGTGGGAGTAGTTATGTCATATTCCAAATGAAAGGCAGACTTCTTCTGCCCTCATGCTCTCTCTTCTCTTCATTCTTTTCTCTTCTTTCTCTCGCCCCTTTCCCTTGTCTTGTTCTCCCATTAAATCTCACTAAGTGGAACTGTTTTAGTTTTGTGTGCTCTATTTTGATGGGTGTGGTGGGTATTTTATTACAAGGATATTTTAATAACAACAAGTATGATAATTTAAGAGCTTGGAAATCAGACTGACTGGAAATAAATTCCAATTTGGGCACTCACCAGCTGTTGAACTTATATTACTAATATAAAAGTTGTGGGTGATAGTAATTTTTCCCTATACTGTTGTGAGAATTAATCTAACTCCTTGTAATCCTCTTGTGTTTTATTACTTATCAACAACATTGGGTAGTAGTAGCCATTGTAATTGTTTCATTAAATAAAATTTGTAGAGTTGTGCAGAATGGAGTTTATCAAAGCTAAATAGGTGAAACTACACATAACTAAATTGTATAATAAGATTTATCTTATAAAATTATAATCTTAAAGGAAGAAGGTTAGAATGTAGAATAGGAAATAATGCTATGCTATTGTTAGAAATGATTTAACATTCTATCAGAAAAGTGAAGAAATGGAAATTCATCTATTAAAGTGGTGTACAGTCCATAATATATTCTACATTATGTTAACATTATTCTTAAATGTGATTTTTTAAAATTGATTAAATATGTCTTTAATGAGAAGAATTAGTTTGAGTTTGAATGCTCTTTTTTTTCCGTTTAGGCAATATGTCAGTATTGAGGTCACCCAGACATCAGAGCTCTGGAAGGCATGTTGATACTGTTTTCTTCTTTGTCTCCTGGGTGTAAGAAGTAGAACAGATCTTAAAGATCTGTATTCTTATTTGTTTAAAAAAATTGATACATAAGAGAGAGAGTGTGTGTGTGTATGTGTCTGTGTGTCTGTGTGTCTGTGTGTGTGTGTGTCTGAAATGATAACAATATATTCTTTCGAAAGTATTTTGTTTTTTCTCAATTAAATTTATTCATTTGTTCAAATTGGCTACCCCTTATTATCACAGGTATTGAGAAATTAGAATCCTAACGCATTAGTGTATGTTTAAATATACAGAGGAGAGTATGTTAAATTGAGGACTCTGTTATCTCACATAGATGAGAGTTTCTGGATATTTTCTATATCTTTTTATTGCTCATTAAGGGGAATTTTCTGCTATACTGTGTCTTCAGACTTTCTCTTCTGTTCAAATAACTCTCCTCCCTTAATGTAGGTAAACATAATAACTTCTGGGTTTTGGATAATTCTGTATCATTGAGTTGAGTCAACTGGGCAGTCTGTTTTGCAAATGAAATTTCAGGTTTATGTGTGTACTACTTACTCGTATTAGAAGCATTTATTTAGCATTTTTCTTTAGTTCTTTCTGGACAAGATAGCTACATTTGCAGTTTCGTTTGAACGTCAGTTTTTCCCTTATGTGAAAATACTAGAAAATTCTAGATTCCCAACAAGGCTTTAGTTGGGAAGTAACTATACCTATACCTAGGTAGTTTTGACTCAGCTCTGAAAGGGATTTTTTTGAATGTAAAGGAATTGATTTTAGGCTAGGGACCCTTACCTTCTGGTCTATTGTTCTTTTGTCTGACTTATGTAGTGAGGCAGGAGAGCTTGTGTGTTATATGTCTCTTTGTTCTGAGCCCCCTGCTCTCTAAATCTATTTATACCTACTTATACCAGAATTACAAAAGTCTGATTGTAGTTTTTTGTCTCATTTTCTTCTTCTACAATCTGAACCTGGTATCCGATTTGCCTGTTTTTCATTGTAAGAAATCAAAGGCTACAGAAAACTGACTCTGCTGCTGTTAGATTGAGTCAGTTCATCAGAGCCATGTTTGTGGAGCAAGCTTTTAATCCTAGCAGGTGAACCTCTATGAATTCCCGGCCAGCCTGGTCTACATAGAACACCTTTTCATCCTGATGCTAACACCCTGCAGGAGTGGCATTATTACCAGAATAAACTGAAAGGAAAAGCAGGTGCACATAAGTTCTTTAAAGCAATAGTCCTCCCATGGATGGTCTCTGAATTTTGGTGTTGGTGTTGGTGCATTAGAAGTAAAAGTAGAATTGGAATAATTAGCTCTTTGAAGGCTTTAAGAATGTTAGTGACTGTAGAGAGAGTATCTTGTGCATTTGTATGGATATATCACCTTTCAGTTAAAAAAAAATTATGGCCTATAGGAAAGGATAGAATAGAAGGTGGGACATCCGGAAGGCAGAAAGAATTCTGGGATAGAGCCAGGTCGGAGAGACTTGCCCTGGAAAATGTGACCAGACAGACCCGTGGTTCCTGGGCACAGGTAATGAGCCACATGGCGGAATGTAGATTTGAGTAAGTGGGTTAGAATTTGTCAGAGAAGAGTCTAGCTCTATGGCCAAGGTATTTGTTAATATATTTTGAGTCACCGTCTTATTTCTGGGAGCATGGGGCTGGGAGGAAAAACCAGGTCCAAACTTGACAACATGAATCCAAACAAAATCTAAAGCTGAGGATTGACCAGTGTATATATAGTTTTGATTTCTGGAACTGGAGGGTGATGTTCACCTGGAAATCAATCCCAACTTAGGTTGGGAGTGAAAGCATGATTTTTTCATATTAACTAGATGAGCTATTAGCAATTTGGCTTATGTCACCATGCAGACACTGAAGTTTATGTTCTTCAGTATTTTTTAGAACTTAAAGCAGACACCATGGTACCTAACCTCGGCTTTCAGGAGATGACACCAAGAGAACAGAACTTTCAAGATAAGGCTACGGAGAAGGGAACCCCGCTCAAGGAAGGACACAACCACTATGGTAACCAGAGTCTAAATGCCTCATTTGAGTGAGTTGGTTTCTTAGAAAAAATATTTCCATAACCGTCTTAGAAAATTAGTCTCTTTACAATCACAAGATCTTCATTTGTTTTACTACCTTGCATTACAGTTCCAAAGAAATTGGCAAGTCTTTCCTATTGGTTTCCTTGTAGAATAAATTGTAAAACCACAAATATTAAAAAAAATCATAGTTTTAGGAACACATTAACGAGAAGAAAGACATATAGCACAGTAGAAAGGATCTAGATTTTGGTTTTATCCCAGTTACTTCTATTTCCTGTTTTGTCAGATTTAAAAAAAACAATGGTTATTTTAGAAACGACCCTGATGAGGCAAAACAGAATCTGGCCATCTGGATTTCTTTTCAGGAATTAGTCTTTCTTAGTTGCCATCATCTGCTTACACGGTGCACAGGGAAGGGTGATTGTAGACACACATTTAAAATTTTTATGTGATTCAGTTTTTCAAGTTTTCTAGGGCTCTTATTAGCTGTTAAATGTTTTCAGAAAATTTTGAGATTAGTGATTTGTGTCAGTAGATCTTGGGATAACTTCCTGAGCTATTTGAGTCTTTGTTTGATTGCTTGTGGTCAGTTTCTTCAGCATACTTGTGTACCATGTTGCTTTTTCTTTCTGAATTTCCTTCTTTGTATTATTAAATAGATAAAAATTTAAGTTCTAGAAACAAGGGATGTGTAACTGAAGGAAGTACACAGTACGTGTCCCATGCTGAACACTAATAAAATACTTAGTGAACATCTGTCAAAATGAGGGGAAAAAAAACTGTTGTGCATGTTTGGTGGTGTTTCTAAGTTCCTTTGTTGCTCAGTCTGGTGGGTAGACGCCAAGTCAGCTGCTTGTTTTAGTAGTCTCCATCTAGATTTTGACCTGGGTAGGTGCTTGTTCTTTGAAAATTGCAGGAAACTAATCTACTTTTTTCTTGCTTTCCATCACTGACTGGCCAAGCATGGTTTTGCAGCAGAATATTTTCTTTGCTTACTTAATTAGCTTCATCTTATTAGCCACTGGATTTTTAAAATATTTAACATCCTTTTATAGTTCATATCTTTTTCATTTCTTTTGGATGGGCCACCAGAAGTCAAATATTAGAGGAAATGTTTAAGTTCCACAAAATGATATATTCCTTTCCTTTAAAAAAGTGGTCATAATACCTTGATACTATATTCTTCTTTTAACTTTATGACATTCATTTTTGTACCTTAGGTCTTTGACCCATTTGGAGCCTGTAAAAGTATTTGCTAGATATAGAAGGACTAGATTGTCTTTTACTAAATTTACAACCAAACCTGTGCCTAAAACTCCTTTTCCAATGCCTTTCTTCTACTTTTTTCCAATATCACATTCTCTGAGTCATTATTAGACATTGCACAAAAATTAAATGTACTAAGAGTCATTTTAGAAGTTAGTATCTTTGACTTCTACACATTAGCTCTATAAAAATTAGGTCTAATATTGACTTGTATTGATTGTTAGATGAAGCATCTTTCGTGTTTTTTGGAAACTGATTTCTTGTTCCTTATATTTAGAAATTAGGTCAATGTAACCAGAGCATTTGATCCATCTGTGACTTCCTTTGTGTGCTGTTTCCTGAATCATCTCTTTGATGATTCCGTTTAGAGCTATTTAATCTCTGCACATGTTTGGGGCCTTTTACAAACCCTTCCTGGATTCTCAGGATGCAGATGTTTTCTTCCCTGTTAGCAACTTTACTTTTCATTCTGCAGGAGCAACAATTTAAATTCTATTAGTCACAGACTGAGTCTCAGTGATTACTCTTTCAAAATTTTGTGTCCTGGTCTCTGATTTCTCCAACTATTCCTCCACATCCTTTCTCCATGTGCTTGTCTAGTTGGCCCTCCAGAGAGGACTGTGTATCCTTGTATTTCCACGAATCTCACATAGAGTAGCTCACTCTGCTTGTGGAGAGACCCATGCACTCTGCTGCACTGTGGAGCAGGTCAGCTAGCCCAGTGAAGAGGAACACTCTGGTGTTGCCTCTCAGGCCAGGGCAGTGGGAGTGCATGGCCCACACTCAGTAGTCAAAGATGAACTTTGCATTATTTCCAAGTGAGAGTCTTATTTTAAAAGTCTTTAAAATATAACGGTTATGTAATAACTTCCTTTTAAAAGCTTAATTCATGGTTGTAACTTTGGAATATAACATATCATGGCTGTTGTCTTTGCTTAGTGGCATTTTCTGTTGGTTTGTTATTGATGACCCTTAAATTCTTGCAGATTAAATAGTGGACTGTTGTGAAAACACTGGATAATCTGCTCAGTTTGTCTTGAGTTTGTAAGAATGTGACACATCCTTACATTTTACCAGAAGCCATAGCTATGGGTGCTAGGATCTGAAAATATCTGTATGGGCTGTGTATTACGTAAAGATGTTGATGGTTATTGGTCAGATAAGGAAAAGTTATTGGTGGGGTTGGCGTGGTGCTGCTTGTATTTAAATGCTCCCTACATACTGGCTCCCAAGATCTGGAAGCCCTGAGGAGCAGATCCTCAAGTACCCCAAGTGATGCTTTGTAAACTTTGCTTCTTAGTTTTACTCATCAAAAGTGGATAGAGTCTGTGATTAGGCAATAGAAGAAGAAAGGTGGGATTGAGGATGGAGTGGAGGGTCTCAAGAGAGAGGAGAAGGGGGAACAAGAGAGGCGACCAAGGGAGGAGGAAGCCACCATGTGAGGAGATGGACCCTGAGCATGTGGCCTGGAAAAACAGCAAGTAACAAGGGACATTATGGCATGGAAATAGGTTAGTATAGTTGTAAACCTGCCCAATTAGGCTTATGACTTGTAAATAAAGTACCTGGATTGTGTGTCTTTTATTTGGACTAGTTAGAGTGTTTAATTCCTTTTATAATTGGTGCCTTTGACCCTGAGATTAAGTCTCATGCTCTACTGAAATGAAGTTAGATATTGTACTGTGTATTTCTGGTGGTGCAATAACTTTGCTGTTTTTCATAGAGCATTGAGGTGTTTCAATATGTGTGAAAAAGAGGCAGTGAGTAGTTTTTTAAACTCTGTGCTACTGCAGTGTACACAGAATAGCTTTGTTTGGAATTAGCTAAAGTGATAGATTTGGGTCTTGCTTTACTAACAGTGTTGTTTGTAGCAGAAAAAGTTCTATAAAAGCACACATCATGCTTAACCTAATAGTATTATCGACAGCAATGAACAATTTCTTTAATATACTCATCCATTATTAATGGACTTCTTTATGGTTCAGGTGCGGGGCACATTTATACATCTGGGTGAGATTGCAAATTTGGTTTGGATATTACAAATGCTGGTAAGCTGTTTTTCTATCGAAACTGGAATTATGTTCTGTAAAGCAGTTACTTCTGACAAAAATTGAGCTCAGGTTTTTTAGTTGAAGGTGCACTTGTTTCATGACAAGTAGAAAATAATGGTGTTACACTGTTTTTACCTGTGCGTAAAAGAAAAACTTTAATGTTTAAGATAAAGTGTCATTGTAGTATATAAAAATGTTTATATAATGTGCATATATTTGTGTGTGTGTGTGTGTGTGTGTGTGTGTGTGTGTGTGTGTGTGTGTGTGTACGCATGTGGGTATGGATGTAGTGTATAGATGAGATTATCAAGCTACACTGACTTAGTTTCTGGATATGGAAAACAGGAAACCAAACTTCCTAAAAATGATTCGTAAGTTTTTGTTTATTCAAATGGCTGGCAGAAACTTGAAATTTCTTTAACGTATTAGTTGTAAGTTCTATAGAAAGTTCTTTTAGGAAAGAAAAAATAACCATTCCAAGAAACTTCTTTTCTGTTTTTCCTGTTATAGTGAGCTGCATATTTCTCCTATGCAAGGAGATGGTCTTCATCCTCCTTACCACTTCCACCCTTGCCTACCCCAGGGACTGTCTGACAAGGTAACAGAATGGTTTACATTTATTAAAACATGATACCGTGAGTTTATAGAGACGCATTTTTGTCTGAACACTGCTGAAAAATAAAAAATCAATTTTACTAGTTTTTGTACTAAATATGGCCATTCGTGCAGTGTTTGGAACCTAAATATTTGCACCTGAAAATAATAGAAACCATATTTCCTTAATAAAACTTAAGGAAAATATATTTTAACATAATGATTAAATCTTATTTTAATGCAGACCTAATGTCAGATTCATCAGTGATTAAGAATCCCGATTCTACGCAAAGAAATTGAATTGATTCTGTTTTTTTCAAGAGATGAAATTGCTTCTTGTGGCTATGAAGGTAGGTATGGAGAAGCTAAGTGAGTTCTATTTCTTAATGGATAGTTGATTTTTTTTATATTTTTAGAAAGATTAAGCCTAGCAAGTCAGTTCTACAATTTCCACTTATGAAATATATATTACAAAGGAAATATTTTAGTCTGAGTCCTTCATCTATACTACCATGTAAAGAATTTTAAATAACATAATAGTCCCTAGTGATCCTCCAGTGAAAACCAAAGTAATAATAATAATAATAATGATAATAATAATAGTAATAGGCATTGTCATGTTTAGCTTCCTTGAAGTATAAAATGATAAGAAATTGAAAGCTATATTTTGTTTTTTCTTTTTCTTTTTCTTTTTTTATTTGAATGGCATTGGCGAGGCCTTATTTGTCAGTCTTTACAAATAAGAAAAACTCGCCTCAAAACTGTTCATAACTGCCCTTCTGGGCAGTCTGTCTCTTCACGGACACAGTCACATATATTCAAGAAAACACACAGAAAATTAAGCTGAAACTCGATTTCCTTTTAAATTAAAAGTAAACGATTTTCTACTATTGCTGATGACCAATGTTGGCATATGTGTGGTGGGTAAAATGAGGCAGGCAGCCGTTGGGAGTCAGTGCTTAAAGCTATTGATGGGGGTGGATCCAGACTCCTATGGGGATGCTGCCACAGGCAGCCAGCGACTAGAGATGTTACTCAACAGACAGTTTTCTGAGGGAGCAAAGCTTAAGTTACTGGGGAGTTGGCACTCTCTCTGATCAGCGAAAAACCTATGAACTCTTAACTCCTTGGGGTCAGTGAGAAAGACCAGGGAAGAGAGAAAATTCTCACACACACACACACACACACACACACACACACACACACACAAACACACACAGAGTTGATGGTAGAAGTAACAGTGTTCCAGCCCATAATACACAAGCCTTAACAGATACACATAGTTGATGGATGCCCTAACCCTTGTGCTTTATTCTTTGTTCCATCACTTATATATCCCAGCCAAATCTTTGAAGCATCATTAAGTCGCAATGTAATTGTTTTAGTTTTCTTCTAGACAAAGACAGGAGTAATTTTTTCATTATTTATCTTTAAAAAGTATTCTTAAAAGACTCACAGATCTAACCACTTATATAAATATCAGTCATATCTACTTTAAATCCTCAGAATGAGTATCTACTCAAGAGCAATTCTTAATAAATCTCATCAGGAAGCTGAGGGCAAAAATGTGTATAAGAAATCAATTGTTAATGCCAGATATGTTGGCCAGTGAGTGATTTGAGGCCCCTTAGAGTTTTTCCATAATTCTTAGATTATGAGGAACATGCTGGCAGTGAACAGAGCAGAACTCCATAACAGCATCAAGTCCTCAGGACACATAGCTCTCAGGACACATAGTCTTTGGAGCTGTCACACTGAGTAACATACACAAGACTGTGGTAATCGGGGTGGGTGAGGGGGGCGTGTGGGGGAGGGTGCATACTACATCCTATCTCCATTTTAAACTTGATAAATAGTTTATTTTATTTACATGAAAAATGCACGAAGCTTGGGATTTGCTTCTCAATAACTTAAGAGGTTTCTTATTTGTTTGTAGATCTCTGTGGTGATGTGAATGTTAAGAAAATCCCAGAAGCCACTGAGTACTAACAGAGTATTATTTATTCTTCTGCTCTTAGCAAGAGGGCAAGAAACACCTGTAGCTGTTTCTTAAGCAGGAATATATTCAGTGAATTACTTTAGTGTTTTACAGTTTTCATGGCACACATTCCTTTGTCATATTTATTTCAAGTAATTTGTTGTTGTTTTCTTTTGTTTTAGTTTCTTGAGAATAGTATTGTCCCCTTGCTTTCTGTGTTTGTCTTTTGTATATTAAAAAGGATACTGATTCCTGTGCTTTAACTCTGTGTTTTTCAACTTTTATCAATATTTATCAGCCCTAGGAGTTTTTTTTTATGATTTAGTTTTTATGTATAGAATCTTAAAACCTGAAAATAAACATATATTGATTTCTTCCCTTCTCATTTGTGTTTGCTTCATTACCTTGACTTGTTTAATTGCTTGACCTAACACTGTAAGAAGTATGTTGAGAAGGGAGAAGAGTGAACATCCTTGTCTTGGTCCTGATTCCAACACAAGTACTTTGAATTATTCTCTCTTTTGGATGACTTTTGCTGTATATTGCCTTTATCAAGTTGAGGAAAATCCCTTGTGTCCCTATTCTCTGCAAGACTTTCCTCACAAATGGAGGCTGTATTTTATTAAAGGTCTTTTATGTATGCAACATGGTGGTACTTACTTATGTGGTAGATTATGTTAATTCTCATGCATTGACGCTTTCCTCCATCTCTGGGATGAAATTGCCTTAAACCTAATGAGAAATCTGTTTGTGTTACTGCATTTGGTTTACACGTATTTTATTAATGCCTTGTGCACCTATGGTCATCAGAGATGTTGGTGTATGACTTTCTTTTCCGGTTCTTTGGTTTCAGCATCAGGATTAGACTCCCAGTAAATGTTTTCTACCTGTTTTTGGAATATCTTACCTTTTCTGCTTTGAGAATGTGGTGGCCGCCATTTTCATACTTTTCTTCCCCTACCTTTGAATCGGCTCAAATAGGATTTAGGAAGTAATATTGACTTATTGTCAATACAGATTACAATACTGTGCACACTCAAAAGGTATACTTCTTGCTTCTGAACCATGTATGATCTTGGTTCCATTAATATAGGCGGAAATATTTTCAGAACAAAATCTGCTTCCTAAATGTCATAGTTTAGGGCTCACCTGCTTTGTTTTGCAACATACTCTGTTTTTGCTTTTTGTTTGTTTGTTTTGTTTTGTTTTTTGAAAAACTGCTTGTATTTGCTGTAGCACAAAACTGCTATTTAGCCTATTAATTTAAAATTAATATTTTGTAATTACATTCTTGATTTATATGAAAACAAGTCACTATACCATTTATTTCACTTCTTAGTGTGTTTTTGTTGAATTTCACCAGGTCCATTAATGAACATAAGAGGAAGGACCATGGAAAGGAGTATATCTCTAACCCTATTCACAGAAGATTATGCCAAGCAGGAATACTGTGTATAAGAACTAAGTTTCATTGGAAGAACCTGACTGAGGAAGTGAAAAGGAAAGGATGGGAAATAGGAAAACATTTGAAAATAAGGCTGTTGACAGACTGGAGAGGAAGGAGGAGATTGAAAATTTAAATTGTGCTACCTGAAACAATGTATTTTCATGGATACAAATATGTCTTTGCCTATTTAAAAAAGTACTAGTTACTATGAGGTAGGGTTTATCCAGGTCAGTTATGCTACAATATGCTTTAGGAATTTAATTCCTGGGGAATTAAATTGAAAGTTAGTGGTATGGTTATTTAAAAACTCATTAAAAACAATTTAAAGAGATAATTTCACACTGTAATTGTGTACTTTTCTCCATTTCCATTGCTTATATAGATACGTATTACTTCTTACCATTTTTTAAATGATGTTTAGTTACTTACAATAGTTTTTCTTTATGTGAGCATAGTTATAAATATATATGATAGTATAAAATAATACAAAGAATAGTGTACTCTACCTTACTTATCTGTTTGTAAATACTCATTTGTGTGTGTGTGTGAATATATGTGTGTGTGTGTATGAATATATGTGTGTGTGTATGTGTGTGTATGTATATATGTGTATATATGTGTATATATATGTATACATATATGTATATGTATGTGTATATATGTATACTAAATTAGATCGATGAAGTTATAAAATGCATCTTGAAAGGAACCGTATATAGATCTCTCCTGAGAGACACATCCAGAGCGTGTCCAATACAGAAGTCAATGCTATCAGCAAACCACTGATCTGAGAACAACACCCTTGGAGGGAATTAGACGAAATATTGAAACAGTTGAAGGAGGATGCAACCCCATCAAAACAACAATGCCAACCAAACAGAGCTTCCAGGACCTAAACCAGTTCCGAAAGAGTATACATGGAATAATCCAGGGCTCCAACCGCATATATAGCAGAGAATAGACTTGTTGGGGCACCAGGGGAAGGGGAAGCCCCTGGTCTTGCCAAGGTTGGAACGCTAGTGCAGGGGAATATGGGGGGGGGGATAAAGTGGACGTACAGGGGGAATACCTGTATAGGGGAGGGGGATGGGAGGGAATGGGGCTCATATACAGGAAACTGGGAAGGGGAATAATGTTTGAAATGTAAGTAAAGAAATATATCTAATAAAAATTTTTAAAAATTAAAATTTAGGAACCAAGAAGATGCCAATGCCAGTTCTAGCTATAATGTTTAGGTCCTGAGATGGAGAAGGGGAGTTAACAAAGGTGAAGACACTGACCACCTTTTGATTTTCAGGCAAGTGGCCACAAATAACTTGAGCCTTCTATATTTATACAATGACAATTGTGCTTACCCAAGCAGTGATATCATTGCTTACATTATTAAAAGAAATCATAATATCCACATTTCAAAAGCTCTATCTTTACACAAATCCCCCAATAGTTCCCCTTCCTCCTTCTCCCATTCCTTGGATCAGTCACCACCTAAACTTATTTTGCATTAAAAAGCACAATTTCAGCAAGACAAAAGAGATGTCTGGCCAGGCTTGTCCTGTAAACAGGAAGACATACGGGTCTGGTACCAAACATAGTTACATAGTTATGCATGGTGAGAGGCCGAATTAAACATTTGTTGGTAAACTGTACTAGTTATTATCTCCTATCATAATTCCCTTTTAATTGCAGACAGACAAGTTGATTTTACAAAGCAGATCTTCTAGACATCTTTCTAATATATAGATCTTTGTAAGATGTAATCATTCTAAGAGCCATTTTCAAGTCTCTATCAATCCCACATAATCTCTGCATTTTCCATGTCTCTACTGATCAGATATAGCTTCTTAAAAACAGTTATGTAAGCAGGACCTACCTCTCTCCACAACTGACACAGACTTGCTCAGTGCGACTGGGTACTTCTCTAAAGATATGAGTATAAGTCTCAAATTCCCAGGATTTATGGTAACATCTGGAGGATTGATAGATACCAAAAGAGGTGAAGAACATTTTATCCCTTGAAAGAGTTTTGAGAAAAATGTAGAATCATCCACAGTGTAAGTCAGTGTGACTCCAGATGGCCTTGTCCATGACTGATGAAGTGATACAATTTTGATAATGACTATATGCAGTACAATGAAGGGATGGAGAGCTTGTAGGGCATGCAAACTTGGTACTAAATATAAAGGCCACCAAATTAACCTTGTCAACTGAGAAGTGGTTTAAATGGAATTGCCACAGTAGAATCCTGTCACTGAAGCACTCATATGCTATTCTTTGCAGCAGCTACATGGCCACTGCCAGAAAGAGGTAGCACCTCTGCTAAATTATTTCTGATACATGCATGAGGATTTGAGTGCAGTCTCCAGAGAACATGTAAAAAGTCATGGGACTGTGTTCCAAGCCAATCATCCTGGTGCCTGTGAAATGGAGAAGAAAGAAACCCTGTGGCTTGACAGAGCCCCAGTCTAGCTATATTGGTAATTCCATGGTCAGCTTGAGACCATGTCACAAAATCAATAAAGTAGAGAGTGACTGAGAATGATACCCAGTATTGACCTTTGACCTCCTTATTCCCACCTGTGGACATGCACCTGCAGACATATGTACCCCCACACAAACATGTACACACAAAATACTGCGACCTTATAAGCAGACTCAAGCCTCTTTAGAAAGTTTCATGTCATTTTTTACCCTGCAACATCTCTCATACAGCACACTGTTGTTTGTACTTTATCTTTTTTTAGTTTTAGATATATTATGCCCATTGTCTATCATAATGAATTTCATCTTTAAAAACAACCTCAGAATCATTATATTCATTCAGCCTCCTTGTCTTTAGGCAACAGAAATCATTTTTTTAACAATTTTACAGGAGACTGGAGAGATGACGGAGAAGTTAAGAACATGTCCTACTTTTGAAGAAGACCCATGTTAGATTCAAAGAACAAGATGACTCATAATCACTGGTAATTTCAGTTTCAGGGACCCAATACTCTTCCTTTTCTAGCCTCCACAGGCAACCCTACACATGCAAATACTCACACATAATTTAATAAAGACACATCCCCTACATATACACGTTTACAATGTAAATTATTTTCTGGCCTTATTTTTTTTTTACTAGGACAAAGAGGGTAAAATTATTCAATCTACTTCAAATTTCTGAAGGGGAACATTTTCCCTTCTCAATAGGAGACAAACCCCTCCAGATTTAGAGGCATCTAAATCCAAGTTGATACAAGTGTCCATCATATACATTAATATACCTTTTGAATTGTCTTTACTTTTCCATAATGGGTATTGCTTACAATTGTGTTGCTGCACATTTGGTTTTACCAGAGGCTTCTTTGATGCTCTGAGCTGCTTTGAGTTTAATTTCTGCTCCTCTATCAATTAGCTTCTCACCCTACATTGTTATTCTATCTTATCATTCATTTTATAACATCCATGCTCCATAAATTTGAAGAAGATAACAACAATTTCTCCTTAAAGTGTACTTCCATTCCTTATAGTCACTCTATTGAAAAACATAGGCTTTTGCCTTTAATTGTTGTTTTGTTTCTTTGACACAAGCTTTTTCCTTGAGTATAAAAATATTGTTTTACTCTTTTAAATTTATCCTTTCCATGTAAGACAATAGGAAACTTGTGGGGGTGCTTTGTAATTGAATATGAGGATGATCCCTCTTGTCTATATTTTGATGTCTTCTACATTTGAAAAATGAGTGCTGATTCAGCAACTAAATCCTACACAGGCAACCACCGTGGAGAGTCCAGTGGAAGTATTCCAGGACTCCTGATGGTTGTCAGATCCCCTTGGACTCATACACTTGACATTTTTAACTAATATATTACCATAAACCCAGGTTGTTGGGGTGTTTTCTTTCATCCTCTACCTCATATCTCAGAAAGAATGAAGAATATCATATTGGAACAAGGTCACTTGATTCTATTTCACGATGTGACTAAGACACCTGGAATCTCCTAGTCGTATTCCTGTTTTGATTATAAAGGAGAACATTTTGTTTTATTTCTCTAGTTACATATAGTAAATTTCAGTGTAGATGCCTATTCCTCCACCATGCAAGGAAAGGTCCCTATAAATCTAATTGATACAAATACAAGTGCTATTGTCTGGTCACCCTGGTTACACAATACCACTGTGGAAAAGTCTCTGGAATCTACATGCCCCATATTTAAGATTTTGATTCATCAATCTGAGTAATACATGTTCATGAGTCTGAACTTATAGTATCCAGGAGTTGTTTAGCTTATCTCTGCAAGACCAAGTTGCCTTCATATGAACTATATATGTATTCTTCTTTTAATTCTCAATCTTATGTTCTGTTGCTGTGTAATACTATGCAGAAATTCCATGTATGTAATTTTTTTCTTGCTTCAGAAAGGGGTGAAACGGAACACACATATGTATAGGGATACTTTCTCTAAGTCTGAGTATGTATCAGCTTTACAGAATTCTTACCATATCTCATGTCAACCTATTTCCTTACTTTAATTTATGCATATATTTTAAGTCCTATATTTATAGAATTCTAATTTTGTGATTCTTTTAGTTGAGTATTTGCTTGTTTCTGCATGTGATTGCATACATGTGGATGACGGAGTCCAATTTATGGCATTCATTTCCTCCTTCCATTGTGTATGTCCCAAGGACCAAACCAAGGTTAACTGCCCTGGCAACAAATATCTTTACCTATTGAGCTATTTCACTCTTCCTAGTATGTTCATAATTTATTGTTGCATGCCGAATTGCTACCCCATGCCAAAAAAGGAATGTTTTCATGCTGGTGTGTGCTACAATCTAAAACATTTCTTTAGATTAAGACATTGTCCTCTTTAATACCTTATTATGATACATATAATATCTGTGGGCATGCAGAAACACATATACACACATAATTTCACTGACATACACTGTCGGTGCCCAATGCCAGCACCGACACGGTACCGATAATCGGGTGAAACCCTGCGGGATTAAAGAAACACACACACAGGTTATTATTAGCCATTCTTTTGTAAAATTTTTAATGATATCACTTCAATACATAAGCTTAGAGATATACACCCACAAACTCTCACCTACAAACTATATAAGAAGGTTTTTTATCAACGTGATATAAAACTAGAGATAACTTGGAAGAAGAAATCTTAAATGAGAAAAAACTCTTCATAAGATTGTCCAATGAAAAAAGCCTGTGGGCACTTTCTTGATCAATAATTTTGTTGGAGGGCCCAGCTCACTATAGGTTGTCCCACTCCTGGGTTTATTGTTCTAGCTTTTATAAAAACACAGGCTGAGCAAGCCATAAATATAGACCGATAAACAATCTTCTTCCCATGTCTGTCTAACATTTCCTGCCTGATAAGTCACTGGGATATCTTCCCACCCTATCTGATGCAACTAGGATTTGTTTTAGTGATTTTGTGTTTTGGACTGATGGCTGCTAATGGGATCATAAAATAAGACTTAAGTTGAATCTTTCAACCTTCTAGAAAATGTGTAGAATAATTTTATTCTAATACCCTCAACTTTGAGACACAGGACATCATATATGAAAGGTCAGAAAGATTCTGCCATAAATATAGGCATCCTGAAAGGTTAATTCTTTACGACGAATAGGTCCAGGTAAGAACTAGGTAGACAAATATTAGCAACATGATTGGACATTGTAAGGTTAGTTTATATAAGGAAGTAGCCATGTTTGAAAGTGTCATATAATTGAGGGCCAGATAAAGTAGTAATTCAGAGAAAAATGTGACAGAATGTATCCCAGATAAAATATGCCCAATTCACATGAGAACAGCTTAAGAATAAGAGAATACACAAGAGTAGAGAAAGAGAGACAAAAATAGACAAAAGAAAGACAGAGAGAAGTAGAGCAAGAAAGAGAAGTTGTGCTGTGTGGCATGTGTTTACGGAAGTTTTCTGGACATGATTTTACAGATTCAGGTTCTGAGAGAACAAACTATTCACTGGGGAAAACAGAAAAAGCTGGAGAATTAGAAGGATCCAGAAGATTGTAACACATTGTCCAAGTTAATGTGAGTCCAAGCAGAACAACTCATGAAGATAAAGCACAATATTCCCATCTCCTATGACTGTCAATGGCAGATGACTTAAATGCCCGTGACTTCGGACTTGACTCCATTTTTCCCTTGGAGAACTGGGTTTGGATCTGTTGAACAAAGGCTGGCCCTGGGTTTTGAAACAAACAGACAAACAAACACACCAAAAAAATATTTAAAGAAGGCAACAACTGCCTGCACGCCAAGAGATTGTTGACTCTTCTTTGGAGCTAGTACGATGTGAAACTTGCTTAATAAATAGAATCCACACAGCACAAAGGGAACACTTTAACAAATTATGAGGAAGAGAGAGAAGAGAGAGGAGAGAGAGAGAGAGAGAGAGAGAGAGAGAGAGAGAGAGAGAGAGAGAGAGATCTGTTTATCTCCCTCCTCTAGTTTTTCAGACTAGAGATTTCATCTTCCTCTGTCTCTGGTGCTGGTGGCTTTACTACTGGTTTGGGGAGATTGGGATAGGGATATGAAGAAAAAAAGTCTTGTGCTGATTTTAAACTCTCACTGCCTCTCTCTCTGTCTTTCTCTCTCTCTCTAGAGTGCTCTCTCTCTCTCTAGAGCAC